>NC_092343.1:286757212-287407927 GCF_046630445.1 Rutidosis leptorrhynchoides
AATAATCGCAACAACAACAACAATCAGAAGCAGCTATGCCAAAGGTGTGAAAAGAATCACTCGGGGTTCTGCACCAAATTTTGCAACAAGTGTAAAAGAAATGGTCATAGCGCGGCGAAGTGTGAGGTCTACGGACCAGGGGTTAATAGAACGAAAGGAACAAATGGTGTCGGAACGAGTAATGGCGGAGCAAGTAGTGTCGGAGCAAGTTATGCCAATGTAGTTTGTTATAAATGTGGAAAACCAGGCCACATTATTAGAAATTGCCTGAACCAGGAGAACACGAATGGACAAGGCCGTGGAAGAGTTTTCAATATTAATGCGGTAGAGGCACAGGAAGACCCGGAGCTTGTTACGGGTACGTTTCTTATTGACAATAAATCTGCTTACGTTTTATTTGATTCGGGTGCGGATAGAAGCTATATGAGTAGAGATTTTTGTGCTAAATTAAGTTGTCCATTGACGCCTTTGGATAGTAAATTTTTACTCGAATTAGCAAATGGTAAATTAATTTCAGCAGATAATATATGTCGGAATCGAGAAATTAAACTGGTTAGCGAAACATTTAAGATTGATTTGATACCAGTAGAGTTAGGGAGTTTTGATGTGATAATCGGTATGGACTGGTTGAAAGAAGTGAAAGCGGAGATCGTTTGTTACAAAAATGCAATTCGCATTATACGAGAAAAAGGAAAACCCTTAATGGTGTACGGAGAAAAGGGCAACACGAAGCTACATCTTATTAGTAATTTGAAGGCACAAAAACTAATAAGAAAAGGTTGCTATGCTGTTCTAGCACACGTCGAGAAAGTACAAACTGAAGAAAAGAGCATCAATGATGTTCCCATTGCAAAAGAATTTCCCGATGTATTTCCGAAAGAATTACCGGGATTACCCCCACATCGATCCGTTGAATTTCAAATAGATCTTGTACCAGGAGCTGCACCAATAGCTCGTGCTCCTTACAGACTCGCACCCAGCGAGATGAAAGAACTGCAAAGCCAATTACAAGAACTTTTAGAGCGTGGTTTCATTCGACCAAGCACATCACCGTGGGGAGCTCCTGTTTTGTTTGTCAAGAAGAAAGATGGTACATTCAGGTTGTGTATCGACTACCGAGAGTTGAACAAACTTACCATCAAGAACCGCTACCCACTACCGAGAATCGACGACTTATTTGATCAACTACAAGGCTCGTCTGTTTATTCAAAGATTGACTTACGTTCCGGGTATCATCAAATGCGGGTGAAAGAAGATGATATTCCAAAGACTGCTTTTAGAACACGTTACGGTCATTACGAGTTTATGGTCATGCCGTTTGGTTTAACTAATGCACCAGCTGTGTTCATGGACCTTATGAACCGAGTGTGTGGACCATACCTTGACAAGTTTGTCATTGTTTTCATTGATGACATACTTATTTACTCAAAGAATGACCAAGAACACGGTGAACATTTGAGAAAGGTGTTAGAAGTATTGAGGAAGGAAAAACTGTACGCTAAGTTTTCAAAGTGTGCATTTTGGTTAGAAGAAGTTCAATTCCTCGGTCACATAGTGAACAAAGAAGGTATTAAGGTGGATCCGGCAAAGATAGAAACTGTTGAAAAGTGGGAAACCCCGAAAACTCCGAAACACATACGCCAGTTTTTAGGACTAGCTGGTTACTACAGAAGGTTCATCCAAGACTTTTCCAGAATAGCAAAACCCTTGACTGCATTAACGCATAAAGGGAAGAAATTTGAATGGAATGATGAACAAGAGAAAGCGTTTCAGTTATTGAAGAAAAAGCTAACTACGGCACCTATATTGTCATTGCCTGAAGGGAATGATGATTTTGTGATTTATTGTGACGCATCAAAGCAAGGTCTCGGTTGTGTATTAATGCAACGAACGAAGGTGATTGCTTATGCGTCTAGACAATTGAAGATTCACGAACAAAATTATACGACGCATGATTTGGAATTAGGCGCGGTTGTTTTTGCATTAAAGACTTGGAGGCACTACTTATATGGGGTCAAAAGTATTATATATACTGACCACAAAAGTCTTCAACACATATTTAATCAGAAACAACTGAATATGAGGCAGCGTAGGTGGATTGAATTATTGAATGATTACGACTTTGAGATTCGTTACCACCCGAGGAAGGCAAATGTGGTAGCCGATGCCTTGAGCAGGAAGGACAGAGAACCCATTCGAGTAAAATCTATGAATATAATGATTCATAATAACCTTACTACTCAAATAAAGGAGGCGCAACAAGGAGTTTTAAAAGAGGGAAATTTAAAGGATGAAATACCCAAAGGATCGGAGAAGCATCTTAATATTCGGGAAGACGGAACCCGGTATAGGGCTGAAAGGATATGGGTACCAAAATTTGGAGATATGAGAGAAATGGTACTTAGAGAAGCTCATAAAACCAGATACTCAATACATCCTGGAACGGGGAAGATGTACAAGGATCTCAAGAAACATTTTTGGTGGCCGGGTATGAAAGCCGATATTGCTAAATACGTAGGAGAATGTTTGACGTGTTCTAAGGTCAAAGCTGAGCATCAGAAACCATCAGGTCTACTTCAACAACCCGAAATCCCGGAATGGAAATGGGAAAACATTACCATGGATTTCATCACTAAATTGCCAAGGACTGCAAGTGGTTTTGATACTATTTGGGTAATAGTTGATCGTCTCACCAAATCAGCACACTTCTTGCCAATAAGAGAAGATGACAAGATGGAGATGTTAGCACGACTGTATTTGAAGGAAGTCATCTCCAGACATGGAATACCAATCTCTATTATCTTTGATAGGGATGGCAGATTTATTTCAAGATTCTGGCAGACATTACAGCAAGCATTAGGAACTCGTCTAGACATGAGTACTGCCTATCATCCACAAACTGATGGGCAGAGCGAAAGTACGATACAAACGCTTGAAGACATGCTACGAGCATGTGTTATTGATTTCGGAAACAGTTGGGATCGACATCTACCGTTAGCAGAATTTTCCTACAACAACAGCTACCATTCAAGCATTGAGATGGCGCCGTTTGAAGCACTTTATGGTAGAAAGTGCAGGTCTCCGATTTGTTGGAGTGAGGTGGGGGATAGACAGATTACGGGTCCGGAGATTATACAAGAAACTACCGAGAAGATCATCCAAATTCAACAACGGTTGAAAACCGCCCAAAGTCGACAAAAGAGCTACGCTGACATTAAAAGAAAAGATATAGAATTTGAAATTGGAGAGATGGTCATGCTTAAAGTTTCACCTTGGAAAGGCGTTGTTCGATTTGGTAAACGAGGGAAATTAAATCCAAGGTATATTGGACCATTCAAGATTATTGATCGTGTCGGACCAGTAGCTTACCGACTTGAGTTACCTCAACAACTCGCGGCTGTACATAACACTTTCCACGTCTCGAATTTGAAGAAATGTTTTGCTAAAGAAGATCTCACTATTCCGTTAGATGAAATCCAAATCAACGAAAAACTCCAATTCATCGAAGAACCCGTCGAAATAATGGATCGTGAGGTTAAAAGACTTAAGCAAAACAAGATACCAATTGTTAAGGTTCGATGGAATGCTCGTAGAGGACCCGAGTTCACCTGGGAGCGTGAAGATCAGATGAAGAAGAAATACCCGCATCTATTTCCAGAAGATTCGTCAACACCTTCAACAGCTTAAAATTTCGGGACGAAATTTATTTAACGGGTAGGTACTGTAGTGACCCGAACTTTTCCATGTTTATATATTAATTGAGATTGATGTTTACATGATTAAATGTTTCCAACATGTTAAGCAATCAAACTTGTTAAGACTTGATTAATTGAAATAGGTTTCATATAGACAATTGACCACCCAAGTTGACCGGTGATTCACGAATGTTAAAACTTGTAAAAAAAAAAACTATATGATGACATATATATGGTTATATATATAGTTAACATGATATTATGATAAGTAAACATATCATTAATTATATTAACAATGAACTACATATGTAAAAACAAGACTACTAACTTAATGATTTTGAAACGAGACATATATGTAACGTTTATCGTTGTAACGACATTTAATGTATATATATCATATTAAGAGATATTCGTACATCATAATATCATGATAATATAATAATTTAAAATCTCTTTTGATATTATAAACATTGGGTTAACAACATTTAACAAGATCGTTAACCTAAAGGTTTCAAAACAACACTTACATGTAACGACTAACGATGACTTAACGACTCAGTTAAAATGTATATACATGTAGTGTTTTAATATGTATTTATACACTTTTGAAAGACTTCAATACACTTATCAAAATACTTCTACTTAACAAAAATGCTTACAATTACATTCTCGTTCAGTTTCATCAACAATTATACTCGTATGCACCCGTATTCGTACTTGTACAATACACAGCTTTTAGATGTATGTACTATTGGTATATACACTCCAATGATCAGCTCTTAGCAGCCCATGTAAGTCACCTAACACATGTGGGAACCATCATTTGGCAACTAGCATGAAATATCTCATAAAATTACAAAAATATGAGTAATCATTCATGACTTATTTACATGAAAACAAAATTACATATCCTTTATATCTAATCCATACACCAACGACCAAAAATACCTACAAACACTTTCATTCTTCAATTTTCTTCATCTAATTGAACTCTCTCAAGTTCTATCTTCAAGTTCTAAGTGTTCTTCATAAATTCCAAAAGTTCTAGTTTCATAAAATCAAGAATACTTTCAAGTTTGCTAGCTCACTTCCAATCTTGTAAGGTGATCATCCAACCTCAAGAAATCTTTGTTTCTTACAGTAGGTTATCATTCTAATACAAGGTAATAATCATATTCAAACTTTGGTTCAATTTCTATAACTATAACAATCTTATTTCAAGTGATGATCTTACTTGAACTTGTTTTTGTGTCATGATTTTGCTTCAAGAACTTTGAGCCATCCAAGGATCCATTGAAGCTAGATCCATTTTTCTCTTTTCCAGTAGGTTCATCCAAGGAACTTAAGGTAGTAATGATGTTCATAACATCATTCGATTCATACATATAAAGCTATCTTATTCGAAGGTTTAAACTTGTAATCACTAGAACATAGTTTAGTTAATTCTAAACTTGTTCGCAAACAAAAGTTAATCCTTCTAACTTGACTTTTAAAATCAACTAAACACATGTTCTATATCTATATGATATGCTAACTTAATGATTTAAAACCTGGAAACACGAAAAACACCGTAAAACCGGATTTACGCCGTCGTAGTAACACCGCGGGCTGTTTTGGGTTAGTTAATTAAAAACTATGATAAACTTTGATTTAAAAGTTGTTATTCTGAGAAAATGATTTTTATTATGAACATGAAACTATATCCAAAAATTATGGTTAAACTCAAAGTGGAAGTATGTTTTCTAAAATGGTCATCTAGACGTCGTTCTTTCGACTGAAATGACTACCTTTACAAAAACGACTTGTAACTTATTTTTCTGACTATAAACCTATACTTTTTTGGTTTAGATTCATAAAATAGAGTTCAATATGAAACTATAGCAATTTGATTCACTTAAAACGGATTTAAAATGAAGAAGTTATGGGTAAAACAAGATTGGATAATTTTTCTCATTTTAGCTACGTGAAAATTGGTAACAAATCTATTCCAACCATAACTTAATCAACTTGTATTATATATTATGTAATCTTGAGATACCATAGACACGTATACAATGTTTCGACCTATCATGTCGACACATCTATATATATTTCGGAACAACCATAGACACTCTATATGTGAATGTTGGAGTTAGCTATACAGGGTTGAGGTTGATTCCAAAATATATATAGTTTGAGTTGTGATCAATACTGAGATACGTATACACTGGGTCGTGGATTGATTCAAGATAATATTTATCGATTTATTTCTGTACATCTAACTGTGGACAACTAGTTGTAGGTTACTAACGAGGACAGCTGACTTAATAAACTTAAAACATCAAAATATATTAAAAGTGTTGTAAATATATTTTGAACATACTTTGATATATATGTATATGTATATATTGTTATAGGTTCGTGAATCAACCAGTGGCCAAGTCTTACTTCCCGACGAAGTAAAAATCTGCGAAAGTGAGTTATAGTCCCACTTTTAAAATCTAATATTTTTGGGATGAGAATACATGCAGGTTTTATAAATGATTTACAAAATAGACACAAGTACGTGAAACTACATTCTATGGTTGAATTATCGAAATCGAATATGCCCCTTTTTAATTAAGTCTGGTAATCTAAGAATTAGGGAACAGACACCCTAATTGACGCGAATCCTAAAGATAGATCTATTGGGCCTAACAAACCCCATCCAAAGTACCGGATGCTTTAGTACTTCGAAATTTATATCATATCCGAAGGGTGTCCCGGAATGATGGGGATATTCTTATATATGCATCTTGTTAATGTCGGTTACCAGGTTTTCACCATATGAATGATTTTTATCTCTATGTATGGGATGTGTATTGAAATATGAAATCTTGTGGTCTATTATTATGATTTGATATATATAGGTTAAACCTATAACTCACCAACATTTTTGTTGACGTTTTAAGCATGTTTATTCTCAGGTGATTATTAAGAGCTTCCGCTGTCGCATACTTAAATAAGGACAAGATTTGGAGTCCATGCTTGTATGATATTGTGTAAAAACTGCATTCAAGAAACTTATTTTGTTGTAACATATTTGTATTGTAAACCATTATGTAATGGTCGTGTGTAAACAGGATATTTTAGATTATCATTATTTGATAATCTACGTAAAGTTTTTTAAACCTTTATTGATGAAATAAAGGTTATGGTTTGTTTAAAAATGAATGCAGTCTTTGAAAAACGTCTCATATAGAGGTCAAAACCTCGCAACGAAATCAATTAATATGGAACGTTTTTAATCAATAAGAACGGGACATTTCAGCTTTCCAAGGTGCAACTTTAAGCATGACCATCTCTCCAATTTCAAATTCTATATCTTTTCTTTTAATGTCAGCGTAGCTCTTTTGTCGACTTTGGGCGGTTTTCAACCGTTGTTGAATTTGGATGATCTTCTCGGTAGTTTCTTGTATAATCTCTGGACCCGTAATATGTCTATCCCCCACTTCACTCCAACAAATCGGAGACCTGCACTTTCTACCATAAAGTGCTTCAAACGGCGCCATCTCAATGCTTGAATGGTAGCTGTTGTTGTAGGAAAATTCTGCTAACGATAGATGTCGATCCCAACTGTTTCCGAAATCAATAACACATGCTCGTAGCATGTCTTCAAGCGTTTGTATCGTCCTTTCGCTCTGCCCATCAGTTTGTGGATGATAGGCAGTACTCATGTCTAGACGAGTTCCTAATGCTTGCTGTAATGTCTGCCAGAATCTTGAAATAAATCTGCCATCCCTATCAGAGATAATAGAGATTGGTATTCCATGTCTGGAGACGACTTCCTTCAAATACAGTCGTGCTAACTTCTCCATCTTGTCATCTTCTCTTATTGGCAAGAAGTGTGCTGATTTGGTGAGACGATCAACTATTACCCAAATAGTATCAAAACCACCTGTAGTCCTTGGCAATTTAGTAATAAAATCCATGGTAATGTTTTCCCATTTCCATTCTGGGATTTCAGGTTGTTGAAGTAGACCTGATGGTTTCTGATGCTCAGCTTTGACCTTAGAACACGTCAAACATTCTCCTACATATTTAGCAACATCGGCTTTCATACCCGGCCACCAAAACTGTTTCTTGAGATCCTTGTACATCTTCCCCGTTCCAGGATGTATTGAGTATCTGGTTTTATGAGCTTCTCTAAGTACCATTTCTCTCATATCTCCAAATTTTGGTACCCAAATCCTTTCAGCCCTATACCGGGTTCCGTCTTCCCGAATATTAAGATGCTTCTCCGATCCTTTGGGTATTTCATCCTTTAAATTTCCCTCTTTTAAAACTCCTTGTTGCGCCTCCTTTATTTGAGTAGTAAGGTTATTATGAATCATTATATTCATAGATTTTACTCGAATGGGTTCTCTGTCCTTCCTGCTCAAGGCATCGGCTACCACATTTGCCTTCCCCGGGTGGTAACGAATCTCAAAGTCATAATCATTCAATAATTCAATCCACCTACGCTGCCTCATATTCAGTTGTTTCCGATTAAATATGTGTTGAAGACTTTTGTGGTCGGTATATATAATACTTTTGACCCCATATAAGTAGTGCCTCCAAGTCTTTAATGCAAAAACAACCGCGCCTAATTCCAAATCATGCGTCGTATAATTTTGTTCGTGAATCTTCAATTGTCTAGACGCATAAGCAATCACCTTCGTTCGTTGCATTAATACACAACCGAGACCTTGCTTTGATGCGTCACAATAAATCACAAAATCATCATTCCCTTCAGGCAATGACAATATAGGTGCCCGTAGTTAGCTTTTTCTTCAATAACTGAAACGCTTTCTCTTGTTCATCATTCCATTCAAATTTCTTCCTTTTATGCGTTAATGCAGTCAAGGGTTTTGCTATTCTGGAAAAGTCTTGGATGAACCTTCTGTAGTAACCAGCTAGTCCTAAAAACTGGCGTATGTGTTTCGGAGTTTTCGGGGTTTCCCACTTTTCAACAGTTTCTATCTTTGCCGGATCCACCTTAATACCTTCTTTGTTCACTATGTGACCGAGGAATTGAACTTCTTCCAACCAAAATGTACACTTTGAAAACTTAGCATACAATTCTTCCTTCCTCAATACTTCTAACACCTTTCTCAAATGTTCACCGTGTTCTTGGTCATTCTTTGAGTAAATAAGTATGTCATCAATGAAAACAATGACAAACTTGTCAAGGTATGGTCCACACACTCGGTTCATAAGGTCCATGAACACAGCTGGTGCATTAGTTAAACCAAACGGCATGACCATAAACTCGTAATGACCGTAACGTGTTCTGAAAGCAGTCTTTGGAATATCATCTTCTTTCACCCGCATTTGATGATGCCCGGAACGTAAGTCAATCTTTGAATAAACAGACGAGCCTTGTAGTTGATCAAATAAGTCATCGATTCTCGGTAGTGGGTAGCGGTTCTTGATGGTAAGTTTGTTCAACTCTCGGTAGTCGATACACAACCTGAAAGTACCATCTTTCTTCTTGACAAACAAAACAGGAGCTCCCCACGGTGATGTGCTTGGTCGAATGAAACCACGCTCTAAAAGTTCTTGTAATTGGCTTTGCAGTTCTTTCATCTCGCTGGGTGCGAGTCTGTAAGGAGCACGAGCTATTGGTGCAGCTCCTGGTACAAGATCTATTTGAAATTCAACGGATCGATGTGGGGGTAATCCCGGTAATTCTTTCGGAAATACATCGGGAAATTCTTTTGCAATGGGAACATCATTGATGCTCTTTTCTTCAGTTTGTACTTTCTCGACGTGTGCTAGAACAGCATAGCAACCTTTTCTTATTAGTTTTTGTGCCTTCAAATTACTAATTAGATGTAGCTTCGTGTTGCCCTTTTCTCCGTACACCATTAAGGGTTTTCCTTTTTCTCGTATAATGCGAATTGCATTTTTGTAACAAACGATCTCTGCTTTCACTTCTTTCAACCAGTCCATACCGATTATCACATCAAAACTCCCTAACTCTACTGGTATCAAATCAATCTTAAATGTTTCGCTAACCAGTTTAATTTCTCGATTCCGACATATATTATCTGCTGAAATTAATTTACCATTTGCTAATTCGAGTAAAAATTTACTATCCAAAGGCGTCAATGGACAACTTAATTTAGCACAAAAATCTCTACTCATATAGCTTCTATCCGCACCCGAATCAAATAAAACGTAAGCAGGTTTATTGTCAATAAGAAACGTACCCGTAACAAGCTCCGGGTCTTCCTGTGCATCTGCCGCATTAATATTGAAAACTCTTCCGCGGCCTTGTCCATTCGTGTTCTCTTGGTTCGGGCAATTTCTAATAATGTGGCCCGGTTTTCCACATTTATAACAAACTACATTGGCATAACTTGCTCCAACACTACTTGCTCCGCCATTACTCGTTCCGACACCATTTGTTGCTTTCGTTCTATTAACCCCTGGTCCGTAGACCTCACACTTCGCCGCGCTATGACCATTTCTTTTACACTTGTTGCAAAATTTGGTGCAGAACCCCGAGTGATACTTTTCACACCTTTGGCATAGCTGCTTCTGATTGTTGTTGTTGTTGCGGTTATTATTGTTATTGGGATGATTGTTGTAGTTGCTGTTGTTGTTGTTGTTGTTGTTGTTGTTGTTAGGCCGTTTGTTGTAGTTGTGATTGATGTTGCGATTGTTGGGATAATTGTTGCGATTATTGTTGTAATTGCTGTTGTTGTTGTATTGGTGATTCTTATCGCCGTTTTCCTCCCACTTTCTTTTGACTTGCTTTACATTGGCCTCTTCAGCAGTCTGTTCTTTAATCCTTTCTTCAATCTGGTTCACTAGTTTGTGAGCCATTCTACATGCCTGTTGTATGGAGGCGGGCTCGTGTGAACTTATATCTTCTTGGATTCTTTCCGGTAATCCTTTCACAAATGCGTCGATCTTCTCTTCCTCATCTTCGAATGCTCCCGGACACAATAGGCACAATTCTGTGAATCGTCTTTCGTACGTGGTAATATCAAATCCTTGGGTTCGTAACCCTCTAAGTTCTGTTTTGAGCTTATTGACCTCGGTTCTGGGACGGTACTTCTCGTTCATCAAGTGCTTGAATGCTGACCACGGTAGTGCGTACGCATCGTCTTGTCCCACTTGCTCTAGATAGGTATTCCACCATGTTAATGCAGAACCTGTGAAGGTATGCGTAGCGTACTTCACTTTGTCCTCTTCAGTACACTTACTTATGGCAAACACCGATTCGACCTTCTCGGTCCACCGTTTCAATCCAATTGGTCCTTTGGTTCCATCAAATTCCAAAGGTTTGCAGGCAGTGAATTCTTTGTAGGTGCATCCTACACGATTTCCTGTACTGCTAGATCCAAGGTTATTATTGGTATGTAGCGCAGCCTGTACTGCGGCTATGTTTGAAGCTAGAAAAGTACGGAATTCCTCTTCATTCATATTCACGATGTGTCGAGTAGTCAGTTCCATTTCCTTCAAAATAGTCAAATGGAACAAGTTAATCATACAGAATATTAAGAGCAGTTAATAGTATTTCGTAGCATAATATGAACTCATTTATAAAAGCTTTTTCTTCATATTAGCGTTTTATAAGTTTAAATTCGGGTAGTACCTACCCGTTAAGTTCATACTTAGTAGCTAATATACAATTCAACTACTACAATTCTATATGAAAAACTGATTATAATAATATTTCGCGTTCAAACTTTTACACAATATTTTACAAACTTACAATACCGCTTATTTTACATATAGCATGAAATATAGCACACAATAAATTTGATACAAGATGGTTGTGAAGATAATTCTAGCTAGTACACAAGTCGTTCAGCAAAGGCAATAAAGACACGTAATTCATACGTCCAGAAACAAGTCATGCATTCTGGTTTTACTAGGATTACTTCCCATCCTTGGTCTTGTGGAACATAACCGTTATGGCTGTTGATAAGACAGCGTGTTGTAACATCATCAAAGGGACGAGGGTTACGTAATGTCCAACAGTCCCGTAACAATCTAAAAACCTCATTTCTTACCCCAATTACCGACTCCGTCACTTGTGGGAACGTTTTGTTTAATAGTTGTAGCCCATTGTTCTTGTTCTCACTTTGGTGAGAAGCGAACATTACTAATCCTTAAGCATAACATGCTTCTTTATGTTGCATGTTAGCCGCTTTTTCTAAATCACGAAGTCCAATATTCGGATATATTGAGTCAAAATAATTTCTTAACCCATTGCGTAAAATAGCATTTGGGTTCCGCGCAATATATGCGTCAAAGTAAACACATCATAACTTATGGATTTCCCAATGTGATATCCCCCATCTTTCGAACGAAAGCCTTTTATAAACCAAGGCATTCTTGGAACGTTCTTCGAATGTCTTACAAACTGATCTCGCCTTAAATAGTTGTGCCGAAGAATTCTGACCGACTCTAGACAAGATTTCATCAATCATGTCTCCGGGTAGGTCTCTTAAAATATTGGGTTGTCTATCCATTTTGTGTTTTTATACTGTAAAATAGACAATAGTTAGATTCATAAAAAAATACTTATAAGCAATTTTTACATATATCATAAAGCATAAGCACACTATATTACATATATTACACCACATGAATACAACTATCTTATTCCGACTCGCTTGTTTCTTCTTCTTCGGTTTTGGTTCGTTTTGCCAAGTTTCTAGGGATATATGATGTTCCCCTAATATGAGCCGTAATTTTCCACATTGATTTAGAAAAACCTGGTGGTTTAGAGGTTCCCGGGTCATTGTTACAACTTAAGGACTTCGGGGGTTGACGATACATATAAAGTTCATCGGGGTTGGAATTAGATTTCTCTATTTTTATGCCCTTTCCCTTATTATTTTCTTTTGCCTTTTTAAATTCAGTTGGGGTAATTTCTATAACATCATCGAAATTCTCGTCGGAATCCGATTCATCGGAGAATTGGTAATCCTCCCAATATTTTGCTTCCTTGGCGGAAACACCATTGACCATAGTTAACCTTGGTCGGTTGGTTGAGGATTTTCTTTTACTTAACCGTTTTATTATTTCTCCCACCGGTTCTATTTCTTCATCCGGTTCCGATTCTTCTTCCGGTTCCGATTCTTCTTCCGGTTCCGACTCTTCTTCCGGTTCCTCTTCGGGAACTTGTGAATCAGTCCACGAATCATTCCAATTTACATTTGACTCTTCATTATTATTAGGTGAGTCAATGGGACTTGTTCTAGAGGTAGACATCTATCACATAATATCAAACGCGTTAAGAGATTAATATATCACATAATATTCACATGTTAAAAATATATAGTTTCCAACAAAATTTGTTAAGCAATCATTTTTCAAGTAAACACGGTCGAAGTCCAGACTCACTAATGCATCCTAACAAACTCAATAAGACACACTAATGCAAAATTCTGGTTCTCTAAGACCAACGCTCGGATACCAACTGAAATGTCCCGTTCTTATTGATTAAAAACGTTCCATATTAATTGATTTCGTTGCGAGGTTTTGACCTCTATATGAGACGTTTTTCAAAGACTGCATTTATTTTTAAAACAAACCATAACCTTTATTTCATCAATAAAGGTTTAAAAGCTTTACGTAGATTATCAAATAATGATAATCTAAAATATCCTGCTTACACACGACCATTACATAATGGTTTACAATACAAATATGTTACAACAAAATAAGTTTCTTGAATGCAGTTTTTACACAATATCATACAAGCATGGACTTCAAATCTCGTCCTTATTTAAGTATGCGACAGCGGAAGCTCTTAATAATCACCTGAGAATAAACATGCTTAAAACGTCAACAAAAATGTTGGTGAGTTATAGGTTTAACCTATATATATCAAATCATAATAATAGACCACAAGATTTCATATTTCAATATACATCCCATACATAGAGATAAAAATCATTCATATGGTGAACACCTGGTAACCGACATTAACAAGATGCATATATAAGAATATCCCCATCATTCCGGGACACCCTTCGGATATGATATAAATTTCGAAGTACTAAAGCATCCGGTACTTTGGATGGGGTTTGTTAGGCCCAATAGATCTATCTTTAGGATTCGCGTCAATTAGGGTGTCTGTTCCCTAATTCTTAGATTACCAGACTTAATAAAAAGGGGCATATTCGATTTCGATAATTCAACCATAGAATGTAGTTTCACGTACTTGTGTCTATTTTGTAAATCATTTATAAAACCTGCATGTATTCTCATCCCAAAAATATTAGATTTTAAAAGTGGGACTATAACTCACTTTCACAGATTTTTACTTTGTCGGGAAGTAAGACTTGGCCACTGGTTGATTCACGAACCTATAACAATATATACATATATATCAAAGTATGTTCAAAATATATTTACAACACTTTTAATATATTTTGATGTTTTAAGTTTATTAAGTCAGCTGTCCTCGTTAGTAACCTACAACTAGTTGTTCACAGTTAGATGTACAGAAATAAATCGATAAATATTATCTTGAATCAATCCACGACCCAGTGTATACGTATCTCAGTATTGATCACAACTCAAACTATATATATTTTGGAATCAACCTCAACCCTGTATAGCTAACTCCAACATTCACATATAGAGTGTCTATGGTTGTTCCGAAATATATATAGATGTGTCGACATGATAGGTCGAAACATTGTATACGTGTCTATGGTATCTCAAGATTACATAATATACATTACAGGTTGATTAAGTTATGGTTGGAATAGATTTGTTACCAATTTTCACGTAGCTAAAATGAGAAAAATTATCCAATATTGTTTTACCCATAACTTCTTCATTTTAAATCCGTTTTGAGTGAATCAAATTGCTATGGTTTCATATTGAACTCTATTTTATGAATATAAACAGAAAAAGTATAGGTTTATAGTCGGAAAAATAAGTTACAAGTCGTTTTTGTAAAGGTAGTCATTTCAGTCGAAAGAACGACGTCTAGATGACCATTTTAGAAAACATACTTTCACTTTGAGTTTAACCATAATTTTTGGATATAGTTTCATGCTCATAATAAAAATCATTTTCTCAGAATAACAACTTTTAAATCAAAGTTTATCATAGTTTTTAATTAACTAACCCAAAACAGCCCGCGGTGTTACTACGACGGCGTAAATCCGGTTTTATGGTGTTTTTCGTGTTTCCAGGTTTTAAATCATTAAGTTAGCATATCATATAGATATAGAACATGTGTTTAGTTAATTTTAAAAGTCAATTTAGAAGGATTAACTTTTATTTGCGAACAAGTTTAGAATTAACTAAACTATGTTCTAGTGATTACAAGTTTAAACCTTCGAATAAGATAGCTTTATATGTATGAATCGAATGATGGTATGAACATCATTACTACCTTAAGTTCCTTGGATAAACCTACTGGAAAAGAGAAAAATGGATCTAGCTTCAACGGATCCTTGGATGGCTCGAAGTTCTTGAAGCAGAATCATGACACGAAAACAAGTTCAAGTAAGATCATCACTTGAAATAAGATTGTTATAGTTATAGAAATTGAACCAAAGTTTGAATATGATTATTACCTTGTATTAGAATGATAACCTACTGTAAGAAACAAAGATTTCTTGAGGTTGGATGATCACCTTACAAGATTGGAAGTGAGCTAGCAAACTTGAAAGTATTCTTGATTTTATGTAACTAGAACTTGTAGAATTTATGAAGAACACTTAGAACTTGAAGATAGAACTTGAGAGAGATCAATTAGATGAAGAAAATTGAAGAATGAAAGTGTTTGTAGGTGTTTTTGGTCGTTGGTGTATGGATTAGATATAAAGGATATGTAATTTTGTTTTCATGTAAATAAGTCATGAATGATTACTCATATTTTTGTAATTTTATGAGATATTTCATGCTAGTTGCCAAATGATGGTTCCCACATGTGTTAGGTGACTCACATGGGCTGCTAAGAGCTGATCATTGGAGTGTATATACCAATAGTACATACATCTAAAAGCTGTGTATTGTACGAGTACGAATACGGGTGCATACGAGTAGAATTGTTGATGAAACTGAACGAGGATGTAATTGTAAGCATTTTTGTTAAGTAGAAGTATTTTGATAAGTGTATGGAAGTCTTTCAAAAGTGTATAAATACATATTAAAACACTACATGTATATACATTTTAACTGAGTCGTTAAGTCATCGTTAGTCGTTACATGTAAGTGTTGTTTTGAAACCTTTAGGTTAACGATCTTGTTAAATGTTGTTAACCCAATGTTTATAATATCAAATGAGATTTTAAATTATTATATTATCATGATATTATCATGTATGAATATCTCTTAATATGATATATATATATACATTAAATGTCTTTACAACGATAATCGTTACATATATGTCTCGTTTAAAAATCATTAAGTTATTAGTCTTGTTTTTACATATGTAGTTCATTGTTAATATACTTAATGATATGTTTAATTATCATAGTATCATGTTAACTATATATATATCCATATATATGTTATCATATAGTTTTTACAAGTTTTAACGTTCGTGAATCACCGGTCAACTTGGGTGGTCAATTGTCTATATGAAACATATTTCAATTAATCAAGTCTTAACAAGTTTGATTGCTTAACATGTTGGAAATATTTAATCATGTAAATATCAATCTCAATTAATATATATAAACATGGAAAAGTTCGGGTCACTACACAGGTGGACCCGGCAAAGATCGAAACCGTTGAAAAGTGGGAAACCCCAAAAACTCCGAAGCATATACGTCAATTTTTAGGATTGGCTGGTTACTACAGAAGATTCATCCAAGATTTCTCCAAAATAGCAAAACCCTTGACTGCATTAACGCATAAAGGGAAGAAATTTGAATGGAAGGATGAACAAGAGAAGGCGTTTCAATTATTGAAGAAAAAGCTAACTACGGCACCTATATTGTCATTGCCTGAAGGGAATGATGATTTTGTGATTTATTGTGACGCATCAAAGCAAGGTCTCGGTTGTGTATTAATGCAACGGACGAAGGTGATTGCTTATGCGTCTAGACAATTGAAGATTCACGAGCAAAATTATATGACGCATGATTTGGAATTAGGCGCGGTTGTTTTTGCATTAAAGACTTGGAGGCACTATTTATATGGGGTCAAAAGTATTATATATACCGACCACAAAAGTCTTCAACACATATTTAATCAGAAACAACTGAATATGAGGCAGCGTAGGTGGATTGAATTGTTGAATGATTACGACTTTGAGATTCGTTACCACCCGGGGAAGGCAAATGTGGTAGCCGACACCTTGAGCAGAAAGGACAAAGAACCCATTCGAGTAAAATCTATGAATATAATGATTCACACTAACCTTACTACTCAAATAAAGGAGGCGCAACAAGGAGTTTTAAAAGAGGGAATTTTAAAGGATGAAATACCCAATGGATTGGAGAAGCATCTTAATATTCTGGAAGACGGAACCCGGTATAGGGCTGAAAGAATTTGGGTACCAAAATTTGGAGATATGAGAGAAATGGTACTTAGAGAAGCTCATAAAACCAGATACTCAATACATCCTAGAACGGGGAAGATGTACAAGGATCTTAAGAAACATTTTTGGTGGCCAGGTATGAAAGCCAATATTGCTAAATATGTAGGAGAATGTTTGACGTGTTCTAAGGTCAAAGCTGAACATCAGAAACCATCAGGTCTACTACAACCACAACAACCTGAAATCCCGGAATGGAAATGGGAAAACATTACCATGGATTTCATTACTAAATTGCCAAGGACTGCAAGTGGTTATGATACTATTTGGGTAATAGTTGATCGTCTCACCAAGTCAGCACACTTCCTGCCAATAAGAGAAGATGACAAGATGGAGAAGTTAACACGACTGTATTTGAAGGAAGTCGTCTCCAGACATGGAATACCAATCTCTTTTATCTCTGATAGGGATGGCAGATTTATTTCAGGATTCTGGCAGACATTACAGCAAGTATTGGGAACTCGTCTAGACATGAGTACTGCCTATCATCCACAAACTGATGGGCAGAGCGAAAGGACGATACAAACGCTTGAAGACATGCTACGAGCTTGTGTTATTGATTTCGGAAACAGTTGGGATCGACATCTACCGTTAGCAGAATTTTCCTACAACAACAGCTACCATTCAAGCATTGAGATGACGCTGTTTGAAGCACTTTATGGTAGAAACTGCAGGTCTCCGATTTGTTGGAGTGAAGTGGGGGATAGACAGATTACGGGTCCGGAGATAATACAAGAAACTACCGAGAAAATCATCCAAATTCAACAAAGATTGAAAACTGCCCAGAGTCGACAAAAGAACTATGCGGACAGTAAAAGAAAAGATATAGAGTTTGAAATTGGAGAAATGGTCATGCTTAAGGTTTCACCTTGGAAAGGCGTTGTTCGATTTGGTAAACGGGGAAAACTAAATCCAAGGTACATTGGACCATTCAAGATTATAGATCGTGTCGGACCAGTAGCTTACCAACTGGAGCTACCTCAACAACTCGCGGCTGTACATAACACTTTCTAAAATGTCCCGTTCTTATTGATTAAAAACGTTCCATATTAATTGATTTCATTGCGAGGTTTTGACCTCTATATGAGACGTTTTTCAAAGACTGCATTCATTTTAAAACAAACCATAACCTTTATTTCATCAATAAAGGTTTAAAAAGCTTTACGTAGATTATCAAATAATGATAATCTAAAATATCCTGTTTACACACGACCATTACATAATGGTTTACAATACAAATATGTTACAACAAAATAAGTTTCTTGAATGCAGTTTTTACACAATATCATACAAGCATGGACTCCAAATCTCGTCCTGAGAACAGCATAGCAACCTTTTCTTATTAGTTTTTGTGCCTTCAAATTACTAATAAGATGTAGCTTCATGTTGCCCTTTTCTCCGCACACCATTAAGGGTTCTCCTTCTTCTCGTACAATGCGAATTGCATTTTTATAACATACGATCTCTGCTTTCACCTTCTTCAGCCAGTCCATGCCAAATATTACATCAAAACTCCCTAACTCTACTGGTATCAAATCAATCTTAAATATTTCGCTACCCAGTTTAATTTCTCGATTCCGGCATATATTATTTGGTGAAATTAATTTACCGTTTTCTAATTCGAGTAAAAATTTACTATCCAACGGCGTCAATGGACAACTTAATTTAGCACAAAAATCTCAACTCATATAGCTTCTATCCGCACCCGAATCAAATAAAACGTAAGCATATTTATTGTCAATAAGAAACGTACCCGTAACAAGCTCCGAGTCTTCCTGTGCCTCTGCCGCATTAATATTGAAAACTCTTCCGCGACCTTGTCCATTCGTGTTCTCCTGGTTCGGGCAATTTCTAATAATGTGGCCCGGTTTTCCACATTTATAACAAACTACATTGGCATAACTTGCTCCGACACTACTTGCTCCGCCATTACTCGGTCCAACACCATTTGTTCCTTTCGTTCTGTTAACCCCTGGTCCGTAGACCTCACAGTTCACCACGCTATGACCATTTCTTTTACACTTGTTGCAAAATTTGGTGCAGAACCCCGAGTGATACTTTTCACACCTTTGGCATAGCTGCTTCTGATTGTTGTTGTTGTTGCGGTTGTTATTGTTGTTGGGATGATTGTTGTAGTTGCTGTTGTTATTGTTGTTGTTGTTGTTGGGTCGTTTGTTGTAGTTCCGATTGATGTTGCGATTGTTGGGATAATTGTTGCGATTATTATTGTAATTGCTGTTGTTGTTGTATTGGCGATTCTTATCACCGTTTTCCTCCCACTTTCTTTTGACTTGCTTCACATTGGCCTCTTCAGCCGTCTGTTTTTTAATTCTTTCCTCAATCTGGTTCACTAGTTTGTGAGCCATTCTACATGCCTGTGGTATTGAGGCGGGCTCGTGTGAATTTATATCTTCTTGGATTCTTTCCGATAATACTTTCACAAACGCGTCGATCTTCTCTTCCTCATCTTCGAATGCTCCCGGACACAATAGGCACAATTCTGTGAATCGTCTTTCGTACGTGGTAATATCAAATCCTTGGGTTCGTAACCCTCTAAGTTCTGTCTTGAGCTTATTGACCTTGGTTCTGGGATGGTACTTCTCGTTCATCAAGTGCTTGAATGCTGACCACGGTAGTGCGTACGCATCATCTTGTCCCACTTGCTCTAGATAGGTATTCGACCATGTTAACGCAGAACCTGTGAAGGTATGCGTAGAGTACTTCACTTTTTCCTCTTCAGTACACTTACTTATGGCAAACACCGATTCGACCTTCTCGGTCCACCTTTTCAATCCGATCGGTCTTTCGGTTCCATCAAATTCAAAAGGTTTGCAGGCAGTGAATTCTTTGTAGGTGCATCCTACACGATTTTCTGTACTGCTAGATCCATGGTTATTATTGGTATGTAGCACAGCCTGTACTGCGGCTATGTTTGAAGCTAGAAAAGTACGGAATTCCTCTTCATTCATATTCACGGTGTGTCGAGTAGTCGGTGCCATTTCCTTTAAAATAGTCAAATGGAACAAGTTAATCATACAGAATATTAGGAGTAGTTAATAGTATTTCGTAGCATAATATGAACTCATTTATAAAAGCTTTTTCTTCATATTAGCGTTTTATAAGTTTAAATTCGGGTAGTACCTACCCGTTAAGTTCATACTTAGTAACTAATATACAATTCAACTACTACAATTCTATATGAAAAACTGATTATAATAATATTTCGCGTTCAAACTTTTATACAATATTTTACAAACTTACAATACCGCTTATTTTACATAAAGCATGAAATATAGCACACAATAACTTTGATACAAGATAGTTGTCAAGATAATTCTAGCTAGTACACAAGTCGTTCAGCAAAGGCAATAAAGACACGTAACTCATACGTCCAGAAACAAGTCATGCATTCTGGTTTTACTAGGACTGCTTCCCATCCTTGATCTTGTGGAACATAACCGTTATGGCCGTTGATAAGACAGCATGTTGTAACGTCATCAAAGGGACGAGGGTTACGTAATGACCAACATTCTCGTAATAACCTAAAAACCTCATTTCTTACCCCAATTACTGACTCCGTCACTTGTGAGAACATTTTGTTTAATAGTTGTAGCCCGATGTTCTTTTTCTCACTTTGGTGAGAAGCGAACATTACTAACCCGTAAGCATAGCATGCTTCTTTATGTTGCATGTTAGCCGCTTTTTCTAAATCATGAAGTCCTATATTCGGATACATTGAGTCAAAATAATTTCTTAACCCGTTGCGTAAAATAGCATTTGGGTTCCCCACAATATATGTGTCAAAGTAAACACATCGTAACTTATGGGTTTCCCAATGTGATATCCCCCATCTTTCAAACGACAGTCTCTTATAAACCAAGACATTCTTGGAACGTTCTTCGAATGTCTTACAAACTGATTTCGCCGTAAATAGTTGTGCCGAAGAATTCTGACCGACTTTAGACAAGATTTCATCAATCATGTCTCCGGGTAGGTCTCTTAAAATATTGGGTTGTCTATCCATTTTGTGTTTTTATACTGTAAAATAGACAAGAGTTAGATTCATAAAAAAAAATACTTATTAATACAAGCAATTTTTTATATATATCATAAAGCATAAGCACACTATATTACATATATTACATCACACGAATACAACTATCTTATTCCGACTCGCTCGTTTCTTCTTCTTCGGTTTTGGTTCGTTTTGCCAAGTTTCTAGGGATATATGATGTTCCCCTAATACGAGCTGTCGTTTTCCACAACGGTTTAGAAAAACCTGGTGGTTTAGAGGTTCCCGGGTCATTGTTACAACTTAAGGGCTTCGGAGGTTGACGATACATATAAAGTTCATCGGGGTTGGAATTAGATTTCTCTATTTTTATGCCCTTTTCCTTATTATTTTCTTTTGCCTTTTTAAATTCAGTTGGGGTAATTTCTATAACATCATCGGAATTCTCGTCGGAATCCGATTCATCGGAGAATTGGTAATCCTCCCAATATTTTTCTTCCTTGGCGGAAACACCATTGACCATAATTAACCTTGGTCGGTTGGTTGAGGATTTTCTTTTACTTAACCGTTTTATTATTTTCCCCACCGGTTCTATTTCCTCCTCCGGTTCCTCCTCTTCCGGTTCTGATTCTTCTTCCGGTTCTGATTCTTCTTCCGGTTCTTCTTCGGGAACTTGTGAATCAGTCCAATATATATTCGACTCTTCGTTATTATTAGGTGAGTCAATGGGATTTGTGCTAGAGGTAGACATCTATCACACAATATCAAACATGTTAAGAGATTAATATATCACATAATATATACATATTAATAATATATAGTTTCCAACAAAAATGTTAAGCAATCATTTTTAAAGAAAACACGGTCGAAGTCCAGACTCACTAATGCATCCTAACAAACTTGATAAGACACACTAATGCAAATTTTCTGGTTCTCTAAGATCAACGCTCTGATACCAACTGAAATGTCCCGTTCTTATTGATTAAAACGTTCCATATTAATTGATTTCGTTGCGAGGTTTTGACCTCTATATGAGACATTTTTCAAAGACTGCATTCATTTTAAAACAAACCATAACCTTTATTTCATCAATAAAGGTTTAAAAAGCTTTACGTAGATTATCAAATAATGATAATCTAAAATATCCTGTGTACACATGACCATTACATAATGGTTTACAATACAAATATGTTACAACAAAATAAGTTTCTTGAATGCAGTTTTTACACAATATCATACAAGCATGGACTCCAAATCTCGTTCTTATTTAAGTATGCGACAGCGGAAGCTCTTAATAATCACCTGAGAATAAACATGCTTAAAACGTCAACAAAAATGTTGGTGAGTTATAGGTTTAACCTATATATTATCAAATCATAATAATAGACCACAGGATTTCATATTTCAATACACATCCCATACATAGAGATAAAAATCATTCATATGGTGAACACCTGGTAACCGACATTAACAAGATGCATATTTAAAAATATCCCCATCATTCCGGGACACCCTTCGGATATGATATAAATTTCGAAGTACTAAAGCATCTGGTACTTTGGATGGGGTTTGTTAGGCCCAATAGATCTATCTTTAGGATTCGCATCAATTAGGGTGTCTGTTCCCTAATTCTTAGATTACCAGACTTAATAAAAAGGGGCATATTCGATTTCGATAATTCAACCATAGAATGTAGTTTCACGTACTTGTGCCTATTTTGTAAATCATTTATAAAACCTGCATGTATTCTCATCCCAAAAATATTAGATTTTAAAAGTGGGACTATAACTCACTTTCACATATTTTTACTTCGTCGGGAAGTAAGACTTGCCCACTGGTTGATTCACGAACCTATAACAATATATACATATATATCAAAGTATGTTTAAAATATATTTACAACACTTTTAATATATTTTGATGTTTTAAGTTTATTAAGTCAGCTGTCCTCGTTAGTAACCTACAACTAGTTGTCCACAGTTAGATGTACAGAAATTAATCGATAAATATTATCTTGAATCAATCCACGACCCAGTGTATATGTATCTCAGTATTGATCACAACTCAAACTCTATATATTTTGGAATCAACCTCAACCCTGTATAGCTAACTCCAACATTCACATATAGAGTGTCTATGGTTGTTCCGAAATATATATAGATGTGTCGACATGATAGGTCGAAACATTGTATACATGTCTATGGTATCTCAAGATTACATAATATACAATACAAGTTGATTAAGTTATGGTTGGAATAGATTTGTTACCAATTTTCACGTAGCTAAAATGAGAAAAAATATCCAATCTTGTTTTACCCATAACTTCTTCATTTTAAATCCGTTTTGAGTGAATCAAATTGCTAGGGTTTCATATTGAACTCTATTTTATGAATCTAAACAGAAAAATTTTAGGTTTATAGTCGGAAAAATAAGGTACAAGTCATTTTTGTAAAGGTAGTCATTTCAGTCGAAAGAATGACGTCTAGATGACCATTTTAGAAAACATACTTCCACTTTGAGTTTAACCATAATTTTTGGATATAGTTTCATGTTCATAATAAAAATCATTTTCTCAGAATAACAACTTTTAAATCAAAGTTTATCATAGTTTTTAATTAACTAACCCAAAACAGCCCGCGGTGTTACTACGACGGCGTAAATCCAGTTTTACGGTGTTTTTCGTGTTTCCAGGTTTTAAATCATTAAGTTAGCATACCATATAGATATAGAACATGTGTTTAGTTGATTTTAAAAGTCAAGTTAGAAGGATTAACTTTTATTTGCGAACAAGTTTAGAATTAACTAAACTATGTTCTAGTGATTACAAGTTTAAACCTTCGAATAAGATAGCTTTATATGTATGAATCGAATGATGTTATGAACATCATTACTACCTCAAGTTCCTTGGATAGACCTACTGGAAATGAGAAAAATAGATTTAGCTTCAAAGGATCCTTGGATGGCTTGAAAGTTCTTGAAGCAGAATCATGACACGAAAACAATTTCAAGTAAGATTTCCACTCGAAATAAGATTGTTATAGTTATAGAAATTGAATTAAAGTTTGAATATGATTATTACCTTGTATTAGAAAGATAACCTACTGTAAGTAACAAAGGTTTCTTGATCTTGGATGATTACTTGGAATGGATTTAGAAAACTTGGAAGTAAACTTGCAATCTTGGAAGTATTCTTGATTTTATGAAACTAGAACTTTTGGAATTTATGAAGAACACTTAGAACTTGAAGATAGAACTTGAGAGAGATTAGTTAGATGAAGGAAATTGAATAATGAAAGTGTTTGTAGGTGTTTTTGGTCGTGGTGTATGGATTAGATATAAAGGATATGTAATTTTGTTTTCATGTAAATAAGTCATGAATGATTACTCATATTTTTGTAATTTTATGAGATATTTCATGCTAGTTTCCAAATGATGGTTCCCACATGTGTTAGGTGACTCACATGGGCTGTTAAGAGCTGATCATTGGAGTGTATATACCAATAGTACATACATCTAAAAGTTGTGTATTGTACGAGTACGAATACGGGTGCATACGAGTAGAATTGTTGTTGAAACTGAACGAGGATGTAATTGTAAGCATTTTTGTTAAGTAGAAGTATTTTGATAAGGGTCTTGAAGTCTTTCAAAAGTGTATGAATACATATTAAAACACTACATGTATATACATTTTAACTGAGTCGTTAAGTCATCGTTAGTCGTTACATGTAAATGTTGTTTTGAAACCTTTAGGTTAACGATCTTGTTGAATGTTGTTAACCCATTGTTTATTATAACAAATCAGATGTTAAATTGTTATATTATCATGATATTATGATATTTAATATATCTTAGTATGATATATATACAGTTAAATGTCGTTACAACGATAATCGTTATATATATGTCTCGTTTCGAAATCATTAAGTTAGTAGTCTTATTTTTACATATGTATTTCATTATTAATAAACGTAATAATATATTTACTTATCATTTAATATAATTAACCAAGTGTATCAATATCTTAATATGATTCATATGTACCTAGTAAGACGTTGTTATAACGATAATCGTTATATATATCGTTTTCGAGTTTCTTAAATTAATAGTCTCATTTTTATGTATATAACTCATTGTTAAAATACCTAATGAGATACATACTTATAATAAAATCATGTTAACTATATATATAACCATATATATGTCATCGTATAGTTTTTACAAGTTTTAACGTTTGTGAATCACCGGTCAACTTGGGTGGTCAATTGTCTATATGAAACCTGTTTCAATTAATCAAGTCTTAACAAGTTTGATTGCTTAACATGTTGGAAACACTTAATCATGTAAATAACAATTTCATTTAATATATATATAAACATGGAAAAGTTCGGGTCACTACACTTTCCACGTCTCAAATTTGAAGAAATGTTTTGCTAAAGAAGATCTCACTATTCCATTGGACGAAATCCAAATCAATGAAAAACTTCAATTCATTGAAGAACCCGTCGAAATAATGGATCATGAGGTTAAGAGACTTAAACAAAACAAGATACCGATTGTTAAGGTTCGATGGAATGCTCGTAGAGGACCCGAGTTCACCTGGGAGCGTGAAGATCGGATGAAGAAGAAATACCCGCATTTATTTCCAGAAGATACGTCAACACCTCCAACTGCTTAAAATTTCGGGACGAAATTTATTTACTACCGTAGTGACCCGAACTTTTCCATGTTTATATATATATTAAATGAAATTGTTATTTACATGATTAAGTGTTTCCAACATGTTAAGCAATCAAACTTGTTAAGACTGGATTAATTGAAATAGGTTTCATATAGACAATTGACCACCCAAGTTGACCGGTGATTCACGAACGTTAAAACTTGTAAAAACTATACGATGACATATATATGGTTATATATATATAGTTAACATGATTTTATTATAAGTATGTATCTCATTAGGTATTTTAACAATGAGTTATATACACAAAAATGAGACTATTAATTTAAGAAACTCGAAAACGATATATATAACGATTATCGTTTTAACAACGTCTTACTAGGTACATATTGTAGTGACCCGAACTTTTCCATGTTTATATATATTAATTGAGATTGATATTTACATGATTAAATGTTTCCAACAATGTAAGCAATCAAACTTGTTAAGACTTGATTAATTGAAATATGTTTCATATAGACAATTGACCACCCAAGTTGATCGGTGATTCACGAACGTTAAAACTTGTAAAAACTATATGATGACATATATATGGATATATATATATATAGTTAACATGATACTATGATAAGAAAACATATCATAAAGTATATTAACAATGAACTACATATGTAAAAACAAGACTACTAACTTAATGATTTTTAAACGAGACATATATGTAACGATTATCGTTGTAAAGACATTAATGTATATATATCATATTAAGAGATATTCATACATGATAATATCATGATAATATAATAATTTAAAATCTAATTTGATATTATAAACATTGGGTTAACAACATTTAACAAGATCGTTAACCTAAAGGTTTCAAAACAACACTTACATGTAACGACTAACGATGACTTAACGACTCAGTTAAAATGTATATACATGTAGTGTTTTAATATGTATTTATACACTTTTGAAAGACTTCAATACACTTATCAAAATACTTCTACTTAACAAAAATGCTTACAATTACATCCTCGTTCAGTTTCATCAACAATTCTACTCGTATGCACCCGTATTCGTACTCGTACAATACACAGCTTTTAGATGTATGTACTATTGGTATATACACTCCAATGATCAGCTCTTAGCAGCCCATGTGAGTCACCTAACACATGTGGGAACCATCATTTGGCAACTAGCATGAAATATCTCATAAAATTACAAAAATATGAGTAATCATTCATGACTTATTTACATGAAAACAAAATTACATATCCTTTATATCTAATCCATACACCAACGACCAAAAACACCTACAAACACTTTCATTCTTCAATTTTCTTCATCTAATTGATCTCTCTCAAGTTCTATCTTCAAGTTCTAAGTGTTCTTCATAAATTCCAAAAGTTCTAGTTTCATAAAATCAAGAATACTTTCAAGTTTGCTAGCTCACTTCCAATCTTGTAAGGTGATCATCCAACCTCAAGAAATCTTTGTTTCTTACAGTAGGTTATTATTCTAATACAAGGTAATAATCATATTCAAACTTTGGTTCAATTTCTATAACTATAACAATCTTATTTCAAGTGATGATCTTACTTGAACTTGTTTTCGTGTCATGATTCTGCTTCAAGAACTTCGAGCCATCCAAAGATCCATTGAAGCTAGATCCATTTTTCTCTTTTCCAGTAGGTTTATCCAAGGAAATTAAGGTAGTAATGATGTTTATAACACCATTCGATTCTAACATATAAAGCTATCTTATTCGAAGGTTTAAACTTGTAATCACTAGAACATAGTTTAGTTAATTCTAAACTTGTTCGCAAACAAAAGTTAATCCTTCTAACTTGACTTTTAAAATCAACTAAACACATGTTCTATATCTATATGATATGCTAACTTAATGATTTAAAACCTGGAAACACGAAAAACACCGTAAAACCGGATTTACGCCGTCGTAGTAACACCGCGGGCTGTTTTGGGTTAGTTAATTAAAAACTATGATAAACTTTGATTTAAAAGTTGTTATTCTGAGAAAATGATTTTTATTATGAACATGAAACTATATCCAAAAATTATGGTTAAACTCAAAGTGGAAGTATGTTTTCTAAAATGGTCATCTAGACGTCGTTCTTTCGACTGAAATGACTACCTTTACAAAAACGACTTGTAACTTATTTTTCCGACTATAAACCTATACTTTTTCTGTTTAGATTCATAAAATAGAGTTCAATATGAAATCATAGCAATTTGATTCACTCAAAACGGATTTAAAATGAAGAAGTTATGGGTAAAACAAGATTGGATAATTTTTCTCATTTTAGCTACGTGAAAATTGGTAACAAATCTATTTCAACCATAACTTAATCAACTTGTATTGTATATTATGTAATCTTGAGATACCATAGACACGTATACAATGTTTCGACCTATCATGTCGACACATCTATATATATTTCGGAACAACCATAGACACTCTATATGTGAATGTTGGAGTTAGCTATACAGGGTTGAGGTTGATTCCAAAATATATATAGTTTGAGTTGTGATCAATACTGAGATACGTATACACTGGGTCGTGGATTGATTCAAGATAATATTTATCGATTTATTTCTGTACATCTAACTGTGGACAACTAGTTATAGGTTACTAACGAGGACAGCTGACTTAATAAACTTAAAACATCAAAATATATTAAAAGTGTTGTAAATATATTTTGAACATACTTTAATATATATGTATATATTGTTATAGGTTCATGAATCAACAGTGGCCAAGTCTTACTTCCTGACGAAGTAAAAATCTGTGAAAGTGAGTTATAGTCCCACTTTTAAAATCTAATATTTTTGGGATGAGAATACATGCAGGTTTTATAAATGATTTACAAAATAGACACAAGTACGTGAAACTACATTCTATGGTTGAATTATCGAAATCGAATATGCCCCTTTTTATTAAGTCTGGTAATCTAAGAATTAGGGAACAGACACCCTAATTGACGCGAATCCTAAAGATAGATCTATTGGGCCTAACAAACCCCATCCAAAGTACCGGATGCTTTAGTACTTCGAAATTTATATCATATCCGAAGGGTGTCCCGGAATGATGGGGATATTCTTATATATGCATCTTGTTATTGTCGGTTACCAGGTGTTCACCATATGAATGATTTTTATCTCTATGTATGGGATGTGTATTGAAATATGAAATCTTGTGGTCTATTGTTACGATTTGATATATATAGGTTAAACCTATAACTCACCAACATTTTTGTTGACGTTTAAAGCATGTTTATTCTCAGGTGAATATTAAGAGCTTCCGCTGTTGCATACTAAAATAAGGACAAGATTTGGAGTCCATGTTTGTATGATATTGTGTAAAAACTGCATTCAAGAAACTGATTTCGATGTAACATATTTGTATTGTAAACCATTATGTAATGGTCGTGTGTAAACAGGATATTTTAGATTATCATTATTTGATAATCTACGTAAAGCTTTTTAAACCTTTATTTATGAAATAAAGGTTATGGTTTGTTTTAAAAATGAATGCAGTCTTTGAAAAACGTCTCATATAGAGATCAAAACCTCGCAACGAAATCAATTAATATGGAACGTTTTTAATCAATAAGAACGGGACATTTCAGTTGGTATCCGAGCGTTGGTCTTAGAGAACCAGAAAATTTGCATTAGTGTGTCTTATCGAGTTTGTTAGGATGCATTAGTGAGTCTGGACTTCGACCGTGTTTTCTTTAAAAATGATTGCTTAACATTTTTGTTGGAAACTATATATTTTTAACATATGAATATTATGTGATATATTAATCTCTTAACGTGTTTGATATTATGTGATAGATGTCTACCTCTAGAACAAGTCCCATTGACTCACCTAATAATAATGAAGAGTCAAATGTAAATTGGAATGATTTGTGGACTGATTCACAAGTTCCCGAAGAGGAACCGGAAGAAGAGTCGGAACCGGAAGAAGAATCGGAACCGGAAGAAGAATCGGAACCGGATGAAGAAATAGAACCGGTGGGGGAAATAATAAAACGGTTAAGTAAAAGAAAATCCTCAACCAACCGACCAAAGTTAATTATGGTCAATGGTGTTTCCGCCAAGGAAGCAAAATATTGGGAGGATTACCAATTCTCCGATGAATCGGATTCCGACGAGAATTCCGATGATGTTATAGAAATTACCCCAACTGAATTTAAAAAGGCAAAAGAAAATAATAAGGGAAAGGGCATAAAAATAGAGAAATCTAATTCCAACCCCGATGAACTTTATATGTATCGTCAACCCCCGAAGTCCTTAAGTTGTAACAATGACCCGGGAACCTCTAAACCACCAGGTTTTTCTAAACCAATGTGGACAACGACGGCTCGTATTAGGGGAACATCATATATCCCTAGAAACTTGGCAAAACGAACCAAAACCGAAGAAGAAGAAACGAGCGAGTCGGAATAAGATAGTTGTATTCGTGTGGTGTAATATATGTAATATAGTGTTCTTATGCTTTATGATATATGTAAAAATTGCTTGTATTAATAAGTATTTTTTTATGAAACTAACTCTTGTCTATTTTACAGTTTAAAAACACAAAATGGATAGACAACCCAATATTTTAAGAGACCTACCCGGAGACATGATTGATGAAATCTTGTCTAGAGTCGGCCAGAATTCTTCGGCACAACTATTTAAGGCGAGATCAGTTTGTAAGACATTCGAAGAACGTTCCAAGAATGTCTTGGTTTATAAGAGACTTTCGTTTGAAAGATGGGGGATATCACATTGGGAAACCCATAAGTTACGATGTGTTTACTTTGACGCATATATTGCGGGGAACCCAAATGCTATTTTACGCAACGGGTTAAGAAATTATTTTGACTCAATATATCCGAATATTGGACTTCGTGATTTAGAAAAAGCGGCTAACATGCAACATAAAGAAGCATGTTATGCTTACGGATTAGTAATGTTCGCTTCTCACCAAAGTGAGAACAAGAACATCGGGCTACAACTATTAAACAAAACGTTTCCACAAGTGACGGAGTCGGTAATTGGGGTAAGAAATGAGGTTTTTAGATTATTACGAGACTGTTGGACATTACGTAACCCTCGTCCCTTTGATGACGTTACAACACGCTGTCTTATCAACGACCATAACGGTTATGTTGCACAAGACCAAGGATGGGAAGTAGTCCTAGTAAAACCAGAATGCATGACTTGTTTCTGGACGTATGAATTACGTGTCTTTATTGCCTTTGCTGAACGACTTGTGTACTAGCTAGAATTGTCTTCACAACTATCTTGTATCAAAGTTATTGTGTGCTATATTTCATGCTTTATGTAAAATAAGCGGTATTGTAAGTTTGTAAAATATTGTATAAAAGTTTGAACGCGAAATATTATTACAATCAGTTTTTCATATAGAATTGTAGTAGTTGAATTGTATATTAGCTACTAAGTATGAACTTAACGGGTAGGTACTACCCGAATTTAAACTTATAAAACGCTAATATGAAGAAAAAGCTTTTATAAATGAGTTCGTATTATGCTACGAAATACTATTAACTACTCTTAATATTCTGTATGATTAACTTGTTCCATTTAACTATTTTGAAGGAAATGGCACCGACTACTCGACACACCGTGAATATGAATGAAGAGGAATTCCGTACTTTTCTAGCTTCAAACATAGCCGCAGTACAGGCTGCGCTACATACCAACAATAACCTTGGATCTAGCAGTACAGGAAATCGTGTAGGATGCACCTACAAAGAATTCACTGCCTGCAAACCTTTGGAATTTGATGGAACCGAAGGACCGATCGGATTGAAACGGTGGAACGAGAAGGTTGAATCGGTGTTTGCCATAAGTAAGTGTACTGAAGAGGACAAAGTGAAGTACGCTACGCATACCTTCACAGGTTCTGCGTTAACATGGTGGAATACCTATCTAGAGCAAGTGGGACAAGATGATGCGTACGCACTACCGTGGTCAGCATTCAAGTACTTGATGAACGAGAAGTACCGTCCCAGAACCGAGGTCAATAAGCTCAAGACAGAACTTAGAGGGTTACGAACCCAAGGAATTGATATTACCACGTACGAAAGACGATTCACAGAATTGTGCCTATTGTGTCCGGGAGCATTCGAAGATGAGGAAGAGAAGATCGACGCGTTTGTGAAAGGATTACCGGAAAGAATCCAAGAAGATATAAGTTCACACGAGCCCGCCTCCATACAACAGGCATGTAGAATGGCTCACAAACTAGTGAACCAGATTGAAGAAAGAATTAAAGAACAGACTGCTGAAGAGGCCAATGTGAAGCAAGTCAAAAGAAAGTGGGAGGAAAACGGTGATAAGAATCACCAATACAACAACAACAGCAATTACAACAATAATCGCAACAATTATCCCAACAATCGCAACATCAATCGCAACTACAACAAACGGCCCAACAACAACAACAACAACAACAACAACAACAACAGTAACTACAACAATCATCCCAACAACAATAATAACCGCAACAACAACAACAATCAGAAGCAGCTATGCCAAAGGTGTGAAAAGAATCACTCGGGGTTCTGCACCAAATTTTGCAACAAGTGTAAAAGAAATGGTCATAGCGCGGCGAAGTGTGAGGTCTACGGACCAGGGGTTAATAGAACGAAAGGAACAAATGGTGTCGGAACGAGTAATGGCGGAGCAAGTAGTGTCGGAGCAAGTTATGCCAATGTAGTTTGTTATAAATGTGGAAAACCAGGCCACATTATTAGAAATTGCCCGAACCAGGAGAACACGAATGGACAAGGCCGTGGAAGAGTTTTCAATATTAATGCGGTAGAGGCACAGGAAGACCCGGAGCTTGTTACGGGTACGTTTCTTATTGACAATAAATCTGCTTACGTTTTATTTGATTCGGGTGCGGATAGAAGCTATATGAGTAGAGATTTTTGTGCTAAATTAAGTTGTCCATTGACGCCTTTGGATAGTAAATTTTTACTCGAATTAGCAAATGGTAAATTAATTTCAGCAGATAATATATGTCGGAATCGAGAAATTAAACTGGTTAGCGAAACATTTAAGATTGATTTGATACCAGTAGAGTTAGGGAGTTTTGATGTGATAATCGGTATGGACTGGTTGAAAGAAGTGAAAGCGGGGATCGTTTGTTACAAAAATGCAATTCGCATTATACGAGAAAAAGGAAAACCCTTAATGGTGTACGGAGAAAAGGGCAACACGAAGCTACATCTTATTAGTAATTTGAAGGCACAAAAACTAATAAGAAAAGGTTGCTATGCTGTTCTAGCACACGTCGAGAAAGTACAAACTGAAGAAAAGAGCATCAATGATGTTCCCATTGCAAAAGAATTTCCCGATGTATTTCTGAAAGAATTACCGGGATTACCCCCACATCGATCCGTTGAATTTCAAATAGATCTTGTACCAGGAGCTGCACCAACAGCTCGTGCTCCTTACAGACTCGCACCCAGCGAGATGAAAGAACTGTAAAGCCAATTACAAGAACTTTTAGAGCGTGGTTTCATTCGACCAAGCACATCACCGTGGGGAACTCCTGTTTTGTTTGTCAAGAAGAAAGATGGTACATTCAGGTTGTGTATCGACTACCGAGAGTTGAACAAACTTACCATCAAGAACCGCTACCCACTACCGAGAATCGACGACTTATTTGATCAACTACAAGGCTCGTCTGTTTATTCAAAGATTGACTTACGTTCCGGGTATCATCAAATGCGGGTGAAAGAAGATGATATTCCAAAGACTGCTTTCAGAACACGTTACGGTCATTACGAGTTTATGGTCATGCCGTTTGGTTTAACTAATGCACCAGCTGTGTTCATGGACCTTATGAACCGAGTGTGTGGACCATACCTTGACAAGTTTGTCATTGTTTTCATTGATGACATACTTATTTACTCAAAGAATGACCAAGAACACGGTGAACATTTGAGAAAGGTGTTAGAAGTATTGAGGAAAGAAGAATTGTACGCTAAGTTTTCAAAGTGTGCATTTTGGTTGGAAGAAGTTCAATTCCTCGGTCACATAGTGAACAAAGAAGGTATTAAGGTGGATCCGGCAAAGATAGAAACTGTTGAAAAGTGGGAAACCCCGAAAACTCCGAAACACATACGCCAGTTTTTAGGACTAGCTGGTTACTACAGAAGGTTCATCCAAGACTTTTCCAGAATCGCAAAACCCTTGACTGCATTAACGCATAAAGGGAAGAAATTTGAATGGAATGATGAACAAGAGAAAGCGTTTCAGTTATTGAAGAAAAAGCTAACTACGGCACCTATATTGTCATTGCCTGAAGGGAATGATGATTTTGTGATTTATTGTGATGCATCAAAGCAAGGTCTCGGTTGTGTATTAATGCAACGAACGAAGGTGATTGCTTATGCGTCTAGACAATTGAAGATTCACGAACAAAATTATACGACGCATGATTTGGAATTAGGCACGGTTGTTTTTGCATTAAAGACTTGGAGGCACTACTTATATGGGGTCAAAAGTATTATATATACCGACCACAAAATTCTTCAACACATATTTAATCAGAAACAACTGAATATGAGGCAGCGTAGGTGGATTGAGTTATTGAATGATTACGACTTTGAGATTCGTTACCACCCGGGGAAGGCAAATGTGGTAGCCGATGCCTTGAGCAGGAAGGACAGAGAACCCATTCGAGTAAAATCTATGAATATAATGATTCATAATAACATTACTACTCAAATAAAGGAGGCGCAACAAGGAGTTTTAAAAGAGGGAAATTTAAAGGATGAAATACCCAAAGGATCGGAGAAGCATCTTAATATTCGGGAAGACGGAACCCGGTATAGGGCTGAAAGGATTTGGGTACCAAAATTTGGAGATATGAGAGAAATGGTACTTAGAGAAGCTCATAAAACCAGATACTCAATACATCCTGGAACGGGGAAGATGTACAAGGATCTCAAGAAACATTTTTGGTGGCCGGGTATGAAAGCCGATGTTGCTAAATACGTAGGAGAATGTTTGACGTGTTCTAAGGTCAAAGCTGAGCATCAGAAACCATCAGGTCTACTTCAACAACCCGAAATCCCGGAATGGAAATGGGAAAACATTATCATGGATTTCATCACTAAATTGCCAAGGACTGCAAGTGGTTTTGATACTATTTGGGTAATAGTTGATCGTCTCACCAAATCAGCACACTTCCTACCAATAAGAGAAGATGACAAGATGGAGAAGTTAGCACGACTGTATTTGAAGGAAGTCGTCTCCAGACATGGAATACCAATCTCTATTATCTCTGATAGGGATGGCAGATTTATTTCAAGATTCTGGCAGACATTACAGCAAGCATTAGGAACTCGTCTAGACATGAGTACTGCCTATCATCCACAAACTGATGGGCAGAGCGAAAGGACGATACAAACACTTGAAGACATGCTACGAGCATGTGTTATTGATTTCGGAAACAGTTGGGATCGACATCTACCGTTAGCAGAATTTTCCTACAACAACAGCTACCATTCAAGCATTGAGATGGCGCCGTTTGAAGCACTTTATGGTAGAAAGTGCAGGTCTCCGATTTGTTGGAGTGAAGTGGGGGATAGACAGATTACGGGTCCGGAGATTATACAAGAAACTACCGAGAAGATCATCCAAATTCAACAACGGTTGAAAACCGCCCAAAGTCGACAAAAGAGCTACGCTGACATTAAAAGAAAGGATATAGAATTTGAAATTGGAGAGATGGTCATGCTTAAAGTTGCACCTTGGAAAGGCGTTGTTCGATTTGGTAAACGAGGAAAATTAAATCCAAGGTATATTGGACCATTCAAGATTATTGATCGTGTCGGACCAGTAGCTTACCGACTAGAGTTACCTCAACAACTCGCGGCTGTACATAACACTTTCCACGTCTCGAATTTAAAGAAATGTTTTGCTAAAGAAGATCTCACTATTCCGTTAGATGAAATCCAAATCAACGAAAAACTTCAATTCATCGAAGAACCCGTCGAAATAATGGATCGTGAGGTTAAAAGACTTAAGCAAAACAAGATACCAATTGTTAAGGTTCGATGAAATGCTCGTAGAGGACCCGAGTTCACCTGGGAGCGTGAAGATCAGATGAAGAAGAAATACCCGCATCTATTTCCAGAAGATTCGTCAACACCTTCAACAGCTTAAAATTTCGGGACGAAATTTATTTAACGGGTAGGTACTGTAGTGACCCGAACTTTTCCATGTTTATATATATTAATTGAGATTGATATTTACATGATTAAATGTTTCCAACATGTTAAGCAATCAAACTTGTTAAGACTTGATTAATTGAAATATGTTTCATATAGACAATCGACCACCCAAGTTGATCGGTGATTCACGAACGTTAAAACTTGTAAAAACTATATGATGACATATATATGGATATATATATATATAGTTAACATGATACTATGATAAGAAAACATATCATAAAGTATATTAACAATGAACTACATATGTAAAAACAAGACTACTAACTTAATGATTTTTAAACGAGACATATATGTAACGATTATCGTTGTAAAGACATTTAATGTATATATATCATATTAAGAGATATTCATACATGATAATATCATGATAATATAATAATTTAAAATCTCATTTGATATTATAAACATTGGGTTAACAACATTTAACAAGATCGTTAACCTAAAGGTTTCAAAACAACACTTACATGTAACGACTAACGATGACTTAACGACTCAGTTAAAATGTATATACATGTAGTGTTTTAATATGTATTTATACACTTTTGAAAGACTTCAATACACTTATCAAAATACTTCTACTTAACAAAAATGCTTACAATTACATCCTCGTTCAGTTTCATCAACAATTCTACTCGTATGCACCCGTATTCGTACTCGTACAATACACAGCTTTTAGATGTATGTACTATTAGTATATACACTCCAATGATTAGCTCTTAGCAGCCCATGTGAGTCACCTAACACATGTGGGAACCATCATTTGGCAACTAGCATGAAATATCTCATAAAATTACAAAAATATGAGTAATCATTCATGACTTATTTACATGAAAACAAAATTACATATCCTTTATATCTAATCCATACACCAACGACCAAAAACACCTACAAACACTTTCATTCTTCAATTTTCTTCATCTAATTGATCTCTCTCAAGTTCTATCTTCAAGTTCTAAGTGTTCTTCATAAATTCCAAAAGTTCTAGTTTCATAAAATCAAGAATACTTTCAAGTTTGCTAGCTCACTTCCAATCTTGTAAGGTGATCATCCAACCTCAAGAAATCTTTGTTTCTTACAGTAGGTTATCATTCTAATACAAGGTAATAATCATATTCAAACTTTGGTTCAATTTCTATAACTATAACAATCTTATTTCAAGTGATGATCTTACTTGAACTTGTTTTCGTGTCATGATTCTGCTTCAAGAACTTCGAGCCATCCAAGGATCCATTGAAGCTAGATCCATTTTTCTCTTTTCCAGTAGGTTTATCCAAGGAAATTAAGGTAGTAATGATGTTCATAACATCATTCGATTCATACATATAAAGCTATCTTATTCGAAGGTTTAAACTTGTAATCACTATAACATAGTTTAGTTAATTCTAAACTTGTTCGCAAACAAAAGTTAATCCTTCTAACTTTACTTTTAAAATCAACTAAACACATGTTCTATATCTATATGATATGCTAACTTAATGATTTAAAACCTGGAAACACGAAAAACACCGTAAAACCGGATTTACGCCGTCGTAGTAACACCGCGGGCTGTTTTGGGTTAGTTAATTAAAAACTATGATAAACTTTGATTTAAAAGTTGTTATTCTGAGAAAATGATTTTTATTATGAACATGAAACTATATCCAAAAATTATGGTTAAACTCAAAGTGGAAGTATGTTTTCTAAAATGGTCATCTAGACGTCGTTCTTTCGACTGAAATGACTACCTTTACAAAAACGACTTGTAACTTATTTTTCCGACTATAAACCTATACTTTTTCTGTTTAGATTAATAAAATAGAGTTCAATATGAAATCATAGCAATTTGATTCACTCAAAACGGATTTAAAATGAAGAAGTTATGGGTAAAACAAGATTGGATAATTTTTCTCATTTTAGCTACGTGAAAATTGGTAACAAATCTATTCCAACCATAACTTAATCAACTTGTATTGTATATTATGTAATCTTGAGATACCATAGACACGTATACAATGTTTCGACCTATCATGTCGACACATCTATATATATTTCGGAACAACCATAGACACTCTATATGTGAATGTTGGAGTTAGCAATACAGGGTTGAGGTTGATTCCAAAATATATATAGTTTGAGTTGTGATCAATACTGAGATACGTATACACTGGGTCGTGGATTGATTCAAGATAATATTTATCGATTTATTTCTGTACATCTAACTGTGGACAACTAGTTATAGGTTACTAACGAGGACAGCTGACTTAATAAACTTAAAACATCAAAATATATTAAAAGTATTGTAAATATATTTTGAACATACTTTAATATATATGTATATATTGTTATAGGTTCGTGAATCAACAGTGGCCAAGTCTTACTTCCCGACGAAGTAAAAATCTGTGAAAGTGAGTTATAGTCCCACTTTTAAAATCTAATATTTTTGGGATGAGAATACATGCAGGTTTTATAAATGATTTACAAAATAGACACAAGTACGTGAAACTACATTCTATGGTTGAATTATAGAAATCGAATATGCCCCTTTTTATTAAGTCTGGTAATCTAAGAATTAGGGAACAGACACCCTAATTGACGCGAATCCTAAAGATAGATCTATTGGGCCTAACAAACCCCATCCAAAGTACCGGATGCTTTAGTACTTCGAAATTTATATCATATTCGAAGGGTGTCCCGGAATGATGGGGATATTCTTATATATGCATCTTGTTATTGTCGGTTACCAGGTGTTCACCATATGAATGATTTTTATCTCTATGTATGGGATGTGTATTGAAATATGAAATCTTGTGGTCTATTGTTACGATTTGATATATATAGGTTAAACCTATAACTCACCAACATTTTTGTTGACGTTTAAAGCATGTTTATTCTCAGGTGAATATTAAGAGCTTCCGCTGTTGCATACTAAAATAAGGACAAGATTTGGAGTCCATGTTTGTATGATATTGTGTAAAAACTGCATTCAAGAAACTGATTTCGATGTAACATATTTGTATTGTAAACCATTATGTAATGGTCGTGAGTAAACAGGATATTTTAGATTATCATTATTTGATAATCTACGTAAAGCTTTTTAAACCTTTATTTATGAAATAAAGGTTATGGTTTGTTTTAAAAATGAATGCAGTCTTTGAAAAACGTCTCATATAGAGGTCAAAACCTCGCAACGAAATCAATTAATATGGAACGTTTTTAATCAATAAGAACGGGACATTTCACATATGAATCATATTAAGATATTGATACACTTGGTTAATTATGTTAAATGATAAGTAAATATATTATTAAGTGTATTAACAATGAAATACATATGTAAAAATAAGACTACTAACTTAATGATTTCGAAACGAGACATATATGTAACGATTATCGTTGTAACGACATTTAACTGTATATATATCATACTAAGATATATTTTATATCATAATATCATGATAATATAATAATTTAACATCTCATTTGTTATAATAAACAATGGGTTAACAACATTCAACAAGATCGTTAACCTAAAGGTTTCAAAACAACATTTACATGTAACGACTAACGATGACTTAACGACTCAGTTAAAATGTATATACATGTAGTGTTTTAATATGTATTCATACACTTTTGAAAGACTTCAAGACACTTATCAAAATACTTCTACTTAACAAAAATTCTTACAATTACATCCTCGTTCAGTTTCATCAACAATTCTACTCGTATGCGCCCGTATTCGTACTCGTACAATACATAGCTTTTAGATGTTTGTACTATTGGTATATATACTCCAATGATCAGCTCTTAGCAGCCCACGTGAGTCACCTAACACATGTAGGAACCATCATTTGGTAACTAGCATGAAATATCTCATAAAATTACAAAAATATGAGTAATCATTCATGACTTATTTACATGAAAACAAAATTACATATCCTTTATATCTAATCCATACACCAACGACCAAAAACACCTACAAACACTTTCATTCTTCAATTTTCTTTATCTAATTGATCTCTTTCAAGTTCTATCTTCAAGTTCTAAGTGTTCTTCATAAATTCCAAAAGTTCTAGTTTCATAAAATCAAGAATTCTTCCAAGATTGCAAGTTTACTTCCAAGTTTTCTAAATCCATTCCAAGTAATCATCCAAGATCAAGAAACCTTTGTTACTTACAGTAGGTTATCTTTCTAATACAAGGTAATAATCATATTCAAACTTTAATTCAATTTCTATAACTATAACAATCTTATTTCGAGTGGAAATCTTACTTGAAATTGTTTTCGTGTCATGATTCTGCTTCAAGAACTTTCAAGCCATCCAAGGATCCTTTGAAGCTAGATCTATTTTTCCTATTTTCAGTAGGTTTATCCAAGGAACTTGAGGTAGTAATGATGTTCATAACATCATTCGATTCATACATATAAGGGTATCTTATTCGAAGGTTTAAACTTGTAATCACTAGAACATAGTTTAGTTAATTCTAAACTTGTTCGCAAATAAAAGTTAATCCTTCTAACTTGACTTTTAAAATCAACTAAACACATGTTCTATATCTATATTATATGCTAACTTAATGATTTAAAACCTGGAAACACGAAAAACACCGTAAAATCGGATTTACGCCGTCGTAGTAACACCGCGGGCTGTTTTGGGTTAGTTAATTAAAAACTATGATAAACTTTGATTTAAAAGTTGTTATTCTGGGAAAAAGATTTTTATTATGAACATGAAACTACATCCAAAAATTATGGTTAAACTCAAAGTAGAAGTATGTTTTCTAAAATGGTCATCTAGACGTCGTTCTTTCGACTGAAATGACTACCTTTACAAAATGACTTGTAACTTATTTTTCCGACTATAAACCTGTACTTTTTCTGTTTAGATTCATAAAATAGAGGTCAATATGAAACCATAGCAATTTGATTCACTAAAAACGGATTTAAAATGAAGAAGTTATGGGTAAAACAAGATTGGATAATTTTTCTCATTTTAGCTACGTGAAAATTGGTAACAAATCTATTCCAACCATAACTTAATCAACTTGTATTGTATATTATGTTATCTTGAGATACCCTAGACACGTATACAATGTTTCGACCTATCATGTCGACACATCTATATATATTTCGGAAGAACTATAGACACTCTATATGTGAATGTTAGAGTTAGCTATACAGGGTTGAGGTTGATTCCAAAATATATATAGTTTGAGTTGTGATCAATACTGAGATACGTATACACTGGGTCGTGGATTGATTCAAGATAATATTTATTGATTTATTTCTGTACATCTAACTGTGGACAACTAGTTGTAGGTTACTAACGAGGACAGCTTGAAATGTCCCGTTCTTATTGATTAAAAACGTTCCATATTAATTGATTTCGTTACGAGGTTTTAACCTCTATATGAGACGTTTTTCAAAGACTGCATTCATTTTTAAAACAAACCATAACCTTTATTTCATAAATAAAGGTTTAAAAAGCTTTACGTAGATTATCAAATAATGATAATCTAAAATATCCTGTTTACATACGACCATTAAATAATGGTTTACAATACAAATATGTTACATCGAAATCAGTTTCTTGAATGCAGTTTTTACACAGTATCATACAAACATGGACTCCAAATCTTGTCCTTATTTTAGTATGCAACAGCGGAAGCTCTTAGAATTCACCTGAGAATAAACATGCTTTAAACGTCAACAAAAATGTTGGTGAGTTATAGGTTTAACTTATATATATCAAATTGTAACAATAGACCACAAGATTTCATATTTCAATATACATCCCATACATAGAGATAAAAATCATTCATATGGTGAACACCTGGTAACCGACATTAACAAGATGCATATATAAGAATATCCCCATCATTCCGGGACACCCTTCGGATATGATATAAATTTCGAAGTACTAAAGCATCCGGTACTTTGGATGGGGCTTGTCGGGCCCGATAGATCTATCTTTAGGATTCGCGTCAATTAGGGTGTCTGTTCCCTAATTCTTAGATTACCAGACTTAATAAAAAGGGGCATATTCGATTTCGATAATTCAACAATAGAATGTAGTTTCACATACTTGTGTCTATTTTGTAAATCATTTATAAAACCTGCATGTATTCTCATCCCAAAAATATTAGATTTTAAAAGTGGGACTATAACTCACTTTCACAGATTTTTACTTCGTCGAGAAGTAAGACTTGGCCACTGTTGATTCACGAACCTATAACAATATATACATATATATTAAAGTATGTTCAAAATATATTTACAACACTTTTAATATATTTTGATGTTTTAAGTTTATTAAGTCAGCTGTCCTCGTTAGTAACCTACAACTAGTTGTCCACAGTTAGATGTACAGAAATAAATCGATAAATATTATCTTGAATCAATCCACGACCCAGTGTATACGTATCTCAGTATTGATCACAACTCAAACTATATATATTTTGGAATCAACCTCAACCCTGTATAGCTAACTCCAACATTCACATATAGAGTGTCTATGGTTGTTCCGAAATATATATAGATGTGTCGACATGATAGGTCGAAACATTGTATACGTGTCTATGGTATCTCAAGATTACATAATATACAATACAAGTTGATTAAGTTATGGTTGGAATAGATTTGTTACCAATTTTCACGTAGCTAAAATGAGAAAAATTATTCAATCTTGTTTTACCCATAACTTCTTCATTTTAAATCCGTTTTGAGTGAATCAAATTGCTATGGTTTCATATTGAACTCTATTTTATGAATCTAAACAGAAAAAGTATAGGTTTATAGTCTGAAAAATAAGTTACAAGTCGTTTTTGTAAAGGTAGTCATTTCAGTCGAAAGAACGACGTCTAGATGACCATTTTAGAAAACATACTTCCACTTTGAGATTAACCATAATTTTTGGATATAGTTTCATGTTCATAATAAAAATCATTTTCTCAGAATAACAACTTTTAAATCAAAGTTTATCATAGTTTTTAATTAACTAACCCAAAACAGCCCGCGGTGTTACTACGACGGCGTAAATCCGGTTTTACGGTGTTTTTCGTGTTTCCAGGTTTCAAATCATTAAGTTAGCATATCATATAGATATAGAACATGTGTTTAGTTAATTTTAAAAGTCAATTTAGAAGGATTAACTTTTGTTTGCGAACAAGTTTAGAATTAACTAAACTATGTTCTAGTGATTACGAGTTTAAACCTTCGAATAAGATAGTTTTATATATATGAATCGAATGATGTTATGAACATCATTACTACCTCAAGTTTAGTAGGTAAACCTACTGGAAGTGACAAGAAATGATCTAGCTTCAAAGGATCTTGGATGGCTTGAAAGTTCTTGAAGTAGGATCATGACACAAAAACAAGTTCAAGTAAGATTTTTACTCGAATTAAGATAGTTTATAGTTATAGAAATTGAATCAAAGTTTGAATATGAATATTTCCTTGAATAAGAAAGATAACCTACTGTATATAACAAAAGTTTCTTGATCTTAGATGATTACTTGGAATGGATTAGAAAGCTTGGAAGTAAATTAGTAAAGTTGAAGGGATTTTTGAAGTGTTCTTGAAGTGTTCTTCCTATGATGATTATAGCTTGATTCTTGAACTGATTTTTGATGAAGATGATGATTAACTACTGGAAAAATACGTTCATAATAGTGTGTGTGTGTTGAGAGAGAATTAGAAAGAGAATTGGAAGTGAAATGGAGTGAATGATGAGTGGTAATTGGTGAGTGGTGAGTGGGGTTAAAAGGAGTTCTAGTTAGTTGACTAGCTCATGGTAGAAGTTAAAATTGATTAGTCATACATGACATAATCAAGAGTGGAATCCCATGCTAGTTCCTATTGGTATATACCCATAGTAAGTACGTTTTGAAGCTGTGTATAATACGGGTAAGAATACGACTAGAATTCTTGATGAAAGAAAAGAATGGGAAAGTAACTGTAAACATTTTCGTTAAGTATGAGTGTTTTGATATATGTCTTGAAGTCTTCCAAAAGTATTTTAATACATCTAAATACACTACATGTATATACATTTTAACTGAGTCGTTAAGTCATCGTTAGTCGTTACATGTAAGTGTTGTTTTGAAACCTTTAAGTTAACGATCTCAATTAATGTTGTTAACCCATTGTTTATTATATCTAATGAGATGTTAAATTATTATATTATCATGATATTATGATATATTAATATATCTTAATATGATATATATACATTTAAATGTCGTTACAACGATAATCGTTACATATATGTCTCGTTTCGAAATCCTTAAGTTAGTAGTCTTGTTTATATGTATATAACTCATTGTTAATATACTTATGGAGATACTTACTTATCATAATCTCATGTTAACCATATGTATATCCATATATATATCGTCATGTCGTTTTTACAAGTTTTAACGTTCGTGAATCGCCGGTCAACTTGGGTGGTCAATTGTCTATATGAAACATATTTCAATTAATCAAGTCTTAACAAGTTTGATTGCTTAACATGTTGGAAACATTTAATCATGTAAATATTAATCTCAATTAATATATATAAACATGGAAAAGTTCGGGTCACTACAGTACCTACCCGTTAAATAAATTTCGTCCCGAAATTTTAAGCTATTGAAGGTGTTGACGAATCTTCTGGAAATAGATGTGGATATTTGTTCTTCATCTGATCTTCACGCTCCCAGGTGAACTCAGGTCCTCTACGAGCATTACATTGAACCTTAACAATTGGTATCTTGTTTTGCTTAAGTCTTTTAACCTCACGATCTATTATTTCGACGGGTTCTTCGATGAATTGGAGTTTTTCGTTGATTTGGATTTCATCTAACGGAATAGTGATATCTTCTTTAGCAAAACATTTCTTCAAATTCGAGACGTGGAAAGTGTTATGTACAGCCGCGAGTTGTTGAGGTAACTCAAGTCGGTAAGCTACTGGTTCGACACGATCAATAATCTTGAATGGTCCAATATACCTTGGATTTAATTTCCCTCGTTTACCAAATCGAACAACGCCTTTCCAAGGTGCAACTTTAAGCATGACCATCTCTCCAATTTCAAATTCTATATCTTTTCTTTTAATGTCAGCGTAGCTCTTTTGTCGACTTTGGGCGGTTTTCAACCGTTGTTGAATTTGGATGATCTTCTCGGTAGTTTCTTGTATAATCTCCGGACCCGTAATCTGTCTATCCCCCACTTCACTCCAACAAATTGGAGACCTGCACTTTATACCATAAAGTGCTTTAAACAGCGCCATCTCAATGCTTGAATGGTAGCTGTTGTTGTAGGAAAATTCTGCTAACGGTAGATGTCGATCCCAACTGTTTCTGAAATCAATAACACATGCTCGTAGCATGTCTTCAAGCGTTTGTATCGTCCTTTCGCTCTGCCCATCCGTTTGTGGATGATAGGCAGTACTCATGTCTAGACGAGTTCCTAATGCTTGCTGTAATGTCTGCCAGAATCTTGAAATAAATCTGCCATCCCTATCAGAGATAATAGAGATTGGTATTCCATATATGGAGACGACTTCCTTCAAATACAGTCGTGCTAACTTCTCCATCTTGTCATCTTCTCTTATTGGCAGGAAGTGTGCTGATTTGGTGAGGCGATCAACTATTACCCAAATAGTATCAAAACCACTTGCAGTCCTTGGCAATTTAGTGATGAAATCCATGGTAATGTTTTCCAATTTCCATTCCGGGATTTCAGGTTGTTGAAGTAGACCTGATGGTTTCTGATGCTCAGCTTTGACCTTAGAACACGTCAAACATTCTCCTACGTATTTAGCAACATCGGCTTTCATACCCGGCCACCAAAAATGTTTCTTGAGATCCTTGTACATCTTCCCCGTTCCAGGATGTATTGAGTATCTGGTTTTATGAGCTTCTCTAAGTACCATTTCTCTCATATCTCCAAATTTTGGTACCCAAATTCTTTCAGCCCTATACCGGGTTCCGTCTTCTCGAATATTAAGATGCTTCTCCGATCCTTTGGGTATTTCATCCTTTAAATTTTCCTCTTTTAAAACTCCTTGTTGCGCCTCCTTTATTTGAGTAGTAAGGTTAGTGTGAATCATTATATTCATAGATTTTACTCGAATGGGTTCTCTGTCCTTCCTGCTCAAGGCATCGGCTACCACATTTGCCTTCCCCGGGTGGTAACGAATCTCAAAGTCGTAATCATTCAATAATTCAATCCACCTACGCTGCCTCATATTCAGTTGTTTCTGATTAAATATGTGTTGAAGACTTTTGTGGTCGGTATATATAATACTTTTGACCCCATATAAGTAGTGCCTCCAAGTCTTTAATGCAAAAACAACCGCGCCTAATTCCAAATCATGCGTCGTATAATTTTGTTCGTGAATCTTCAATTGTCTAGACGCATAAGCAATCACCTTCGTTCGTTGCATTAATACACAACCGAGACCTTGCTTTAATGCGTCACAATAAATCACAAAATCATCATTCCCTTCAGGCAATGACAATATAGGTGCCGTAGTTAGCTTTTTCTTCAATAACTGAAACGCTTTCTCTTGTTCATCATTCCATTCAAATTTCTTCCCTTTATGCGTTAATGCAGTCAAGGGTTTTGCTATTCTGGAAAAGTCTTGGATGAACCTTCTGTAGTAACCAGCTAGTCCTAAAAACTGGCGTATGTGTTTCGGAGTTTCCCACTTTTCAACAGTTTCTATCTTTGCCGGATCCACCTTAATACCTTCTTTGTTCACTATGTGACCGAGGAATTGAACTTCTTCCAACTAAAATGCACACTTTGAAAACTTAGCGTACAATTCTTCCTTCCTCAATACTTCTAACACCTTTCTCAAATGTTCACCGTGTTCTTGGTCATTCTTTGAGTAAATAAGTATGTCATCAATGAAAACAATGACAAACTTGTCAAGGTATGGTCCACACACTCGGTTTATAAGGTCCATGAACATAGCTGGTGCATTAGTTAAACCAAACGGCATGACCATAAACTCGTAATGACCGTAACGTGTTCTGAAAGCAGTCTTTGGAATATCATCTTCTTTCACCTGCATTTGATGATACCCGGAACGTAAGTCAATCTTTGAATAAACAGACGAGCCTTGTAGTTGATCAAATAAGTCGTCGATTCTCGATAGTGGGTAGCGGTTCTTGATGGTAAGTTTGTTCAACTCTCGGTAGTCGATACACAACCGGAATGTACCATCTTTCTTCTTGACAAACAAAACAGGAGCTCCCCACGGTGATGTGCTTGGTCGAATGAAACCACACTCTAAAAGTTCTTGTAATTGTCTTTGCAGTTCTTTCATCTCGCTGGGTGCGAGTCTGTAAGGAGCACGAGCTATTGGTGCAGCTCCTGGTACAAGATCTATTTGAAATTCAACGGATCGATGTGGGGTAATCCCGATAATTCTTTCGGAAATACATCGGGAAATTCTTTTGCGACGGGAACATCATTGATGCTCTTTTCTTCAGTTTGTACTTTCTCGACGTGTGCTAGAACAGCATAGCAACCTTTTCTTATTAGTTTTTGTGCCTTCAAATTACTAATAAGATGTAGCTTCGTGTTGCCCTTTTCTCCGTACACCATTAAGGGTTTTCCTTTTTCTCGTATAATGCGAATTGCATTTTTCTAACAAACGATCTCTGCTTTCACTTCTTTCAACTAGTCCATACCGATTATCACATCAAAACTCCCTAACTCTACTGGTATCAAATCAATCTTAAATGTTTCGCTAACCAGTTTAATTTCTCGATTCCGACATATATTATCTGCTGAAATTAATTTACCATTTGCTAATTCGAGTAAAAATTTACTATCCAAAGGCGTCAATGGACAACTTAATTTAGCACAAAAATCTCTACTCATATAGCTTCTATCCGCACCCGAATCAAATAAAACGTAAGCAGATTTATTGTCAATAAGAAACGTACCCGTAACAAGCTCCGGGTCTTCCTGTGCCTCTGCCGCATTAATATTGAAAACTGTTCCGCGGCCTTGTCCATTCGTGTTCTCCTGGTTCGGGCAATTTCTAATAATGTGGCCCGGTTTTCCACATTTATAACAAACTACATTGGCATAACTTGCTCCGACACTACTTGCTCCGCCATTACTCGTTCCGACACCATTTATTCCTTTCGTTCTATTAACCCCTGGTCCGTAGACCTCACACTTCACCGCGCTATGACCATTTCTTTTACACTTGTTGCAAAATTTGGTGCAGAACCTCGAGTGATACTTTTCACACCTTTAACATAGCTGCTTCTGATTGTTGTTGTTGTTGCGGTTATTATTGTTATTGGGATGATTGTTGTAGTTGCTGTTGTTGTTGTTGTTGTTGGGCCGTTTGTTGTAGTTGCGATTGATGTTGCGATTGTTGGGATAATTGTTGCGATTATTGTTGTAATTGCTGTTGTTGTTGTATGGGTGATTCTTATCACCGTTTTCCTCCCACTTTCTTTTGACTTGCTTCACATTGGCCTCTTCTGCAGTCTGTTCTTTAATTCTTTCTTCAATCTGGTTCACTAGTTTGTGAGCCATTCTACATGCCTGTTGTATGGAGGCAGGCTCGTGTGAACTTATATCTTCTTGGATTCTTTCCGGTAATCCTTTCACAAACGCGTCGATCTTCTCTTCCTCATCTTCGAATGCTTCCGGACACAATAGGCACAATTCTGTGAATCGTCTTTCGTACGTGGTAATATCAAATCCTTGGGTTCGTAACCCTCTAAGTTCTGTCTTGAGCTTATTGACCTCGGTTCTGGGACGGTACTTCTCGTTCATCAAGTGCTTGAATGCTGACCACGGTAGTGCGTACGCATCGTCTTGTCCCACTTGCTCTAGATAGGTATTCCACCATGTTAACGCAGAACCTGTGAAGGTATGTGTAGCGTACTTTACTTTTTCCTCTTCAGTACACTTACTTATGGCAAACACCGATTCGACCTTCTCGGTCCACCGTTTCAATCCGATCGGTCCTTCGGTTCCATCAAATTCCAAAGGTTTACAGGCAGTGAATTCTTTGTAGGTGCATCCTACACGATTTCCTGTACTGCTAGATCCCAGGTTATTGTTGGTATGTAGCACAGCCTGTACTGCGGCTATGTTTGAAGCTAGAAAAGTACGGAATTCCTCTTCATTCATATTCACGGTGTGTCGAGTAGTCGGTGCCATTTCCTTCATATTAGCGTTTTATAAGTTTATATTCGGGTAGTACCTACCCGTTAAGTTCATACTTAGTAGCTAATATACAATTCAACTACTACAATTCTATATGAAAAACTGATTATAATAATATTTCGCGTTCAAACTTTTATACAATATTTTACAAAGTTACAATACTGCTTAATTAACATAAAGCATGAAATATAGCACACAATAACTTTGATACATGATAGTTGTGAAGATAATTCTAGCTAGTACACAAGTCGTTCAGCAAAGGCAATAAAGACACGTAATTCATACGTCCATAAACAAGTCATGCATTCTGGTTTTACTAGGACTACTTCCCATCCTTGGTCTTGTGGAACATAACCGTTATGGCCGTTGATAAGACAGCGTGTTGTAACGTCGTCAAAGGGACGAGGGTTACGTAATGTCCAACAGTCCCGTAACAATCTAAAAACCTCATTTCTTACCCCAATTACCGACTCCGTCACTTGTGGAACGTTTTGTTTAATAGTTGTAGGCCGATGTTCTTGTTCTCACTTTGGTGAGAAGCGAACATTACTAATCCGTAAGCATAACATGCTTCTTTATGTTGCATGTTAGCCGCTTTTTCTAAATCACGAAGTCCAATATTCGGATATATTGAGTCAAAATAATTTCTTAACCCATTGCGTAAAATAGCATTTGGGTTCCCCGCAATATATGCTTCAAAGTAAACACATTGTAACTTATGGATTTCCCAATGTGATATCCCCCATCTTTCGAACGAAAGCCTTTTATAAACCAAGGCATTCTTGGAACGTTCTTCGAATGTCTTACAAACTGATCTCGCCTTAAATAGTTGTGCCGAAGAATTCTGACCGACTCTAGACAAGATTTCATCAATCCTGTCTCCGGGTAGGTCTCTTAAAATATTGGGTTGTCTATCCATTTTGTGTTTTTATACTGTAAAATAGGCAAGAGTTAGATTCATAAAAAAAATACTTATTAATACAAGAAATTTTTACATATATCATAAAGCATAAGCACACTATATTACATATATTACACCACACGAATACAACTATCTTATTCCGACTCGCTTGTTTCTTCTTCTTCGGTTTTGGTTCGTTTTTCCAAGTTTCTAGGGATATATGATGTTCCTCTAATACGAGCCATCGTTATCCACATTGGTTTAGAAAAACCTGGTGGTTTAGAGGTTCCCGGGTCATTGTTACAACTTAAGGACTGCGGGGGTTGACGATACATATAAAGTTCATCGGGGTTGGAATTAGATTTCTCTATTTTTATGCCCTTTCCCTTATTATTTTCTTTTGCCTTTTTAAATTCAGTTGGGGTAATTTCTATAACATCATCGGAATTCTCGTCAGAATCCGATTCATCGGAGAATTGGTAATCCTCCCAATATTTTGCTTCCTTAGCGAAAACACCATTGACCATAAATAACCTTGGTCGGTTGGTTGAGGATTTTCTTTTACTTAACCGTTTTATTATTTCCCCCAACGGTTCTATTTCTTCATCCGGTTCCGATTCTTCTTCCGGTTCCGATTCTTCTTCTGATTCCGACTCTTCTTCCGTTTCCTCTTCTGGAACTTGTGAATCAGTCCACGAATCTTTCCAATTTACATTTGACTCTTCATTATTATTAGGTGAGTCAATGGGACTTGTTCTAGAGGTAGACATCTATCACATAATATCAAACGCGTTAAGAGATTAATATATCACATAATATTCACATGTTAAAAATATATAGTTTCCAACAAAATTTGTTAAGCAATCATTTTTCAAGTAAACACGGTCGAAGTCCAGACTCACTAATGCATCCTAACAAACTCGATAAGACACACTAATGCAAAATTCTGGTTCTCAAAGACCACCGCTCGGATACCAACTGAAATGTCCCGTTCTTATTGATTAAAAACGTTCCATATTAATTGATTTCGTTGCGAGGTTTTGACCTCTATATGAGACGTTTTTCAAAGACTGCATTCATTTTTAAAACAAACCATAACCTTTATTTCAAAAATAAAGGTTTAAAAAGCTTTACGTAGATTATCAAATAATGATAATCTAAAATATCCTGTTTACACACGACCATTACATAATGGTTTACAATACAAATATGTTACATCGAAATCAGTTTCTTGAATGCAGTTTTTACACAGTATCATACAAACATGGACTCCAAATCTTGTCCTTATTTTAGTATGCCACAGCGGAAGCTCTTAGAATTCACCTGAGAATAAACATGCTTTAAACGTCAACAAAAATGTTGGTGAGTTATAGGTTTAACCTATATATATCAAATTGTAACAATAGACCACAAGATTTCATATTTCAATATACATCCCATACATAGAGATAAAAATCATTCATATGGTGAACACCTGGTAACCGACATTAACAAGATGCATATATAAGAATATCCCCATCATTCCGGGACACCCTTCGGATATGATATAAATTTCGAAGTACTAAAGCATCCGGTACTTTGGATGGGGCTTGTTGGGCCCGATAGATCTATCTTTAGGATTCGCGTCAATTAGGGTGTCTGTTCCCTAATTCTTAGATTACCAGACTTAATAAAAAGGGGCATATTCGATTTCGATAATTCAACCATAGAATGTAGTTTCACGTACTTGTGTCTATTTTGTAAATCATTTATAAAACCTGCATGTATTCTCATCCAAAAAATATTAGATTTTAAAAGTGGGACTATAACTCACTTTCACAGATTTTTACTTCGTCGAGAAGTAAGACTTGGCCACTGTTGATTCACGAACCTATAACAATATATACATATATATTAAAGTATGTTCAAAATATATTTACAACACTTTTAATATATTTTGATGTTTTAAGTTTATTAAGTCAGCTGTCCTCGTTAGTAACCTACAACTAGTTGTTCACAGTTAGATGTACAGAAATAAATCGATAAATATTATCTTGAATCAATCCACGACCCAGTGTATACGTATCTCAGTATTGATCACAACTCAAACTATATATATTTTGGAATCAACCTCAACCCTGTATAGCTAACTCCAACATTCACATATAGAGTGTCTATGGTTGTTCCGAAATATATATAGATATGTCGACATGATAGGTTGAAACATTGTATACGTGTCTATGGTATCTCAAGATTACATAATATACAATACAAGTTGATTAAGTTATGGTTGCAATAGATTTGTTACCAATTTTCACGTAGCTAAAATGAGAAAAAATATCCAATCTTGTTTTACCCATAACTTCTTCATTTTAAATCCGTTTTGAGTGAATCAAATTGCTATGGTTTCATATTGAACTCTATTTTATGAATCTAAATAGAAAAAGTATAGGTTTATAGTCGGAAAAATAAGTTACAAGTCATTTTTGTAAAGGTAGTCATTTCAGTCGAAAGAACGACGTCTAGATGACCATTTTAGAAAACATACTTCCACTTTGAGTTTAACCATAATTTTTGGATATAGTTTCATGTTCATAATAAAAATCATTTTCTCAGAATAACAACTTTTAAATCAAAGTTTATCATAGTTTTTAATTAACTAACCCAAAACAGCCCGCGGTGTTACTACGACGGCGTAAATCCGGTTTTACGGTGTTTATCGTGTTTCCAGGTTTCAAATCATTAAGTTAGCATATCATATAGATATAGAACATGTGTTTAGTTAATTTTAAAAGTCAAGTTAGAAGGATTAACTTTTGTTTGCGAACAAGTTTAGAATTAACTAAACTATGTTCTAGTGATTACGAGTTTAAACCTTCGAATAAGATAGTTTTATATATATATGAATCGAATGATGTTATGAACATCATTACTACCTCAAGTTTAGTAGGTAAACCTACTGGAAGTGACAAGAAATGATCTAGCTTCAAAGGATCTTGGATGGCTTGAAAGTTCTTGAAGTAGGATCATGACACAAAAACAAGTTCAAGTAAGATTTTTACTCGAATTAAGATAGTTTATAGTTATAGAAATTGAATTGAAGTTTGAATATGAATATTACCTTGAATAAGAAAGATAACCTACTGTATATAACAAAGGTTTCTTGATCTTAGATGATTACTTGGAATGGATTAGAAAGCTTGGAAGTAAATTAGTAAACTTGAAGGGATTTTTGAAGTGTTCTTGAAGTGTTCTTCCTATGATGATTATAGCTTGATTCTTGAAGTGATTTTTGATGAAGATGATGATTAAATACTGGAAAAATACGTTCATAATAGTGTGTGTGTGTGTGTTGAGAGAGAATTAGAAAGAGAATTGGAAGTGAAATGGAGTGAATGATGAGTGGTAATTGGTGAGTGGTGAGTGGGGTTAAAAGGAGTTCTAGTTAGTTGACTAGCTCATGGTAGAAGTTGAAATTGATTAGTCATACATGACATAATCAAGAGTGGAATCCCATGCTAGTTCCTATTAGTATATACCCATAGTAAGTACGTTTTGAAGCTGTGTATAATATGGGTAAGAATACGACTAGAATTCTTGATGAAAGAAAAGAATGGGAAAGTAACTGTAACCATTTTCGTTAAGTATGAGTTTTTTGATATATGTCTTGAAGTCTTCCAAAAGTATTTTAATACATCTAAATACACTACATGTATATACATTTTAACTGAGTCGTTAAGTCATCGTTAGTCGTTACATGTAAGTGTTGTTTTGAAACCTTTAAGTTAACGATCTCAATTAATGTTGTTAACCCATTGTTTATTATATCTAATGAGATGTTAAATTATTATATTATCATGATATTATGATATATTAATATATCTTAATATGATATATATACATTTAAATGTCGTTACAACGATAATCGTTACATATATGTCTCGTTTCGAAATCCTTAAGTTAGTAGTCTTGTTTATATGTATATAACTCATTGTTAATATAATTATGGAGATACTTACTTATCATAATCTCATGTTAACCATATGTATATCCATATATATATCGTCATGTCGTTTTTACAAGTTTTAACGTTCGTGAATCGCCGGTCAACTTGGGTGGTCAATTGTCTATATGAAACATATTTCAATTAATCAAGTCTTAACAAGTTTGATTGCTTAACATGTTGGAAACATTTAATCATGTAAATATTAATCTCAATTAATATATATAAACATGGAAAAGTTCGGGTCACTACACAGCTGACTTAATAAACTTAAAACATCAAAATATATTAAAAGTGTTGTAAATATATTTTGAACATACTTTGATATATATGTATATATTGTTATAGGTTCGTGAATCAACCAGTTGTTGGGATTTAACAAGTTTGAAACTCTTAAAACCATTTAAGATTATAATCAAAACGGAAGCGTGTAATAACTAATTTAAACTTGTTATCTTTAAACCAATTAAAGTTAAATCCCTTCTTGGATCAAGTTGTGAATATTATGCTTACTAATTAACAAGAAAGGATAGAGTTTATACCTCCTCAAATTAAATTTGAGGGTTGCTGAAAATGAATGAAGATGATGAAGAAATAGGTTCCTAACTTGAAACTTCAAGTAAGCAAAACCCTAGCCTTTGATTCACCAACAACACCCTTGAGTTTGCAATGTTTAGGACCCTTAAACACCTTAACCACAAGCTTGAAATCCTCCTAAACTTGCTGGAAAATTTCGACCAGCTGCTGCTTTAAAGGATGGAGAATGCAAGTTCTAAAAGTATAGAACCTCAAGGGATTATACCCCAAGCTTGTTACCAACAACCTAGCCTTGGTTAGGATTTAATTTCACTTGAATACCACTTGCAAAAAATCAAATTTAGAACCTCTTGGAGCTCACAATTACCCACGGCAGCAGTAGCTGTCCAGAAGGGGTTTTTGTGCAGATTTTTGAGGTATATTTTGCATGTATCACTTGAGAGAATTTGGTCAAAACTTGGTGTAAGTGTTGGCCATACTTGTGAGAAGTTGTGTAGCATATAAAGTAACTAAATCAAGCATGTGTTGTCTTTCTTGGAGACCCAAAATCTGCCATGCTTCATATTAAATAATAATACATATAAGTTTTATAAAAGTTTAAAACTTGTTATAAAATTATGTATTATTTTGTTACTTATACATTTTATAAAACCTTTTATAAAATATAACACAATATAATCATTTAAACCTATAAACAATTATATATAAATTATCCAAATAATTTATCTCAAGTGATAATATTTTAGAAAAACCGATTTTCTAAAGTTCAAGTGTCGCGTATTTGTTTAATGAACCAATCGTTAAGATCAAATACGTTTAAGGTGTCGGTAAGCTTGTTATTGGGTATGACCCGACTTGGATCATAACATGTTGGCCACATTAATTTAATATGTCTCTCGGGCATACAAAATACCTTCAATCTCCCACTTGCACGAGAAACATAAGAAATTAATGCAAGTGACGGATACCACCTAACGACCGTCCATCACCCCCAATATGTTATGACTTTGTGCCATTCAATAACATCATCCTTTTCGAGTTCCCGTCTCGAACATGAATAGGTGAATCTTTCATTGTTTCCTTTCATCCTAGATGTCATGTTAAATCCAAGAGATACAGAGTGATCACTCTCTTATAGATTTAACTTTATCAGGCCTTAGACATCTGACTCTCAACGAATAAGAGGGACAAATTCCATCTTGACTACATACGTCCTAGATACACACTTTGTATTATACCTGAGCTCTTCCTTATGTACTACCATATTTCAGAATAGCGAAGGAAAGAATCAAGGCATAATACTCGGTGAATATCAGGACCCAATATGTATCTCAGGTCAGAGGATACGATGATATTCGCCTTTACTCAAGATTTCACGTGATCAACCACAAAGGCTCCATACAGTAAATCTTGAGAGCGGGTCTTCCAATATTTGTATCCCACAAATATTTATGAACCTTGGTAGCAACTTTGCCCCACATTCAGTCCGTGAATGTATACCAATCCAAGTTCATAATAGTCTAAACCTCACACTTGTTCCCACAAATGTGATCGACTACGGAATTTAGAATAATTACTTATTCATGGATAAAATATGCAAAATAGGAACATAACTCAAAATAAATTAAACCATAATTATATTAATGAGTTTGAACCACTTCGTTCCATTACAATACTTAAATAGATCATGACCAATCACTAGAATATCGAAGCCCTAATGCACAAACATGTCCTTCATGTTTTGCTCCATATAAGAGTTTCGTGAGTGGATCCGCTATGTTATGATCTGTGTGAACTTTGCGAATACATATCTTTCCCTTTTCAACTTCATCCCTAATGTAGATGAATCTCCGCTCAATGTGATGGGTCTTTTGGTGAGCACGAGGTTCCTTGATTTGAGCAATCGCACCTTCGTTGTCACAAAAGATCTCAAGAGGGTCTTGAATGGTAGGAACCACTCCTAAGTCGTCGATGAATTTCTTCATCCATGCAGCTTCCTGAGCTGCCAATGAGGCGGCAATGTACTCCGATTCTGTAGTGGATAATGCAACAACATCCTGTTTTGAACTCTTCCAAGAGACCGCACCTCCATTTAATGTGAAGACATAACCGGATTATGATCGAGAGTCATCTCGATCAGTTTGGAAACTCGCATCCACGTAACCTTTTACTGCAAGTTCCTCCTCACCAGACCCGTATATAAGAAACATATCCTTAGTCCTTCTAAGGTATTTCAATATACTTTTAACAGCAATCCAATGACTGTTTCCTGGGATTTTCTGGTATCTACTTGTCAAGCTAAGAGCGCATGACACATCCGGTCTAGTACATATCATTGCATACATGATTGACCCAATAGCAGACGCGTATGGGACATTCTTCATTTTCTCATGTTCATCTTTTGTGGTGGGGCACTGAGATGAACTGAGAAGTGTTCCTCTTTGAATAGGTACCAAACCTTTCTTAGAGTTCTCCATCTTGAACCTTTTCAAGACCTTTTCAATGTATGCACTTTGATTCAAACCTATCAATTTCTTGGATCTATCCCTGTAGATTCCAATCCCCAAAATGTATTTTGCTTCTCCAATATCCTTAATGGAGAAGCAACTACTTAGCCAAGTCTTAACTCCTTGCATTTGTGGAATATCATTTCCAAATAATAATATATCATCCACATATAGTACAAGGTACATGACAGTGCTCCCACTAGCTTTCTTATATACACAAGCTTCATCACCATTTTTAATGAAGCCAAATTTCTCGGCTTCCTCATTAAAACGATGATTCCACATTCTAGATGCTTGTTTCAATCCGTAGATTGACTTCTTTAACTTGCATACTTTCTTAGGATATTTCGGATCGACAAAACCTTCGGGCTGAACCATATAGACATCTTCCTCAAGATATCCATTTAGGAAAGCAGTTTTGACATCCATTTGCCATATTTCGTAATCATAATGAGCAGCAATGGCAAATAATATCCTGATAGACTTCAGCATTGCCACAGGCAAAAAAGTTTCATCATAATCAACCCCTTGAGTTTGAGTGAAACCTTTTGCAACAAGTCTAGCTTTATATGTATCCAAGTTTCCATGTATGTCGGTTTTCATTTTGAAAAGCCATTTACAATCAACTAGCCTAGAGCCAGGAGGTTGAGCAACAAGTTTCCAAACTTGGTTGTCATACATGGATTGCATCTCAGCGTTCATGGCTTCCTGCCATTTATCTTTATCAATCCTTGATAAAGCATCTTGGTAGTTTGTTGGTTCATCCAAATCAACCGTATAGCAACCATCTATGAGAAACCCATATCTCTCAGGAGGATTGCTAATTCTACCAGATCTACGAATGTCTTGTGTATTTTGATCATCCATTTGATCACTCTCAACATTTTCATGTTGAGTGCTAGTGTCAACCAATTGTGTATCATCTACTTGATCTTGAACCTCTTCAAGATCTATCTTCCTTTCACTATTTCCTTCCATAAGGAACTTAGTTTCAAGGAATTCCGCCTTCCGAGCAACAAATACATTTTGCTCGGATGGATCATAGAAATAGTATCCCATATCGTCCTTGGGATATCCTATGAAGATACACTTCGTGGATCGAGCATTCAACTTATTAGGGATGTAACGCTTAGGATAAGCTTCACATCCCCACACCTTTAAGTATGATAGAGATGGAGGTTTACCAAACCATATCTCATGAGGTGTTCGTTCCACTTTCTTGGTTGGGGCCATATTTAGAATACGAGCCGCAGAGCATAGACAATAACCCCAAAATGATAGAGGTAACGAGCTTCTTGCCATCATAGATCGAACCATATCCATTAGGGTTTGGTTTCTCCTTTCGGACACTCCATTAAGCTGAGGTGTTCCGGGTGGAGTAAGTTGTGAGATAATCCCACAACTCCTAAGATGATCTTGGAAAGCATCGCTTAGGTATTCACCTCCTCTATCGGTACGAAGTACCTTGATTGTCTTATTGAGTTGATTTTGTACTTCGTTTTGATATTCTTTGAATGCTTCAAAAGTTTCATCCTTGTGTCTTAATAAGTAGACATATCCGAAACGACTGAAGTCATCAATGAAAGTAACGAAGTATCTTTCACCATTCCTAGTCATGGGCTTAAAAGGTCCACATACATCCGAATGTATTAATCCTAATAAGTCTTTAGCCCTTTCATAGGTCCCGTTGAAAGGTGCTTTAGTCATTTTGCCTTGTAAACAAGATTCACATACATCAAACGAATCCAGCTCACTTGATTTCAAAAGGCCATTCTTTTGAAGTGTATGCATTCGATTCTTGTTTATGTGACCAAGGCGACAATGCCATAAGTAGGAATCACTCAAATCCATTTTGAGTTTCTTGGTGCTTGCTTGGTATATTGAGCTATCGAATGATGTGTTATCATGAACCAATTCATAAATACCATTCAAAGGCGAGGCCTTAAAATAGAATACATCATTCAAAGAAACATGGATATCATCATTAATGAAATTAAGATTAAAACCACATTGTCTTAAACGGGAAACAGAAATAATGTTTCGTGTTAAATCAGGTGCGTACAAAACATTTTTCAATATAAGCTCCAAACCACTTGGTAGCTTTAAAACAAAGTCTCCTTGAGCTTTTACGTGCACCTTTGCACCATTTCCCATGTAGAGACTTGTTGTTCCCGCATTTAGTTTACTTCTTATGAACCCTTGCAATGAATTGCAAATATGAGTTCCACATCCTGTGTCTAATACCCATGTATTAGAAGAAGTAATACTAAGCTCAACGTATATCATGTATACATTACCTGAGGTTTGCCCTGCATCCCTCTTTGCATTCAACTCCTTTAGGTAGACCGGGCAGTTGCGTTTCCAGTGACCTATCACACAGTAACCAAAGCACGGATCTTCCTTGGGGTTTGCTTGTCTGGCAACCTTTTGACATTTAGTGTTGATGGTTGGGGTAACCATCTTCCCTTTTCCTTTGCCCTTGTAGGTGGGTCCTTTCTTCTTAGCCACCTTTGGTTTAGAAGAGGATTCATCCTCGGATCCACCTTCTTTGATCATGAGCATGGGTGAAGCCCTTTTATCCATGCTTGATTCATCCGTCCTTAGCATGGCATGTAATTCGCCAATGCTCTTATCCCAATCATTCATGCTGTAATTCAACACGCATGTGTCAAACCTTTTTGACAAAGAGTTGAGGATAAGGTCCGTGGTTAATTCATTAGACACGGGACTGTAGAGACGGTGCAATCGATCAATGAGGCTTTTCATCTTTAGTACCTTAGATGACACGGATTGGGAGTTATATTCCTTTTCGAGGATGGACCTCAATGATAGGTTATTAAAGTTGATCGGTGCGTTTGGAATGTTGTTGTTATTGGCGGCCATCTACAAAATTTAACAAAGTTCGTTTAAGTATTAATTTAATTTAACATTCAATACCCTTTAAATCCAATTGAATTATTAAATTCTAGAATCCAACGGTAAACCAAATTTCGGTTAGGTGACCTTTATCCCGCAATTTGATTTAGATAGGTAGTCAATAAATGACAATTGCAATCCATTTGCAACTTCTAGAGTATGGGATCATGCAATCCTTTTGCATGGCATATTTATCCCATCAACGCCTATTTGTTCTTCATGCTTCGGTGACCCTAAGTTCATGATTCCCAAATCAAGCCGTCCTACTTGTATAGACTTGTAAATTTAACATACAAGTGGTTAGGTGACCTTTATCCCACAAGCATGCGAAATTTACCTTAATCATATTAGTTTGCTCATAACGGTTAGGTGACCTTTATCCCATCATGAGTTCCCTAATACTTTTAAGTGTCACACAATAGGATGGCGTTAAACTTGTTTCCTTGTTGTAAAAGGGATTTAAGTTTTCATTAATTCTAGTTTGGGAAAACTTTTATGCCATACACCAACATGCATTTAGTGTATGGTACTTATGAAAAACCAATTTCATGTCTTGTAATTGAGCCAATTACTTGATATAAACCATTTTATATACGTTATCCTTTTCTTGTTCTTAATAACCATTTATTAAGGTTTTTGGTTGCTATTTTAATTTAACCATTTAAATTTCCGTTTTGCATGTACTTAGAACGTCTAATTTAACCAATTAAATTGTCGTTTTGTTTGTGTTATCTTGTGATTAATTGTATCAACCAAACATACAAAGCAATAATCATACAAACAACCACACAAGCAAAGTAAGTATGTTCACAATCTAGCCATTTTGGTGAGCATTTGTTTAGCCGAAAACAAATCCCACCGGTTAAGGGGTTTTAACACAAAGCAAGAGATTTCCAATCTCCCACTTAACCTTGCATCCAAATGCTCCTTGTGTTCTTCAAGTCTTCATGATCTTGTATCTTCATTTTTACAAAATATGTATCCTAATACATTTTATCTAGAAAATGAAATTACAACCTATTCTATATTACATACCAAAAAAAATGAATTACATAACAAATGAATGAATTATTACATACCAATTGAATAATTATTACATGCCATTTGAATGAATAATAATACATACCAAATGAATCATAAATCAACCAAACACACATGCATGCAACACAAGGTCAAGGCTACGATTGTGAACATTAACATGCAACCAAAATTGACCAAAATGGCAAGTTCCAAACCCCTTTTGGAACCTCCAAAATTCGGCCATCTCCTCAAACCCACCCAAACCCGAAAATTTTTGTATTCCATTTTCATGCATGTACTTGGATTGCAATTATAGTGGGTTTAAAGACAACAATTCGAAGCATATTTCAACAACTTCGGCTCTAGATACCATTGTTGGGATTTAACAAGTTTGAAACTCTTAAAACCATTTAAGATTATAATCAAAACGGAAGCGTGTAATAACTAATTTAAACTTGTTATCTTTAAACCAATTAAAGTTAAATCCCTTCTTGGATCAAGTTGTGAATATTATGCTTACTAATTAACAAGAATGGATAGAGTTTATACCTCCTCAAATTAAATTTGAGGGTTGCTGAAAATGAATGAAGATGATGAAGAAATAGGTTCCTAACTTGAAACTTCAAGTAAGCAAAACACTAGCCTTTGATTCACCAACAACACCCTTGAGTTTGCAATGTTTAGGACCCTTAAACACCTTAACCACAAGCTTGAAATCCTCCTAAACTTGCTGGAAAATTTCGACAAGCTGCTGCTTTAAAGGATGGAGAATGCAAGTTCTAAAAGTATAGAACCTCAAGGGATTATACCCCAAGCTTGTTACCAACAACCTAGCCTTGGTTAGGATTTAATTTCACTTGAATACCACTTGCAAAAAATCAAATTTAGAACCTCTTGGAGCTCACAATTACCCACGGCAGCAGTAGCTGTCCAGAAGGGGTTTTTGTGCAGATTTTTGAGGTATATTTTGCATGTATCACTTGAGAGAATTTGGTCAAAACTTGGTGTAAGTGTTGGCCATACTTGTGAGAAGTTGTGTAGCATATAAAGTAACTAAATCAAGCATGTGTTGTCTTTCTTGGAGACCCAAAATCTGCCATGCTTCATATTAAATAATAATACATATAAGTTTTATAAAAGTTTAAAACTTGTTATAAAATTATGTATTATTTTGTTACTTATACATTTTATAAAACCTTTTATAAAATATAACACAATATAATCATTTAAACCTATAAACAATTATATATAAATTATCCAAATAATTTATCTCAAGTGATAATATTTTAGAAAAACCGATTTTCTAAAGTTCAAGTGTCGCGTATTTGTTTAATGAACCAATCGTTAAGATCAAATACGTTTAAGGTGTCGGTAAGCTTGTTATTGGGTATGACCCGACTTGGATCATAACATGTTGGCCACATTAATTTAATATGTCTCTCGGGCATACGAAATACCTTCACCAGTGGCCAAGTCTTACTTCCCGACGAAGTAAAAATCTGTGAAAGTGAGTTATAGTCCCACTTTTAAAATCTAATATTTTTGGGATGAGAATACATGCAGGTTTTATAAATGATTTACAAAATAGACACAAGTACGTGAAACTACATTCTATGGTTGAATTATCGAAATCGAATATGCCCCTTTTTATTAAGTCTGGTAATCTAAGAATTAGGGAACAGACACCCTAATTGACGCGAATCCTAAAGATAGATCTATTAGGCCTAACAAACCCCATCCAAAGTATCGGATGCTTTAGTACTTCGAAATTTATATCATATCCGAAGGGTGTCCCTGAATGATGGGGATATTCTTATATATGCATCTTGTTAATGTCGGTTTGACGTGTTGATTTTAGTTTTATGCCCATGGGTTAATTGTCCCAATAATCGCAACATCAATCGTAACTACAACAAATGGCCCAACAACAACAACAACAACAACAACAACTACAACAATCATCCCAACAACAATAACAACCGCAACAACAACAACAATCAGAAGCAGCTATGCCAAAGGTGTGAAAAGTATCTCTCGGGGTTCTGCACCAAATTTTGCAACAAGTGTAAAAGAAATTGTTATAGCGCGGCGAAGTGTGAGGTCTACGGACCAGGGGTTAACAGAACGAAAGGAACAAATGGTGTCGGAACGAATAATGGAGAAGCAAGTAGTGTCGGAGCAAGTTATGCCAATGTAGTTTGTTATAAATGTGGAAAACCGGGCCACATTATTAGAAATTGCCCGAACCAGGAGAACGCGAATGGACAAGGCCGCGGAAGAGTTTTAGAGGCACAGGAAGACCCGGAGCTTGTTACGGGTAAGTTTCTTATTGACAATAAATCTGCTTACGTTTTATTTGATTCGGGTGCGGATAGAAGCTATATGAATAGAGATTTTTGTGCTAAATTAAGTTGTCCATTGACGCCGTTGGATAGTAAATTTTTACTCGAATTAGCAAACGGTAAATTAATTTCAGCAGATAATATATACCGGAATCGAGAAATTAAACTGGGTAGCGAAATATTTAAGATTGATTTGATACCAGTAGAGTTAGGGAGTTTTGATGTAATAGTTGGCATGGACTGGCTGAAGAAGGTGAAAGCAGAGATCGTATGTTATAAAAATGCAATTCGCATTGTACGGGAAGAAGGAGAACCCTTAATGGTGTACGGAGAAAAGGGCAACATGAAGCTACATCTTATTAGTAATTTGAAGGCACAAAAACTAATAAGAAAAGGTTGCTATGCTGTTCTAGCACACGTCGAGAAAGTACAAACTGAAGAAAAGAGCATCAATGATGTTCCCGTCGCAAAAGAATTTCCCGATGTATTTCCGAAAGAATTACCGTGACTACCTCCACATCGATCTATTGAATTTCAAATAGATCTTGTACCAGGAGCTGCACCAATAGCTCGTGCTCCTTATAGACTCGCACCCAGCGAGATGAAAGAACTGCAAAGCCAACTGCAAGAACTATTAGAACGTGGTTTCATTCTACCAAGCACATCACCATGGGGAGCTCCTGTTTTGTTTGTCAAGAAGAAGGATGGTACATTTATGTAACGTCCTCCCAATAGGGTCTGGAAGAAACGTTACTAATATCAAATAAACCAACATATTATAATATGAGAACAATACTAAATGAGAAAATTTAACTTTATTGAGTACGCAGCGGAAAATGAAATGTCGTTACAATAATGGAAATAACGATAAAGTAATTGTTCATATGCAGAAGTAATAAATGCGATATCTCTTGATCCTAAGTCCAACTAGCATCACATAAGTAGTAGATAAGAAAGCTTGAATCAAACAGCACCTGAGACAAAACATGCTAAAGTGTCAACCAAAAAGGTTGAGTGAAGTTCATAGGTTTAACAAAAGTAGTTACCGTTGTTTTAGACCACAAGATTTAGTTTGTAACGTTGATCTCCCGCAGGATCAAAAAGTTATGCCAAAGCGTGATATTTAGACTAAACGTTCAAGTTTGCCCCATGACAAGTTGTGTCTGTCCTTGTCGGTTTAATTTCATTATCAAGTAATACAAAGACTTAGTCAAATGTATCGGGGACGTTCCTCCCGATAGGCCTACCCCCAATAAATAAGCATGCCGCAGTACTTAAAAATATCACTGTAGGAACTTAGTCAGACATAGTCGGGTATAGCATAGTTTTAGCAGTTGGTACTTGTGTCTAAATTGTAAATAGTAAAAGCAGCATGTGTCTCACCCCAAATAAGTTAAATAAGTTTGCTAGCAATAAAGAGTGGGGCTATGAATTCACCTTAGTAAGTAGAGAGAGAGTTATTCCTCGGAATAGAGAGTTGAACGAGTGAGCAGGAAAGTCAACCTATTGACATTTAAGAGTAGTTAAGTGTTTTGCCCATGTTTAAGTTTAAGTATGTGTTTAAGTATAGTTTGTTTTACTAAGTTTCTATTCCTAGTAAGTTACTATTTTTATAAAGTTTCTATTTTTAGAAAGTTTCTTATTTTACTAAGTTTCTATGACTGGAGAGTTTCTACTTTTATGAGTGTTTTCCATTTTAGGATACTTGCCGTATTAGATAAGCTTCCAATCACCCCTTTCCCTTCGAAAGGCTAATTTAGATCTAGGGGCTTGAGCCATAGGACCCTTTAAATCGGTAATCCAAACCCTCTGCCTAGAATCTCGTAGAAACCATTCGTCAAGAAAGTTCGAAGATCTATACATCTCTAATACATATCCCAAAATGTTTTTGTGCTACAATATAAGTAGTAGGTTATAGGTGCTATTACTAGTAATAGTGTATACATGTTAAGTACTAGTATAAGTAGTATTAGGGTTTCATTAATTAGGGTTAGTTAATTAAAGTAGTAATTAATAACTAGGGTTTAGTAATTAATGTCCTAGGGTTTCATAAATGTTTAGAGTTTAATTAATTAGGGTTTAAGAATTATAGTTTAGATGTAATTAGGGTTTAAGGTTTTAATATGTATATGTATATATAATTCGTATATATATGTATATATATAAAAATATTTTTTTACATGTATATATGTATATATAAATCTAGGTGTGTTTATGTATATACTTATGAATAACAAGTTTATAATATGAATATGAATTAACAAAGATCAAAGTTTATGTAAATAGTTTAGGGTTTATGTTATACCTTTGAAGATTCAAGATAATTAACAAAGAAAAGATGAACACGATGAAGATGGAAGATCAAAGGCTTGAAAATCTTGAAGAACTCCTTGAAGATTCTTGAAGAACACGAAGAACAAGCTTGAAGATCCGAATACCACAAGAGAGGGAGAGGGAGAGATTGTTTTTGAGAGAGGATTTTGGTGTGATTTGTGAATGAGAAACTAGGTGTTTATATAGTGCAAGTATTAGAGTGTTAGTCAACATAAGGATGTTCTAATTAATGATTTTATTTTGTTTTAAAATTTTTAGTCAACAATAGGTGGTACTAGTTTATAATTAGTCAACATAAGGATGTACTAGTTTACACTTTATTTTTAGTCAACATAAGGATGTAAGATTTTTTTAGTCTCATTATTATTACTATTATTATTATTATTTTTACATTTACTACATGATAAGTATTATTTTCTTTTTACTAATTCATGACTTGTATATATTTAGTTCCCAATTGTTTTATTATTTATATAAATGTCACTTTTTATTTATTACTTATAGGTTATTATTTATAATATTACATAAATGCATAAATTTTAATTAGCAGTGAGTGTCGACTAACAGTTTATTATTTTCATCTTTTATTAACTTGTCAATATTTGCACAAAGTTAATTAATATGTTTTCTAACTCTTAACACTTAACAATTGTTGATTAAAGTTTAATCATTAAGTTTTAATTATATTGTTTGGGCATTTAATATTAGAAAAATATAGAATGGAAAAATGAGGGTCGTTATAGTACCTCCCCGTTATTAGAAACTTCGTCCCGAAGTTTTAGGTAAAGCTCTTGTTTGCATCAGCAGTTGAGAAGAGATAGAGGTATTTCCGTATCGTTTGGTCTTCGCATTCCCATGTATGTTAGGGGCTGCTACGCGAATCCCAACGGATTTTAATAGAGTTTGATTTTCACGTTCCCTAGTACAATCGGGTCCCTTTCGTGAATTCCAATGAGTGTTAACAATAAGTATATTGTTTTGTTTACACGTTTGATCTCATGATCCTTAACCTTATTAGGTCGTTTACAAAGTGCATTAAGTGCGGAGATTTTCCAAGGAATAACAAGAGTGTCGTTTGACTAGTTTTCCTTTAAAAGGAAAGATGATGCTATATCAGCATGAAATGTAGCGTTGAGCTCATTAAGATTTTGAGTGTTTATGTCGCAATAGTAGGGTAGATAAAATAGAGTAGAGTACGTAAAGATTTCAGTTACGTAGTTTGATGTATGGCTGGTGCTTGTTAGGGATAGTACCAGCTTCAAGTTGCGAAAAGTAACCATGATACATTTAGTTTTCAAGAGATGTATAATACATAAATGAGACATTAGTTGAGGATTCATTGACCTCTGGATAATACGAGTGATTAAATGAAAGACATCGTTCAGTATACATGAGAACTTGTCTTTAGAAATAGTTTCAGAATGTAGCTTCAAGATTTATGATTTCAGCTTCATGTCCAATCATAGATCTAGACTTGACTAGAATAACATCTAGTTGTAATCCAAGAAGGAAGAAATGTGTAGAGTATCTTCATAAATGTTTAAGGTAACTCCTTCAGAGTTAGAAAAGTGTTTTCGCACCAATGGCGGGTCGGTCTATTATTTACTTATGAGTTTAAACGCGGATTCGAATAAAGGTGAATCATTGTTTATAAGATATTGTTTCTATCATGAAGTAACCTCTGCTTCCTTGTTCAAAAGATCGTAGTACTGATGTTTACGAGGGTGTTGTGGTTTAGCCGTGAGATACCGGAAGTAGGATCTTCTTAATGATTAGCATAGAAATGAAGAGATGACGTACGTAAAGAGGTAAGTCTCGTTCTTACACGGAGAATGAGAATAAAGGTGATCCAAACGTATTGGAAAGAAATACGAAAGTTTTAATAATGAGCCAAAGTAATTTTTGAAAAGTTGTGACATTCGATATAACAATATAAATGAAGCGGAGCTATTAGTAAGACTTGAGTTATGTACACCACATACTATTTACGTGAAATAATTTGACCAATACGAAAAAGAGTTGATTAAAAGAATGTTTAATTAGATAAGACAAAGGTAAATTGATAAAAATGCGAAAGTGTTTTTTATAATTAGTGAAAGTAATTTTTAGAGAAGTTGACGAAATGATGTCCATAGTAAAACTAGGGTTTCGTAAAATTTGTAAAGTAATTTCGATTTAATCAAAGTGAAAATTTGTAGAAGCGAAAGTATTTATTTAATATGTACTAGTCAAAGTACGTAAAGTTAAATTTATGTATAAGATTTTATAAATCGCATAAGTGAAAAATCATTTTTTTTTTTATAAATTCCAAGATAGTTTGAAAATAAAGACTCGTGTAAGAAATCTTTGGAAAACAGGGTACTTGTATTTAAGAGTTTATCTGTTTGAGAAAAATTGATTGAAGATTTTAAAATTCCGGAGATAAATGTGTAATAATTGTTTCGAGGTAGTGAAAACTAATGAATTGGCTTTTATCAGGGCGTGAGTCTTTGGACTCGGAATATTAGCGTTGAAGTAAGAAGGATGATAATGTGATTATCATCAATTGAGTAAATCCCTCGGATTTAGAGTTATGTATGAAGGAACATCAAATAAGATTTGCAAACTTTGAATCGTTTGAGTGATAGTGAGAGTTCAAGATCTCGGCATAAATAATCTGGCAGTCACAGAGACAAGTATAAACAAATGCTATAGCAGTGACTATCAACTATGTAATGATCGTCTGAATTTAGCCTTAGTTGGTCTGAGAGGAGGATACGTTAAAGTATGATGGAATCATTTCAGTTGTTACAGCAGTATGTGATGAGGTTAGCTCCAGCCACAACTTGAGATAGTGTATTTCACCTTTGATTTTCGAGTTGACAATGATCGATTATTGTTTGAGTATGACACCATTACTTGCATGGTGCCAAGTAGTCTATTATAAGTAGATTCACGAGTGCAAAAGTTTCTTGACTATAATAGTCAAAACGATACACGTATGGAGGTTCCCTTCTTCAAAAGGTTATGCATATGAGATATTCATCATCTCCACATAGATAATGTAATATTGGACATGTTGTTTGTAATATCGACGTTTGAGGGTTGAAATGGGTTTTTGAATGTCAAATATAAATTTACACCAAAAGTGTATTAATAGAGAGGATTTGGATATAACGAGTGATAATTAAGTATCAATGATCAGGAGGTATTCATTTAGGATAAAGAACGTAAAATCTCAAGGTTTGATTGTTCACATCCTTTGTGGTATATGAAAGATCGTTAAATGAGTATGAGATAGATTTTCGTATATCTACAAATATTGAGATGATCATTTTTCACCCTTAATGCCCTTGCATTTGGGTTTTTGAACAGATAGTTTGAGAATTTTTTCCTTGATTCACTTTTTATTCCATATGTCATGATATTGGAATATCTCTATGAATTACTGGAATATAATCACGTTGGCCACCGTCATTATATTTCACTAATTCATATTTCCATTTCAATATCACTCCATAAGGTCAGGATATGTGATCAATGATGATTTCTAATATGGTGTGTTAAGGATAGCAGTAATCTTAGCTGGATCGATAACATGTCAGTTTTAAGCCAAAACTTGCACTTGGAAAGGTTTGCGTAGAGTTGTTCTTTTTCTTAAGAGTTCAAGAATGAATTTGCAAATGTTGCTCATGTTCTTTCTCACTCTTGGAGCAGAACAAAATGTTTTCCATGAAAACAGTTACGAACTTGTCGAGCTATGGTTGGCTAGTTTTAAGTTGCAGTCTTTATAGACTTGGTCAACTTTCATATCTTTGAAAGTTATGAAACATCGTGGTAATAGTTGGTGCAGTTAGATGAACCGTGCTTCTAGAAGTCTGATAAGTTTGATAGGTCATAAGTTTGAAAAAAATTTAAGCGAGATAAAGATGAATATGATATAAGCGAAACACTTCATATTATTAAGAATGAGGCATTAAATAAGCCTTTATTACACGAATTGAAAATAGGAATAGTTAAGGCATAGCCTTTACATGGATAAGAATTTGGAAAGATAACTAGGAAATATTAAGATTGAAGTAGTCTTCATATTCCTTCTTCTCGTCCTCAACCTTCTTCATAAACTTCTCAACTTTCTCATTCTTCGCCTTTTGTTTCTCATGCAGGAACTCGAGATTATCATAAAGATTAGAAACTTCATTGTTGATTACATGGTACTTGTGGTCCCTTATGGAAAGTTGATTATTCACGCGGTTTTCCTCCATCTTCAATCTAAGGTCAACATCTTTTCTTAGGTAGGAGAGAGATTGCTTCCCCCATTGGGTATTTCTATCACCTTCATACTTCACCAACTTTATCTCTTTCTTTAGTTCAGCATTTTCCTCCATGAGCTTCTTGATCGCTAGGTCTTTTTCCTTCATTTGAACATCGATCCTTGCAATATGGCGAATTAGGTCATCGGTAGTTTTTCGCAGATTCATGAGCTCGTACTTGGCATCAACTTCATCGTAGGAAGGGGATCAGGATCTTTTCTTTGATGGGCCATCTTCTTTGAAATTAGCAGGGCGTTTCCCTTTACTTTCCGATCTTGGAGTCGGGTGGTAACTGGGAGAATTAGGTAATGTATCCGGACTATAGTTTGGTGAGGGAGGACCACCAAAGCCATAAGGTGGACTTTGGACTGGTCTTTCAGTGGAAGACCTTTCAGTATCTTTTTCGGTTGGCTTGAAAAGATTCATTTTGGTCGCTTGGTAAGAATTAGACATGCTAACATTAGGAAGGAGATTTTTGATCAGTTTTAATATAAGATTGTAAAGCATATGTTTAAAGATTACAAAGCAATCCTAAGTGCTTTAAAGTCTAAGGCAGGAAAGGTTATAGTTTCCTAGATTGCTAAGGCACCCTAGCTAACAAGTAAGGCACACATAAAAATGCAATCATGGTTCTCTATAACAGCCTGGTTATGCTCTGATACCAATCTGTAACGTCCTCCCAATAGGGTCCGGAAGAAACGTTACTAATATCAAATAAACCAACATATTATAATACGAGAACAATACTAAATGAGAAAATTTAACTTTATTGAGTACGCAGCGGAAAATGAAATGTCGTTACAATAATGGAAATAACGATAAAGTAATTGTTCATATACAGAAGTAATAAATGCGATATCTCTTAATCCTAAGTCCAACTAGCATCACATAAGTAGTAGATAAGAAAGCTTGAATCAAACAGCACCTGAGACAAAACATGCTAAAGTGTCAACCAAAAAGGTTGAGTGAAGTTCATAGGTTTAACAAAAGTAGTTACCGTTGTTTTAGACCACAAGATTTAGTTTGTAACGTTGATCTCCCGCAGGATCAAAAAGTTATGCCAAAGCGTGATATTTAGACTAAACGTTCAAGTTTGCCCCATGACAAGTTGTGTCTGTCCTTGTCGGTTTAATTTCATTATCAAGTAATACAAAGACTTAGTCAAATGTATCGGGGACGTTACTCCCGATAGGCTTACCCCCAATAAATAAGCATGCCGCAGCACTTAAAAATATCACTGTAGGGACTTAGTCAGACATAGTCGGGTATAGCATAGTTTTAGCAGTTGGTACTTGTGTCTAAATTGTAAATAGTAAAAGCAGCATCTGTCTCACCCGAAATAAGTTAAATAAGTTTGCTAGCAATAAAGAGTGGGGCTATGAATTCACCTTAGTAAGTAGAGAGAGAGTTATTCCTCGGAATAGAGAGTTGAACGAGTGAGCAGGAAAGTCAACCTATTGACATTTAAGAGTAGTTAAGTGTTTTGCCCATGTTTAAGTTTAAGTATGTGTTTAAGTATAGTTTGTTTTACTAAGTTTCTATTCCTAGTAAGTTACTATTTTTATAAAGTTTCTATTTTTAGAAAGTTTCTTATTTTACTAAGTTTCTATGACTAGAGAGTTTCTACTTTTATGAGTGTTTTCCATTTTAGGATACTTGCCGTATTAGATAAGCTTCCAATCACCCCTTTCCCTTCGAATGGCTAATTTAGATCTAGGGGCTTGAGCCATAGGACCCTTTAAATCGGTAATCCAAACCCTCTGCCTAGAATCTCGTAGAAACCATTCGTCAAGAAAGTTCGAAGATCTATACATCTCTAATACATATCCCAAAATGTTTTTGTGCTTAAATATAAGTAGTAGGTTATAGGTGCTATTACTATTAATAGTGTATACATGTTAAGTACTAGTATAAGTAGTATTAGGGTTTCATTAATTAGGGTTAGTTAATTAAAGTAGTAATTAATAACTAGGGCTTAGTAATTAATGTCCTAGGGTTTCATAAATGTTTAGAGTTTAATTAATTAGGGTTTAAGAATTATAGTTTAGGTGTAATTAGGGTTTAAGGTTTTAATATGTATATGTATATATAATTCGTATATATATGTATATATATAAAAATATTTTTTTACATGTATATATGTATATATAAATCTAGGTGTGTTTATGTATATACTTATGAATAACAAGTTTATAATATGAATATGAATTAACAAAGATCAAAGTTTATGTAAATAGTTTAGGGTTTATGTTATACCTTTGAAGATTCAAGATAATTAACAAAGAAAAGATGAACACGATGAAGATGGAAGATCAAAGCCTTGAAAATCTTGAAGAACTCCTTGAAGATTTTTGAAGAACACGAAGAACAAGCTTGAAGATCTGAATACCACAAGAGAGGGAGAGGGAGAGATTGTCTTTGAGAGAGGATTTTGGTGTGATTTGTGAATGAGAAACTAGGTGTTTATATAGTGCAAGTATTAGAGTGTTAGTCAACATAAGGATGTTCTAATTAATGATTTTATTTTGTTTTATAATTTTTAGTCAACAATAGGTGGTACAAGTTTATAATTAGTCAACATAAGGATGTACTAGTTTACACTTTATTTTTAGTCAACATAAGGATGTAAGATTTTTTTAGTCTCATTATTATTACTATTATTATTATTATTATTATTATTATTTTTACATTTACTACATGATAAGTATTATTTTCTTTTTACTAATTCATGACTTGTATATATTTAGTTCCCAATTGTTTTATTATTTATATAAATGTCACTTTTTATTTATTACTTATAGGTTATTATTTATAATATTACATAAATGCATAAATTTTAATTAGCAGTAAGTGTCGACTAACAGTTTATTATTTTCATCTTTTATTAACTTGTCAATATTTGCACAAAGTTAATTAATATGTTTTCTAACTCTTAACACTTAACAATTGTTGATTAAAGTTTAATCATTAAGTTTTAATTATATTGTTTGGGCATTTAATATTAGAAAAATATAGAATGGAAAAATGAGGGTCGTTATAATTTAGGTTGTGTATTGACTACAGAGAGTTGAACAAACTTACCATCAAAAACCGTTATCCACTGCCGGGAATTGACGACTTATTTGATCAACTACAAGGCTCGTCGGTTTATTCGAAGATCGATTTACGTTCTGGATATCATCAAATGCGAGTAAAGGAGGATGATATTCCAAAAACTGCTTTTAGTACGCGTTATGGTCATTACGAGTTTATGTTATGCCGTTTGGATTGACTAACGCACCAGCTGTGTTCATGGACCTTATGAACCGAGTGTGTGGGCCATATCTTGACAAGTTTGTCATTGTTTTCATCGATGACATACTTATTTACTCAAAGAATGATAAGAATATTTGAGAAAAGTTCTAGAAGTATTGAGGAAAGAAAAACTGTACGCTAAGTTTTCAAAGTGTGCATTTTGGTTGGAAGAAGTTCAATTCCTCGGTCACATAGTGAACAAAGAAGGTATCCAGGTTGACCCGGCAAAGATCGAAACCGTTGAAAAGTGGGAAACCCCAAAAACTCCGAAGCATATACGTCAATTTTTAGGATTGGCTGGTTACTACAGAAGATTCATCCAAGATTTCTCCAAAATAGCAAAACCCTTGACTGCATTAACGCATAAAGGGAAGAAATTTGAATGGAAGGATGAACAAGAGGAGGCGTTTCAATTATTGAAGAAAAAGCGAACTACGGCACCTATATTGTCATTGCCTGAAGGGAATGATGATTTTGTGATTTATTGTGACGCATCAAAGCAAGGTCTCGGTTGTGTATTAATGCAACGAACGAAGGTGATTGCTTATGCGTCTAGACAATTGAATATTCACGAGCAAAATTATACGACGCATGATTTGGAATTAGGCGCGGTTGTTTTTGCATTAAAGACTTGGAGGCACTACTTATATGGGGTCAAAAGTATTATATATACCGACCACAAAAGTCTTCAACACATATTTAATCAGAAACAACTGAATATGAGGCAGCGTAGGTGGATTGAATTGTTGATTGATTACGACTTTGAGATTCGTTACCACCCGGGGAAGGCAAATGTGGTAGCCGACGCCTTGAGCAGAAAGGACAGAGAACCCATTCGAGTAAAATCTATGAATATAATGATTCACACTAACCTTACTACTCAAATAAAGGAGGCGCAACAAGGAGTTTTAAAAGAGGGAAATTTAAAGGATGAAATACCCAAAGGATCGAAGAAGCATCTTAATATTCGGGAAGACGGAACCCGGTATAAGGCTGAAATAATTTGGGTACCAAAATTTGGAGATATGAGAGAAATGGTACTTAGAGAAGCTCATAAAACCAGATAATCAATACATCCTGGAACGGGGAAGATGTACCAGGATCTTAAGAAACATTTTTGGTGGCCAGGTATGAAAGCCGATATTGCTAAATATGTAGGAGAATGTTTGACGTTTTCTAAGGTCAAAACTGAACATCAGAAACCATCAGGTCTACTACAACAACCTGAAATCCCGGAATGGAAATGGGAAAACATTACCATGGATTTCATTACTAAATTGCCAAGGACTGCAAGTGGTTATGATACTATTTGGGTAATAGTTGATCGTCTCACCAAGTCAGCACACTTCCTGCCAATAAGAGAAGATGACAAGATGGAGAAGTTAGCACGACTGTATTTGAAGGAAGTCATCTCCAGACATGGAATACCAATCTCTATTATCTCTGATAGGGATGGCAGATTTATTTCAAGATTCTGGCAGACATTACAGCAAGCATTGGGAAGTCGTCTAGACATGAGTACTGCCTATCATCCATAAACTGATGGTCAGAGCGAAAGGACGATACAAAAGCTTAAAGACATGCTACGAGCTTGTGTTATTAATTTCGGAAACAGTTGGGATCGACATCTACCGTTAGCAAAATTTTCCTACAACAACAGCTACCATTTAAGCATTGAGATGGCGCCGTTTGAAGCACTTTATGGTAGAAAGTGCAGGTCTCAGATTTGTTGGAGTGAAGTGGGGGATAGACAGATTACGGGTCCGAAGATAATACAAGAAACTACCGAGAAAATCATCCAAATTCAACAAAGATTGAAAACCGCCCAGAGTCGACAAAAGAGCTACGCGGATAGTAAAAGAAAAGATATAGAGTTTGAAATTGGAGAAATGGTCATGCTTAAGGTTTCACCTTGGAAAGGCGTTGTTCGATTTGGTAAACGGGGGAAACTAAATCCAAGGTACATTGGACCATTCAAGATTATAGATCATGTCGGACCAGTAGCTTACCAACTGGAGCTACCTCAACAACTCGCGGCTGTACATAACACTTTCCACATCTCAAATTTGAAGAAATTTTTTGCTAAAGAAGATCTCACTATTCCGTTGGACGAAATCCAAATCAATGAAAAACTTCATCATTGAAGAACCCGTCGAAATAATGGATCGTGAGGTTAAGAGACTTAAACAAAACAAGATACCGATTGTTAAGGTTCGATGGAATGCTCGTAGAGGACCCGAGTTCACCTGGAAGCGTGAAGATCAGATGAAGAAGAAATACCCGCATTTATTTCCAGAAAATACGTCAACACCTCCAACTGCTTAAAATTTCGGGACGAAATTTATTTAACGGGTAGGTACTGTAGTGACCCGAACTTTTCCATGTTTATATATATATTAAATGAAATTGTTATTTACATGATTAAGTGTTTCCAACATGTTAAGCAATCAAACTTGTTAAGACTTGATTAATTGAAATAGGTTTCATATAGACAATTGACCACCCAAGTTGACCGGTGATTCACGAACGTTAAAACTTGTAAAAACTATACGATGACATATATATGGTTATATATATAGTTAACATGATTTTATTATAAGTATGTATCTCATTAGGTATTTTAACAATGAGTTATATACATAAAAATGAGACTATTAATTTAAGAAACTCGAAAACGATATATATAACGATTATCGTTATAACAACGTCTTACTAGGTACATATGAATCATATGAAGATATTGATACACTTGGTTAATTATGTTAAATGATAAGTAAATATATTATTAAGTGTATTAACAATGAAATACATATGTAAAAATAAGACTACTAACTTAATGATTTCGAAACGAGACATATATGTAACGATTATCGTTGTAACGACATTTAACTGTATATATATCATACTAAGATATATTATATATCATAATATCATGATAATATAACAATTTAACATCTCATTTGTTATAATAAACAATGGGTTAACAACATTCAACAAGATCGTCAACCTAAAGGTTTCAAAACAACATTTACATGTAACGACTAACGATGACTTAACGACTCAGTTAAAATGTATATACATGTAGTGTTTTAATATGTATTCATACACTTTTGAAATACTTCAAGACACTTATCAAAATACTTCTACTTAACAAAAATGCTTACAATTACATCCTCGTTCAGTTTCATCAACAATTCTACTCGTATGCACCCGTATTCGTACTCGTACAATACACATCTTTTAGATGTATGTATTATTGGTATATACACTCCAATGATCAGCTCTTAGCAGTCCATGTGAGTCACCTAACACATGTGGGAACCATCATTTGGCAACTAGCATGAAATATCTCATAAAATTGCAAAAATATGAGTAATCATTCATGACTTATTTACATGAAAACAAAATTACATATCCTTTATATCTAATCCATACACCAACGACCAAAAACACCTATAAACACTTTCATTCTTCAATTTTCTTCATCTAATTGATCTCTCTCAAGTTCTATCTTCATGTTCTAAGTGTTCTTCATAAATTCTAAAAGTTATAGTTTCATAAAATCAAGAATACTTCCAAGATTGCAAGTTTACTTCCAAGTTTTCTAAATCCATTCCAAGTAATCATCCAAGATCAAGAAACCTTTGTTACTTACAGTAGGTTATCTTTCTAATACAAGGTAATAATCATATTCAAACTTTAATTCAATTTCTATAACTATAACAATCTTATTTCGAGTGGAAATCTTACTTGAAATTGTTTTCGTGTCATGATTCTGCTTCAAGAACTTTCAAGCCATCCAAGGATCCTTTGAAGCTAGATCTATTTTTTTCATTTCTAGTAGGTTTATCCAAGGAACTTTAGGTATTAATGATGTTCATAACATCATTCGATTCATACATATAAAGCTATCTTATTCGAAGGTTTAAACTTGTAATCACTAGAACATAGTTTAGTTAATTCTAAACTTGTTCGCAAATAAAAGTTAATCCTTCTAACTTGACTTTTAAAATCAACTAAACACATTTTCTATATCTATATGATATGCTAACTTAATGATTTAAAACCTGGAAACACGAAAAACACCGTAAAATCGGATTTACGCCGTCGTAGTAACACCGCGGGCTGTTTTGGGTTAGTTAATTAAAAACTATGATAAACTTTGATTTAAAAGTTGTTATTCTGGGAAAATGATTTTTATTATGAACATGAAACTATATCCAAAAATTATGGTTAAACTCAAAGTGGAAGTATGTTTTCTAAAATGGTCATCTAGACGTCGTTCTTTCGACTGAAATGACTACCTTTACAAAAACGACTTGTAACTTATTTTTCTGACTATAAACCTATACTTTTTCTGTTTAGATTCATAAAATAAAGTTCAATATGAAACCATAGCAATTTGATTCACTCAAAACGGATTTAAAATGAAGAAGTTATGGGTAAAACAAGATTGGATAATTTTTCTCATTTTAGCTACGTGAAAATTGGTAACAAATCTATTCCAACCATAACTTAATCAACTTGTATTGTATATTATGTAATCTTGAGATACCATAGACACGTATACAATGTTTCGACCTATCATGTCGACACATCTATATATATTTCAGAACAACCATAGACACTATATGTGAATGTTGGAGTTAGCTATACAGGGTTGAGGTTGATTCCAAAATATATATAGTTTGAGTTGTGATCAATACCGAGATACGTATACACTGGGTCGTGGATTGATTCAAGATAATATTTATCGATTTATTTCTGTACATCTAACTGTGGACAACTAGTTGTAGGTTACTAACGAAGACAGCTGACTTAATAAACTTAAAACATCAAAATATATTAAAAGTGTAACGACCCGGCAAAATCGTCATTGACGGCGCCGTTAACTTAGGTCCCGTTGCGTGGTCATAGTCTCTATATGAGACGCGTTTGACCAAAATTATGTTGCATTCATTTAAAACATACAAGACTTACAAAGTTTATTTTACCAAACAGATCGACAATGAGTTTAAGTGTACAAAAGTTATAAAGTGTAAATGAAATAACTTGCGACATAATTAATTTAAAATCACAGTTGCTATAAATAGCGAAAGTATGTATGCTTAAAGTTTGAATCCAAAAGCGCTATCCCTAGCGTATGCATGTATGCTTGACTCCAAGCAAGTAATCAAAGTGTGCGGAAGCATGTATCAAGTAGCCAAGTATGAACCTGAGAAACATATAGAAAACTGTCAACGAAAAACGTTGGTGAAATTATAAATGTAGTAATAAACGTTATTTTTGAACCACAAGATTTAATATCTCCATAAAATTGATCATCCAAAAGTTGCATTCCAAAAGTTTGTTCGTGAGCACCCAATTATCAATGCTTAACATTCCTTCCATAGAACCCCATCACAATAGTGTTAGAACATACACTGTTTCTCGAAAATATTTTCCATTCGTAAACGGTAGCGAACCGTTTGAATGAGGGTTTGTCAAACCCGTATGGCCACACAATATAAGTTCTCGCTTACACCCTGCAAGTGTAACTAATGATAATCGAATTGAGGATTTTTGTTCTAACTCGCTGTGGAATGTTTGTTTCATCGTACTTGTGTTCAAAGTATAAAAGTAAGTAGTACAAAATGTAACAAAGTATATATTTCTCAGCCCACAATTTAAAAGTATAAAAAGTTGTTGAAAAGGTGGGACTATGATCTCACCTCGAGTGCACGAGTATAAAGTACTTCACAAAGTAAACGTGTGCATGAAAGTTGCTTAGCCTTGACCTAAACAAATAAGTTGTATCAATTAACCGGTTACGACACAAGGTCGGGTGAAATGTGTTCAATTAGTCCTATGGCTCGTTACGACTCGATTATGTAGCATGTGAATCACGTTGTCAAGTTTCATGCAAGAATCAAGTATAAAATAAGATTAGAACGATTGCATAAGTGTTTTGTTAAGTTTGACTAAAAGTCAAACTTGGTCAAAGTCAACGAAAAAGTCAATGGGGTCGGGTCGGGTCCCGAACTATTTTCATGAGCTTAGAAATCATATATGAGCATGTTGTCCAAGTTTCATGTTGATCGGGGGTGTGTAGCATAGCAAACATTATTCAAAAATCGTCAAAGTTGGACAGACCAATTTGGCGCGCCGCGCGGGTATATGGCGCGCCGCGCCATTACCTGTGCAGAGAATTCTGGCAGTTTTCACACTCAAGCACGAATCCAACTTCATATACCCATAAATCCTAAACCGTAAACATCCAAAACAAGTATCTTATATTGTTGGAAAGGTATTTTGACAAGGAATACAACTAACTACTTTTCACCAAGCAAAAATATCAATTACAATAAACGAAAACTCGTCAATTGATCAATAAATGTTTATTTTCAAAGTTCAAGTTCATCAAATGCATTTTAAGTTTCGGGAATCCAGTTCACACATATGATATGCTGTTTTGAAGGTAATGAAACGTGCATTATAACTAAACACTTACAAATAACATTTCATGGCATTCAAGCATCAAAAAGTTCGTTTTAAGTCTATCAAACCCTAACCAAAATCCACAAAAATCAATATTCATGTTTTTGAAGTTTTCTTAGTCAACCTATGCATCAAAACGAAGCTAGTGATACTAGTAACACAATTAAAACATGAACTTTAACAATTTAACAACATTAACTCATCTAAAATTAAAGATTAAGCACACCCATTTTCAAGTTCATGCTAGTTACTTCAAAACAACAATTTGAGCAAATAAATCATATTTTCATGTTATACACGAGCCATAGACACTAACTAACACCATTTCAAGTCAAAAACACGAATTTAGAGAAATCTAGAGCTTTTAGAAACTTTACCCCCAGCTATGAAATTGGTATCAAATCGAAGAGGATGAAGAGAGGATCACGAAAAAGTAATTTGTTTTGATGCTTGCTTCTCCAATCGGATTTAGATGATGAATTTGTGAGGATGGGTGTTTGAGTTCATGAAAGGGAAGTAGAGAGAAAAGAGGGAGAAGGTGGGAGGTGAAATGAATGGATGGATAAGGTGGGTTGACTAGTTGACCTAGTCAACTAGTTTGCCCACTTGGCAACCTCGGTCCCTCAAGTTTCAAAGCGGGTGCGGGAATTAACCAAACGAATATTTTAAAAACGCTCGAGTAAACGAGTGATGTTATAAATAAATTTAACGAAAAAACGCGGGATGTTACATTACCTACACCTTAAAAGAAATTTCGTCCCGAAATTTAGTTGGAAGTAGTAGTCGTTGTTTCTTCCTCTAGATCTTGCGTTTTCGGTTCTACGAATAAGTGAAGGTACTCCCTCGGGTATTTCAACGAACTTCGACAGTCGCGATTTTACGTTGGTTCAAAGTTTGGTTTCATGATTCAAAATTTCAACCGGTTCTCCTAGGAAGGAAAGTTTGTCATCGATAGTAGGTTCGTCGAAGACGATAACATGTTCCTGTTTCGCAAGACTCTTCTTCAAGTTTGATATATGGAATGTAGGATGAACGGAGCTCAAATGAATCGGAAAATCTAAATGGTATGCATCGGGTCCAATACTCCCCAAGATTTCAAAAGGATCAAAATATCGCGGATTTAGCTTTCTACGTTTCCCGAAATGAATTACACCTCCTCAAGATGCGACTTTTAACGTTACGCGGTTTTTCACATGGAATTTGAAAAGTTTACGTCTAACAGTGGCATAGCTCCTTTGGCGACTACGGTCGTCTCGAGCCTTTCTGAGGTTAAAGAAGTTTCTTGGTTGTTCCATGAATTAGCTCGGGTTCAGTGGTTTGATTATCATTAACTTGTTTCTACAAAAGGAGAATGACGTTTCCGGTCACATAAGATTTCAAAAGGTGTGACGTTAAAACTAGAATGAAAATCATTGTAGTAAGAGAATTCAGCTAAAGGAAAATACTCTTCTCAAGTAAATTTGGAGTTGATAACACAAACTCGTATTACGGTTTCCAAGGTTTGAATCGTACATTTGCTTTGTTCGTCGGTTTATGGTTGATACGTGGTACTCATGTTTAAACGTGGTCCCGAGGCTTTTCGAAAAGCACTCCGAAATCTAGAAGTGAAACGAGAATCTCGATCCGAGACGAGGTACATTTCTGTAAGGTATATTCGAACAAGTTTGTTAGGACTTAAAAACGTTTGTTAGAACAAGTTTCTGTTTCTCGAGAATTTCACGCCGCGAAAGATTTATCGGTTTCCGAAAACGTTCGTTAGGACTATTCACCCTCGTGGCGAATACTAGTATAACGTGAAGAGTCTCTCCATAACGTGAAGAGTCTCTCCCTACATTGAGAATTTAGATAAAATATTTTCCTTAAACAGAAGTACGAGTGTAATACGAGAGAAATTTCCGCCTCGATGTGGGCATATCAAGCATATTGTAGTTCTTCGATGAAACCGTGCGAAGACGAGATAGTATACGCGTATAACATATGTTTGAAGTTGAAAGAATTTTCCATTCATTCGGAAGCATAAATATAGTTCTACAATAATCGAAGATGTGTCCCGAGTATGGTTGTTATCAATATTCTCGGAGTTTTCGGATATCCAAACAAGAAAAGTGAAGTCATGTACATGGCACATGGTGGTGATTAGGTTGATCGAGTCCAACCACCATCACGTGACATTAGAACTTTGGTATGACTTACCGTAATATAACTACGTTGATCAAATGACGTTATATTACGCTAACTCATACCTCCATTCCCACATCACTCCATAGAATCAAGTTCATGTAATCGTGAAAATTTAAAATAAACAAAGTGTAACGACGTCTCTAACGTGATTCGTATTGAATCGAAAGAATTTGTGCAACTCTAAAGAAGCGTTCCCCGAGGGAAGTGTATAAATGATTGTTCACGTCAATGTGGTTCGAGTCAGACAATAAGGTATTCAGGTATGAAAAGAGTAACGAGTCATGATAACGAGTAGCACGCAACCGTAGTGATAAATGTTGATGACGATACTAACCTAGAGTAGTGATGGTAGTAACACCAAAAAGTAGATAGTAAGAAACACCAGTGGGAAACCGATAGTAAGTTGAAACGGTGGCAAATAACAATCCGGGAGACAGAGTTCCCGAACAAGTGTGACTAATGAAGTCGTCGTCATCCATACGTGTATGAATCATGAATTTACGTGTGTTACCAAAAAGTGGCGGAATACGAGTTCGTAAGATGAAAACTTGGTACCATTAAGAAGTTTGCCTAAGAATGATTCAAGTATAATGCACAAGTAGTCAAGTAAGTGCTATCTATAGCAAATGTATGTCAGAATGCAATGGTTAACTATCCAGTTGTAGTCTAGATTCACTAATGCGTCCTAACGACTCTGTCAGACACACTAATGCATATCCTAGTTCCCTACAACCAACACTCTGATACCATCTGTAACGGCGCCGTTAACTTAGGTCCCGTTGCGTGGTCATAGTCTCTATATGAGACGCGTTTGACCAAAATTATGTCGCATTCATTTAAAACGTACAAGACTTATAAAGTTTATTTTACCAAACAGATCGACAATGAGTTTAAGTGTACAAAAGTTATAAAGTGTAAATAAAATAACTTGCGACATAATTAGTTTAAAATCACAGTTGCTATAAATAGCTGATGTTTTAGCAGAGTAGTATATAAAATAGCTTATATTTTTACAGGAAATACTATTAAATACGATACATTTTTACACAAGATATTTATTTATTTATAGAATGGATATACTTAAACCTTGCTACAACACTTATAGGCAGTGTACCTAATCGTACAATAGTGTAGTTTTTAGTAAGTCTGGTTCGTTCCACGGGGAATCTTTTAAACAAAGCTTAACGCTATATTAGTTTACTTTTATAAAAATACAAATATATATATAAGTAATATTATTATTATAAAGGGGGGTTTTCACCGTTTAATGATCGGTTTGTCGATTTTAAAACTTTAGTTGCAGTTAAAACCAAATGTAAAATATTAAAAATAAATACAAGACTTAAATTAAAGCGTAAAGTAAATAACGATAATGAAATTGCGAATAATAAAAGTGCGATAAAATAAACTTGCGATAATTAAAAAGTACGATAATTAAAAGTGCAATTAAATAAAATAACAATAAAAATGCGATAATTAGAAGTGCAATTAAATATAAAATAAAGGAAATTAAATATGAAATAAAAGAATTGTGCTTATTTAAACTTCCGTAATCATGATGTTTGACGTGTTGATTTTAGTTTTATGCCCATGGGTTAATTGTCCTTTGTCCTGGATTATTTAATATGTCCATACGGATTTGTCCATAATAGTCTATCAGTCATAAATATAAAGAGCGAAAGCCTTCGTCAAATTATTCTTATTCCCGAAGTCAAATATTCCAACTAATTGGGGATTCGAATTGTAACAAGGTTTTAATACTTTGTTTAATGAATACACCAGGTTATCGACTGCGTGTAAACCAAGGTTTTACTACTTTGTTAACAATTACACCAATTACCCTTGAATGTAATTCACCCCTGTTTCAACAAGTCTATTAACTATTAATCCAGTTCCGTGTCCGGTAAAATGAATAATTATTGGTATTTATAGATATCCCGCCCACCGTACCCAGTCAAGCGTATGTGGTTATATATAAATACGTCGAATTATAAGTTTGTATATTAAATTAACAAGGTATTGTTTAGTTAATATAAAACCCATTAATAGCCCATAGTCTAATTTCCACAAGTGTCGTTCTTTTGTCCAAACCCCAATTATGGTACAAAGCCCAATTACCCAATTTTAGTAATTAGCCCAACATCATGATTACTTCGTTTTAAATAAGCATAATAATAAGTTAGCTACAAGACATTAAATTAAAAAGGTTGAACATAACTTACAATGATTAAAAATAGCGTAGCGTTACACGGACAGAATTTCGACTTACACCCTTACAATATTCGCTAACATACCCTTATTATTAGAATTATAATTAAAATTAAAATTAAAATATAAATATAAATATAAATATTTACGTATTATGAGAGAAGAAGAAAAAGGATAGATGGATTTTGTGGTGCACCAAAGCTCGATTTTTATAGGCATGTGGGCTAGAACTGGGGCTCATGCGATCGCATGGATTTATGCCTTCCAGGCCATGCGATCGCATGGCCAGCTGGGGAGGCTCATATTTGGTTGTTTTCTTCTGCCGACGGTTTTATAAATAATATAATATATTAAATAATTATAAGAATTATTTAAATATTATATTATATTTATGTGCATAGTTGACTTGTAATTTTTAGTCCGTTGCGTCGAGCGTTGAGAGTTGACTCTGGTCCCGATTCCGGATTTTTGAACGTCCTTGCGTACAATTTAATATCTTGTACTTTGCGTTTTGAATCTTGTACTCTTGTAATTTCGAGACGTTTCTTATCAATAATTGGAACCTCTTTGATTGTATTTTGTACTTTTGAGCTTTTTGGTCGTTTGCGTCTTCAATTCGTCGAATCTGTCTTTTGTCTTCACCTTTTATTATTTAAACGAATATCACTTGTAAATAGAACAATTGCAACTAAAAGCTTGTCTTTCTTGAGGAATAATGCTATGAAATATATGTTCGTTTTTAGCATTATCAAATATTCCCACACTTGAGCGTTGCTTGTCCTCAAGCAATATCGTCTTGAAATACTAGAATCACTTCTTTATTCTTCACACTTTGTACATCAGTGATTTCTATACGGTGGTATAAACAATGGTAGTAACGATATGGTTTACAGTCCCACATGACTATAAAAATTTAGATCCATTAAGGAAATTGGATCTTTATGAAAACATTTGATCTTTTGAAAATTAAATCTAGTTTTTACCCTAGATAAGTTTTCCGGAATAACCCTTTACCGGTGTTTGCAAAATATTTTTGTGGGTTTGGTGGGTTTCAGATTTGAAAATTTTAGCTCAAAACTTATGGTTTTGTGTCACCCACTTGCTAACCTTGTATTTGGAAAGCAACACGTCCAGTTTACTTGTCCCGTATATTACCTTTCGGTAAACTACCGTCCGGTTGTAAAGGAAAGCGTTGAACAAGCAACTGTTAAGGCAATGTCCCCTGACATGCTTTTAATTATGGTCTATAACGTGTCGGAAGCAATTACTATCCTTGGTAGGAGCAATAGTAAAGCTCACCCTTATGATTTTTTGGTCTGGCACAAGGTCCTGTCTTTGACCATGCTATGCAACCACCGTTCTCACGGTTGACATCCGATTTAGTTCAGGTGACCTAATGAATTCCAGGTGAATTCCTAGGATTTTACGTTCAATGGTAATGAACGCATTGAAAATAGGGTTTTCAGAAAACAAATCGGTTTGTAATTTTGATCTAAATATTTTCTCGTTCAAGCTCGAGTTTAGATATCATTGAATTCCATGAGTTTAAATTCTCAATCTTTAAGGTCAATCTCTAGGATTGAGTAATATCAGGCTTAAAAGCTGATTTTTGATCTTTTAAGGAGATTATCCTTTCTGGGGATCTGATTCATTAGTCTTATCCAGCTAATTTGCACGGTGCCCCTCCCATTTTACGAGATAAATCCTTCTCATGGTTAGGATTAATCTGACCACTTGGCGACCCTGTTTAATGCTGAGGTCTGTGGATTTCCTGCTGATTTTAGTGATGACTTTTCTAGGTTTTTCGTCAACCTACAGCTGGTCTGGACGACAACTTCCTGACCTAAATCAAGAAGCGCGTTTCTTTTTCAGAAGACTTTACTTCCATTTAATGATGGAATTGATTCATCGTGTAGATCCATCTCTTCTTTTCTTTCATCGGGTAAAATAGTTTAGTTTAGTCCAAAGCAAAAGTATTTTCAGTTATTTGTTACAGAAATATGTGACATATGTTTAAGATAACTTGGTAATTTTTCCCACACTTGGATTTTATTTTCCTTTTTATTGTTCTCTATTCCATTTTAAATGAATTTTAACATTTTGGTTTGTTTCTCAATTTATGTCCTTTCCGAGGTAACAATAATTTCGGTGTTAACACCTAGTTTTATCGTTCATAAATATGTATAAACATGATTTTGAGTTCATTTAATTGAAAATTTTGAAAATTTTTACTAGAATTGGGTAGTCAGTGTATAAGACTAGGGATGTTCTTTATTATCAGAGAGCACTAGATTCTAATACAACTACTGCTTTACTAGTATTTTTAATGGTAACCAAGTGTATAAAGATAAAAAATTTAAAAATCCGCAAGAATTTAACCCCTTCCCACACTTAAGATCTTGCAATGCCCTCATTTACAAGAAATCGGTACAATTTAAATTATTGAGGGTGATTGGCGTAGAAATGATTAAATTTTATCAAAGTTTCCAAACATATTGGCGTTTGTTTGCTGAATGATAAATGGTGCATAGCATTTGTTCATTTCGTCTGTTGTTACATCACATTTATTTGTCATCTTGTCATCAAAATTAGTAGCTTTTGCTGAACTTAATGCCAGTCTTTGAAAATGCGCTGTTTTACCCTGTTTTGAACAATCGACAATATACATACATACAAGTATAATCATGCATGGAAATTTGAAATGGGACTTAATATCCCACTTTCAAATTCTAAATATGAAATATTAGTACACAATAATAATAAAATAATAAAAATTACACAAATATATCCAATAACATAAGTTTAAACATGAAAAAGTCAAAAGATAAAAACATAAAAATCATAAAAATAACCAAATGGAACTAAATCAGTCTGGATAGGGGTTCCAGTTCATCTCATCGGGTGGGTTCCATTGTTGGTTATAGGTGTTCTGATAGGCTTGGTTATAGTCATATCGGTTAAAGGGTGGTCGGATATCGGGGATATGTGGCGGAAAATGAGCAGGTTGAGTAGGTACATAGTTATTTGGTACCTGATATGATAGCTGGCTCATGATTTGGTGCTGATGAACTAACCAGCTATCGTGTTGGTGTCGCCTATAATCCTCGTATACTCGTTCGGAGTTCCACTGCTCATACATACTATGTCTTGCCACGTTCGTCATTGCTTCCTCATCTATACGAACGTGGACGTCAAGAATAACATCTCGAAAGACATCCCTAATGTCTTCCGCCTCCTCCATTTCCTCGTCTGAGCCTCTCTCTACCTGAGGATGAGATCCCTCATAGGGTACTGCCTGGTTACGTCTACTTTTCAATACCTTAGCACCCACATAAACTTTCAATCCTAAGGGCTCAACCTGTTCTCTACAAATCTGTAATGGACCCCCTTGGTTCCTATCAACACCTAAATACTCTCCAATGAGAGTAACAAAAATACCTCCTCCTATTATACTCCCGTCCTGCATTCCCTCTACCATTTTAGATAAATAAAAAGCAACACAGTAAGGGATATTGACAAAGCTTCTAGGATCCCGAATACACTTTAGGTAGAATAAATCATATAAGGTAATTTTTTCTTTATTATGACCTCTTTGTGTAATCGAGTTAGCCAAAAATCTATGAATAATACGAAGCTCGGCTCTGTCAATATGTGTATAGGAGTGTCCTCCTGCTCGTGTAAAAACATCAAAATGTGACAAACGCCTCCAAATGGCGTCAGCGTCAAAGTTACTATCTACCCGTTCACCATAATGAATCAAGTTTGTACAGTTGGGTAATAGCAACTCACCAGGAGTATATATCTGTAAGGCCCTGGCCATGTCCAGCATGGACATTCTGTACATCCTACCGCCAAGGATAAACTTAAAAAATCTTCTATCATCTATTCTAACTATATTTGTATCAAGTGATACAGTACTCATCAACTCAACACTCCATTCCTTATATACAGGTCTACGAATGGTGAAAAGACGTTCCCAATCTGTAAAAGAAGAACTGCCATACCTTTGAACTAAAAGCTGTCTAACACGGTCAGCTAGATGGACCGTTTCTAAAGGGGCCCAATCGATTACCCTTGGCACCTCTACATTTTTTGTTACCAATTTGAATTTGTTCCTTTTATATGTCTCGTAATCTCTCCATCTTCTATCAAATCTCAGATTAGGATGTAGAGTGTGCTCAGGAATCATTGGGAATTCTACTGGCGGCCTCATTGGGAATAATATGAATTCATCAACAAACTGTACCGGATCATAATAAGGTATGTGCTGATCAGGCTGTTGTTGTTGTTTCTGTTGTGGTTCTTGTTCGTGTTGCATTTCTGGTTCTGGTTCTGGTGCTGGTGCTGGTCGTCTAGATGATGATGTTCCTGAACCTCCAGTATCGGCTCTCTGTAAAACACATTAAACACAAAATTTGTGCATCCAAATATGCATTAGTGTTAGCAAAATAACAACTTAAAACAATCACTATAACATGTTAAATTAAAATTAAACTTATACACATTTTCACAATTTTTCACAATTCTACACTTTTCAAATAAGCACATATGAAAATGTATACAAAATTCATAAGCATTTAACTCAAATAACATGTCAAGATATTCATTACTAATAATTAAACAAGTCTCAAATGGCAAATATATCAAATTAATCAAGTTCATGAATTTTGGACTTAAAAAGTCCACTTTAATCTCCAAAAATCATGTTTAGGATCATTGTTTGGATCATTTAACTATCTAAACATGTTACACTACTCAATTTAGCAATAATTCATGACAAAAATCGGCCATAACCTGTTTATATCAAAAAGCCCCAAATTGCTCAAGAACACAAACCCTATATTTCTAAAATTTTTGAAGTTTTTGGCTTCAAATCATGTTAAATAGCATCAATATAGGTTATACATGCATAAAATACTAACAATTTAACACTAATTACACTAGAAATTAACAAAATTGCATTAGGTAAAAAATTGGTAATTATCACAAAAACTAGGAATTTATAGAGTTTAGGTGTGTAATTTTTACCAATTTGCTGAAGAATGAGAATCTAACCATGATTAGAGCAAGAAAAATGACGAATTACGGTGGAAAAATGGCGAAAATTGGTGAATTTTTGGGTGAGTTTCGTGAATGTGTGTGTGTTGTGGTGAGGAAGACAGAACAGGCTGCTGCATGTATCAGGTCTGATTTTTGCCTCCATGCGATCGCATGGAGGTATAGTGAAAATACCATGCGATCGCATGGGGGTCCGGGTACAGTGTTTTCAGCTTTTTTTTTTATTATAAAACCTTATGCTTTATAAAACTTATAATTAATTAAATTTTAAAAATTTTGTTTTCCTTTAAGAGCGAGGGCGTTTCGAATCGTTGTCCTAGTCTGTCCCTCGACAAAATTTTAAAATTTGTCAAATCAAAGCGCGGTTTTTAAAAGTAAAGATTTTTGGGTTTTTTAATGTTTTTGGCATACTTTAATTCAATAAGATTAAAAATAATGATAATAAAAGTTCTCGTCCCTCCCTCGGGTAAAGCAATTTCGGTTCAAAGACCTAGTCTTCAACTTACGACGAATTTTAAAAATCATATTTTTAACTTAATGAGATAAAGTAAATTTTTATTTTTAAATTCACACAACTTAAATATAAAATTCAAAATTAATATTAAAAATTCACACCAAACTTAAAATTTGAAATGCATAAAATTAAAAATTCATATTTTAAAAATTAAAAATTCACACCAAACTTAATTTAAAAATTCAAATATTTACAATTTTAAAAATATTGTTTTTACAAAGTTTACAATATTAATTTAAGATTTAAATATTAATTTTAAAAACATGGTAAAAATAAAATTAAAAATCTTTTTGGCTTTTTATCTACTTTAATCAATCAAATATTATCAAAAATATGCGCCCCTCTTTTCGGTAAAGTTATTTCGGTTCCAAGACCTAATTTAACTCATGACGAATTTTTGAAATATTTTGAGTTGATTGATTAAAGATATTTATACCTTAAGAATAAACGTTAAATTTCGCAGTGATGTAATAAATTTTTTGAATGATATCAATAATTACGGTCGCCAAACCTAATTTTATTTAATACCAATTTAATACTTTATAGCGAACAAATTAGTGTTTATTATCAAAAGGTTTAAAAATAAAAATAAATAAAAAAAATAAAAACTGTACAGACTTACCTGTGAGATAGTATTCTTAGTTATATGATCTATCCCATTCATAAGATAGTCGGTTTAATTGGTTTTCCATAGCTACATAGGCGTAACCTCGAGCATTTAGTGTTTTTTCTTCTAAACATATGAACGGTCCGTCTCTGCATAAAGTAATAAATTCGGTGTTTGAATAGGTTTGATTATTTGAACATTTACCTCCATGTGACCATTTTCCGCATTTGTGACATCTTTCTAGGTGTCGTGCTCTTCTTTTCGCTGCGGATTTTGATTTTCCTTTACCAAATTGTAACTTATTATCTTCGCATCTGGATTCTTTTCTAACTCCGTCCATTCTTTCTCTGATTACTGATACTATTTCACTCGGAAGTGTGTCATTATTACGTTTAGTGATCAAAGCGTGTAGCATTAGACCATGGTTTAGTTCACAGGCAGTCTTCATTTCCTAAAAAAAAATAAAAATTCAGAATGGGGGGAGAAGACTAGTTCTTTAGGGTCTGCTAGGGAAAGACCATTCGGGTTCCATTTTCGAGAACTACACGAAAACAGACAATCTAACTCTAACAGAAATACATATTATCCTTTAAAGACTTGATTCTCCCCACACTTAGTTAGCTGTGGTATCGAAATTGTGATTAACTTCATTGTCAACTTCCATCGGACCATGTATGTAATGTTTAACTCTGTGACCATTAACTTTAAATTCAATCCCATTTGAATTTATTAATTCTATCGTTCCGTATGGGAAAAATCTTTTGACTATGAATGGTCCAGACCATCTTGATTTCAATTTTCCAGGAAATAGCTTGAATCGTGAATTGAAAAGAAGAACTTTGTCTCCTTCTTTAAATTCTTTTGAACTTCTGATTCTTTTATCATGCCATTTCTTCGTTCTTTCTTTATAGATTAACGAATTTTCGTATGCTTCATGTCTTAATTCTTCTAATTCGTTTAGTTGACTTAATCGTAGACGTCCGGCTTCATGTAATTCAAGATTACATGTCTTCAAAGCCCAAAATGCTTTGTGTTCAATTTCTACTGGAAGATGACATGCTTTTCCATAAACAAGTCTAAAAGGTGTAGTTACAATTGGAGTTTTGTAGGCTGTTCTAAAAGCCCAGAGTGCATCCTCCAATTTAATGGACCATTCCTTCAGATTTGATCCTACGGTTTTCTCTAGAATACGTGTTAAAGCTCGGTTGGTATTTTCAACTTGTCCACTTGTTTGTGGATGATATGCGGTGGAGATTTTATGAGTTACTCCATATCTTTTAAGAACTTTCTCAAGTTGATTATTACAGAAATGAGTACCCCGATCACTTATTAAAGCTTTCGGTGTTCCAAACCTTGCAAAAAGACGTTTTAAAAAGTTGACTACAACTCGTGCATCGTTAGTTGGGAGAGCTTGTGCTTCCGCCCATTTAGATACATAATCAATGGCTACGAGTATATATAGATTATTATGAGATTTTGGAAATGGACCCATAAAGTCAATACCCCAAATGTCAAATACTTCAAATAATTGGATGACATTTTGTGGCATTTCATCACGTTGACTTATTTTTCCGGCACTTTGACAAGCATCACAGGATTTGCAAAGAAGGTGTGCGTCTTTGTAAATTGTAGGCCAATAGAATCCAGCATCATAAACTTTTCTTGCTGTTAGTTGAGGCCCATAATGCCCTCCTGTTGGTCCTGTGTGACAATGGTTTAAAATTTTACTAGCTTCATCTCCAAATACACATCAGCGTATTATTCCATCGGGATAACTTTTAAACAGATGTGGATCTTCCCAAAAATAGTGTTTTATATCACTGAAGAATTTCTTTCGTCTTTGGTACGATAATCCTTTTTCAAGGAATCCACAAACTAAGTAGTTTGCATAGTATGCAAACCATGGAATTTCTTTATAATCTATCTTCAATAGATATTCATCAGGAAAGTTGTCTTGTATGGCCGATTCATTTAGAACTTCTAATTCGGGATTTTCAAGACGAGAAAGATGATCAGCGGCGAGATTTTCTGCTCCTCTTTTATCTCGGATTTCAATATCAAACTCTTGTAAGAGTAAGATCCAACGGATTAATCTTGGTTTAGCATCTTGTTTTGAAAATAGGTATCTAAGAGCAGAATGGTCGGTATAGACCATCGTTTTTGCTAGAACGAGATATGAACAAAATTTGTCAAAAGCAAAGACAATAGCAAGGAGTTCTTTTTCAGTAGTTGTATAGTTCGTTTGTGCTCCTTGTAACGTCTTACTAGCATAATATATAGGTTGAAATCGTTTTTCAATCCTTTGTCCTAAAACGGCTCCCATTGCAAAATCACTTGCATCGCACATTAATTCAAATGGTAGATTCCAATTTGCTGTTATCATGATCGGCGCATTAGTGAGTTTTTCTTTAAGAATATTAAAAGATTTGATACACTCATCTGAAAATATGAATGGAGCATCCTTTTCTAGGAGTTTATTCATAGGAGTGGCAATTTTAGAAAAATCTTTTATGAAATGTCGGTAAAAACCGGCATGCCCTAGAAAACTCCTAACTCCTCTAACATTGGTGGGATGTGGAAGTTTAGCAATTACATCTACTTTAGTTCTATCCACTTCAATTCCTTCTTTTGAAATTTTATGACCAAGAACGATGCCTTCTTTAACCATAAAATGGCATTTCTCCCAATTAAGAACTAGATTTGATTGTTCGCATCTAATAAGCATTCGTTCAAGATTAGCTAGACATGATTCAAATGTATCACCGAAGACTGAAAAGTCATCCATGAAAACTTCCATGCATTCTTCTATCATGTCGTGAAAAATCGCCATCATACACCTTTAAAGGTTGCAGGGGCGTTGCAAAGTCCAAATGGCATGCGTTTGTAAGCAAAAGTACCATAAGGGCACGTGAACGTGGTTTTCTCTTGATCTTCGGGTGCTATTGGAATTTGAAAATATCCAGAAAATCCATCTAGAAAACAATAGTAACTATTTCCGGCTAATCTTTCCAACATTTGATCTATGAAAGGTAAGGGAAAGTGATCTTTTCTGGTGGCGTCATTTAATTTTCTATAATCAATACATACACGCCATCCTGTTACAGTCCTAGTAGGAATAAGCTCATTTTTCTCATTTGTAATGACAGTCATGCCACCCTTCTTAGGCACTTATTGAACTGGGCTTACCCATGGACTATCAGAAATTGGATAAATTAAACCTGCATCTAGCGGTTTAATAATCTCTTTCTTAACTACATCTTGCATATTAGGATTTAGTCTTCGTTGGCGTTGCACATACGTTTTATGACCTTCTTCCATAAGGATTTTATGTGTGCAATATGAAGGACTTATTCCTTTAATATCATGAATCTTCCATGCAATGGCTGGTTTATGAGCTTTCAACATAGAAATGAGTTGTGATTTCTCATTTTCAGTAAGAGAAGACGATATTATTACAGGTAATTCAGATTCACCATGTAAATAAGCGTATTCCAAATGGTTTGGAAGTGGCTTTAACTCTAATTTCGGAGGTTCTTCTATCGATGATTTGTATCGATATCTGTCTTCTTCTTTTAGCATTTAAATTTCTTCTGTTGTTGGTTCATATCCATTAGCTATAAGTGTAGCTAACATTTCAGCTTCATCAATTGGTTCATTACCTTCTCCTAAAGAACATTCTCATGTTCCTTGTAATTCTGGAAATTCTTCTAATAATTCTGCATGTGCATCTATAGTTTGAATATAATAACATGTATCATCTGCAGATTGTGGTTGTTACATTGCTCTATCAACTGAAAAGGTAACACTCTCATCCTCTATACTTAGGGTCAATTTCTTACCGAACACGTCTATCATTGCTTTAGCCATGTTTAAGAATGGTCTTCCTAATATGAGAGGAACTTGAGAATCTTCTTCCATGTCCAGAACAACAAAATCTACTGGAAATACTAAAGTACCAACTTTAACTAGCATGTTCTCCATTATCCCTCTAGGATATTTTATTGATCTATCGGCTAGTTGTATGCTTATTCTGGTTGGTTTCAATTCTCCAAGGTCTAGTTTAGCGTATAGTGAATACGGCATTAGATTTATACTAGCACCTAAGTCTGCCAATGCTTCTATTGAACTAAGACTACCCAGAAAACATGGAATTGTGAAACTTCCTGGATCAGATAGTTTTTCTGGTATCTTATTCAACAGCACTGCTGAACAATTAGCATTCATGGTAACAGCCGAGAGTTCTTCCATTTTCTTTCTATTTGAGATTAGATCTTTCAAGAACTTAGCATATCTAGGCATTCCTAAAATCACATCAATGAAAGGAAGATTTACATTTATCTGTTTAAACATATCCAAGAATTTGGATTGCTCGGCTTCAAGTTTCTCTTTCTTCATTTTACTCGGGTAAGGAAGTGGTGGTTGGTATGGTTTAACATAAGGTTTAGCCTTAACTGTGTTATCTTCATTAACCTTTTCAACTACCGGTTCTTTTTCCTTATCTTGATCAGGTTGTGGTTCTTGTGGAGTAAGAATAACTTCATCAGAAGTTACAGGTATTTCAGGTGGTTTAAGTGTTGTACCACTTCTTGTGGTAATGGCTTTAGCTGTTTCATTCCGGGGGGTTAGCATTTGTATCACTAGGTAGACTTCTCGGTTTTCTTTCACCTATTAACCTTGCTAGGTTACTTACTTCTTGTTCCAAATTTTGAATAGAAGCTTGTTGATTTCTAAATGCTTGAGCATTTTGTTCATTAGTTTGTTTCTGAGATGTGAAAAACTGCGTTTGAGTTTCAACTAGCTTTGTCATCATATCTTCTAAATTCGGCTTTTTATCATCGGTTTGTTGTGGTGGTTTGTTTTGAAAATTAGGTCTTTGCTGATTGTAATTATTATTGGATACTTGTTGATTGCTAGGACCTTGTTGGTTGTTGTATGGAATATTTCGATTATAATTCTGGTTTTGATTGTAAATTGGTCTTGGCGGTTGATAATTATTCTGATAATTATTTCCAGGCCTTTGGTTTATGTATGAAATATTCTCTCTTTGTTCCATTGTTAATTCAATACTGAGACAATCTTTTGTCAAATGTGGTCCTCCACACTGCTTACAACTAATTCGTATTGAGTGAATATCTTTAGTCATCTTTTCCATTCGTCTCTCGACAGCATCTATCTTTGCGGAAATGGAATCTAAGTCATGGCTAGAATCGGCTCTAGCTGCTTTAGATGATCTAACGATATCTTTTTCTTGGTGCCACTCGTGTGAGTGGGAAGCAGTGTTATCAATAATTTTGTAAGCATCAGTTTCGGTTTTTTTCATAATAGAACCACCAGCTGCTATATCTATGTCTTTCCTTGTAGTGATGTGGCATCCTTGGTAGAATATTTGTACTATTTGACAGGTGTCTAAACCATGTTGCGGACATCCTCTTAACAACTTTCCATATCTTTTCCACGCCTCATATAGAGTTTCATTTGGCTTCTGTGTAAACGTAACAATTTCTGCTTGAAGTCTTACGGCTTTAGATGCCGGAAAGAATTGTTTAAGAAATTTTTCAACTAAAACGTCCCATGTATCAATCGCCCCTTCAGGTAACGATTCTAACCAATCTTTGGCTTCTCCCTTTAAAGTCTAGGGAAATAACATGAGATATATCTGTTCATCCTCCACTTCTCTTATTTTAAATAGTGTGCAGATCCTATTAAAGGTACGTAGATGTTCATTTGGATCTTCCTTCGGCGCACCACTAAATTGGCATTGATTAGTCACCATGTGTAGAATTTGTCCTTTGATTTCATAATCTGGCGCATTAATGTCTGGATGAGTAATTGTGTGACCTTGGCCAGTGCGTTTAGCTCTCATTCGGTCTTCCATACTTAAAGGTTCCAGATTCTCCATAATTGAATTTGTTGAATCCGAATCACTAGAGGATTCTGATTTAATGGTTCGTTCCTCAACAATCTCTGTTTGAATGATTGGTGGTTCCGGAGGAAAGTTTAGTGGTTCGGGATCTACGAATCATTCCTGAATATTCTCCGGATTCTCAATTGTGAGGTCGGGTTCAAAAAATGGATTATCGGAAATTTGAACTGAAGTACTTGGTCGACTGGATGACGATTCTAAAGAAAAATCAACGGCGGTAATATTTGCTAGATGTCTTGATCTAGTTACAGGTGGTGAGCGTACAAAAGGTGGTGAACGTCTTGCTCGGTGCATTCACTGAATATCCTATTAGTTTTTAAAAGGAAAGAAAAATTATAATAAGTTATCCAATCAATAGACTTTTCTGATTTTACCCACGTTTCGAATAGCCAAAAGATGCAGCAGAGGGGCAGGATTCGTTTGGTCTCAATATAATTGAGGACTGTTTGGCTCCAATAACCCGGTCCACGTACAAATCCAACTCTTACTACGAACCAGAAAATTTTTATGTCTATCAATTTAACCACTTAAAATAAATTTTCGTAATTTTAAGAAATTTAGATAAGAAGTAAAAAAAAATATCTATGTCCTAAAAACTAGAATAGCGAGAAATAAGAAAGAAAAAGAGCGCGTCGGAAAAAAATCGAAAAAGAAAAATGGTTGAAAAATAAAAGGTGACGGAAAAATAAAAGAAACTTATAACACTTAAAAAACACTTGACTAACCTAACCTTATAACTACAACTAACTTAAAATTATAATCGCAAATTGAAATTACTAATTGAAATGATAATTGATACATAGGTAAAAGGTGTCTAAAAATATTAAAGCTTACAAGTAAAACTATATCCCAAATGGAAATAACTTAAAAAAAAAAAACTAAAACTTAAAAAGGCGTCGTAAAATTCTAAAGTACCTAAATCTTAGTCTAAAGAAAAAGCACTTAAGGGATTTTACGGCAAGGCCTAAAAATCTAGAAATAAAAATAACTATGGCAAAAACTATGAATTAAAAATAAATACGAGCGAAAAATACAAATATTACGCTAAAACGATTAAAAAGGGACAAAATATAAAAATATACAAAAAGTTGTAAAAATTACAATTTTTATAAAAATATTATTTTTATATTATTTATTTTATAAAACTATTAATTTTACAATTTAATTAAACTAATTAAACTAAATAATACAAATTAATAATAAAAACTAAATTAATATATATAATATATAACCCTAATTAGGGTTTAAATATAATAATAATAATTATTATCCGTAATTAATGCAGGCTGCAGTCTGGCGTGTCAGATGGGCTCATGCGATCGCATGAGCCCTAAACTATCCGGCCATGCGATCGCATGGGCTAGGGTTTCGGGCCACAGAGTGGGCTGCTACAGTACCGGCCGAATTAATAAAAAAACTTTTTTTTTTGTAAAATATAAAATATATTTATAAATTAAATAAAACTTATATTTTTAAAATTAAAGAAAATAGAAATAAAGAAACTGTATAAAACTTAAATATTTACCAAACTCTTAAAAAAAATATTTATATTTTTGTTTTTCTTTTAATATTTTTGAATATTTAAAACGTATTTTTACAAAAGCGTACTAAAAATAAAAATCTTTTTTATTTTATTTTATATATTAGCGTTGCGCTTCCGACTTTTAAGCTAGATTGATTCCCCGGCAGCGGTGCCAAAAATAACTTGATGTTTTAGCAGAGTAGTATATAAAATAGCTTATATTTTTACAGGAAATACTATTAAATACGATACATTTTTACACAAGATATTTATTTATTTATAGAATGGATATACTTAAACCTTGATACAACACTTATAGGTAGTGTACCTAATCGTACAGTAGTGTAGTTTTTAGTAAGTCTGGTTCGTTCTACAGGGAATCTTTTTAAACAAAGCTTAACGCTATATTAGTTTACTTTTATAAAAATACAAATATATATATAAGTAATATTATTATTATAAAGGGGGTTTTCACCGTTTAATGACCGGTTTGTCGATTTTAAAACTTTAGTCGCAGTTAAAACCAAATGTAAAATATTAAAAATAAATACAAGACTTAAATTAAAGCGTAAAGTAAATAACGATAATGAAATTGCGAATAATAAAAGTGCGATAAAATAAACTTGCGATAATTAAAAAGTACGATAATTAAAAGTGCAATTAAATAAAATAACAATAAAAATGCGATAATTAGAAGTGCAATTAAATATAAAATAAAGGAAATTAAATATGAAATAAAAGAATTATGCTTATTTAAACTTCCGTAATCATGATGTTTGACGTGTTGATTTTAGTTTTATGCCCATGGGTTAATTTTCCTTTGTCCTGGATTATTTAATATGTCCATACGGATTTGTCCATAATAGTCCATCAGTCATAAATATAAAGAGCGAAAGCCTTCGTCAAATTATTCTTATTCTCGAAGTTAAATATTCCAACTAATTGGGGATTCGAATTGTAACAAGGTTTTAATACTTTGTTTAATGAATACACCAGGTTATCGACTGCGTGTAAACCAAGGTTTTACTACTTTGTTAACAATTACACCAATTACCCTTGAATGTAATTCACCCCTGTTTCAACAAGTCTATTAACTATTAATCCAGTTCCGTGTCCGTTAAAATGAATAATTATTGGTATTTATAGATATCCCGCCCACCGTACCCAGTCAAGAGTATGTGGTTATATATAAATACGTCGAATTATAAGTTTGTATATTAAATTAACAAGGTATTGTTTAGTTAATATAAAACCCATTAATAGCCCATAGTCTAATTTCCACAAGTGTCGTTCTTTTGTCCAAACCCCAATTATGGTACAAAGCCCAATTACCCAATTTTAGTAATTAGCCCAACATCATGATTACTTCGTTTTAAATAAGCATAATAATAAGTTAGCTACAAGACATTAAATTAAAAAGGTTGAACATAACTTACAATGATTAAAAATAGCGTAGCGTTACACGGACAGAATTTCGACTTACACCCTTACAATATTCGCTAACATACCCTTATTATTAGAATTATAATTAAAATTAAAATTAAAATTAAAATATAAATATAAATATTTACGTATTATTAGAGAAGAAGAAAAAGGATAGATGGATTTTGTGGTGCACCAAAGCTCGATTTTTATAGGCATGTGGGCTGGAACTGGGGCTCATGCGATCGCATGGATTTATGCCTTCCAGGCCATGCGATCGCATGTCCAGCTGGGGAGGCTCATATTTGGTTGTTTTCTTCTTCCGACGGTTTTATAAATAATATAATATATTAAATAATTATAAGAATTATTTAAATATTATATTATATTTATGTGCATAGTTGACTTGTAATTTTTAGTCCGTTGCGTCGAGCGTTGAGAGTTGACTCTGGTCCCGGTTCCGGATTTTCGAACGTCCTTGCGTACAATTTAATATCTTGTACTTTGCGTTTTGAATCTTGTACTCTTGTAATTTCGAGACGTTTCTTATCAATAATTGGAACCTCTTTGATTGTATTTTGTACTTTTGAGCTTTTTGGTCGTTTGCGTCTTCAATTCGTCGAATCTGTCTTTTGTCTTCACCTTTTATTATTTAAACGAATATCACTTGTAAATAGAACAATTGCAACTAAAAGCTTGTCTTTCTTGAGGAATAATGTTATGAAATATATGTTCGTTTTTAGCATTATCAATAGCGAAAGTATGTATGCTTAAAGTTTGAATCCAAAAGCGCTATCCCTAGCGTATGCATGTATGCTTGACTCCAAGCAAGTAATCAAAGTGTGCGGAAGCATGTATCAAGTAGCCAAGTATGAACCTGAGAAACATATAGAAAACTGTCAACGAAAAACGTTGGTGAAATCATAAATGTAGTAATAAACGTTATTTTTGAACCACAAGATTTAATATCTCCATAAAATTGATCATCCAAAAGTTGCATTCCAAAAGTTTGTTCGCGAGCACCCAATTATCAATGCTTAACATTCCTTCCATAGAACCCCATCACAATAGTGTTAGAACATACACTGTTTCTCGAAAATATATTCCATTCGTAAACGGTAGCGAACCATTTGAATGAGGGTTTGTCAAACCCGTATGGTCACACAATATAAGTTCTCGCTTACACCATGCAAGTGTAACTAACGATAATCGAATTGAGGATTTTTGTTCTAACTCGCTGTGGAATGTTTGTTTCATCGTACTTGTGTTCAAAGTATAAAAGTAAGTAGTACAAAATGTAACAAAGTATATATTTCTCAGCCCACAATTTAAAAGTATAAAAAGTTGCTGAAAAGGTGGGACTATGATCTCACCTCGAGTGCACGAGTATAAAGTACTTCACAAAGTAAACGTGTACATGAAAGTTGCTTAGCCTTGACCTAAACAAATAAGTTGTATCAATTAACTGGTTACGATACAAGGTCGGGTGAAATGTGTTCAATTAGTCCTATGGCTCGTTACGACTCGATTATGTAGCATGTGAATCACGTTGTCAAGTTTCATGCAAGAATCAAGTATAAAATAAGATTAGAACGATTGCATAAGTGTTTTGTTAAGTTTGACTAAAAGTCAAACTTGGTCAAAGTCAACGAAAAAGTCAATGGGGTCGGGTCGGGTCCCGAACTATTTTCATGAGCTTAGAAATCATATATGAGCATGTTGACGAAGTTTCATGTTGATCGGGGGTGTGTAGCATAGCAAACATTATTCAAAAATCAACAAAGTTGGACAGACCACTTTGGCGCGCCGCGCGGGTATATGGCACGCCGCGCGGGTATATGGCGCACCGCGCAGGTATATGGCGCGCCGCGCCATTACCTGTGCAGAGAATTCTGGCAGTTTTCACACTCAAGCACGAATCCAACTTCAAATACCCATAAATCCTAAACCGTAAACATCCAAAACAAGTATTTTATATCGTTGGAAAGGTATTTTGACAAGGAATACAACTAACTACTTTTCACCAAGCAAAAACATCAATTACAATAACCGAAAACTCGTCAATTGATCAATAAAGGTTTATTTTCAAAGTTCAAGTTCATCAAATGCATTTTAAGTTTCGGGAATCCAATTCACACATATGATATGCCGTTTTGAAGGTAATGAAACGTGCATTACAACTAAACACTTACAAATAACATTTCATGGCATTCAAGCATCAAAAAGTTCGTTTTAAGTCTATCAAACCCTAACCAAAATCCACAAAAATCAATATTCATGTTTTTGAAGTTTTCTTAGTCAACCTATGCATCAAAACGAAGCTAGTGATACTAGTAACACAATTAAAACATGAACTTTAACAATTTAACAACATTAACTCATCTAAAATTAAAGATTAAGCACACCCATTTTCAAGTTCATGCTAGTTACTTTAAAACAACAAATCGAGCAAATAAATCATATTTTCATGTTATACACGAGCCATAGACACTAACTAACACCATTTTAAGTCAAAAACACGAATTAAGAGAAATCTAGAGTTTTTAGAAACTTTACCCCAAGCTATGAAATTGGTACCAAATCGAAGAGGATGAAGAGAGGATCACGAAAAAGTAATTTGTTTTGATGTTTGCTTCTCCAGTCGGATTTAGATGATGAATTTGTGAGGATGGGTGTTTGAGTCCATGAAAGGGAAGTAGAGAGAAAAGAGGGAGAAGGTGGGAGGTGAAATGAATGGATGGATAAGGTGGGTTGACTAGTTGACCTAGTCAACTAGTTTGCCCACTTGGCAACCTCGGTCCCTCAAGTTTCAAAGCGGGTGCGGGAATTAACCAAACGAATATTTTAAAAACGCTCGAGTAAACGAGTGATGTTATAAATAAATTTAACGGAAAAACGCGGGATGTTACAAAAAGTGTTCTAAATATATTTTGAACATACTTTGATATATATGTATATATTGTTATAGGTTCGTGAATCAACCAGTGGCCAAGTCTTACTTTCCGACGAAGTAAAAATCTGTGAAAGTGAGTTATAGTCCCACTTTTAAAATATAATATTTTTGGGATGAGAATACATGCAGGTTTTATAAATGATTTACAAAATAGACATAAGTACGTGAAACTACATTCTATGGTTGAATTATCGAAATCGAATATGCCCCTTTTTATTAAGTCTGGTAATCTAAGAATTAGGGAACAGACACCCTAATTGACGCGAATCCTAAAGATAGATCTATTGGGCCTAACAAACCCCATCCAAAGTACCGGATGCTTTAGTACATCGAAATTTATATCATATCCGAAGGGTGTCCCGGAATGATGGGGATATTCTTATATATGCATCTTGTTAATGTCGGTTACCAGGTGTTCACCAACATCTACCGTTTTAACGGAACATCTATCGTTATATTTATCGATTAATATAACTCACATCTACCGTTTTAAAATGACTACCGTAGTCACATCTACTGTAAAGGGGATCAAAATGTAAAGGTAGTCACATCTACCGTTTTAACGGTAGATAGTTTTAATTAACGGTAGAAAAATATAATCAATTAACGGGACATCTACCGTTAGCAGAATTTTGCTACAACAACATCTACCATTCAAGCATTGAGATGGCGCCATTTGAAGCACTTTATGGTAGAAAGTGCAGGGCTCCGATTTGTTGGAGTGAAGTGGGGGATAGACAGATTACGGGTCCAGAGATAATACAAGAAACTACCGAGAAGATCATCCAAATTCAACAACGGTTGAAAACCGCCCAAAGTCGACAAAAGAGCTACGCTGACATTAAAAGAAAAGATATAGATTTTGAAATTGGAGAGATGGTCATGCTTAAAGTTGCACCTTGGAAAGGCGTTGTTCGATTTGGTAAACGAGGGAAATTAAATCCAAGGTATATTGGACCATTCAAGATTATTGATCGTGTCGGACCAGTAGCTTACCGACTTGAGTTACCTCAACAACTCGCGGCTGTATATAACACTTTCCACGTCTCAAATTTGAAGAAATGTTTTGCTAAAGAAGATCTCACTATTCCGTTGGACGAAATCCAAATCAACGAAAAACTTCAATTTATCGAAGAACCCGTCGAAATAATGGATCGTGAGGTTAAAAGACTTAAGCAAAACAAGATACCAATTGTTAAGGTTCGATGGAATGCTCGTAGAGGACTCGAGTTCACCTGGGAACGATAAGATCAGATAAAGAAGAAATACCAGCACTTATTTCTAGAAGATACGTCAACACCTCCAACTGCTTAAAATTTCGGGACGAAATTTATTTAACGGGTAGGTACTGTAGTGACCCGAACTTTTCCATGTTTATATATATTAAATGAAATTTTTATTTACATGATTAAGTGTTTCCAACATGTTAAGCAATCAAACTTGTTAAGTCTTGATTAATTGAAATATGTTTCATATAAACAATTGACCACTCAAGTTGACCGGTGATTCACGAACGTTAAAACTTGTAAAAACTATACGATGACATATATATGGTTATATATATAGTTAACATGATTTTATTATAAGTATGTATCTCATTAGGTATTTTAATAATGAGTTATATACATATAAAAATGAGACTATTAATTTAAGAAACTCGAAAACGATATATATAACGATTATCGTTATAACAACGTCTTACTAGGTACATATGAATCATATTAAGATATTGATACACTTGGTTAATTATGTTAAATGATAAGTAAATATATTATTAAGTGTATTAACAATGAAATACATATGTAAAAATAAGACTACTAACTTAATGATTTCGAAACGAGACATATATGTGACGATTATCGTTGTAACGACATTTAACTGTATATATATCATACTAAGATATATTATATATCATGATATCATGATAATATAACAATTTAGCATCTCATTTGTTATAATAAACAATGGGTTAACAACATTCAAAAATATCGTTAACCTAAAGGTTTCAAAACAACATTTACATGTAACGACTAACGATGACTTAATGACTCAGTTAAAATGTATATACATGTAGTGTTTTAATATGTATTCATACACTTTTGAAAGACTTGAAGACACTTATCAAAATACTTCTACTTAACAAAAATGCTTACAATTACATCCTCATTCAGTTTCATCAACAATTCTACTCGTATGCACCCGTATTCGTACTCGTACAATATACAGCTTTTAGATGTATGCACTATTGGTATATACACTCCAATGATCAGCTCTTAGCAGCCCATGTGAGTCACCTAACCCATGTGGGAACCATCATTTGGCAACTAGCATGAAATATCTCATAAAATTACAAAAATATGAGTAATCATTCATGACTTATTTACATGAAAACAAAATTATATATCCTTTATATCTAATCCATACTCCAACGACCAAAAACACCTACAAACACTTTCATTCTTCAATTTTCTTCATCTAATTGATCTCTCTCAAGTTCTATCTTCAAGTTCTAAGTGTTCTTCATAAATTCCAAAAGTTCTAGTTTCATAAAATCAAGAATACTTACAAGATTGCAAGTTTACTTCCAAGTTTTTTAAATCCATTCTAAGTAATCATCCAAGATCAAGAAACCTTGGTTACTTACAGCAGGTTATCTTTCTAATACAAGGTAATAATCATATTCAAACTTTAATTCTGAAATGTCCCGTTCTTATTGATTAAAAACGTTCCATATTAATTGATTTCGTTGCGAGGTTTTGACCTCTATATGAGACGTTTTTCAAAGACTGCATTCATTTTAAAACAAACCATAACCTTTGTTTCATCAATAAAGGTTTAAAAAGCTTTATGTAGATTATCAAATAATGATAATCTAAAATATCCTGTTTACACACGACCATTACATAATGGTTTACAATACAAATATGTTACAACAAAATAAGTTTCTTGAATGCAGTTTTTACACAATATCATACAAGCATGGACTCCAAATCTCGTCCTTATTTAAGTATGCGACAGTGGAAGCTCTTAATAATCAACTGAGAATAAACATGCTTAAAACGTCAACAAAAATGTTGGTGAGTTATAGGTTTAACCTATATATATCAAATCATAATAATAGACCACAAGATTTCATATTTCAATACACATCCCACACATAGAGATAAAAATCATTCATATGGTGAACACCTGGTAACCGACATTAACAAGATGCATATACAAGAATATCCCCATCATTCCGGGACACCCTTCGGATATGATATAAATTTCGAAGTACTAAAGCATCCGGTACTTTGGATGGGGTTTGTTAGGCCCAATAGATCTATTTTTAGGATTCGCGTCAATTAAGGTGTCTGTTCCCTAATTCTTAGATTACCAGACTTAATAACAAGGGGCATATTCGATTTTGATAATTCAACCATAGAATGTAGTTTCACGTACTTGTGTCTATTTTGTAAATCATTTATAAAACCTGCATGTATTCTCATCCCAAAAATATTAGATTTTAAAAGTGGGACTATAACTCAGTTTCACAGATTTTTACTTCGTCGGGAAGTAAGACTTGGCCACTGGTTGATTCACGAACCTATAAAAATATATACATATATATCAAAGTATGTTCAAAATATATTTACAACACTTTTAATATATTTTGATGTTTTAAGTTTATTAAGTCAGTTGTCCTCGTTAGTAACCTACAACTAGTTGTCCACAGTTAGATGTACAAAAATAAATCGATAAATATTATCTTGAATCAATCCACGACCCAGTGTATACGTATCTCAGTATTGATCACAACTCAATCTATATATATTTTGGAATCAACCTCAACCCTGTATAGCTAACTCCAACATTCACATATAGAGTGTCTATGGTTGTTCCGAAATATATATAGATGTGTCGACATGATAGGTCGAAACATTGTATACGTGTCTATGGTATCTTAAGATTACATAATATACAATACAAGTTGATTAAGTTATGGTTGGAATAGATTTGTTACCAATTTTCACGTAGCTAAAATGAGAAAAATTATCCAATCTTGTTTTACCCATAACTTCTTCATTTTAAATCCGTTTTGAGTGAATCAAATTGCTATGGATTCATATTGAACTCTATTTTATGAATCTAAACAGAAAAAGTATAGGTTTATAGTCGGAAAAATAATTTACAAGTTTTTTTTGTAACGGTAGTCATTTCAGTCGAAAGAACGACGTCTAGATGACCATTTTAGAAAACATACTTCCACTTTGAGTTTAACTATAATTTTTTAATATAGTTTCATGTTCATAATAAAAATCATTTTCTCAGAATAACAACTTCTAAATCAAAGTTTATCATAGTTTTTAATTAACTAACCCAAAACAACCCGCGGTGTTACTACGACGGCGTAAATCCGGTTTTACGATATTTTTCGTGTTTCCGGGTTTTAAATCATTAAGTTAGCATATCATATAGATATATAACATGTTTTTAGTTGATTTTAAAAGTCAAGTTAGAAGGATTAACTTTTGTTTGCGAACAAGTTTAGAATTAACTAAACTATGTTCTAGTGATTACAAGTTTAAACCTTCGAATAAGATAGCTTTATATGTATGAATCGAATGATGTTATGAACATCATTACTACCTTAAGTTCCTTGGATAAACCTACTGGAAAAGAGAAAAATGGATCTAGCTTCAACGGATCCTTGGATGGCTCGAAGTTCTTGAAGCAGAATCATGACACGAAAACAAGTTCAAGTAAGATCATCACTTGAAATAAGATTGTTATAGTTATAGAAATTGAACCAAAGTTTGAATATGATTATTACCTTGTATTAGAATGATAACCTACTGTAAGAAACAAAGATTTCTTGAGGTTGGATGATCACCTTACAAGATTGGAAGTGAGCTAGCAAACTTGAATGTATTCTTGATTTTATGTAACTAGAACTTGTAGAATTTATGAAGAACACTTAGAACTTGAAGATATAACTTGAGAGAGATCAATTAGATGAAGAAAATTAAAGAATGAAAGTGTTTGTAGATGTTTTTGGTCGTTGGTGTATGGATTAGATATAAAGGATATGTAATTTTTTTTCATGTAAATAAGTCATGAATGATTACTCATATTTTTGTAATTTTATGAGATATTTCATGCTAGTTGCCAAATGATGATTCCCACATGTGTTAGGTGACTCACATGGGCTGCTAAGAGCTGATCATTAGAGTGTATATACCAATAGTACATACATCTAAAAGCTGTGTATTGTACGAGTACGAATACGGGTGCATACGAGTAGAATTGTTGATGAAACTGAACGAGGATGTAATTGTAAGCATTTTTGTTAAGTAGAAGTATTTTAATAAGTGTATTGAAGTCTTTCAAAAGTGTAAACATACATATTAAAAACTGCATGTATATACATTTTAACTGAGTCGTTAAGTCATCGTTAGTCGTTACATGTAAGTGTTGTTTTGAAACCTTTAGGTTAACGATCTTGTTAAATATTGTTAACCCAATGTTTATAATATCAAATGAGAATTTAAATTATTATATTATCATGATATTATCATGTATGAATATCTCTTAATATGATATATATACATTAAATGTCTTTACAACGATAATCGTTACATATATGTCTCGTTTAAAAATCATTAAGTTAGTAGTCTTGTTTTTACATATGTAGTTCATTGTTAATATACTTAATGATATGTTTACTTATCATAGTATCATTTTAACTATATATATATATCCATATATATGTCATCATATAGTTTTTACAAGTTTTAACGTTCGTGAATCACCGGTCAACTTGGGTGGTCAATTGTCTATATGAAACATATTTCAATTAATCAAGTCTTAACAAGTTTGATTGCTTAACATGTTGGAAACATTTAATCATGTAAATTTCAATCTCAATTAATATATATAAACATGGAAAAGTTCGGGTCACTACAAATTCAATTTCTATAACTATAACAATCTTATTTCGAGTGGAAATCTTACTTGAAATTGTTTTCGTGTCATGATTCTGCTTCAAGAACTTTCAAGCCATCCAAGGATCCTTTGAAGCTAGATCCGTTTTTCTCATTTCCAGTAGGTTTATCCAAGGAACTTGAGGTAGTAATGATGTTCATAACATCATTCGATTCATACATAAAAAGCTGTCTTATTCAACGTTATAAACTTGTAATCACTAGAACATAGTTTAGTTAATTCTAAAATTGTTTGCAAATAAAGTTAATCCTTCTAACTAGACTTTTAAAATCAACTAAAAAGATGTTCTATATCTATATGATATGCTAACTTAATGATTTAAAACCCGGAAACAAGATAAACACCATAAAACTGGATATACGCCGTCGTAGTAAAACCGGGGGCTGTTTTGGTTGGGATAATTAAAAGCTAAGAAGAACTTTGATTTAAAGCTATACTTCTGGAAAAATTATTTTTCTTATGAACATGAAACTATATCCAAAAATCATGGTTAAACTCAAAGTGAAAGTATGTTTTTCAAAATGGTCATCAATATGTCGTTCTTTCGACGGAAATGACTACCTCTTTCAAAAATGACTTGTAACTTGTATTTCCGACTATAAACTTATACTTTTTCTGTTTAGATTCATAACGTTAAGTTAAATACGAAACCGTGGCCACTGGAATCACTCAAAACGGATTAGAAACGAAGAAATGGCGAGTAAAACAAGATTGATAAAAACTACTCATTTTACCTACGTGAAAGTTAGTAATAAATCTATTCCAACCATAACCTAATCAACTTATATTGTATATTATGTAATCTTGAGATACCATAGACACATATACAATGTTTCGACCTATCATGTCGACCCATCTATATATATATTGCGGAACAACCATAGACACTCTATATGTGAATGTTGGAGTTAGCTATACAGGGTTGAGGTTGATTCCAAAATATATATATAGTTTGAGTTGTGATCAATACTGAGATACGTATACACTGGGTTGTAGATTGATTCAAGATAATATTTATCGATTTATTTCTGTACATCTAACTGTAGACAACTAGTTGTAGGTTACTAACGAGGACAGCTGACTTAATGAACTTAAAACATCAAAATGTATTAAAAGTGTTGTAAATATATTTTGAACATACTTTGATATATATGTACATATTTTTTATAGGTTAATGAATCGACCAGTGGCCAAGTCTTACTTCCCGACGAAGTAAAAATCTGTGAAAGTGAGTTATAGTCCCACTTTTAAAATCTAATATTTTTAGGATGAGAATACATGTAGGTTTTATAAATGATTTACAAAATAGACACAAGTACGTGAAACTACATTCTATTGTTGAATTACCGAAATCGAATATGCCCCTTTTTATTAAGTCTGGTAATCTAAGAATTAGGGAACAGACACCCTAATTAACGTGAATCCTAAAGATAGATCTATTGGGCCTAACAAACCCCATCTAAAGTACCAGATGCTTTACTACTTCGAAATTTATATCATATCTGAAGGGTGTCCCGGAATGATGGGGATATTCTTATATATGCATCTTGTTAATGTCGGTTACCAGGTGTTCACCATATGAATGATTTTTTTATCTCTATGTATGGGATGTGTATTGAAATATGAAATCTTGTGGTCTATTGTTACGATTTGATATATATAGGTTAAACCTATAAATTACCAACATTTTTGTTGACGTTTAAAGCATGTTTATTCTCAGGTGAATACTAAGAGCTTCCGCGGTTGCATACTAAAATAAGGACAAGATTTGGAGTCCATGTTTGTATGATATTGTGTAAAAACTGCATTCAAGAAACTGATTTCGATGTAACATATTTGTATTGTAAACCATTATGTAATGGTCGTGTGTAAACAGGATATTTTAGATTATCATTATTTGATAATTTACGTAAAGCTTTTTAAACCTTTATTTATGAAATAAAGGTTATGGTTTGTTTTAAAAATGAATGCAGTCTTTGAAAAACGTCTCATATAGAGGTCAAAACCTCGTAACGAAATCAATTAATATGGAACGCTTTTAATCAATAAGAATGGGACATTTCAGTTTAGAATATGAAACCTATACTTTAGAAACATACAGCTACCATTAGCTGTAAAGGTAGTCATTTTAATTAACGGTTAATAACACAATATGACGGTAGATTAATATTTGAGTTTCATTGATCTCCTTTTACTCTTTACATTTTTGGGGCTGAGAATACATGCAAATGCTTTAGTAACTGTTTTACAATAATTATATGCGTGAGTTTCATTTGCTCCCTTTTTACTCTTTACATTTTTGGGCTGAGAATACATGCATTATTTTATTAAATGCTTTACAATAATTATATGCGTGAGTTTCATTATTCCCTTTTTAAATGCTTTCGCAATATATATTTTTAGGACTGAGAATACATGCGCTGTTTTATAACTGTTTTACGAAATAGACACAAGTAATCGAAACTACATTATATGGTTGAATTATCGAAATCGAATATTCCCCTTTTTATATAGTCTGGTAATCTAAGAATTAGGGAACAGACACCCTAATTGACGTGAACTCTAAAGATAGATCTATTGGGCCTAACAAACCCCAACCAAAGTACCGGATGCTTTAGTACTTCGAAATTTATATCATATCCGAAGGATGTCCCGGAATGATGGGGATATTCTTATATATGCATCTTGTTAATGTCGGTTACCAGGTGTTCACCATATGAATGATTTTTATCTCTATGTATGGGATGTGTATTGAAATATGAAATCTTGTGGTCTATTGTTACGATTTGATATATATAGGTTAAACCTATAACTCACCAACATTTTTGTTGACGTTTAAAGCATGTTTATTCTCAGGTGAATACTAAGAGCTTCCGCTGTTGCATACTAAAATAAGGACAAGATTTGGAGTCCATGTTTGTATGATATTGTGTAAAAACTGCATTCAAGAAACTAATTTCGATGTAACATATTTGTATTGTAAACCATTATGTAATGGTCGTGTGTAAACAGGATATTTTAGATTATCATTATTTGATAATCTACGTAAAGCTTTTTAAACCTTTATTTATGAAATAAAGGTTATGGCTTATTTTAAAAATGAATGCAGTCTTTGAAAAACGTCTCATATAGAGGTCAAAACCTCGCAACGAAATCAATTAATATGGAACGTTTTTAATCAATAAGAACGGGACAATTAATATGGAACACAAGGATTAAAAACGGGATTCATATTAATTAATCAGTTGGTATTAATCAATTAATATGGAACCCAAGGATTTGATATTACCACGTACGAAAGACGATTCACAGAATTGTGCCTATTGTGTCCGGGAGCGTTCGAAGATGAGGAAGAGAAGATCGACGCGTTTGTGAAAGGATTACCGGAAAGAATCCAAGAAGATATAAGTTCACACGAGCCCGCCTCCATACAACAGGCATGTAGAATGGCTCACAAACTAGTGAATCAGATTGAGGAAAGAATTAAAGAACAGACGGTTGAAGAGGCCAATGTGAAGTAAGTCAAAAGAAAGTGGGAGGAAAACGGTGATAAGAATCACCAATACAACAACAACAACTGCAATTACAACAATAATCGCAACAATTATCCCAACAATCGCAACATCAATCGCAATTACAAAAAACGGCCCAACAACAACAACAACAACAACAACAACTACAACAATCATCCCAACAACAATAACAACCGCAACAACAACAATAATCAGAAGCAGCTATGCCAAAGGTGTGAAAAGTATCACTCGGGGTTCTGCACCAAATTTTGCAACAAGTGTAAAAGAAATGGTCATAGCGCGGCGAAGTGTGAGGTCTACGGACCAGGGGTTAATAGAACGAAAGGAACAAATGGTGTCAAAACGAGTAATGGTGGAGCAAGTAGTGTCGGAGCAAGTTATGCCAATGTAGTTTGTTATAAATGTGGAAAACCGGGCCACATTATTATAAATTTCCCGAACCAGGAGAACGCGAATGGACAAGGCCGCGGAAGAGTTTTCAATATTAATGCGGCAGAGGCACAGGAAGACCCGGAGCTTGTTACGGGTACGTTTCTTATTGACAATAAATCTGCTTACGTTTTATTTGATTCGGGTGCGGATAGAAGCTATATGAGTAGAGATTTTTGTGCTAAATTAAGTTGTCCATTGACACCGTTGGATAGTAAATTTTTACTCGAATTAGCAAACGGTAAATTAATTTCAGCAGATTATATATGCCGGAATCGAGAAATTAAACTGGGTAGCGAAATATTTAAGATTGATTTGATACCAGTAGAGTTAGGAAGTTTTGATGTAATAGTTGGCATAGACTGGCTGAAGAAGGTGAAAGCAGAGATCGTATGTTATAAAAATGCAATTCGCATTGTACGAGAAGAAGGAGAATCCTTAATGGTGTACGGAGAAAAGGGCAACACGAAGCTACGTCTTATTAGTAATTTGAAGGCACAAAAACTAATAAGAAAAGGTTGCTATGCTGTTCTAGCACATGTCGAGAAAGTACAAACTGAAGAAAAGAGCATCAATGATGTTTTTGTCGCAAAAGAATTTCCCGATGTATTTCCGAAAGAATTACCGGGACTACCTCCACATCGATCTGTTGAATTTCAAATAGATCTTGTACCAGGAGCTGCACCAATAGCTCGTGCTCCTTATAGACTCGCACCCAGCGAGATGAAAGAATTGCAAAGCCAACTGTAAGAACTATTAGAACGTGGTTTCATTCGACCAAGCACATCACCATGGGGAGCTCCTGTTTTGTTTGTCAAGAAAAAGGATGGTACATTTAGGTTGTGTATTGACTACAGAGAGTTGAACAAACTTACCATCAAAAACCGTTATCCACTGCCGAGAATTGACGACTTATTTGATCAACTACAAGGCTCGTCGGTTTATTCGAAGATCGATTTACGTTCTGGATATCATCAAATGCGAGTAAAGGAGGATGATATTCCAAAAACTACTTTTAGGACGCGTTATGGTCATTACGAGTTTATGGTTATGCCGTTTGGATTGACTAACGCACCAGCTGTGTTCATGGACCTTATGAACTGAGTGTGTGGGCCATATCTTGACAAGTTTGTCATTGTTTTCATCGATGACATACTTATTTACTCAAAGAATGATCAAGAGCACGAAGAACATTTGAGAAAAGTGCTAGAAGTATTGAGGAAGGAAGAATTGTACACTAAGTTTTCAAAGTGTGCATTTTGGTTGGAAGAAGTTCAATTCCTCGGTCACATAGTGAACAAAGAAGGTATTAAGGTGGATCCGGCAAAGATAGAAACTGTTGAAAAGTGGAAAACCCCGAAAACTCCAAAACAAATACGCCAGTTTTTAGGACTAGCTGGTTACTATAGAAGATTCATCCAAGACTTTTCCAGAATAGCAAAACCCTTGACTGCATTAACGCATAATGGGAAGAAATTTAAATGGAAGGATGAACCAGAGAAAGCGTTCTAGTTATTGAAGAAAAAGCTAACTACGACACCTATATTGTCATTGCCTGAAGGGAATGATGATTTTGTGATTTATTGTGACGCATCAAAGCAAGGTCTCAGTTGTGTATTAATGCAATGAACAAAGGTGATTGCTTATGCGTCTAGACAATTGAAGATTTACGAACAAAATTATACGACGCATGATTTGGAATTAGGCGTGGTTGTTTTTGCATTAAAGACTTGGAGGCACTACTTATATGGGGTCAAAAGTATTATATATACCAACCACAAAAGTCTTCAACACATATTTAATCAGAAACAACTGAATATGAGGCAGCGTAGGTGGATTGAATTGTTGAATGATTACGACATTGAGATTCGTTACCACCCGGGAAAGGCAAATGTGGTAGCCAACGCCTTGAGCAGGAAGGACAGAGAACCCATTCGAGTAAAATCTATGAATATAATGATTCACAATAACCTTACTACTCAAATAAAGGAGGCGCAACAAGGAGTTTTAAAAGAGGGAAATTTAAAGGATGAAATACCCAAAGGATCGGAGAAGCATCTTAATATTCGGGAAGACGAAACCCGGTATAGGGCTGAAAGGATTTGGGTACCAAAATTTGGAGATATGAGAGAAATGGTACTTAGAGAAGCTCATAAAACCAGATACTCAATACATCCTGGAACGGGGAAGATGTACAAGGATCTCAAGAAACATTTTTGGTGGCCGGGTATGAAAGCCGATATTGCTAAATACGTAGGAGAATGTTTGACGTGTTCTAAGGTCAAAGCTGAGCATCAGAAACCATCAGGTCTACTTCAACAACCCGAAATCCTGGAATGGAAATGGGAAAACATTACCATGGATTTCATTACTAAATTGCCAAGGACTGCAAGTGGTTATGATACTATTTGGGTAATAGTTGATCGTCTAACCAAGTCAGCACACTTCCTTCCAATAAGAGAAGATGACAAGATGGAGAAGTTAGCACGACTGTATTCGAAGGAAGTCGTCTCCAGACATAGAATACCAATCTCTATTATCTCTGATAGGGATGGCAGATTTATTTCAAGATTCTGGCAGACATTACAGCAAGCATTGGGAACTCGTCTAGACATGAGTACTGCCTATCATCCACAAACTGATGGACAGAGCGAAAGGACGATACAAATGCTTGAAGATATGCTACGAGCATGTGTTATTGATTTCGGAAACAGTTGGGATCGACATCTACCGTTAGCAGAATTTTCCTACAACAACAGCTACCATTCAAGCATTGAGATGGCGCCATTTGAAGCACTTTATGGTAGAAAGTGCAGGTCTCCAATTTGTTGGAGTGAAGTGGGGGATAGACAGATTACGGGTCCGAAGATAATACAAGAAACTACCGAGAAAATTATCCAAAATTCAACAAAGATTGAAAACCACCCAGAGTCGACAAAAGAGCTACGCGGACAGTAAAAGAAAAGATATAGAATTTGAAATTGGAGAGATGGTCATGCTTAAAGTTGCACCTTGGAAAGGCGTTGTTCGATTTGGTAAACGAGGGAAATTAAATCCAAGGTATATTGGACCATTCAAGATTATTGATCGTGTCGAACCAGTAGCTTACCGACTTGAGTTACCTCAACAACTCGCGGCTGTACATAACACTTTTGATGTCTCGAATTTGAAGAAATTTTTTGCTAAAGAAGATCTCACTATTCCGTTAGATGAAATGCAAATCAACGAAAAACTTCAATTTATCGAAGAACCCGTCGAAATAATGGATCGTGAGGTTAAAAGACTTAAGCAAAACAAGATACCAATTGTTATGGTTCGATGGAATGCTCGTAGACGACCCAAGTTCACCTGGGAATGAGAAGATCAGATAAAGAAGAAATACCCGCACTGATTTCCAGAAGATACGTCAACACCTCCAACTGCTTAAAATTTCGGGACGAAATTTATTTAACGGGTAGGTACTGTAGTGACCCGAACTTTTCCATGTTTATATATATTAAATGAAATTGTTATTTACATGATTAAGTGTTTCCAACATGTTAAGCAATCAAACTTGTTAAGACTTGATTAATTGAAATATGTTTCATATAGACAATTGACCACCCAAGTTAACCGGTGATTCACGAACGTTAAAACTTGTAAAAACTATATGATGACATATATATGGTTATATATATATAGCTAACATGATATTATTATAAGTAAACATATCATTAAGTATATTAACAATGAACTACATATGTAAAAACAAGACTACTAACTTAAGGATTTTGAAACGAGACATATATGTAACGATTATCGTTGTAACAGATATTCGTACATCATAATATCATGATAATATAATAATTTAAAATCTCTTTTGATATTATAAACATTGGGTTAACAACATTTAACAAGATCGTTAACCTAAAGGTTTCAAAACAACACTTACATGTAACGACTAACGATGACTTAACGACTCAGTTAAAATGTATATACATGTAGTGTTTTAATATGTATTCATACACTTTTGAAAGACTTCAAGACACTTATTAAAATACTTATACTTAACAAAAATGCTTACAATTACATCCTCGTTCAGTTTCATCAACAATTCTACTCGTATGCACCCGTATTCGTACTCGTACAATACACAGCTTTTAGATGTATGTACTATTGGTATATACACTCCAATGATCAACTCTTAGCAGCCCATGTGAGTCACCTAACACATGTGGGAACCATCATTTAGCAACTAGCATGAAATATCTCATAAAATTACAAAAATATGAGTAATCATTCATGACTTATTTACATGAAAACAAAATTACATATCCTTTATATCTAATCCATACACCAACGACCAAAAACACCTAAAAACACTTTCATTCTTCAATTTTCTTCATCTAATTGATCTCTCTCAAGTTCTATCTTCAAGTTCTAAGTGTTCTTCATAAATTCCAAAAGTTCTAGTTTCATAAAATCAAGAATACTTATAAGATTGCAAGTTTACTTCCAAGTTTTCTAAATCCATTCCAAGTAATCATCCAAGATCAAGAAACCTTTGATATTTACAGTAGAATATCTTTCTAATACAAGGTAATAATCATATTCAAACTTTAATTCAATTTCTATAACTATAACTATATTATTTCGAATGGAAATCTTACTTGAAATTGTTTTCGTTTCATGATTCTGCTTCAAGAATTTTCAAGCCATCCAAGGATCCTTTGAAGCTAGATCCATTTTTCTCATTTCTAGTAGGTTTATCCAAGAAACTTGAGGTAGTAATGGTGTTCAGAACATCATTCGATTCATACATAAAAAGCTGTCTTATTTAACGTTATAAACTTGTAATCACTAGAACATAGTTTAGTTAATTATAAATTTGTTCGCAAATAAAGTTAATCCTTCTAACTAGACTTTTAAAATCAACTAAAAACATGTTCTATATCTATATGATATGCTAACTTAATGATTTAAAACCCAGAAACACGATAAACAACATAAAACTGGATATACGCCGTCGTAGTAAAATCGGGGGCTGTTTTGGTTGGGATAATTAAAAGCTAAGAAGAACTTTGATTTAAAAGCTATACTTCTGGAAAAATGATTTTTCTTATGAACATGAAACTATATCCAAAAATCATGGTTAAACTCAAAGTGAAAGTATGTTTTTCAAAAATGGTCATCAATATGTCGTTCTTTCGACTGAAATGACTACCTTTACAAAAACGACTTGTAACTTATTTTTCTGACTATAAACCTATAATTTTTCTGTTTAGATTCATAAAATAGAGTTCAATATGAAACCATAGCAATTTGATTCACTCAAAACGGATTTAAAATGAAGAAGTTATGGGTAAAAGAAGATTGGATAATTTTTCTCATTTTAGCTACGTGAAAATTGGTAATAAATCTATTCCAACCATAACTTAATCAACTTGTATTATATATTATGTAATCTTGAGATACCATAGACACGTATACAATGTTTCGACCTATCATGTCGACACATCTATATATATTTCGGAACAACCATAGACACTCTATATGTGAATGTTGGAGTTAGCTATACAGGGTTGAGGTTGATTCCAAAATATATATAGTTTGAGTTGTGATCAATACTGAGATACGTATACACTGGGTCGTGGATTGATTCAAGATAATATTTATCGATTTATTTCTGTACATCTAACTGTGGACAACTAGTTGTAGGTTACTAACGAGGACAGCTGACTTAATAAACTTAAAACATCAAAATATATTAAAAGTGTTGTAAATATATTTTGAACATACTTTGATATATATGTATATATTGTTATAGGTTCGTGAATCAACCAGTGGCCAAGTCTTACTTTCCGACGAAGTAAAAATCTGTGAAAGTGAGTTATAGTCCCACTTTTAAAATATAATATTTTTGGGATGAGAATAAATGCAGGTTTTATAAATGATTTACAAAATAGACACAAGTACGTGAAACTACATTCTATGGTTGAGTTATCGAAATCGAATATGCCCCTTTTTATTAAGTCTGGTAATCTAAGAATTAGGGAACAGACACCCTAATTGACGCGAATCCTAAAGATAGATCTATTGGGCCTAACAAACCCCATCCAAAGTACCGGATGCTTTAGTACTTCGAAATTTATATCATATCCGAAGGGTGTCCCGGAATGATGGGGATATTCTTATATATGCATCTTGTTAATATCGGTTACCAGGTGTTCACCATATGAATGATTTTTTATCTCTATGTATGGGATGTGTATTGAAATATGAAATCTTGTGGTCTATTGTTACGATTTGATATATATAGGTTAAACCTATAACTCACCAACATTTTTGTTGACGTTTAAAGCATGTTTATTCTCAGGTGAATACTAAGAGCTTCCGCTGTTGCATACTAAAATAAGGACAAGATTTGGAGTCCATGTGTTGTATGATATTGTGTAAAAACTGCATTCAAGAAACTGATTTCGATGTAACATATTTGTATTGTAAACCATTATGTAATGGTCGTGTGTAAACAGGATATTTTAGATTATCATTATTTGATAATCTATGTAAAGCTTTTTAAACCTTTATTTATGAAATAAAGGTTATGGTTTGTTTTAAAAATGAATGCAGTCTTTGAAAAACGTCTCATATAGAGGTCAAAACCTCGCAACGAAATCAATTAATATGGAACGTTTTTAATCAATAAGAACGGGACATTTCAGTTGGGAAGTGAGTTATGTCATCCCAAAAATATAAGATTTTAAAAGTGGGACTATAACTCACTTTCACAGATTTTTACTTCGTCGGGAAGTAAGACTTGGCCACTGGTTGATTCACGAACCTATAACAATATATACATATATATCAAAGTATGTTCAAAATATATTTACAACACTTTTAATATATTTTGATGTTTTAAGTTTATTAAGTCAGCTGTCCTCGTTAGTAACCTACAACTAGTTGTCCACAGTTAGATGTACAGAAATAACTCGATAAATATTATCTTGAATCAATCCACGACCCAGTGTATACGTATCTCAGTATTGATCACAACTCAAACTCTATATATTTTGGAATCAACCTCAACCCTGTATAGCTAACTCCAACATTCACATATAGAGTGTCTATGGTTGTTCCGAAATATATATAGATGTGTCGACATGATAGGTTGAAACATTGTATACGTGTCTATGGTATCTCAAGATTACATAATATACAATACAAGTTGATTAAGTTATGGTTGGAATAGATTTGTTACCAATTTTCACGTAGCTAAAATGAGAAAAATTATCCAATCTTGTTTTACCCATAACTTCTTCATTTTAAATCTGTTTTGAGTGAATCAAATTTTTATGGTTTTATATTGAACTCTATTTTATGAATGTAAACAGAAAAAGTATAGGTTTATAGTCGGAAAAATAAGTTACAAGTCGTTTTGTAAAGGTAGTCATTTCAGTCGAAAGAACGACATCTAGATGACCATTTTAGAAAACATACTTCCACTTTGAGTTTAACAATAATTTTTGGATATAGTTTCATGTTCATAATAAAAATTATTTTCCCAGAATAACAACTTTTAAATCAAAGTTTATTATAGTTTTTAATTAACTAACCCAAAACAGCCCGCGGTGTTACTACGACGGCGTAAATCCGGTTTTACGGTGTTTTTCGTGTTTCCAGGTTTTAAATCATTAAGTTAGCATATCATATAGATATAGAACATGTGTTTAGTTGATTTTAAAAGTCAAGTTAGAAGGATTAACTTTTATGAATATCATTACTACCTCAAGTTCCTTGGATAAACCTACTGGAAATGAGAAAAATAGATCTAGCTTCAAAGGATCCTTGGATGGCTTGAAAGTTATTGAAGCAGAATCATGACACGAAAACAATTTCAAGTAAGATTTCCAATCGAAATAAGATTGTTATAGTTATAGAAATTGAATTAAAGTTTGAATAGGATTATTACCTTGTATTATAATGATAACCTACTGTAAGTAACAAAGGTTTCTTGATCTTGGATGATTACTTGGAATGGATTTAGAAAACTTGGAAGTAAACTTGCAATCTTGGAAGTATTCTTGATTTTATGAAACTAGAACTTTTGGAATTTACGAAGAACACTTAGAACTTGAAGATAGAACTTGAGAGAGATCAATTAGATGAAGAAAATTGAAGAATGAAAGTGTTTGTAGGTGTTTTTGGTCATTGGTGTATGGATTAGATATAAAGGATATGTAATTTTGTTTTCATGTAAATAAGTCATGAATGATTACTCATATTTTTGTAATTTTATGAGATATTTCATGCTAGTTGCCAAATGATGGTTCCCACATGTGTTAGTTGACTCACATGAGCTGCTAAGAGCTGATCATTGGAGTGTATATACCAATAGTACATACATCTAAAAGCTGTGTATTGTACGAGTACGAATACGGGTGCATACGAGTAGAATTGTTGATGAAACTGAACGAGGATGTAATTGTAAGCATTTTTGTTAATTAGAAGTATTTTGATAAGTGTCTTTAAGTCTTTCAAAAGTGTATGAATACATATTAAAACACTACATGTATATACATTTTAACTGAGTCGTTAAGTCATCGTTAGTCGTTACATGTAAATGTTGTTTTGAAACCTTTAGGTTTACGATCTTGTTGAATGTTGTTAACCCATTGTTTATTATAACAAATGAGATTTAAATTGTTATATTATCATGATATTATGATATATAATATATAATATATCTTAGTATGATATATATACAGTTAAATGTCGTTACAACGATAATCGTTACATATATGTCTCGTTTCGAAATCATTAAGTTAGTAGTCTTATTTTTACATATGTATTTCATTGTTAATACACTTAATAATATATTTAATTATTATTTAACATAATTAACCAAGTGTATCAATATCTTAATATGATTCATATGTACCTAGTAAGACGTTGTTATAACGATAATCGTTATATATATCGTTTTCGAGTTTCTTAAATTAAGTCTCATTTTTATGTATATAACTCATTGTTAAAATACCTAATGAGATACATACTTATAATAAAATCATGTTAACTATATATATATATATAGAACCATATATATGTCATCGTATAGTTTTTACAAGTTTTAACGTTCGTGAATCACCGGTCAACTTGGGTGGTCAATTGTCTATATGAAACCTATTTCAATTAATCAAGTCTTAACAAGTTTGATTGCTTAACATGTTGGAAACACTTAATCATGTAAATAACAATTTCGTTTAATATATATAAACATGGAAAAGTTCGGGTCACTACAGTACCTACCCGTTAAATAAATTTCGTCCCGAAATTTTAAGCAGTTGGAGGTGTTGACGTATCTTCTGGAAAATAAGTGCGGGTATTTCTTCTTTATCTGATCTTCTCTTTCCCAGGTGAACTCGAGTCCTCTACGAGCATTCCATCGAACCTTAACAATTGGTATCTTGTTTAGCTTAAGTCTTTTAACCTCAAGATCCATTATTTCGACGGGTTCTTCGATAAATTGAAGTTTTTCGTTGATTTGGATTTCATCTAACGGAATAGTGAGATCTTCTTTAGCAAAAAATTTCCTCAAATTCGAGACGTGGAAAGTGTTATGTACAGCCGCGAGTTGTTGAGGTAACTCAAGTCGGTAAGCTACTGGTCCGACACGATCAATAATCTTTAATGGTCCAATATACCTTGTATTTAATTTCCCTCGTTTACCAAATCGAACAACGCCTTTCCAAGGTGCAACTTTAAGCATGACCATCTCTCCAATTTCAAATTCTATATCTTTTCTTTTAATGTCAGCGTAGCTCTTTTGTCGACTTTGGGCGGTTTTCAACCGTTGTTGAATTTGGATGATCTTCTCGGTAGTTTCTTGTATTATCTCCAGACCCGTAATCTGTCTATCCCCTACTTCACTCCAACAAATCGGAGACCTACACTTTCTACCATAAAGTGCTTCAAATGGCGCCATCTGAATGCTTGAATGGTAGCTGTTGTTGTAGGAAAATTCTGCTAACGGTAGATGTCGATCCCAACTGTTTCCGAAATCAATAACACATGCTCGTAGCATGTCTTCAAGCATTTGTATCGTCCTTTCGCTCTGCCCATCAGTTTGTGGATGATAGGCAGTACTCATGTCTAGACGAGTTCCTAATGCTTGCTGTAATATCTGCCAGAATCTTGAAATAAATCTGACATCCCTAACAGAGATAATAGAGATTGGTATTCCATGTCTGGAGACGACTTCCTTCAAATACAGTCGTGCTAACTTCTCCATCTTGTCATCTTCTCTTATTGGTAGGAAGTGTGCTGACTTGGTGAGACGATCAACTATTACCCAAATAGTATCATAACCACTTGCAGTCCTTGGCAATTTAGTAATGAAATCCATGGTAATGTTTTCCCATTTCCATTCTGGGATTTCAGGTTGTTGTAGTAGACCTGATGGTTTCTGATGTTCAGCTTTGAGCTTAGAACACGTCAAACATTCTCCTACATATTTAGCAATATCGGCTTTCATACCTGGCCACCAAAAATGTTTCTTAAGATCCTTGTACATCTTCCCCGTTCCAGGATGTATTGAGTATCTGGTTTTATGAGCTTCTCTAAGTACCATTTCTCTCATATCTCCAAATTTTGGTACCCAAATTCTTTCAGCCCTATACCGGGTTCCGTCTTCCCGAATATTAAGATGCTTCTCCGATCCTTTGGGTATTTCATCCTTTAAATTTCCCTCTTTTAAAACTCCTTGGTGCGCCTCCTTTATTTGAGTAGTAAGGTTAGTGTGAATCATTATATTCATAGATTTTACTCGTATGGGTTCTCTGTCCTTTCTTCTCAAGGCGTCGGCTACCACATTTGCCTTTCCCGGGTGGTAATGAATCTCAAAGTCGTAATCATTCAACAATTCAATCCACCTACGCTGCCTCATATTCAGTTATTTTTGATTAAATATGTGTTGAAGACTTTTGTGGTCGGTATATATAATACTTTTGACCCCATATAAGTAGTGCCTCCAAGTCTTTAATGCAAAAACAACCGCGCCTAATTCCAAATCATGCGTCGTATAATTTTGCTCATGAATCTTCAATTGTCTAGACGCATAAGCAATCACCTTCGTCCGTTGCATTAATACACAACCGAGACCTTGCTTTGATGCGTCACAATAAATCACAAAATCATCATTCCCTTCAGGCAATGACAATATAGGTGCCGTAGTTAGCTTTTTCTTCAATAATTGAAAAGCCTTCTCTTGTTCATTGTTCCATTCAAATTTCTTCCCTTTATGCGTTAATGCAGTCAAGGGTTTTGCTATTTTGGAGAAATCTTGGATGAATCTTCTGTAGTAACCAGCCAATCCTAAAAATTGACGTATATGCTTCGGAGTTTTTGGGGTTTCCCACTTTTCAACGGTTTCGATCTTTGCCGGGTCCACCTGGATACCTTCTTTGTTCACTATGTGACCGAGGAATTGAACTTCTTCCAACCAAAATGAACACTTTGAAAACTTAGTGTACAATTCTTCCTTCCTCAATACTTCTAACACCTTTCTCAAATGTTCACCGTGTTCTTGGTCATTCTTTGAGTAAATAAGTATGTCATCAATGAAAAAAATGACAAACTTGTCAAGGTATGGTCCACACACTCGGTTCATAAGGTCCATGAACACAGCTGGTGAGTTAGTCAATCCAAACGGCATAACCATAAACTCGTAATGACCATAACGCGTCCTAAAAGCAGTTTTTGGAATATCATCCTCCTTTACTCATATTTGATGATATCCAGAACGTAAATCGATCTTCGAATAAACCGACAAGCCTTGTAGTTGATCAAATAAGTCGTCAATTCTCGACAGTGGATAACGTTTTTTGATGGTAAGTTTGTTCAACTCCCTGTAGTCAATACACAACCTAAATGTACCATCCTTCTTCTTGACAAACAAAACAGGAGCTCCCCATGGTGATGTGCTTGGTCGAATGAAACCACGTTCTAATAGTTCTTGCAGTTGGCTTTGCAGTTCTTTCATCTTGCTGGGTGCGAGTCTATAAGGAGCACGAGCTATTGGTGCAGCTCCTGGTACAAGATCTATTTGAAATTCAATAGATCGATGTGGAGGTAGTCCCGGTAATTCTTTCGGAAATACATCGGGAAATTCTTTTGCGACAGGAACATCATTGATGCTCTTTTCTTCAGTTTGTACTTTCTCGACGTGTGCTAGAACAGCATAGCAACCTTTTCTTATTAGTTTTTGTGCCTTCAAATTACTAATAAGATGTAGCTTCATGTTGCCCTTTTCTCCATACACCATTAAGGGTTCTCCTTCTTCTCGTACAATGCGAATTGCTTTTTTATAACATACGATCTCTGCTTTCACCTTCTTCAGCCAGTCCATGCCAACTATTACATCAAAACTCCCTAACTCTACTGGTATCAAATCAATCTTAAATATTTCGCTACCCAGTTTAATTTCTCGATTCCGGTATATATAATCTGCTGAAATTAATTTACCGTTTGCTAATTCGAGTAAAAATTTATTATCCAATTGCGTCAATGGACAACTTAATTTAGCACAAAAATCTCTACTCATATAGCTTCTATCCGCACCCGAATCAAATAAAACGTAAGCAGATTTATTGTCAATAAGAAACGTACCCGTAACAAGCTCCGGGTTTTCCTGTGCGTCTGCCGCATTAATATTGAAAACTCTTTCGCGGCCTTGTCCATTCGTGTTCTCCTGGTTCGGGCAATTTATAATAATGTGGCCCGGTTTTCCACATTTATAACAAACTACATTGGCATAACTTGCTCCGACACTACTTGCTCCACCATTACTCGTTCCGACACCATTTGTTCCTTTCGTTCTGTTAACCCCTGGTCCGTAGACCTCACACTTCACCGTGCTATGACCATTTCTTTTACCCTTGTTGCAAAATTTGGTGCAGAACCCCGAGTGATACTTTTCACACCTTTGGCATAGCTGCTTCTGATTATTGTTGTTGTTGCGGTTGTTATTGTTGTTAGGATGATTGTTGTAGTTGCTGTTGTTGTTGTTGTTGTTGTTGGGCCGTTTGTTGTAATTACGATTGATGTTGCGATTGTTGGGATAGTTGTTGCGATTATTGTTGTAATGTTGTTGTTGTTGTATTGGTGATTCTTATCACCGTTTTCCTCCCACTTTCTTTTGACTTGCTTCACATTGGCCTCTTCAGCCGTCTGTTCTTTAATTCTTTCCTCAATCTGATTCACTAGTTTGTGAGCCATTCTACATGCCTGTTGTATGGAGGCGGGCTCGTGTGAACTTATATCTTCTTGGATTCTTTCCGGTAATCCTTTCACAAACGCGTCGATCTTCTCTTCCTCATCTTCGAACGCTCCCGGACACAATAAGCACAATTCTATGAATCGTCTTTCGTACGTGGCAATATCAAATCTTTGGGTTCGTAACCCTCTAAGTTCTGTCTTGAGCTTATTGACCTCGGTTCTGGGATGGTACTTCTCGTTCATCAAGTGCTTGAATGCTGACCACGGTAGTGCATAAGCATCATCTTGTCCCACTTGCTCTAGATAGGTATTCCACCATGTTAACGCAGAACCTGTGAAGGTATGTGTAGCGTACTTCACTTTGTCCTCTTCAGTACACTTACTTATGGCAAACACCGATTCGACCTTCTCAGTCCACCGTTTCAATCCAATCGGTCCTTCGGTTCCATCAAATTCCAAAGGTTTACAGGCAGTGAATTCTTTGTAGGTGCATCCTACACGATTTCCTGTACTGCTAGATCCAAGGTTATTGTTGGTATATAGCGCAGCCGGTACTGCGCCTATGTTTGAAGCTAGAAAAGTACGGAATTCCTCTTCATTCATATTCACGGTGTGTCGAGTAGTCGGTGTCATTTCCTTCAAAATAGTCAAATGGAACAAGTTAATCATACAGAATATTAAGAGTAGTTAATAGTATTTCGTAGCATAATATGAACTCATTTATAAAAGATTTTTCTTCATATTAGCGTTTTATAAGTTTAAATTCGGGTAGTACCTACCCGCTAAGTTCATACTTAGTAGCTAATATACGATTCAACTACTACAATTCTATATGAAAAACTGATTATAATAATATTTCGCGTTCAAACTTTTATACAATATTTTACAAACTTACAATACCGCTTATTTTACATAAAGCATGAAATATAGCACACAATAACTTTGATACAAGATAGTTGTGAAGATAATTCTAGCTAGTACACAAGTCGTTCAGCAAAGGCAATAAAGACACGTAATTCATACGTCCAGAAACAAGTCATGCATTCTGGTTTTACTAGGACTACTTCCCATCCTTGGTCTTGTGGAACATAACCGTTATGGCAGTTGATAAGACAGCGTGTTGTAATGTCGTCAAAGGGATGAGGGTTACGTAATGACCAACAGTCTCGTAATAACCTAAAAACCTCATTTCTTACCCCAATTACCGACTCCGTCACTTGTGGGAACGTTTTGTTTAATATTTGTAGCCCGATGTTCTTGTTCTCACTTTGGTGAGAAGCGAACATTACTAACTCGTAAGCATAACATGCTTCTTTATGTTGCATGTTAGCCGCTTTTTCTAAATCATGAAGTCCTATATTCGGATATATTGAGTCAAAATAATTTCTTAACCCATTGTGTAAAATAGCATTTGGGTTCCCCGCAATATATGCGTCAAAGTAAACACATCGTAACTTATGGATTTCCCAATGTGATATCCCCCATCTTTCGAACGAAAGCCTTTTATAAACCAAGGCATTCTTGGAACGTTCTTCGAATGTCTTACAAACTGATCTCGCCTTAAATAGTTGTGCCAAGGAATTCTGACCGACTCTAGACAAGATTTCATCAATCATGTCTCCGGGTAGGTCTCTTAAAATATTGGGTTGTCTATCCATTTTGTGTTTTTATACTATAAAATAGACAAGAGTTAGATTCATAAAAAAAATACTTATTAATACAAGAAATTTTTACATATATCATAAAGCATAAGCACACTATATTACATATATTACACCACACGAATACAACTATCTCCTTCTGACTCGCTCGTTTCTTCTTCTTCGGTTTTGGTTCGTTTTGCCAAGTTTCTAGGGATATATGATGTTCCCCTAATACGAGCCGTCATTTTCCACATTGGTTTAGAAAAACCTGGTGGTTTAGAGGTTCCCGGGTTATTGTCACAACTTAAGAAATACGGGTGTTGGCGATACATATAAAGTTCATCGGGTTTGGAATCGAATTTCTCTATTTTTATGCCCTTTCTCTTATTGTTCTCTTTTGCCTTATTAAATTGTGTTGGGGTAATTTCTATAACATCATCGGAATCCTTGTCGGGATCCGATTCATCGGAGAATTGGTAATCCTCCCAATACTTTGCTTCCTTGGCGGAAACACCATTGACCATAATTAACCTTGGTCGGTTGGTTGAGGATTTTCTTTTACTTAACCGTTTTATTATTTCCCCCACCGGTTCTATTTCCTCCTCCGGTTCCTCCTCTTCCGGTTCTGATTCTTCTTCCGGTTCTGATTCTTCTTCCGGTTCTTCTTCGGGAACTTGTGAATCAGCCCAATATATATTCGACTCTTCGTTATTATTAGGTGAGTCAATGGGATTTGTGCTAGAGGTAGACATCTATCACACAATATCAAACATGTTAAGAGATTAATATATCACATAATATATACATGTTAATAATATATAGTTTCCAACAAAAATGTTAAGCAATCATTTTTAAAGAAAACACGGTCGAAGTCCAGACTCACTAATGCATCCTAACAAACTCGATAAGACACACTAATGCAAATTTCTGGTTCTCTAAGACCAACGCACGGATACCGACTAAAATATGTTTACCACCATACTACCATTTGTCGCTACTACATTTGATTTTCTGTTTTCTCTCGTAAGCCTATAAACCAAACCCATTTTAATGTTCACCTTTACTGCAGCACTCGAGATTTAAATTGTTATTTTTCTTTTTCTTTATCTTGTGGCAGACAAGTGGTAACTTTAATAATCATATGGGACGTGTTTTGTTTTTTTTTTCTTTGTTGGAATGTTAGGACATGAATTAGTGAGTGGGAGTTGGTTTATTATAAATGATTCTTTTTGCTAGAGGGCCGTAGAGTGTGGGAATGATTGAGCCGAAAAAGATGAATAATACGGTATGATGATACAAGTTGATGATTGATAATTGATAATTCATTGAGGTTCCCACCGTTGTTTCCTGCTTGCAATCGACTTCCAAAAATCGCGAATACATTTTGTACATGATACCCGATATGGACTGTTATTTGGGCCGAGTTCCTTTTGTTTGTTGGGCTGCCATAATTCCAAATTCTAATTGGGTCAAACTAGTGTATGTTTCTCTGTTGGGCCGTATGGATGATAATATGATAGATTGAGATTATCATTTATAATGATTATGAGTATACAGTTAGGAGATGATGATATATGTATACGATGATTAATGAACGAATCAAAAGGTGATGCGTAAAATTTATGAATAAAAGTTCATATTAATTCTAGTGGCTATTAATCCACCTGAAGTTACCCGTCCTTATCCACCTGGACGAAGTCATCAACATCTGGTCCCATTGCGATGATCGACTCCAAGTAATGTCCTTAAAATGAGCAAATGCACAGCGGAAGACTTAATCCGTACCTGAGAATAAACATGTAAAAAGTGTCAACCAAAAGGTTGGTGATTTCATTAGTTTAACATAAATAAACATTTCATAATTTTAATAGACCACAAGATTTCATATTTCCATTTCTCATAAACATATGTCCCATGCATAGAGACAAAAATATCATTCATATGGATTCAACACCTAGTAACCGACATTAACAATATGCATATAAGAATATCCCCATCATTCCGGGATCCTCCTTCGGACATGATATAAATTTCGAAGTACTAAAGCATCCGGTACTTTGGATGGGGTTTGTTAGGCCCAATAGATCTATCTTTAGGATTCACGTCAATTAGGGTATCTGTTCCCTAATTCTTAGATTACCAGACTAAAAGGGGCATATTCGATTTCGATCATTCAACCATAGAATGTAGTTGCAATTACTTGTGTCTATTTCGTCAAACATTTATAAAAGCATTTCATGCATTCGCAGTTCAAAAATATATTTCAAAAGTATTTAATAAAGCAGTTGTAAAAACAGCGCATGTATTCTTAGTCCCAAAAATGTAAAGAGTAAAAGGGAATCAAATGAACTCACCTAATGTATTTTGTAGTAAAAATACATATGACTATATTAAACAATGCATGGTTGGCCTCGAATTCACGAACCTATTTCAAGTATATATATTAACACATATAATATTAATCAACTAAGTTTATAATGTATTAAGATTAATTTTTACATATATAATCATATTACTATCTTTATTGTATAATAATTTTATATATTGTGTAACACTTAATAAAAATAATATTTTGTTTACAAAAAAAAAATTATAAAACTATGTAATATTAGTATGGGTATGTAATAAATATGTTATATATATATAATATGTGTTGTAATAATAATAATAATATTAATAGTAATATTAGTAATAATAATGATAGTGTTAAATGAAAATAAAAATGATAATTTTTGTAAGAATGATAACTTTACTTATAATGACATTTTTAACAATAAAGCTACTTTTAATAATAATAATAATAATAATAATAATAATAATAATAATAATAATAATAATAATAATAATAATAATAATAATAATAATAATAATAATAATAATAATAATAATAAAAATGATAATAAAAATAGTAATACTAAAAACTACCTTAAGAGTATAATCGTTTATGCCAAGACTCGAACCTGCAACCTCCCGCTTACCACACAAACACCCCAACCATCGGACTGTGCTCGCTTTCCTGGAATTATACTAGACTACTTATTATATGAACCGTTTTTAAATTATTTCCATTCCTTCTTCTTCTTAAAAAAACCCATTTAATCACTCCATCTTTAATCGTGATCTTTTTGTTTCATAATCTTATCAACATCTAATTATTATCATAATCATATTATCATGTTTTCATTTTATCATCGATGAATCATCACCATAATTATCGTCAATATCTTCATTATCATTATTGATTATGTAACATCACCATTTTAACAAATAAGTTGTGGCCCAATTTACAAGTCCAAATACCACTAGATCGAACTATAATAGCCCAATATCCTAAAATGGTTAGGCCCAAGAAGAAGCAACGATCCAAATCAATTTGATCGGCCAAAGCAAAATAAAAGATAAATAGATATAGTGACCGGAACCCACATGTATTCTAGGGTACCCCAACTGTTTCCCCATGATTAATATTTGTCGGCCAGTAACCTATTTGAAACAGCATAATCACAATAAAATTGTGTTGGTAATCGTGGTTCCAACAGGAAGCAGAAAAGAGGAAAAAAAATATTATGGTGTCTGGTTTTCGGTTTAACTCGACAGGAAAACAGAAGCAAGGACTACAGTAGTAGTATGGCAGTGGTAACCCAACAGAAACAAGAGTGACTCGGTTTGGTTTGAGCTGAACCAGTAAAAAAAAATATTGCAGCAGCAGTCCATGGTTACTATAGCATCAGATAACACGAATCATAGCAGTAGCAGAAGCTGTAGCAGCAACCTTGGGTGGTTTTAATTGCGGTGGTGGTGACGTTCGAATGGAAACAGAAAGCAGAAGCTGTAACAAGCTGCAGGTTGGTGATGTTTACAATGGGTTTCGATGGTGTGATGTATTTAGGGTTTTCTCTAGGTTTAATCAAGATGAAAGGTGGTGGTTTGTGGTAGTTACAGTTGCAACATGGACATAAACAAAGCTGTAGTAGTAGCTAGAAACAAAATAATAAAAAAAATGATGGTAGTTAAACATTCGGTTACGTGATGGTTTTTGAGTTGTTCTTGAACCGAAACAGAAGACAAAATAAAAGCAATTATTAAATGGTTTGATGATGTTGTTTGGTGAATTTAGGATTAGCAAGGTTACGGTGCGTGTTAGGGTTCTTTTGGGTGACGGATTATAAGTAAACAGCAATAATAAAACTTGAAGCGATTGGTTAAGATGGTGAGGTGGTTCTTACACATAAAAGACACTTAGAAGTGGTAGTAAGGAAGTTGCAAGTTATGGGTTTGTGTGGATAAGGAAGGTGTCCGGTTTGAGATGGTTAAGGTTTGATTCAACAACTTTGGTGAGTTGTAAGGTGATGGAAAACAAAAGATGGATGGAGGGTGTGGTGATGAGTTTATGATTCTGACCGAAAGGAGCTCAGAGGATGGTTCATTTGGTGGTAATCATAAGTAGAACATATAGAAGAAGATGATCATTATAAATTTAAAATTGAGTGGTTTGATGATGGTAGGTGGGTGTTAGTTCTCATTAAATGATTAAACTACATATAACATATGTATACACACATACAATTGCAGTTAACGAAAAATAAATAATATATATAATATAATATATGAATATTATATTATAAAGTAAGAGTAAGTGAGGGTACAGCAAAGCAAAACAGCAAATCTTTTAAACTTATCCTACCGACGGTTTCACGGGGCGTGTTCATTGCTAAACAGTTAACGTATAAAAGTTTTCCTAAAAATTCCAAATTTTTAGTTTAAATGTATTTAATTATTTCACTCATTAACTGTTTGAAACTTGATCAAAAAGGTTCGATAATTATTTATTTTCTGTTCCAATTTATATGTACGGAGTACAAAAACTTAGATTGAAAAGGTAAAAAAAATATTTATCAAAACTATTATCTTTTTAATCAAAAAAAGACCCATTTTAATATAATTAAACTTCAACCGAAAGTTACAGACATTTACCATTTAAGCTCAAAAGTAATCATATTTAATATACACTATGTATATATATAAACAGTTTTAAATAACAAAATTTACTACGCAAATAAATATATATTAAATAATATATATACAAGTAATATACATTTGTTATATATAACATAATAGTTTTTATTACAATGTATTTTATTTTACATATTTATTTATAACAATAAATGTATATAATAGTTTATTAATGTTCATGTTATTATATATATTATACATTATACATATATTTACCTATACACATATTTACAAGTAATGGTTCGTGAATCATCGGAAACAGTCGAAGGTTACATGAATATATGAAAATAGTTCAAACCTTTTAAGACTCAACTTTACAAACTTTGCTTATCGTGTCGAATTCATATAAGAATAAAGTTTAAATTTGATCGAAAATTTCCGGGTCGTCACAGTACCTACCCGTTAAAGAAATTTCGTCCCAAAATTTGATCGTGGTCGTCATAGCTAACATTAAAAATGTTTTCATGATGAATTTGAGCTGATAAATAGAGTTTTATTACTGTTGAGTAATATGGATAAGATAATTCGATTACTCGAAGAGTACGAGTGAAGCCATCACTAAATAGTGAAATGAGAAAGGTAAGTTTCGTCATAACTTTTGACGTAGTCATGGTTGAATTTAGAAAATAAGGTTCGTCTTAACTTTTGACGTCATCTTGATTGAATTCCGGAATTCAAGGGATTTAAATAAAATCTACGAAATTTAAAAGATTTGATTCTTCGGCGAATAAGAAAATTAAGATCTCTATAATTAAATACGGCGATCTGTCTCGGTTACTCTGTCTGATATTTCCATTATAAATTAAACTCTTTCGTTCCATTATTCTCACCATTCCTATACTTTCTTTCTTAGTTCGTACATCCAAAAGATTATAAAAATGTTTAATTCAGTTCTAATCCTTGATATTTCCCTAATTATCATTTCTGTCATCCTTCTTTTCAATCTTCCACCAGAAAAATCTGTTTACTTCTACTATTACCTTGGGAGGATACTATTCTTAATTCTACCGTGTCTTTATATTGCTATTCATGTTAATATCCACAGTTTGAAACCTCCGTGTTGTTATTGGGCTTTATATTTTCTCTTATATTTTGGAGTACCTGTTTCCGTCTTCTATAATCATTGTCATTCATAGTTAATGCTTTCTTTTATTTGCTGTGATTTATACCTCCTTTCTATTTCGGAGCTTTATGCTTTGGTTTTCTTTTCACAAATAACGGTCCAGAATTCATAGGTATGGAGTTTCGAATGAGTTTAAAGTTCTAAACAAGAAAGAACGTAATAGCACGATTTAATTTGTCAAATTACCAGAATAACTGAGAATAGAACTATCAAGAATATATTTTCTTGATATGTTCAGAAGTTAATCAGAATGAAAAAGTAATGTTACATGACACGTGATGACGTTATAATCTGTGAATCATCATATTTCATTTAGAAACTCAGCATGACTTACTGTAATATAATTACGTTGATCAAGTGTCATTATATTATACTAACTCATGCATCAATTCCCAACATTACTTCAATAACATTCATATTTTAAGCTCGAAAGTTTACAGAATATAGAAACTAACAGTTTCTATATTATGTAACACTGATAGCACGAAGAGATTAATGAGTTCAGATAGAATAGTTATGAAAATATCTTCAGAAATATGGAGGATATTTATAATGAAAGATACGATGATATCTTAGAATTTCTAATATCGAAGGATAGTGAAGAAAATTTATCCGCAAGAGTTTGGAGTCAAAAGCAAGGTATTCGTTAATGACTTCAGCAGGTACTGAATCATTTAGATTCTTTGAAGTCAAACTTATTCTTTGTGATTTGTCCGCTGCTTCCTTCATAGTTTGCTCAATCAGTTTTTCAGTTTCAAACTTTTTCTGAGCTTTGCCAACCTACAATTCTTTATCATCAACTTCCGACAATAAAGGTCGTTTACGGTTATCTACGGTTTCTGCTGCTTCATTCAGCTTTTTCAACATTCAAAGTATTGATTTGTAGACTGAGTGCTTTTTAGAATTTCAGAATGAGAGATCATAATTCTAAGAGATAAATGTTATATGTTTACATATAACTGTTGATGTGGAAATGTTGCGAGGCTGACAATACAGATTTGCTGATTCCCGGTAATTGGTATGGCAATTCTCGTTACCAGATGCGGATGAGAATATAATGAGACTTCAATAGATAAATGTAGTGATTTGTTGGAGGGATTTAAACCAAGGAGCAACGAGATTACTGGTATGTCTGCTGGTAATATGGTAGAATATAAAAGGTTCCCTGGTAACAATAAAAGAGCATGCATATATATATCAAGCTTATAATAAGGTTGTTTCGATCGAAAAGTCGAAGTTGATTTGCTGGAGCTGTGATAAAATTAGCTATCTCGAACAGGAGTTGCATGGTTATTTTGGGTAATAATAACGCCAAAGAAGCTAGCACAGATACGTGTTAAACGTTTACTCAGGATTCGAGTATTTTCAGGTGCATGATTATATGTGAAATGTCCCGTTCTTATTGATTAAAAACGTTCCATATTAATTGATTTCATTGCGAGGTTTTGACCTCTATATGAGACGTTTTTCAAAGACTGCATTCATTTTTAAAACAAACCATAACCTTTATTTCATCAATAAAGGTTTAAAAAGCTTTACGTAGATTATCAAATAATGATAATCTAAAATATCCTGTTTACACACAACCATTACATAATGGTTTACAATACAAATATGTTACAACAAAATAAGTTTCTTGAATGCAGTTTTTACACAATATCATACAAGCATGGACTCCAAATCTCGTCCTTATTTAAGTATGTGACAGCGGAAGCTCTTAATATTCACCTGAGAATAAACATGCTTTAAACGTCAAAAAAAATGTTGGTGAGTTATAGGTTTAACCTATATATATCAAATCGTAACAATAGACCACAAGATTTCATATTTCAATACACATCCCATACATAGAGATAAAAATCATTCATATGGTGAACACCTGGTAACCGACATTAACAAGATGCATATATAAGAATATCCCCATCATTCCGGGACACCCTTCGGATATGATATAAATTTCGAAGTACTAAAGCATCCGGTACTTTGGATGGGGTTTGTTAGGCCCAATAGATCTATCTTTAGGATTCACGTCAATTAGGGTGTCTGTTCCCTAATTCTTAGATTACCAGACTTAATAAAAAGGGCATATTCGATTTCGATCATTCAACCATATAATGTAGTTTCGATTACTTGTGTCTATTTCGTAAAACATTTATAAAAACGCATGCATTCTCAGTCCCAAAAATATATATTGCAAAAGAATTTAAAAAGGGAGTAATGAAACTCACGCATATAATTATTGTAAAACAGTTAATAAAACATTTGCATGTATTCTCAGCCCCAAAAATGTAAAGAGTAAAAGGGAATCAAATGAACTCACAAACCTATAACAATATATACATATATATCAAAGTATGTTCAAAATATATTTACAACACTTTTAATATATTTTGATGTTTTAAGTTTATTAAGTCAGCTGTCCTCGTTAGTAACCTATAACTAGTTGTCCACAGTTAGATATACAGAAAATAAATCGATAAATATTATCTTGAATCAATCCATGACCCAGTGTATACGTATCTCAGTATTGATCACAACTCAAACTATATATATTTTGGAATCAACCTCAACCCTGTATAGCTAACTCCAACATTCACATATAGAGTGTCTATGGTTGTTCCGAAATATATATAGATGTGTCGACATGATAGGTCGAAACATTGTATACGTGTCTATGGTATCTCAAGATTACATAATATACAATACAAGTTGATTAAGTTATGATTGGAATATATTTGTTACCAATTTTCACGTAGCTAAAATGAGAAAAATTATCCAATCTTGTTTTACCCATAACTTCTTCATTTTAAATCCGTTTTGAGTGAATCAAATTGCTATGGTTTCATATTGAACTCTATTTTATGAATCTAAACAGAAAAAATATTGGTTTATAGTCGGAAAAATAAGTTACAAGTCGTTTTTGTAAAGGTAGTCATTTCAGTCGAAAGAACGACGTCTTGATGACCATTTTAGAAAACATACTTCCACTTTGAGTTTAACCATAATTTTTGGATATAGTTTCATGTTCATAATAAAAATCATTTTTTCGGAATAACAACTTTTAAATCAAAGTTTATCATAGTTTTTAATTAACTAACCCAAAACAGCCCGCGGTGTTACTACGACGGCGTAAATCCGGTTTTACGGTGTTTTTCGTGTTTCCAGGTTTTAAATCATTAAGTTAGCATATCATATAGATATAGAACATGTGTTTAGTTTATTTTAAAAGTCAAGTTAGAAGGATTAACTTTTGTTTGCGAACAAGTTTAGAATTAATTAAACTATGTTCTAGTGATTACAAGTTTAAACCTTCGAATAAGATAGCTTTATATGTATTAATCAAATGATGTTATGAACATCATTACTACCTTAAGTTCCTTGGATAAACCTACTGGAAAAGATAAAAATAGATCTAGCTTCAATGGATCCTTGGATGGCTCGAAGTTCTTGAAGCAGAATCATGACACGAAAACAAGTTCAAGTAAGATCATCACTTAAAATAAGATTGTTATAGTTATAGAAATTGAACCAAAGTTTGAATATGATTATTACCTTGTATTAGAATGATAACCTACTGTAAGAAACAAAGATTTCTTGAGGTTGGATGATCACCTTACAAGATTGGAAGTGAGCTAGCAAACTTGAAAGTATTCTTGATTTTATGAAACTAGAACTTTTGGAATTTATGAAGAATACTTAGACCTTGAAGATAGAACTTGAGAGAGATCAATTAGATGAAGAAAATTGAAGAATGAAAGTGTTTGTAGGTGTTTTTGGTCGTTGGTGTATGGATTAGATATAAAGGATATGTTATTTTGTTTTCATGTAAATAAGTCATGAATGATTACTCATATTTTTGTAATTTTATGAGATATTTCATGCTAGTTGCCAAATGATGGTTCCCACATGTGTTAGGTGACTCACATGGGCTGCTAAGAGCTGATCATTGGAGTGGATATACCAATAGTACATACATCTAAAAGCTGTGTATTGTACGAGTACGAATACGGGTGCATACGAGTAGAATTGTTGATGAAACTGAACGAGGATGTAATTGTAAGCATTTTTGTTAAGTAGAAGTATTTTGATAAGTGTATTGAAGTCTTTCAAAAGTGTATAAATACATATTAAAACACTACATGTATATACATTTTAACTGAGTCGTTAAGTCATCGTTAGTCGTTACATGTAAGTGTTGTTTTGAAACCTTTAGGTTAACGATTTTGTTAAATGTTGTTAACCCAATGTTTATAATATCAAATGAGATTTTAAATTACTATATTATCATGATATTATCATGTATGAATATCTCTTAATATGATATATATACATTAAATGTCTTTACAACTATAATCGTTACATATATGTCTCGTTTAAAAATCATTAAGTTAGTAGTCTTGTTTATATGTATATAACTCATTGTTAATATACTTATGGAGATACTTACTTATCATAATCTCATGTTAACCATATGTATATCCATATATATATCGTCATGTCGTTTTTACAAGTTTTAACGTTCGTGAATCGCCGGTCAACTTGGGTGGTCAATTGTCTATATGAAACATATTTCAATTAATCAAGTCTTAACAAGTTTGATTTCTTAACATGTTGGAAACATTTAATCATGTAAATATCAATATCAATTAATATATATAAACATGGAAAAGTTCGGGTCACTACAATATGCATCAATCTTTTCTTCCGTAGATGAAGTGCGGTTGGTTCATCATCTCAATCGAGGTGTTTTCAAGAATTATGAAAGGTTTGAACGCAGATTGTAATCATCAAGATACAAATGAGGTTTAAGATGAAATCAAGTAGCAACTTGAAGAATTTGTTTAGTTTCATATGTTATAATCAATATTTTAATTCATTTTAATTGTCCAATGTCGGCAGTCCACAGTTGATAGTCCACAATTAACAGTCCAATAATTCATATATAATTTAATATATAATATTCGAATTAATTAATACGTGTCGTGACCCGTGTACATGTCTCAGACTCGATCACAACTCAAAGTATATATATATTATTGTAGAATCAACCTCAACCCTATATAGAGAACTCGATCATTATTACATATAGAGTGTCTATGGTTATTCCAAATAATATATATAAATGCATCGATATGATATGTCAAAACCTTGTATACGTGTCCCGATATTTAAAGTGCATAAAATAAATACAGAAATTAAATGACGATAAATAAAATTGCTAGAATATAAATTGCGATAAATAAACTGCGATAAATAAATTGCGATAAAATAAAATGTAATACGGAATTAACAGTTAGCTATGAACAGTTAGCTAGGATCTTGTTAGCGTGGTTTCTTAACAAAATTTCATATTGTTAATTTGTCTGTTTCTAATCAATTTTTATTGTGTCCATTATTTCTTCATTATGCCACTTGTTGGATTCGGATAGATCAAAATCCGAATATGATATTGAATAAAAATGGTTATTCTGCGATGAACGGATACGTATATCGGTGCTTGTAAGTAAGATAGTAAATGACTGTTGAATCAGATTCGAAGAATGTACAGTGTAACTTATTAATGTGAAATCTAAATATTCCTCGGGTATTACCTACCCGTTAAAATATTTTCACCATTAAAAGTTTGTACAAAAGAATTTTTAATTACAATTCTTATGAAAACATATATACATGTATATTTTCTTCAGATGTAATTATGGATTTAATGAGTTAATATGATATTAAACTCATTTGATTTATGGTTAGAACTAGAGTACATAATCTCTAAAACATTAGAGATTACATAATTGCCATAAGGAACGAAGATAATGATGTAGAACGAAGATAAATAATGTAGAATGATTAGTAGAACGATGATTATACTCGAGGTACTGTTGGTGCCGTTTATTGATGGTACTGTTGGTGCTGATGATGTTGCTGAAGCTGGTAAATTTTGCACCATATTCTCCAAATTGATTATTCGAGCGCGAAGTTCGTTGATTTCTTATATTATCCTGGGATGATTGTCGATCAGAACGAGCGAATGAATACGGTTTAGAATTTTTGATATCATATAATCATTGCGTGGTATCCTAGAAATGAGGGTGAATATGGTGTTGCGAATAAGTTCGCCGGTAAGTGCTTCAGGTTCTTCACCAAGAGGTGAATTCGGTTGATGGAAAGGATCGCCTTATTCTCGTCTCCATTGATTAAGTTGACTACGAACCCATCAGATGAATTGGGGATGGCTGATTGATTGATTCATTCTGGTGACGCTGCTTTCGGAGTTGACGTGGGAATCCATATCGGAATAGCTGTCGGAATAACTATCGAAATAGTTATCGAAATCTGAGGGACTCGAACTGGTTGAGGGATTCATCTCGTACGATTAAATGAAGTATTTTCGATACGAATTAGATTATAGGATGTATATTAGTACCCTGCAATACATAATTTACATATGCATATATAATACTAAAATCCCATAAGCTACGGAGGAATCTACGGAAGCTGTCAGGCAAAGGTAACAATAACAGATACGCTAAGATATGAATTTATCTATACACTGTCTATGCAATAGAGGCAGTAAGACATGTCTAGACTAAGAATGATAAGCAGGTAATTTCCTAAGGATGATAAGCAGATGATTTTCGACTAGAAATGATAAGCAAAACTTTTGACATGCAGACACGGTCGAAGTCTAGACTCACTAATGCATCTAAACAACTACTAGTTAGACACACTAATGCAAGACCTGGTTCGCTAAGACCATCGCTCTGATACCACCTGAAGTTTCCCGTTCTTATTGATTAAAAACGTTCCATATTAATTGATTTCGTTGCGAGGTTTTGATCTCTATATGAGACGTTTTTCAAAGACTGCATTCATTTTTAAAACAAACCATAACCTTTATTTCATAAATAAAGGTTTAAAAAGCTTTACGTAGATTATCAAATAATGATAATCTAAAATATCCTATTTACACACGACCATTACATAATGGTTTACAATACAAATATGTTACATCGAAATTAGTTTCTTGAATGCAGTTTTTACACAATATCATACAAACATGGACTCCAAATCTTGTCCTTATTTTAGTATGCAACAGCGGAAGCTCTTAGTATTCACCTAAGAATAAACATGCTTTAAACGTCAACAAAAATGTTGGTGAGTTATAGGTTTAACCTATGTATATCAAATCGTAACAATAGACCACAAGATTTCATATTTCAATACACATCCCATACATAGAGATAAAAATCATTCATATGGTGAACACCTGGTAACCGACATTAACAAGATGCATATATAAGAATATCCCCATCATTCCGGGACACCCTTCGGATATGATATAAATTTCGAAGTACTAAAGCATCCGGTACTTTGGATGGGGTTTGTTAGGCCCAATAGATCTATCTTTAGGATTCGCGTCAATTAGGGTGTCTGTTCCCTAATTCTTAGATTACCAGACTTAATAAAAAGGGGCATATTCGATTTCAAAAATTCAACCACAGAATGTAGTTTCACGTACTTGTGTCTATTTTGTAAATCATTTATAAAACCTGCATGTATTCTCATCCCAAAAATATTATATTTTAAAAGTGGGACTATAACTCACTTTCACAGATTTTTACTTCGTCGGAAAGTAAGACTTGGCCACTGGTTGATTCACGAACCTATAACAATATATACATATATATCAAAGTATGTTCAAAATATATTTACAACACTTTTAATATATTTTGATGTTTTAAGTTTATTAAGTCAGCTGTCCTCGTTAGTAACCTACAACTAGTTGTCCACAGTTAGATGTACAGAAATAACTCGATAAATATTATCTTGAATCAATCCATGACCCAGTGTATACGTATCTCAGTATTGATCACAACTCAAACTATATATATTTTGAATCAACCTCAACCCTGTATAGCTAACTCCAACATTCATATATAGAGTGTCTATGGTTGTTCCGAAATATATATAGATGTGTCGACATGATAGGTCGAAACATTGTATACGTGTCTATGGTATCTCAAGATTACATAATATACAATACAATTTGATTAAGTTATGGTTGGAATAGATTTGTTACCAATTTTCACGTAGCTAAAACGAGAAAAATTATCCAATCTTGTTTTACCCATAACTTCTTCATTTTAAATCTGTTTTGAGTGAATAAAATTGCTATGGTTTCATATTGAACTCTATTTTATGAATCTAAACAGAAAAAGTATAGTTTTATAGTTGGAAAAATAAGTTACAAGTTGTTTTGTAAAGGTAGTCATTTCAGTCGAAAGAACGACGTCTAGATGACCATTTTAGAAAACACACTTCCACTTTGAGTTTAACCATAATTTTTGGATATAGTTTCATGTTCATAATAAAAATCATTTTCCCAGAATAACAACTTTTAAATCAAAGTTTATCATAGTTTTTAATTAACAAACCCAAAACAGCCCGCGGTGTTACTACGACGGCGTAAATCCGGTTTAAGGTGTTTTTCGTGTTTCCAGGTTTTAAATCATTAAGTTAGCATATCATATAGATATAGAACATGTGTTTAGTTGATTTTAAAAGTCAAGTTAGAAGAATTAACTTTTATTTGTGAACAAGTTTAGAATTAACTAAACTATGTTCTAGTGATTACAAGTTTAAACCTTTGAATAAGAGAGCTTTATATGTATGAACCGAATGATGTTATGAACATCATTACTACCTCAAGTTCCTTGGATAAACCTACTGGAAATGAGAAAAATAGATCTAGCTTCAAAGGATCCTTGGATGGTTTGAAATTTCTTGAAGCAGAATCATGACACAAAAACAATTTCAAGTAAGATTTCCACTCGAAATAAGATTGTTATAGTTATAGAAATTGAATTAAAGTTTGAATATGATTATTACCTTGTATTAGAAAGATAACCTACTGTAAGTAACAAAGGTTTCTTGATCTTGTATGATTACTTGGAATGGATTTAGAAAACTAGGAAGTAAACTTGCAATCTTGGAAGTATTCTTGATTTTATGAAACTAGAACTTTTGGAATTTATGAAGAACACTTAGAACTTGAAGATAGAACTTGAGAGAGATCAATTAGATGAAGAAAATTGAAGAATGAAAGAGTTTGTAGGTGTTTTTGGTCGTTGGTGTATGGATTAGATATAAAGGATATGTAATTTTGTTTTCATGTAAATAAGTCATGAATGATTACTCATATTTTTGTAATTTTATGAGATATTTCATGCTAGTTACCAAATGATGGTTCCCACATGTGTTAGGTGACTCACATGGGCTGCTAAGAGCTGATCATTGGAGTGTATATACCAATAGTACATACATCTAAAAGCTGTGTATTGTACGAGTACGAATACGGGTGCATACGAGTAGAATTGTTGATGAAACTGAACGAGGATGTAATTGTAAGAATTTTTGTTAAGTAGAAGTATTTTGATAAGTGTCTTGAAATCTTTCAAAAGTTTATGAATACATATTAAAACACTACATGTATATACATTTTAACTGAGTCGTTAAGTCATCGTTAGTCGTTACATGTAAATGTTGTTTTGAAACCTTTAGGTTAACGATCTTGTTGAATGTTGTTAACCCATTGTTTATTATAACAAATGAGATGTTAAATTGTTATATTATCATGATATTATGATATATAATATATCTTAGTATGATATATATACAGTTAAATATCGTTACAACGATAATCGTTACATATATGTCTCGTTTCGAAATCATTAAGTTAGTAGTCTTATTTTTTATATATTTATTTCATTGTTAATACACTTAATAATATATTTACTTATCATTTAACATAATTAACCAAGTGTATCAATATCTTAATATGATTCATATGTACCTAGTAAGACGTTGTTATAACGATAATCGTTACATATATCGTTTTCAAGTTTCTTAAATTAATAGTCTCATTTTTATGTATATATGATGTTATGCGAGGTGTATACGAAATAGTTTATATTTTACTAGGAAAAACTATTAAATACGATACAATTTTACACAAGATATTTATTTATTTATAGAATGGATATACTTAAACCTTGCTACAACACTTATAGGCAGTGTACCTAATCGTACAGTAGTGTAGTTTTTAGTAAGTCCGGTTCGTTCCACAGGGAAATCTTTAAACAAAGCTCAACGCTATATTAGTTTACTTTTATAAAAATACAAATATAGATATAAGTAATATTATTATTATAAAGGGGGTTTTTACCGTTTAATGACCGGTTTGTCGATTTTAAAATTTTAGTCGCAGTTAAAACCTAATGTAAAATATTAAATAAATAAAAGACTTAATTTAAAGCGTAAAGTAAATAACGATAATGAAATTGCGAATAATAAAAGTGCGATAAAATAAACTTGCGATAATTAAAAAGTACGATAATTAAAAGTGCGATTAAATAACAATAAATAAAAGTGCGATAATTAGAAGTGCAATTAAATATAAAATAAAGGAAATTAAATATGAAATAAAAGAATTATGCTTATTTAAACTTCCGTAATCATGATGTTTGACGTGTTGATTTTAGTTTTATGCCCATGGGTTAATTGTCCTTTGTCCTGGATTATTCAATATGTCCGTCTGGTTTTTGTCCATAACAGTCCATCAGTCATAAATATAAAGTGCGAGTGTCCTCGTCAAATTATTATTATACCCGAAGTTAAATATTCCAACTAATTGGAGATTCGAATTGTAACAAGGTTTTAATACTTTGTTTAATGAATACACCAGGTTATCGACTGCGTGTAAACCAAGGTTTTACTACTTTGCTAACAATTACACCAATTACCCTTGAATGTAATTTCACCCCTGTTTTAATTATTCTAGTGGCTATTAATCCATTCCCGTGTCCGGTTAATTGAACGATTATTCGTACATATAAATACCCCGCCCATCGTGTCCGATCGAGTGTATATAGTAATTTATAGGGACGCCCAATTGTAAATCTTTATATTAACATTAACAAACTATCATTTAGTTAAACAAATATAAAGCCCATTAATAGCCCATAGTCTAATTTCCACAAGTGTCATTCTTTTGTCCAAACCCCAATTATGGTACAAAGCCCAATTACCCAATTTTAGTAATTAGCCCAACATCATGATTACTTCGTTTTAAATAAGCATAATAATAACTTAGCTACGAGACATTAATATAAAAAGGTTGAACATAACTTACAATGATTAAAAATAGCGTAGCGTTACACGGACAGAATTTCGACTTACACCCTTACAACATTCGCTAACATACCCTTATTATTAGAATTATAATTAAAATTAAAATTAAAATATAAATTATATATATATATATATATATATATATATATATATATATATATATATCGTTTACGTATGATAAGAGAAGAAAAAGATTATGAATTGCGATCAGAATTCGGTTGCTTTTATAGGAAAAGTCAAATTTTGGGGCTCCGCGACTCGCGGCAAAATCCTCTTCAAACTCCGCGAGTCGCGGAGAATGAATTTACAGCTCACACCCTTGGAGTCTTTCTCTGCCGACGGTATTATAATATATATATAATATATATATAATTAATATAATTAATTATATATTATATTATACTTATATGCCTAGTTAACTTGTAATTTTTAGTCCGTTGCGTCGAGCGTTAAGAGTTGACTCTGGTCCCGGTTCCGGATTTTCGAACGTCCTTGCGTACAATTTAATATCTTGTACTTTGCGTTTTGAATCTTGTACTCTTGTAATTTTGAGACGTTTCTTATCAATAATTGGAACCTTTTTGATTGTCTTTTGTACTTTTGAGCTTTTTGGTCGTTTGCGTCTTCAATTCGTCGAATTTGTCTTTTGTCTTCACCTTTTATTATTTAAACGAATATCACTTGTAAATAGAACAATTGCAACTAAAAGCTTGTCTTTCTTGAGGAATAATGCTATGAAATATATGTTCGTTTTTAGCATTATCAAATATTCCCACACTTGAGCGTTGCTTGTCCTCAAGCAATATTGTCTTGAAATACTAGAATCACTTCTTTATTCTTCACACTTTGTACATCAGTGATTTCTATACGGCGGTATAAACAATGGTAGTAACGATATGGTTTACAGTCTCACATGACTATAAAAATTTAGATCCATTAAGGAAATTGGATCTTTATGAAAACATTTGATCTTTTGAAAATTAAATATAGTTTTTACCCTAGATAAGTTTTCCGGGATAACCCTTTACCGGTGTTTGCAAAATATTTTTGTGGGTTTGGTGGGTTTCAGATTTGAAAATTTTAGCGCAAACTTGCGGTTTTGTGTCACCCACTTGCTAACCTTGTATTTGGAAAGCAACACGTCCAGTTTACTTGTCCCGTATATTACCTTTTGGTAAACTACCGTCCGGTTGAAAGGAAAGCGTTGAACAAGCAACTGTTAAGGCAATGTCCCCTGACATGCTTTTAATTATGGTCTATAACGTGTCGGACGCAATCACTATCCTTGGTAGGAGCAATAGTAAAGCTCACCCTTATAATTTTTCGGTATGGCACAAGGTCCTGTCTTTGACCACTATGCAACCACCGTTCTTACGGTTGACACCCGATTTAGTTCAGGTGACCTAATGAATTCCAGGTGAATTCCTAGGATTTTACGTTCAATGGTAATGAACGTATTGAAAATAGGGTTTTCAGAAAACAAATCGGTTTGTAATTTTGATCAAAATATTTTCTCGTTCAAGCTCGAGTTTAGATATCATTGAATTCCATGAGTTTGTAATTCTCAATCTTTAAGGTCAATCTCTAGGATTGAGTAATATCAGTCTTAAAAGCTGATTTTTAATCTTTAAGGAGATTATCCTTTCTGGGGATCTGATTCATTAGTCTTATCCAGCTAATTTGCATGGTGCCCCCCCATTGTACGAGATAAATCCTTCTCATGGTTAGGATAAATTTGACCACTTGGCGACCATGTTTAATGCTGAGGTCCGTGGATTTCCTGCTGATTTTAGTGATGACTTTTCTAGATTTTTCGTCAACCTACAGTTGGTCTGGACGACAACTTCATGACCTAAATCAAGAAGCGCGTGTCTTTTTCGGAAGACTTTACTTCCTTTTAATGATGGAATTGATTCATCGTGTAGATCCATCTCTTCTTTTCTTTCATCGGGTAAAACAGTTTAGTTTAGTCCAAAGCAAAAGTATTTTTAGTTATTTGTTACAGATATATGTGACATATGTTAAGATAACTTGGTAAATTTTCCCACACTTGGCTTTTATTTTCCTTTTTATCGTCCTCTATTCCATTTTAAATGAATTTTAACATTTTAGTTTGTTTCTCAATTTATGTCCTTTCCGAGGTAACAATAATTTCGGTGTTAAAACCTAGTTTTATCGTTCATAAATATGTATAACATGATTTTGAGTTCATTTAATTGAAAATTTTTTTAAAAATTTTACTAGAATTGGGTAGTTAGTATATAAGACTAGGGCTGTTCTTTATTATCAGAGAGCACTAGATTCTAATACAACTACTGCTTTACTAGTATTTTTAATGGTAACCAAGTGTTTAAGATAAAAATTTTAAAATCCGAAAGAATTTAACCCCTTCCCACACTTAAGATCTTGCAATGCCCTCATTTGCAAGAAATCAGTAACAATTTAAATTATTGAGGGTGATTAGTGTGAAAATGATTAAATTTTACCAAAGTTTCCAAATATGTTGGCTTTTGTTTGCTGAATGATAAATGGTGCACATCATTTGTTCATTCCGTCTTGTTGTTATTTCACATATATTTTGCATCTTGTCGTCAAAATTAGTTGCTTTTGCTGAACTTAATGCCAGTCTTTGAAAATGCGTTGTTTTACCCTGTTGTGTACATAAGATAAACTGCAAACATATATACATATTTTTGAAGTTTGGTATATTACCCCACATTCAAAAAATTATTAAAATCTAAGAATAAAAGTTAGATAATTATAAAAATGATTACAATATTAACAAAAGTATTAAACGTATCAATAATTACAAATTACAAAATAAAAAATAAAAAATAAGTAAACTAAGGATGATATTGGTACCAATAGGGGTTCCAGGCATAACCATAAGTGCTATAGAATGCTTCGGCAGGGTCATACGTAGGATATGGTGGCTGCATCTCTATAGACCAAGGAGGGAAGATGGGTTTCGGTGTAGGAATATAGTTTCTACCTATATGTTGGCAATGAGTTATGATTTGGTTCTGATGAACTTGCCAATCTTCAAATGCTCTCTGTCTAGCATTTTCGTATTCCTGAGAAGCTATAAACCTATGCATTTCTTGCATCTCATTCCCCCCTCCTACATTACCTTGCTTCTGGTTTCTCTCCACCTGTGGATGTCTACCATGGTATCGTACTGCGGCGTTATTTCGCCTCTTCAAAACTTTCGCACCATGGTATACATTTAAACCTATAGTATCGCGGGGTTCCGGCTCTTCTAGTAATAATCCCCCCGACTTATATCCACACCGAGATATTCACCAATCAAAGTAATAAAAATACCACCTCCTATTATGCTATGTGGTCGCATCCCCCGAACCATAGCTGATAAATAATAACCCACACAATATGGTATACTTACAGCGCTTTGTGGGTCTCGAATACACATATGGTAAAACAAATCCTGTTCATTTACTTTTTCCTTGTTTTTACCCCTTTGTGTAATCGAATTAGCTAAAAACCTATGTATCACTCTTAATTCGGCTCTATCTATATCCAAATAAGAGTAATTTCCCCCTTTGAAACGGTGATGGCTTGTCATTTGACTCCACACACCGTGTGTATCAAAATTTTCATCTATCTTTCTACCGTTTAGTATCAATCCTCTACAATCGGCAGACGCTAACTCCTCAGTCGTATATATATACGTAAAGCCTGAGCCATGTCCAGTAAAGACATGTGGTGCATCGAACCGCCTAAAAAAAATCTAATAAAAGAACGATCGGTTAAACTAGCTACCCGATCATTCAACTCTATACTACATAACAATTCTTCACACCATACTTTATATACAGGTCTACGTATGGTGAATAAATGTACCCAGTCATTAAAAGAAGAATTACCATACCTCTGTACAAGTAATTCCCTAATTGGCCCGGCCAATTCTACAGCTTCTAAGGGTCCCCATTCTATGACCCTTGGTACCTCAACAACCTTAGAATGAAGAGTATGCAAACCCCGTTGATATTTTGGATAATCTATCCAAAGTCTGTCAAATCTCAGGTTCGGGTGCAACTCTTCCAAGTGCATATCGGAAAAGGTCATGACTGGATGAGGTATATCCTGCTTGTAGTAGTTATCCACCTCCTGTTGTTCCAAATTCTCAGCAGGAGCATTGCGGGCTTGGGATGAAGATTCACCCCTTTCATTCTGCAAAACACATCAAACACAATTTTTGTGCATCCAAATATGCATTAGTGTCAGCAAAATCATCAATCAAAATAATTACAATGACATTATCAATTTTTATCAAACTTAAGCTTATTTTCATATTTTCATCAAATCTACACTTTTTCAAATAAGCATATACGAAAATGTTCGCCAAGTTCATAAGCATTCAACTCAAATAACATGTCAAAATAATCATTACTAGCAATTAAACAAGTCTCAAATGGCATTATCTTTCAAAAATCAAGTTCATGAATTCTAAACTTGAAAAAGTCCACTTTAATTCTCAAAATCATGTTTAGGCTCAAAGTTTGGATCATTTAACTACCTAGACATGTTACACTACTCAATTTAGCAACAATTCATGACAAAAATCGGCCATAACCTGTTTATATCAAAAAGCCCCAAATTGCTCAAGAACACAAACCCTAGATTACTCAAAATTTGAAGTTTAAAGCTTCTAATCATGTTAAACAGCATCAATCTAGGTTATACAAGCATAATACATAAACAATTTAAGCTTAATTACACTAAAAAGCATCAAAATCAAATTGGGGAAAAATTTGCTCAAGAACACCAAATTTCGGATTAAATGGTGTTTAGGTGTAGAAATTTACCGTTTTTCTTGAGTAATTCTTAGATAGCATCCTTCTCAACATGATTTTAGCAAAAGATTTGGTGATTAACGGTTAAAAATTGGGATTTTTGTAGTGTTTTTGGGTGTATTTTCGGCAGTATGTTCGCTGTGTTTTTTGAGTTTTGGGTTGGGGACTGAAACTGATCGTTCAGCTCTTTATTTTTTTTCTGTAATCCGACTCCTCCTCGAGTCGCGGGGATTTACCCTCCAAACTCCGCGACTCGCGGAGTTTGGTATTTTTTTTTTTTTTTTATAATCATTAACTTATTAAAACAATTTAGTAATTAATTTTAAAATTTTGTTTCCCTTGTTATTTAGGACGAGGTCGTTTCGGATCGATGTCCTAGTCCGTCCTTCGACAAAATTTTAAAATTTGTCTTTTTGTAGCGATTGTTTTAAAAGCTAAGATTTTTGGGTTTTTTCAATGTTTTTGGCATACTCTAATTCAATAAGATTAAAAATAATGATAATAAAAGTTCTCGTCCCTCCCTCGGGTAAAGCAATTTCGGTTCAAAGACCTAGTCTTCAACTTACGACGAATTTTAAAAATCATATTCTTAACTTAATGAGATAAAGTAAATTTTTGTTTTTAAATTCACACAACTTAAATATAAAATTCAAAATTAAAAATTCACACCAAACTTAAAATTTGAAATGCATAAAATTAAAAATTCATATTTTAAAAATTAAAAGTTTACACCAATCTTAATTTAAAAATTCATATTATAAATTCACACCAAACTTATATTAATTTTTCAAATATTTACAATTTTAAATATATTGTTTTTACAAAGTTTACAATATTAATTTAAGATTTAAATATTAAGATTAAAAACATGGTAAAAATAAAATTAAAAATCTTTTTGTCTTTTTATCCCACTTTAATCAATCAAATATTATCAAAAATATGCGCCCCTCTTTTCGGTAAAGTAATTTCGGTTTCAAGACCTAATTTAACTCATGACGAATTTTTGAAATATTTTGGTTTGATTGATTAAAGATATTTATACCTTAAGAATAAACGTTAAATTTCGCAGTGATGTAATAAATTTTTGAATGATATCGATAATTTCGGTCGCCAAACCTAATTTTATTCAATACCAATTTAATACTTTTTAGCGAACAAATTAGCGTTTATTATCAAAAGGTTAAAAATAAAAATAAAAATAAAAACTGTACAGACATACCTGTGAAATAGATTTCTTAGTTATATGATCTATCCCATTCATAAGATAGTCGGTTTAATTGATTTTCCATGGCTACATAGGCGTAACCTCGAGCATTCAGTGTCTTTTCTTCTAAACATATGAACGGTCCGTCTCTGCATAAAGTAACAAATTCGGTATTTGAATAGGTTTGATTATTTGAACATTTACCTCCATGTGACCATTTTCCGCATTTGTGACATCTTTCTATGTGTCGTGCTCTTCTTTTCGCTGCGGATTTTGATTTTCCTTTACCAAATTGTAACTTATTATCTTCGCATCTGGATTCTTTTCTAACTCCGTCCATTCTTTCTCTGATTACTGATACTATTTCACTCGGGAGTATGTCATTATTACGTTTAGTGATCAAAGCGTGTAGCATTAGACCATGGTTTAGTTCACAGGCAGTCTTCATTTCGTAAAAACCTAAAAAAAATAAAAATTCAGAATGGGGGGAGAAGACTAGTTCTTTAGGGTCTGCTAGGGAAAGACCATTCGGGTTCCATTTTCGAGAACTACATGAAAACAGACAATCTAACTCTAACAGAAATACTTATTATTCTTTAAAGACTTGATTCTCCCCACTCTTAATTAGCTGTGTTGTCGAAATTGTGATTAACTTCGCTGTCGACTTCCATCGGACCATGTATGTAATGTTTTACTCTGTGACCATTAACTTTAAATTCAATCCCATTTGAATTTATTAATTCTATCGTTCCGTATGGGAAAACTCTTTTGACTATGAATGGTCCAGACCATCTTGATTTCAATTTTCCAGGAAATAGCTTGAATCGTGAATTGAAAAGAAGAACTCTGTCTCCTTCTTTAAATTCTTTTGAACTTCTGATTCTTTTATCATGGCATTTCTTCGTTCTTTCTTTATAGATTAACGAATTTTCGTATGCTTCATGTCTTAATTCTTCTAATTCGTTTAGTTGACTTAATCGTAGACGTCCGGCTTCATGTAAATCAAGATTACATGTTTTCAAAGCCCAAAATGCTTTGTGTTCAATTTCTACTGGAAGATGACATGCTTTTCCATAAACAAGTCTAAAAGGTGTGGTTCCAATTGGAGTTTTGTAGGCTGTTCTAAAAGCCCAGAGTGTATCCTCCAATTTAATGGACCATTCCTTCGGATTTGATCCTATGGTTTTCTCTAGAATATGTTTTAAAGCTCGGTTGGTATTTTCAACTTGTCCACTTGTTTGTGGATGATATGCGTTGGAGATTTTATGAGTTACTCCATATCTTTTAAGAACTTTCTCAAGTTGATTATTACAGAAATGAGTACCCCGATCACTTATTAAAGCTTTCGGTGTTCCAAACCTTGCAAAAAGACGTTTTAAAAAGTTGACTACAACTCGTGCATCGTTAGTTGGGAGAGCTTGTGCTTCCGCCCATTTAGATACATAATCAATGGCTACGAGTATATATAGATTATTATTAGATTTTGGAAATGGACCCATAAAGTCAATACCCCAAATGTCAAATACTTCACATACTTGGATGACATTTTGTGGCATTTCATCACGTTGACTTATTTTTCCGGCCCTTTGACATGCATCACAGGATTTGCAAAGAAGGTGTGCGTCTTTGTAAATTGTAGGCCAATAGAATCCAGCTTCATAAACTTTTCTTGCTGTTAGTTGAGGCCCATAATGCTCTCCTGTTGGTCCTGTGTGACAATGGTTTAAAATTTTACTAGCTTCATCTCCAAATACACATCGGCGTATTATTCCATCGGGACAACTTTTAAACAGATGTGGATCTTCCCAAAAATAGTGTTTTATATCACTGAAGAATTTCTTTCGTCTTTGGTACGATAATCCTTTTTCAAGGAATCCACAAACTAAGTAGTTTGCATAGTCTGCAAACCATGGGATTTCTTTATAATCTATCTTCAATAGATATTCATCAGGAAAGTTGTCTTGTATGGCCGATTCATTCAGAACTTCTAATTCGGGATTTTCAAGACGAGAAAGATGATCAGCGGCGAGATTTTCTGCTCCTCTTTTATCTCGGATTTCAATATCAAACTCTTGTAAGAGTAAGATCCAACGGATTAATCTTGGTTTAGCATCTTGTTTTGAAAATAGGTATCTAAGAGCAGAATGGTCGGTATAGACCACCGTTTTTGCTAGAACGAGATATGATCGAAATTTGTCAAAAGCAAAGACAATAGCAAGGAGTTCTTTTTCAGTAGTTGTATAGTTTGTTTGTGCTCCTTGTAATGTCTTACTAGCATAATATATAGGTTGAAATCGTTTTTCAATCCTTTGTCCTAAAACGGCTCCCATTGCAAAATCACTTGCATCGCACATGAGTTCAAATGGTAGATTCCAATTTGGTGTTATCATGATCGGCACATTAGTGAGTCTCTCTTTAAGAATATTAAAAGATTTGATACACTCATCTGAAAAGATGAATGGAGCATCCTTTTCTAGGAGTTTATTCATAGGAGTGGCAATTTTAGAAAAATCTTTTATGAAACGTCGGTAAAAACCGGCATGCCCTAGAAAACTCCTAACTCCTCTAACATTGGTGGGATGTGGAAGTTTAGCAATTACATCTACTTTAGCTCTATCCACTTCAATTCCTTCTTTTGAAATTTTATGTCCAAGAACGATGCCTTCTTTAACCATGAAATGGCATTTCTCCCAATTAAGTACTAGATTTGATTGTTCGCATCTAATTAGCATTCGTTCCAGATTAACTAGACATGATTTAAATGTATCACCGAAGACTGAAAAGTCATCCATAAATACTTCCATGCATTCTTCTATCATGTCGTGAAAAATCGCCATCATACACCTTTGAAAGGTTGCAGGGGCGTTACAAAGTCCAAATGGCATGCGTTTGTAAGCAAAAGTACCATAAGGGCACGTGAATGTAGTTTTCTCTTGATCTTCGGGTGCTATTGGAATTTGAAAATATCCGGAAAATCCATCTAGAAAACAATAGTAACTATTTCCGGCTAATCTTTCCAACATTTGATCTATGAAAGGTAAGGGAAAGTGATCTTTTCTGGTGGCGTCATTTAATTTTCTATAATCAATACATACACGCCATCCTGTTACAGTCCTAGTAGGAATAAGCTCATTTTTCTCATTTGTAATGACAGTCATGCCACCCTTCTTAGGCACGCATTGAACTGGGCTTACCCATGGGCTATCAGAAATTGGATATATCAAACCTGCATCTAGCAGTTTAATAATCTCTTTCTTAACTACATCTTGCATATTAGGATTTAGTCTTCGTTGGCGTTGCACATACGTTTTATGACCTTCTTCCATAAGGATTTTATGTGTGCAATACGAAGGACTTATTCCTTTAATATCATGAATCTTCCATGCAATGGCTGGTTTATGAGCTTTCAACACAGAAATGAGTTGTGATTTCTCATTTTCAGTAAGAGAAGACGATATTATTACAGGTAATTCAGATTCACCATGTAAATAAGCGTATTCCAAATGGTTTGGAAGTGGCTTTAACTCTAATTTCGGAGGTTCTTCTATCGATGATTTATATCGATATCTGTCTTCTTCTTTTAGCATTTGAATTTCTTCTGTTGTTGGTTCATATCCATTAGCTATAAGTGTAGCTAACATTTCAGCTTCATCAATTGGTTCATTACCTTCTCCTAAAGAACATTCTCCCGTTCCTTGTAATTCTGGAAATTCTTCTAATAATTCTGCATGTGCATCTATAGTTTGAATATAATAACATGTATCATCTGCAGATTGTGGTTGTTGCGTTGCTCTATCAACTGAAAAGGTAACACTCTCATCCTCTATACTTAGGGTCAGTTTCTTACCGAACACGTCTATCATTGCTTTAGCCGTGTTTAAGAATGGTCTTCCTAATATGAGAGGAACTTGAGAATCTTCTTCCATGTCCAAAACAACAAAATCTACTGGAAATACTAAAGTACCAACTTTAACTAGCATGTTCTCCATTATCCCTCTAGGATATTTTATTGATCTATCGGCTAGTTGTATGCTTATTCTGGTTGGTTTCAATTCTCCAAGGTCTAGTTTAGCGTATAGTGAATACGGCATTAGATTTATACTAGCACCTAAGTCTGCCAATGCTTCTATTGAACTAAGATTACCCAGAAAACATGGAATTGTGAAACTTCCTGGATCAGATAGTTTTTCTGGTATCTTATTCAACAGCACTGCTGAACAATTAGCATTCATAGTAACAGCCGAGAGTTCTTCCATTTTCTTTCTATTTGAGATTAGATCTTTCAAGAATTTAGCATATCTAGGCATTCCTGAAATCACATCAATGAAAGGAAGATTTACATTTATCTGTTTAAACATATCCAAAAATTTGGATTGCTCGGCTTCAAGTTTCTCTTTCTTCATTTTACTCGGGTAAGGAAGTGGTGGTTGGTATGGTTTAACATAAGGTTTATCCTTAACTGTGTTATCTTCATTAACTTTTTCAACTACCGGTTCTTTTTCCTTATCTTGATCAGGTTGTGGTTCTTGTGGAGTAGGAATAGTTTCATCAGAAGTTACAGGTATTTCAGGTGGTTTAAGTGTTGTACCACTTCTTGTGGTAATAGCTTTAGCTGTTTCATTCCGGGGGTTAGCATTTGTATCGCTAGGTAGACTTCCCGGTTTTCTTTCACCTATTAATCTTGCTAGGTTACTTACTTCTTGTTCCAGATTTTGAATAGAAGCTTGTTGATTTCTAAATGCTTGAGCATTTTGTTCATTAGTTTGTTTTTGAGATGTGAAAAACTGCGTTTAAGTTTCAACTAGCTTCGTCATCATATCTTCTAAATTCGGCTTTTTATCATCGGTTTGTTGTGGTGGTTTGTTTTGAAAATTAGGTCTGTTTTGATTGTAAGTATTATTGGATACTTGTTGATTGCTAGGACCTTGTTGGTTGTTGTATGGAATATTTCGGTTATAATTCTGGTTTTGATTGTAAATCGGTCTTGGCGGTTGATAATTATTCTGATAATTATTTCCAGGCCTTTGGTTTATGTATGAAATATTCTCTCTTTGTTCCATTGTTAATTCAATACTGAGACAATCTTTTGTCAAATGTGGTCCTCCACACTGCTCACAACTAATTCGTATTGAGTGAATATCCTTAGTCATTTTTTCCATTCGTCTCTCCACAGCATCTATCTTTGCGGAAATGGAATCTAAGTCATGGCTAGAATTGGCTCTAGCTGCTTTAGATGATCTAATGATATCTTTTTCTTGGTGCCACTCATGTGAGTGGGAAGCAGTATTATCAATAATTTTGTAAGCATCAGTTTCGGTTTTCTTCATAATAGAACCACCAGCTGCTATATCTATGTCTTTCCTTGTAGTGATGTCGCATCCTTGGTAGAATATTTGTACTATTTGACAGGTGTCTAAACCATGTTGCGGACATCCTCTTAACAACTTTCCATATCTTGTCCATGCCTCATATAGAGTTTCATTTGGCTTCTGTGTGAACGTAACAATTTCTGCTTGAAGTCTTACGGCTTTAGATGCAGGAAAGAATTGTTTAAGAAATTTTTCAACTAAAACATCCCATGTATCAATCGCCCCTTCAGGTAACGATTCCAACCAATCTTTGGCTTCTCCCTTTAAAGTCCAGGGAAATAACATGAGATATATCTGTTCATCCTCCACTTCTCGGATTTTAAATAGTGTGCAGATCATATTAAAGGTACGTAGATGTTCATTTGGATCTTCCTTCGGCGCACCACTAAATTGGCATTGATTAGTCACCATGTGTAGAATTTGTCCTTTGATTTCATAATCTGGCGCATTAATGTCTGGATGAGTAATTGCGTGACCTTGGCCAGTGCGTTTAGCTCTCATTCGGTCTTCCATACTTAAAGGTTCCAGATTCTCCATAATTGAATTTGTTGAATCGGTATCACTAGATGATTCTGATTTAATGGTTCGTTCCTCAATAATCTCTGTTTGAATGATTGGTGGCTCCGGAGGAAAGTTTAATGGTTCAGGATCTACGAACCGTTCCTGAATATTCTCCGGATTCTCAATTGTGAGGTTGGGTTCAAAAAATGGATTATCGGAAATTTGAACTGAAGTACTTGGTCGACTGGATGACGATTCTAAAGAAAAATCAACGGCGGTTATATTTGCTAAATGTCTTGATCTAGTTACAGGTGGTGAACGTACAAAAGGTGGTGAACGTCTTGCTCGGTGCATTCACTGAATATCCTATTAGTTTTTAAAAGGAAAGAAAAATTATAATAAGTTATCCAATCAATAGACTTTTCTGATTTTGCCCACGTTTCGAATAGCCAAAAGATGCAGCAGAGGGGCAGGATTCGTTTGGTCTCAATATAATTGAGGACTGTTTGGCTCCAATAACCCGGTCCACGTACAAATCCAACTATTACTACGAACCAGAAAATTTTGATGTCTATTAATTTAACCACTTAAAATAAATTTTCGTAATTTTAAGAAATTTAGATAAGAAGCAGAAAAAATTCTAAGTCCTAAAAACTAGAATGGCGAGAAATAAGAGAGAAAAAGAGTTCGTCGCAAAAGGTCGAAAAAGAAAAAAAATGGTTGAAAAATAAAAGGTGACGGAAAAATAAAAGAAACTTATAAAAACTTAAAAATACTTAACTAACCTAATCTTATTACTACAACTAACTTAAAATTATAATCGCAAATTGAAATTACTAATTGGAATGATAATTGGTACATAGTAAAAGTCGTCTAAAAATATTAAAGCTTACAGGAAAAACTAAATCTCAAATGGAAATAACTTAAAAAGAAACTAAAGCTTAAAAAGGCGTCGCAAAATTTTAAAGTACCTAAATCTTAGTCTAAAGAAAAAGCACTTAAGGAATTCTACGGCAAAGCCTAAAAATCTAGGAGTAAAAATCACTATAGCAAAAACTAAGTTTAAAATTAAATATGAGCTAAAAATACAAATATTACGCTAAAAAGTACAATTTTTATAAAAATATTATTTTTATATTTTTTATTTAATAAAACTACTAATTTTACAATTTAATAAAACTAATTTAACTAAAGTATATAAATTAAATAAAACTTAAATAAAGTTAATTATAATAATAATAATAATTAGGGTTAATAATAATAATAATTAATAATAATCCGTAATTAATGCTGAATTAGGGCTTCCTGTTCGCGTGTCAGAAAGTCTCCGCGAGTCGCGGTATTTAATGCTTCAAACCCCGCTAGTCGCGGGGTTCAGAAATTCAATTCTGGCACAGTTTGAATCGACGCGTTTTTTTTCTTTATTTATATTTTTTTTTTCTGTTTTCTGTTTTTTCTATATATAAAAGATATTTAATAAAACTTATATTTTTATAAATTAAAATAAAAATAAAGAAACTTATAAAACTTAAATATTTAAAAAAAATACTTATATTTTTGTTTTTCTTTTTATATTTTTGAATAATTAACACGTATTTTTACAAAAAATGAATTTTTAATAGAAGTAAGCTAAAAATCTTTTTTTTTTTATATTAGCGTTCCGCTTCCGGCTTTTAAGAGATGTCCCCGGCAGCGGCGCCAAAAATACTTGATGTTATGCGAGGTGTATACGAAATAGTTTATATTTTACTAGGAAAAACTATTAAATACGATACAATTTTACACAAGATATTTATTTATTTATAGAATGGATATACTTAAACCTTGCTACAACACTTATAGGCAGTGTACCTAATCGTACAGTAGTGTAGTTTTTAGTAAGTCCGGTTCGTTCCACAGGGAAATCTTTAAACAAAGCTCAACGCTATATTAGTTTACTTTTATAAAAATACAAATATATATATAAGTAATATTATTATTATAACGGGGGTTTTTACCGTTTAATGACCGGTTTGTCGATTTTAAAATTTTAGTCGCAGTTAAAACCTAATGTAAAATATTAAATAAATAAAAGACTTAATTTAAAGCGTAAAGTAAATAACGATAATGAAATTGCGAATAATAAAAGTGCGATAAAATAAACTTGCGATAATTAAAAAGTACGATAATTAAAAGTGCGATTAAATAACAATAAATAAAAGTGCGATAATTAGAAGTGCAATTAAATATAAAATAAAGGAAATTAAATATGAAATAAAAGAATTATGCTTATTTAAACTTCCGTAATCATGATGTTTGACGTGTTGATTTTAGTTTTATGCCCATGGGTTAATTGTCCTTTGTCCTGGATTATTCAATATGTCCGTCTGGTTTTTGTCCATAACAGTCCATCAGTCATAAATATAAAGTGCGAGTGTCCTCGTCAAATTATTATTATACCCGAAGTTAAATATTCCAACTAATTGGGGATTCGAATTGTAACAAGGTTTTAATACTTTGTTTAATGAATACACCAGGTTATCGACTGCGTGTAAACCAAGGTTTTACTACTTTGCTAACAATTACACCAATTACCCTTGAATGTAATTTCACCCCTGTTTTAATTATTCTAGTGGCTATTAATCCATTCCCGTGTCCGGTTAAATGAACGATTATTCGTACATATAAATACCCCGCCCATCGTGTCCGATCGAGTGTATATGGTAATTTATAGGGACGCCCAATTGTAAATCTTTATATTAACATTAACAAACTATCATTTAGTTAAACAAATATAAAGCCCATTAATAGCCCATAGTCTAATTTCCACAAGTGTCGTTCTTTTGTCCAAACCCCAATTATGGTACAAAGCCCAATTACCCAATTTTAGTAATTAGCCCAACATCATGATTACTTCGTTTTAAATAAGCATAATAATAACTTAGCTACGAGACATTAATATAAAAAGGTTGAACATAACTTACAATGATTAAAAATAGCGTAGCGTTACACGGACAGAATTTCGACTTACACCCTTACAACATTCGCTAACATACCCTTATTATTAGAATTATAATTAAAATTAAAATTAAAATATAAATTATATATATATATATATATCGTTTACGTATGATAAGAGAAGAAAAAGATTATGAATTGCGATCAGAATTCGGTTGCTTTTATAGGAAAAGTCGAATTTTGGGGCTCCGCGACTCGCGGCAAAATCCTCTTCAAACTCCGCGAGTCGCGGAGAATGAATTTACAGCTCACACCCTTGGAGTCTTTCTCTGCCGACGGTTTTATAATATATATATAATATATATATAATTAATATAATTAATTATATATTATATTATATTTATATGCCTAGTTAACTTGTAATTTTTAGTCCGTTGCGTCGATCGTTAAGAGTTGACTCTGGTCCCGGTTCCGGATTTTCGAACGTCCTTGCGTACAATTTAATATCTTGTACTTTGCATTTTGAATCTTGTACTCTTGTAATTTTGAGACGTTTCTTATCAATAATTGGAACCTTTTTGATTGTCTTTTGTACTTTTGAGCTTTTTGGTCGTTTGCGTCTTCAATTCGTCGAATCTGTCTTTTGTCTTCACCTTTTATTATTTAAACGAATATCACTTGTAAATAGAACAATTGCAACTAAAAGCTTGTCTTTCTTGAGGAATAATGCTATGAAATATATGTTCGTTTTTAGCATTATCAATATAACTCATTGTTAAAATACCTAATGAGATACATACTTATAATAAAATCATCTTAACTATATATATAACATATATATGTCATCGTATAGTTTTTACAAGTTTTAACGTTCGTGAATCACCGGTCAACATGGGTGGTCAATTGTCTATATGAAACCTATTTCAATTAATCAAGTCTTAACAAGTTTGATTGCTTAACATGTTGGAAACACTTAATCATGTAAATAACAATTTCATTTAATATATATATAAACATGGAAAAGTTCGGGTCACTACAGTACCTACCCGTTAAATAAATTTCGTCCCGAAATTTTAAGTAGTTGGAGATGTTGACGTATCTTCTGGAAATAAATGCGGGTATTTCTTCTTCATCTGATCTTCTCGTTCCCAGGTGAACTCGGGTCCTCTACGAGCATTCCATCGAACCTTAATAATTGGTATCTTGTTTTGCTTAAGTCTTTTAAACTCACGATCCATTATTTCGACGGGTTCTTCGATAAATTGAAGTTTTTCGTTGATTTGGATTTCATCTAACGGAATAGTGAGATCTTCTTTAGCAAAACATTTCTTCAAATTCGAGACGTGAAAACTGTTATGTACAGCCGCGAGTTGTTGAGGTAACTCAAGTCGGTAAGCTACTGGTCCGACACGATCAATAATCTTGAATGGTCCAATATACCTTGGATTTAATTTCCCTCGTTTACCAAATCGAACAACACCTTTCCAAGGTGAAACTTTAAGCATGACCATCTCTCCAATTTCAAATTCTATATCTTTTCTTTTAATGTCAGCGTAGCTCTTTTGTCGACTTTGGGCGGTTTTCAACTGTTGTTGAATTTGGATGATCTTCTCGGTAGTTTCTTGTATTATCTCCGGACCCGTAATCTGTCTATCCCCCACTTCACTCCAACAAATTGGAGACCTGCACTTTCTACCATAAAGTGCTTCAAACGGCGCCATCTCAATGCTTGAATGGTAGCTGTTGTTGTAGGAAAATTCTGCTAATGGTAGATGTCGATCCCAACTGTTTCCGAAATCAATAACACATGCTCGTAGCATGTCTTCAAGCGTTTGTATCATCCTTTTGCTCTGCCCATCAGTTTGTGGATGATAAGCAGTACTCATGTCTAGACGAGTTCCTAATGCTTGCTGTAATGTCTGCCAGAATCTTGAAATAAATCTGCCATCCCTATCAGAGATAATAGAGATTGGTATTCCATGTCTGGAGACGACTTCCTTCAAATACAGTCATGCTAACTTCTCCATCTTGTCATCTTCTCTTATTGGCAGGAAGTGTGCTGATTTGGTGAGACTATCAACTATTACCCAAATAGTATCAAAACCACTTGCAGTCCTTGGCAATTTAGTGATGAAATTCATGGTAATGTTTTCCCATTTCCATTCCGGGATTTCGGGTTGTTGAAGTAGACCTGATGGTTTCTGATGCTCAGCTTTGACCTTAGAACACGTCAAACATTCTCCTACGTATTTAGCAACATCGGCTTTCATACCCGGCCACCAAAAATATTTCTTGAGATCCTTGTACATCTTCCCCGTTCCAGGATGTATTGAGTATCTGGTTTTATGAGCTTCTCTAAGTAACATTTCTCTAATATCTCCAAATTTTGGTACCCAAATCCTTTCAGCCCTATACCGGGTTCTGTCTTCTCAAATATTAAGATGCTTCTCCGATCCTTTGGGTATTTCATCCTTTAAATTTCCTTCTTTTAAAACTCCTTGTTGCGCCTCCTTTATTTGAGTAGTAAGGTTATTGTGAATCATTATATTCATAGATTTTACTCGAATGGCTTCTCTATCCTTCCTGCTCAAGGCGTCGGCTACCACATTTGCCTTCCCCGGGTGGTAACGAATCTCAAAGTCGTAATCATTCAACAATTCAATCCAACTACGCTGCCTCATATTCAGTTGTTTCTGATTAAATATGTGTTGAAGACTTTTGTGGTCGGTATATATAATACTTTTGACCCCATATAAGTAGTGCCTCCAAGTCTTTAATGCAAAAACAACCGCGCCTAATTCCAAATCATGCGTCGTATAATTTTTCTCGTGAATCTTCAATTGTCTAGACGCATAAGCAATCACCTTCGTCCGTTACATTAATACACAACCGAGACCTTGCTTTGATGCGTCACAATAAAACACAAAATCATCATTCCCTTCAGGCAATGACAATATAGGTGCCGTAGTTAGCTTTTTCTTCAATAATTGAAATGCCTTCTCTTGTTCATCCTTCCATTCAAATTTCTTCCCTTTATGCGTTAATGCAGTCAAGGGTTTTGCTATTCTGGAAAAATCTTAGATGAATCTTCTGTAGTAACCAGCCAATCCTAAAAATTGACGTATATGCTTCGGATTTTTTTGGGGTTTCCCACTTTTCAACGGTTTCGATCTTTGCCGGGTCCACCTGGATACCTTCTTTGTTCACTATGTGACCGAGGAATTGAACTTCTTCCAACCAAAATGCACACTTTGAAAACTTAGCGTACAGTTTTTCTTTCCTCAATACTTCTAGCACTTTTCTCAAATGTTCTTCGTGCTCTTGATCATTCTTTGAGTAAATAAGTATATCATCGATGAAAACAATGACAAACTTGTCAAGATATGGCCCACACACTCGGTTCATAAGGTCCATGAACACAGCTGGTGCGTTAGTCAATCCAAACGGCATAACCATAAACTCGTAATGACCATAACGCGTCCTAAAAGCAGTTTTTAGAATATCATCCTCCTTTACTCGCATTTGATGATATCCAGAACGTAAATCGATCTTCGAATAAACTGACGAGCCTTGTAGTTGATCAAATAAGTCGTCAATTCTCGGCAGTGGATAACGGTTTTTGATGGTAAGTTTGTTCAACTCTCTGTAGTCAATACACAACCTAAATGTACCATCCTTCTTCTTGACAAACAAAACAGGAGCTCCCCATGGTGATGTGCTTAGTCGAATGAAACCACGTTCTAATAGTTCTTACAGTTGGCTTTGCAGTTCTTTCATCTCGCTGGGTGCGAGTCTATAAGGAGCACGAGCTATTGGTGCAGCTCCTGGTACAAGATCTATTTGAAATTCAACAGATCGATGTGGAGGTAGTCCCGGTAATTCTTTCGGAAATACATCGGGAAATTCTTTTGCGACTAGAACATCATTGATGCTCTTTTCTTCAGTTTGTACTTTCTCGACGTGTGCTTCAAATTAGTTTTTGTGCCTTTTCTTATTAGTTTTTGTGCCTTCAAATTACTAATAAGATGTAGCTTCATGTTGCCCTTTTCTCCGTACACCATTAAGGGTTCTCCTTCTTCTCGTACAATGCGAATTGCATTTTTATAACATACGATCTCTGCTTTCATCTTCTTCAGCCAGTCCATGCCAACTATTATGTAAAGACCCGTCCTTATCCATCCGGACGATATCTTCAACATTTGGTCCCATTGCGATGGTCGACTCCAAGTAATGTCCTTAAATTGAGCAAATGCACAGCGGAAGACTTAATTCGTACCTGAGAATAACATGTTTTAAAACGTCAACATAAAGTTGGTGAGATATATATAGGTTTGTTGCTAGCAGCGTTATAACTATGGACCACAAGATTTCATATGTAAACATTTTAATAAAAATATTCTAAGTGATTGAGCACTTGGTAACCATACTTAACAATTAATCACGTCGAATATTCCCTTTAATATGAAATCTTACTACACTGTACCAAGTGTAGTCACGAAACGAAGTACTGTGCAACCGTTGAATACTGGTCGTCCAGTCCGGTTGGGGTTGTCAGGCCCGATAGATCTATCAACAGGATTCGCGTTTACAATACCGCTGTAAATATTAGTTACCAAGCTACAGGGAAGTATGCCAGTGGTACAACTCAACGTAGAATATATTTCTCAGTTACTTGTGTCCATAACGTAAATCATTTATAAAAACAGCGCATGTATTCTCAGCCCAAAATATTTAAAGTTTAAAAGGGGAATATATACTCACCATACTGTATTTTGTAGTAAAAATACACATAACACCATTGGTAAATTATAGGGTTGGCCTTCGATTCACGAACCTATATCATTTGTATAATTATTAATACACATAACCGTAACTGAACAAAATTATTTATTATATCATTATTTTGTATAATTAATTTGTGTATATAATTAAAATGGTTTATATTCATATAGTTATATCAATATATCCATATATATATATGTGATTGTTTAAATGTTATACTTAAAAATCGATAGTGTTGTTATTAATAATTTACTAATAATATTAATAATAACTTTATTATAATGATAATATTAATAATAATAATAATAATAGTAATAATAATATTATTATTATTTAGTGATATTACTTTCTAATAACTAAAAGGAGAATAATAATAATCATGTCACAAATTTTATCATAATAATAAGAGCAATTTATAATAACAATAATTAATAATAATAAAGCATCTACCTCCTTTATTTGAAATAAAAAGATTTGCCTCTGCCAGGTCTTGAACCCACGACCTCCAGGATACACACACCACCCTTAACCATTGAACCATTCTATTTTATCTATTATTTTACGGATCTTATGTTTATTTAACCCATCGTTCGCTCAAGCCCAAAAGCCCAACAACAAAATAAATATGTTGAAGCCCAACTCTTTTAATATAACTAGCCCACTTCAATGGCCCAACTTGTAACTCAATTTTCGGCCCAACATTCGGTTTAGGGAATACCACGTTTTTCACAACTGAAACAGAAATATAAATTAATAATCTTAATCGAATAGCAGCCTTTGTCACTTCTGGAACCGAAAGTCACAAGTGGGGTCTTCGGTTTATTGTATAATCATTTATCTAAAAACGTCATTTTTATCTTTCTCTTCTTCTTCTTAACCGACAGTCACAAGGATATTTCACACTTTATAATCATCTTCATAATCACTTTCCCCTCGTCTCTTTAATCATCATCCCCATCATCGTAATGACATCATAATATAAATTGTTATAAAACAGGCTGGATGGGATGGTGCGTATGTGTGTTGTTTGTCGATAGAAACTGATGTAAACAGATAGATTTCGGTGGCGACAACAAGTGGGTTTCGATGGTTTGTGGTTTGAACAAGAAAACAGAAGTAGAAGCAGGTTCTAATGGTTGTTTGATGATGGTAATCGTAGATGGTTTGTGGTGGTTGTTCGAGTTGGAAACAGAAAGAAATAAGCATAGCGGCAAGGAAGACCATAGTGGTGGTTTTAGTTTGCAATTCGAATAGAAACAAACAGAAGCAGGTTTGATGGTTTTGGGTTTATCTGGTAGGGAAGGGAGTGCAGGTGGTTTTTGGTCTTCAAACAACAAAACCGAAAGGAAAACAGCAGCCTCCAGGTATCGAACAAGTGGTGATTGAATCTAACAGCAACAATTTTTGCAGGTCTTGGGTTGGTAGTTCTCAGCCAAAACAAATTTTAAAAAAAAAAAAAAAAAAACGATCGATGATGGTGTGTGTTGTGATGTTTGTGTTGAACCGAAACAGAATAGAAATAGTCGAATATGATCGAAGGTGGTGGCCGATTGGTTTGAAGAAGGCAAGTAACAGTAGCGGTTAATATAGTTTTGTGTTATTGAATTGGTGATGATTATGGGTTGGTTTAGACTTGGTTCTAAATGTGTAGATGTTTTTTTTTTTTTTTCCAGTGGGTTGTCAAGGATGCGTTCTTGGGTGGTGTTTAGCAATGGTGGTGGTATTGGTTCTAATTGAGAATAGAGAGGGATTAAGAACACGGTTAGTGATTTAACTAATAGTGGACGTGTGTGTGTGTTTTGATTCCACGAAGAAGGTGATATGTATCTATAATATATATAGAGAGATGGTAGGTTATTTGATGGTGTGCCCAGGTTGTGGGCTTTATGATTGTTGATAAAAAAAAAATAAGGTAAATGGTGTAGTGAGTTTTGTGAATGAGGAACATAATATTTATTGAGTTATACATATACATCCAACGTGCATAAATCAAACAATGTCAATAAATATATATATTAATAGCTTAGTGGATTAGTAGTTGGCTTCCATAGTGTGAAGATATAGGAATGGAACAAAATGGTTTTTCTCCTATACATAATTCATATTGACAAGCATTCACATGTAAATAGAAATCAGAAGAAACGATAAATTTGATTGATATATATAACAAACTTTGTTCTATTATATTATATATATAATAGTTTATAGATAAAATTTATAGATATAAATATAATAATAATCCTATTAATGATAATAATAATATCAATAATTCTAAATACATTAATAACAACATAGGTAAGAATCATAAATTTGATAATTTTTAATAATTTAATAATAATAATTCTTAATTCAAATTATTTAATTTTATTATCTCCAATCCCTACATTTATATCTATATTTACATATATATATTTTATTTACATAGTTATTTACACACAATTGTTCGTGAATCGTCGGGAGCAATCGAAGGTCAATTGATTATCCGAAAATAGATTTTCAAACTTCATAGACTCAAATTACAGATTTTGCTTATCGTGTCGGAACCATATAAAGTTTAAGGTTTAAATTTGGTCGGAAATTTCCGGGTCGTTACAGTACCCACCCGTTAAAGAAATTTCGTCCCCGAAATTTGGTAGAGGTTGTCATAAATAACAATAGGAATGTTTTCATGACGAATATGAGGTAATAATGAAGTTTTATCATTATTGAGAGATATAGATAAAACGATTCGATCATGTGAAGCGTACAAGTGAAGTTATCACAAAAGAGCGAAATGTGTAAATAAATATATTCGTTTCAACCGATGACGTAGTTACTGTTGATTTCCGGGATTTAAGGGATTTAAAGAAAATCTTACGTAATAAGATTTGGTTCTTCGGCGATTTAGAAAATCAAAATCTTCTTTAATTAATGCAATAATCTGTTCCTGATTTCTCTGTCGGATATATTGCTATAAATCCACCCCCTTCGTTTTCCTTATTCTCCACACCTTTTATTCTTTCTTCCTCTACTCATTCTTAATATGTTCCATCCAATCCTGATTCTTATTATACTTCTAACCTTCATATCTTTCATTCTTCTTTTTCATTTGCCGCCAGAAGAATCTATTTACTTTTATGATTTTCTTGGAATTATAATGTTTCTTATTCTCCCGTGTCTTTACGTTGCAATACGTATTGATATACACGGTTTGTAGTTTCTGGGTGATTATTGGGTTTTATATCTTCCCTTATACTTCGATGTCCTTGCTTTTGTTTTCTATAATCATTATCATCCACAGTTAATACTCTCTTCCATTTACTGCGATTTATACTCCAATTTCTATTTCGGAGCTTCATTCTTTTTCTTTTCCTCCTTTTCAACTAAGCATCTTTTGTAATGGTCCGGAATTCGTAGGTATGAAATTCGAAATGAATATAGTTAATGTCCTAAGAGAGAATTAGTAATGGCACGATTTTTGATTTGTCAAATTACCAGAATATCCTGGAAAAGACCGAGTCATCAAGAGAATATTTTCTTGATATGTTTAGAGATTGGATAGATTGTAAGAGCCGTGTAACATGGCACATGATGATGGTACTGTGAATCATCACATTCCATTAGAAACGCAACGTGACTTACTGTAATATAATGAAGTTGATCAAGTTTCATTATATTATACTAATTCACGCATCAGTTCCCAACACTGCTTCAAAACATTCATATTTTAAACTTTAAGATTTCAGAATTTAGAAACTACCACAGTTTCTTTTATGTTGTAACGCAGATATTACGGGGAGATAGATGATTGCAGATAGGAATAGCTGTGAAAATATCTTTAGAATTATGGAGAATATGTATAGCGGAAAATATGAAGATATCTTATAATATCTAAGATAAGATGATGATGAATAATATCATCTGAAAAAGTTTAGAATAAGGAGTAGGGTTCATACTAACGGTTTCAGGAGACACTGAATCGTTTGGATTCTTTGAAGACAGGTTCAGTCCTTGTATTTGTTCTTTGTTTCCTTCACGGTTAGCTCAAACCGTTTTTTTTTTTTTTTCAGTACCAAATTTTCTATCGAGCGTTCCTAACACTCCCTTCTTTATCATCAAACTTTTGGCTATTTAGGCTATCTATGAATTTACTGTTTCCTCTGCATTTAATGCAGCCATAACTGAATCGTCGGTTATCAATCCGAGGTGTTTTCGAGCGAATTGTGTTTTTAGATGATTAAACGCTTATGGTAGTATGGTGGAATATAAAAGGGTTTTCCGGTAGCGACTGCGCAAGAATAACGTATATATCGAGACTAACCTTTCTGAGAAGTCGAAGTTAACTTGTTGAAGCTGTGATAAAATTGGCTAATTTTGGAAAGGGATTACAAAGTTATTTTGGGTAATAATAACACCAAAGGAATTATCACTGCTACGTGTTAACTGTTGACTCGGTTTTCGAGAGTTTTCAGGTGTATAACTATATGCATAAATCTTCCTTCCGTAAACGAGGTGCGGTTGGTTCAACTTTTCGATCGAAGTGTTTTCAAGAATCATGAAAAGATTTGAATGTAATTGTAACTGTCGAGATACAAATGAGGTTTAAGATGAAATCAAGTGGCAAGCTTGAAGAATTATTTAGTTTCATATGTTATAATCAATATTTTAATTTAATTCATTTTAATTGTCCAAAGTTAGCAGTCCAATAGTCTGATGGTTCAATGATTCATATATAATTTAATATATAATATTCGAATTACATAATACGTATCGTGACCCGTGTACCGGTCTCGGTGTCGATCACAACTCAAAGTATATATATATTTTGGAATCAACTCCGACCCTGTATAGCCAACTCCAACATTCACATATAGAGTGTCTATGGTTGTTCCGGAATATATATATAGATGGGTCGATATGATAGGTCGAAACCTTGTATACGAGTCCCGTTATTTAAAGTGCGTAAAATAAATAACAGAACTTAAATGACAATAAACTAAATTGCGATAAAATGTAATACGGAATTAACAGTTAGCTGGGAACAGTTAACTAGGAACAGTTAGCGTGGAATCCTTAACAGATTTCAATTAGTTAATTCGTGTGTTTCTAACAATTTTTAATTTGTCCAATGTTTCTTCTTTATGCCACTTGTTGGATTCTGATAGGTAAAAATCCAAATTTGAAATTGAAATGGAAATGGTAAATCTGGGGTGAACAGATACGTATATCGGTGATTGTAAGTAGGATAGCAAATGTCCGTTGAATCAGATTCGAAGAATGTACAGTGTAACTTATTAATGTGAATTCTAAATATTCCTCAGGTACTACCCACCCGTTAAAATATTTTCATCACTAACGGTTTGTACAAAAGAATTTTTAATTACAATCTTTATGAAAATATACTTGCATATATATTTTCATCGGATGTAATCATGGATTTAATGAGTCAATAAGATATTATACTCATTTGATTTATTGTTAGCACTTGATTACATGATCTCTAAAACATTAAAGATTACATAATTACCATGTCGAACGAAGTTATAAATGAGATAGAACGATAAGTAAAGCGAAGATAATCGATATAGAATGATATGTAAAACGAAGATCATACTCGAAGTACAAATAGTGATATTGAGGTGAGTGATGTTGATATCCGAGGTACAAATTGTGATGTTGAGGTTTACAACGCGGTTGTGGTTGAGGGTGATATGGGTACTGTCGGTGTTGATGATGGTGGTACGGATTATGCTGCTGGTGCTGCTGCTGGTGTTTGTAACCTTCGCACCGTATTCTCCAAAGCCGTCACGCGAGCGCGAAGTTCGTTAACTTCTGCTAGTACACCGGGATGATTGGTGGTTGGAGTGAGCGAATGAACAAGATCTGAAATATGGGATAGTATATAATCGTGACGAGATACTCTAGAAATGAGAGAGAAAATGGTTTCTCGAACAGGTTCGCCGGTAAGTGCTTCAGGTTCATCGCCAAGAGGGCAATTTGGTGGATGGAAGGGATCACCCTCTTCATGTCTCCAGTGACTTAGTATATTACGAACCCACCCCCAATTCATCCAGAATAGATGATGGGAGATTGGTTGATCCATTCCGGTGATGCTGTCTTCGGAGCTTGAATGAAAATCCATATCGGCATAGCTGTCATAATCTGAGGAATTCGAACTAGATGCGGAATCCATCTTGTATAATCGGAAAAATGAATTTTTGGTATGAAATAGATTATAGAAGTTAGATTTGGTACTCTTCTATACATACTTTACATATGTATATATAATACCAAAATCCCGTAAATTACGGAGAATCTTTGAAAAGATGTCAACTAAAGTCCAAAGTAACAGATATGCTAAAATATGAATTTTGTCTATACACTATCGATGCACTAAATGCAGTAAGACGTGTCTAGACTTAAGAATGATAAGCAGAAAATTTCCTAAGGATGATAAGCAGATGGTTTCCAACTAGATATGATAAGCAAAACTTTTGACATATAGACACGGTCAAAGTCCAGACTCATTAATGTATTCTAACAACTATCTGTTAGGCACACTAATGCAAGACCTGGTTCACTAAGACCACCGCTCTGATACCACCTGTAAAGACCCGTCCTTATCCATCCGGACGATATCTTCAACATTTGGTCCCATTGCGATGGTCGACTCCAAGTAATGTCCTTAAATTGAGCAAATGCACAGCGGAAGACTTAATTCGTACCTGAGAATAACATGTTTTAAAACGTCAACATAAAGTTGGTGAGATATATATAGGTTTGTTGCTAGCAGCGTTATAACTATGGACCACAAGATTTCATATGTAAACATTTTAATAAAAATATTCTAAGTGATTGAGCACTTGGTAACCATACTTAACAATTAATCACGTCGCATATTCCCTTTAATATGAAATCTTACTACACTGTACCAAGTGTAGTCACGAAACGAAGTACTGTGCAACCGTTGAATACTGGTCGTCCAGTCCGGTTGGGGTTGTCAGGCCCGATAGATCTATCAACAGGATTCGCGTTTACAATACCGCTGTAAATATTAGTTACCAAGCTACAGGGAAGTATGCCAGTGGTACAACTCAACGTAGAATATATTTCTCAGTTACTTGTGTCCATAACGTAAATCATTTATAAAAACAGCGCATGTATTCTCAGCCCAAAATATTTAAAGTTTAAAAGGGGAATATATACTCACCATACTGTATTTTGTAGTAAAAATACACATAACACCATTGGTAAATTATAGGGTTGGCCTTCGATTCACGAACCTATATCATTTGTATAATTATTAATACACATAACCGTAACTGAACAAAATTATTTATTATATCATTATTTTGTATAATTAATTTGTGTATATAATTAAAATGGTTTATATTCATATAGTTATATCAATATATCCATATATATATATGTGATTGTTTAAATGTTATACTTAAAAATCGATAGTGTTGTTATTAATAATTTACTAATAATATTAATAATAACTTTATTATAATGATAATATTAATAATAATAATAATAATAGTAATAATAATATTATTATTATTTAGTGATATTACTTTCTAATAACTAAAAGGAGAATAATAATAATCATGTCACAAATTTTATCATAATAATAAGAGCAATTTATAATAACAATAATTAATAATAATAAAGCATCTACCTCCTTTATTTGAAATAAAAAGATTTGCCTCTGCCAGGTCTTGAACCCACGACCTCCAGGATACACACACCACCCTTAACCATTGAACCATTCTATTTTATCTATTATTTTACGGATCTTATGTTCATTTAACCCATCGTTCGCTCAAGCCCAAAAGCCCAACAACAAAATAAATATGTTGAAGCCCAACTCTTTTAATATAACTAGCCCACTTCAATGGCCCAACTTGTAACTCAATTTTCGGCCCAACATTCGGTTTAGGGAATACCACGTTTTTCACAACTGAAACAGAAATATAAATTAATAATCTTAATCGAATAGCAGCCTTTGTCACTTCTGGAACCGAAAGTCACAAGTGGGGTCTTCGGTTTATTGTATAATCATTTATCTAAAAACGTCATTTTTATCTTTCTCTTCTTCTTCTTAACCGACAGTCACAAGGATATTTCACACTTTATAATCATCTTCATCATCACTTTCCCCTCGTCTCTTTAATCATCATCCCCATCATCGTAATGACATCATAATATAAATTGTTATAAAACAGGCTGGATGGGATGGTGCGTATGTGTGTTGTTTGTCGATAGAAACAGATGTAAACAGATAGATTTCGGTGGCGACAACAAGTGGGTTTCGATGGTTTGTGGTTTGAACAAGAAAACAGAAGTAGAAGCAGGTTCTAATGGTTGTTTGATGATGGTAATCGTAGATGGTTTGTGGTGGTTGTTCGAGTTGGAAACAGAAAGAAATAAGCATAGCGGCAAGGAAGACCATAGTGGTGGTTTTAGTTTGCAATTCGAATAGAAACAAACAGAAGCAGGTTTGATGGTTTTGGGTTTATCTGGTAGGGAAGGGAGTGCAGGTGGTTTTTGGTCTTCAAACAACAAAACCGAAAGGAAAACAGCAGCCTCCAGGTATCGAACAAGTGGTGATTGAATCTAACAGCAACAATTTTTGCAGGTCTTGGGTTGGTAGTTCTCAGCCAAAACAAATTTTAAAAAAAAAAAAAAAAAAAACGATCGATGATGGTGTGTGTTGTGATGTTTGTGTTGAACCGAAACAGAATAGAAATAGTCGAATATGATCGAAGGTGGTGGCCGATTGGTTTGAAGAAGGCAAGTAACAGTAGCGGTTAATATAGTTTTGTGTTATTGAATTGGTGATGATTATGGGTTGGTTTAGACTTGGTTCTAAATGTGTAGATGTTTTTTTTTTTTTTTTCCAGTGGGTTGTCAAGGATGCGTTCTTGGGTGGTGTTTAGCAATGGTGGTGGTATTGGTTCTAATTGAGAATAGAGAGGGATTAAGAACACGGTTAGTGATTTAACTAATAGTGGACGTGTGTGTGTGTTTTGATTCCACGAAGAAGGTGATATGTATCTATAATATATATAGAGAGATGGTAGGTTATTTGATGGTGTGCCCAGGTTGTGGGCTTTATGATTGTTGATAAAAAAAAATAAGGTAAATGGTGTAGTGAGTTTTGTGAATGAGGAACATAATATTTATTGAGTTATACATATACATCCAACGTGCATAAATCAAACAATGTCAATAAATATATATATTAATAGCTTAGTGGATTAGTAGTTGGCTTCCATAGTGTGAAGATATAGGAATGGAACAAAATGGTTTTTCTCCTATACATAATTCATATTGACAAGCATTCACATGTAAATAGAAATCAGAAGAAACGATAAATTTGATTGATATATATAACAAACTTTGTTCTATTATATTATATATATAATAGTTTATAGATAAAATTTATAGATATAAATATAATAATAATCCTATTAATGATAATAATAATATCAATAATTCTAAATACATTAATAACAACATAGGTAAGAATCATAAATTTGATAATTTTTAATAATTTAATAATAATAATTCTTAATTCAAATTATTTAATTTTATTATCTCCAATCCCTACATTTATATATATATTTACATATATATATTTTATTTACATAGTTATTTACACACAATTATTCGTGAATCGTCGGGAGCAATCGAAGGTCAATTGATTATCCGAAAATAGATTTTCAAACTTCATAGACTCAAATTACAGATTTTGCTTATCGTGTCGGAACCATATAAAGTTTAAGGTTTAAATTTGGTCGGAAATTTCCGGGTCGTTACATATTACATCAAAACTCCCTAACTATACTGGTATCAAATCAATCTTAAATATTTCACTACCCAGTTTAATTTCTCGATTCCGGCATATATTATCTGCTGAAATTAATTTACCGTTTGCTAATTCGAGTAAAAATTTACTATCCAACGGCATCAATGGACAACTTAATTTAGCACAAAAATCTTTACTCATATAGCTTCTATTCGCACCCGAATCAAATAAAATGTAAGCAGATTTATTGTCAATAAGAAATGTACTCGTAATAAGCTCCGGGTCTTCCTGTGCCTCTGCCGCATTAATTTTGAAAACTCTTCCGCGGCCTTGTCCATTCGTGTTCTCCTGGTTCGGGCAATTTCTAATAATCTGGCCCAGTTTTCCACATTTATAACAAACTACATTGGCATAACTTGCTCCGACACTACTTGCACCGCCATTACTCGTTCCGACACCATTTGTTCCTTTCGTTCTGTTAACCCCTGGTCCGTAGACCTCACACTTCACCGCGCTATGACCATTTCTTTTACACTTGTTGCAAAATTTGGTGCAGAACCCCGAGTGATACTTTTCACACTTTTGGCATAGCTGCTTCTGATTTTTGTTGTTGTTGCGGTTATTATTGTTGTTGGGATGATTGTTGTAGTTGCTGTTGTTGTTGTTGTTATTGTTGGGCCGTTTGTTGTAGTTGCGATTGATGTTGCGATTGTTGGGATAGTAGTTGCGATTATTGTTGTAATTGCTGTTGTTGTTGTATTGGTGATTCTTATCACCGTTTTCCTCCCACTTTCTTTTGACTTGCTTCACATTGGCCTCTTCAGCAGTCTGTTCTTTAATTCTTTCTTCAATCTGGTTCACTAGTTTGTGAGCCATTCTACATGCCTGTTGTATGGAGGCGGGCTCGTGTGAACTTATATCTTCTTGGATTCTTTCCGGTAATCCTTTCACAAACGCGTCGATCTTCTCTTCCTCATCTTCGAATGCTCCCGGACACAATAGGCACAATTCTGTGAATCGTCTTTCGTACGTGGTAATATTAAATCCTTGGGTTCGTAACCCTCTAAGTTTTGTCTTGAGCTTATTGACCTCGGTTCTGGGACGGTACTTCTCGTTCATCAAGTGCTTGAATGCCGACCACGGTAGTGCGTACGCATCATCTTGTCCCACTTGCTCTAGATAGGTATTCCACCATGTTAACGCAGAACCTATGAAAGTATGCGTAGAGTACTTCACTTTGTCCTCTTCAGTACACTTACTTATGGCAAACACCGATTCGACCTTCTCGGTCCACCGTTTCAATCCGATCGGTCCTTCAGTTCAATCAAATTCCAAAGGTTTGCAGGCAGTGAATTCTTTGTAGGTGCATCCTACACGATTTCCTGTACTACTAGATCCAAGGTTATTGTTGGTATGTAGCGCAGCCTGTACTGCGGCTATGTTTGAAGCTAGAAAAGTACGGAATTCCTCTTCATTCATATTCACGGTGTGTCGAGTAGTCAAATGGAACAAGTTAATCATACAGAATATTAAGAGTAGTTAATTGTATTTCGCAGCATTATATGAACTCATTTATTTGAGCATCAATGATGTTCCCCTCGCAAAAGAATTTCCCGATGTATTTCCGAAAGAATTACCGGGACTACCTCCACATCGATCTGTTGAATTTCAAATAGATCTTGTACCAGGAGCTGCAACAATAGCTCGTGCTCCTTATAGACTCGCACCCAGCGAGATGAAAGAACTGCAAAGCCAACTGCAAGAACTATTAGAACGTGGTTTCATTCGGCCAAGCACATCACCATGGGGAGCTCCTGTTTTGTTTGTCAAGAAGAAGGATGGTACATTTAGGTTATGTATTGACTACAGAGAGTTGAACAAACTTACCATCAAAAACCGTTATCCACTGCCGAGAATTGACGACTTATTTGATCAACTACAAGGCTCGTCGGTTTATTCGAAGATCGATTTACGTTCTGGATATCATCAAATGCGAGTAAAGGAGGATGATATTCCAAAAACTGCTTTTAGGACGCGTTATGGTCATTACGAGTTTATGGTTATGCCGTTTGGATTGACTAACGCACCAGCTGTGTTCATGGACCTTATGAACCTAGTGTGTGGGCCATATCTTGACAAGTTTGTCATTGTTTTCATCGATGACATACTTATTTACTCAAAGAATGATCAAGAGCACGAAGAACATTTGAGAAAAGTGCTAGAAGTATTGAGGAAAGAAAAACTGTACGCTAAGTTTTCAAAGTGTGCATTTTGGTTGAAAGAAGTTCAATTCCTCGGTCACATAGTGAACAAAGAAGGTATCCAGGTGGACCCGACAAAGATCGAAACTGTTGAAAATTGGGAAACCCCAAAAACTCCGAAGCATATACGTCAATTTTTAGGATTGGCTGGTTACTACAGAAGATTCATCCAAGATTTCTCCAAAATAGCAAAACCCTTGACTCCATTAACGCATAAAGGAAAGAAATTTGAATGGAAGGATGAACAAGAGGAGGCGTTTCAATTATTGAAGAAAAAGCTAACTACGGCACCTATATTGTCATTGCCTGAAGGGAATGATGATTTTGTGATTTATTGTGACGCATCAAAGCAAGGTCTCGGTTGTGTATTAATGCAACGAACGAAGGTGATTGCTTATGCGTCTAGACAATTAAAGATTCACGAGCAAAATTATACGACGCATGATTTGGAATTAGGCCCGGTTGTTTTTGCATTAAAGACTTGGAGGCACTACTTATATGGGGTCAAAAGTATTATATATACCGACCACAAAAGTCTTCAACACATATTTAATCAGAAACAACTGAATATGAGGCAGCGTAGGTGGATTGAATTGTTGAATGATTACGACTTTGAGATTCGTTACCACCCGGGGAAGGCAAATGTGGTAGCCGACGCCTTGAGCAGAAAGGACAGAGAACCCATTCGAGTAAAATCTATGAATATAATGATTCACAATAACCTTACTACTCAAATAAAGGAGGCGCAACAAGGAGTTTTAAAAGAGGGAAATTTAAAGGATGAAATACCCAAAGGATCGGAGAAGCATCTTAATATTCGGGAAGACGGAACCCGGTATATGGCTGAAAGTATTTGGGTACCAAAATTTGGAGATATGAGAGAATTGGTACTTAGAGAAGCACATAAAAACAGATACTCAATACATCCTGGAACGGGGAAGATGTACAAGGATCTCAAGAAACATTTTTGGTGGCCGGGTATGAAAGCCGATGTTGCTAAATACGTAGGAGAATGTTTGACGTGTTCTAAGGTCAAAGCTGAGCATCAGAAACCATCAGGTCTACTTCAACAACCCGAAATCCCGGAATGGAAATGGGAAAACATTACCATGGATTTCATCACTAAATTGCCAAGGAGTGCAAGTGGTTTTGATACTATTTGGGTAATAGTTGATCGTCTCACCAAGTCAGCACACATTCTGCCAATAAGAGAAGATGACAAGATGGAGAAGTTAGCACGACTGTATTTGAAGGAATTCGTCTCCAGACATGGAATACCAATCTCTATTATCTCTGATAGGGATGGCAGATTTATTTCAAGATTCTGGCAGACATTACAGCAAGCATTGGGAACTCGTCTAGACATGAGTACTGCCTATCATCCACAAACTGATGGGCAGAGCAAAAAGATGATACAAACGCTTGAAGACATGCTACGAGCTTGTGTTATTGATTTCGGAAACAGTTGGGATCGACATCTACCGTTAACAGAATTTTCCTACAACAACAGCTACCATTCAAACATTGAGATGGCGCCGTTTGAAGCACTTTATGGTAGAAAGTGCAGGTCTCCGATTTGTTGGAGTGAAGTGGGGGATAGACAGATTACGGGTCCGGAGATAATACAAGAAACTACCGAGAAGATCATCCAAATTCAACAACGGTTGAAAACCACCCAAAGCCGACAAAAGAGCTACGCTGACATTAAAAGAAAAGATATAGAATTTGAAATTGGAGAGATGGTCATGCTTAAAGTTGCACCTTGGAAAGGCGTTGTTCAATTTGGTAAACGAGGGAAATTAAATCCAAGGTATATTGGACCATTCAAGATTATTGATCGTGTCGGACCAGTAGCTTACCGACTTGAGTTACTCAACAACTCGCAGCTGTACATAACACTTTTCACGTCTCGAATTTGAAGAAATTTTTTCCAAAGAAGATCTCACTATTCCGTTAGATGAAATCCAAATCAATGAAAAACTTCAATTTATCGAAGAACCCGTCGAAATAATGGATCGTGAGGTTAAAAGACTTAAGCAAAACAAGATACCAATTGTTAAGGTTCGATGGAATGCTCGTAGAGGACCCGAGTTCACCTGGGAACGAGAAGATTAGATAAAGAAGAAATACCCGCACTTATTTCCAGAAGATACGTCAACACCTCCAACTGCTTAAAATTTCGGGACGAAATTTATTTAACGGGTAGGTACTGTAGTGACCCGAACTTTTCCATGTTTATAAATATTAAATGAAATTGCTATTTACATGATTAAGTGTTTCCAACATGTTAAGCAATCAAACTTGTAAGACTTGATTAATTGAAATAGGTTTCATATAGACAATTGACCACCCAAGTTGACCGGTGATTCACGAACGTTAAAACTTGTAAAAACTATATGATGACATATATATGGTTATATATATAGTTAACATGATATTATGATAAGTAAACATATCATTAAGTATATTAACAATGAACTACATATGTAAAAACAAGACTACTAACTTAATGATTTTGAAACGAGACATATATGTAACGATTATCGTTGTAACGACATTTAATGTATATATATCATATTAAGAGATATTCGTACATCATAATATCATAATAATATAATAATTTAAAATCTCTTTTGATATTATAAACATTGGGTTAACAACATTTAACAAGATCGTTAACCTAAAGTTTTCAAAACAACATTTACATGTAACGACTAACGATGACTTAACGACTCAGTTAAAATGTATATACATGTAGTGTTTTAATATGTATTCATACACTTTTGAAATACTTCAAGACACTTATCAAAATACTTCTACTTAACAAAAATGCTTACAATTACATCCTCGTTCAGTTTCATCAACAATTCTACTCGTATGCACCCGTATTCGTACTCGTACAATACACAGCTTTTAGATGTATGTACTATTGGTATATGCACTCCAATGATCAGCTTTTAGCAGCCCATGTGAGTCACCTAACACATGCGGGAACCATCATTTGGCAACTAGCATGAAATATCTCATAAAATTACAAAAATATGAGTAATCATTCATGACTTATTTACATGAAAACAAAATTACATATCCTTTATATCTAATCCATACACCAACGACCAAAAACACCTACAAACACTTTCATTCTTCAATTTTATTCATCTAATTGATCCCTCTCAAGTTCTATCTTCAAGTTCTAAGTGTTCTTCATAAATTCCAAAAGTTCTACTTTCATAAAATCAAGAATACTTCCAAGATTGCAAGTTTACTTCCAAGTTTTCTAAATCCATTCCAAGTAATCATACAAGATCAAGAAACCTTTGTTACTTACAGAAGGTTATCTTTCTAATACAAGGTAATAATCATATTCAAACTTTAATTCAATTTCTATAACTATAACAATCTTATTTCGAGTGGAAATCTTACTTGAAATTGTTTTCGTGTCATGATTCTGCTTCAAGAACTTTCAAGCCATCCAAGGATCCTTTGAAGCTAGATCTATTTTTCTCATTTCCAGTAGGTTTATCCAAGGAACTTGAGGTAGTAATGATGTTCATAACATCATTCGATTCATACATATAAAGCTATCTTATTCAAAGGTTTAAACTTGTAATCACTAGAACATAGTTTAGTTAATTCTAAACTTGTTCGCAAATAAAAGTTAATCCTTCTAACTTGAATTTTAAAATCAACTAAACACATGTTCTATATCTATATGATATGCTAACTTAATGATTTAAAACCTGGAAACACGAAAAACACCGTAAAATCGGATTTACGCCGTCGTAGTAACACCGCGGGCTGTTTTGGGTTAGTTAATTAAAAACTATGATAAACTTTGATTTAAAAGTTGTTATTCGGGAAAAATGATTTTTATTATGAACATGAAACTATATCCAAAAATTATGGTTAAACTCAAAGTGGAAGTATTTTTTCTAAAATGGTCATCTAGACGTAGTTCTTTCGACTGAAATGACTACCTTTATAAAAACGACTTGTAGCAATTTGATTCACTCAAAAACGGATTTAAAATGAAGAAGTTATGGGTAAAACAAGATTGGATAATTTTTCTCATTTTAGCTACGTGAAAATTGGTAACAAATCTATTCCAACCATAACTTAATCAACTTGTATTGTATATTATGTAATCTTGAGATACCATAGACACGTATACAATGTTTCGACCTATCATGTCGACACATCTATATATATTTCGGAACAACCATAGACACTCTATATGTGAATGTTGGAGTTAGCTATACAGGGTTGAGGTTGATTCCAATATATATATAGTTTGAGTTGTGATCAATACTGAGATACGTATACACTGGGTCGTGGATTGATTCAAGATAATATTTATCGATTTATTTCTGTACATCTAACTGTGGACAACTAGTTGTAGGTTACTAACGAGGACAGCTGACTTAATAAACTTAAAACATCAAAATATATTAAAAGTGTTGTAAATATATTTTGAACATACTTTGATATATATGTATATATTGTTATAGGTTCGTGAATCAACCAGTGGCCAAGTCTTACTTTTCGACGAAGTAAAAATCTGTGAAAGTGAGTTATAGTCCCACTTTTAAAATATAATATTTTTGGGATGAGAATACATGCAGGTTTTATAAATGATTTACAAAATAGACACAAGTACGTGAAACTACATTCTATGGTTGAATTATCGAAATCGAATATGCCCCTTTTTATTAAGTCTGGTAATCTAAGAATTAGGGAACAGACACCCTAATTGACGTGAATCCTAAAGATAGATCTATTGGGCCTAATAAACCCCATCCAAAGTACTGGATGCTTTAGTACTTCGAAATTTATATCATATCTGAAGGGTGTCCCGGAATGATGGGGATATTCTTATATATGCATCTTGTTAATGTCGGTTACCTGGTGTTCACCATATGAATGATTTTTTTTATCTCTATGTATGGGATGTGTATTGAAATATGAAATCTTGTGGTCTATTGTTACGATTTGATATATATAGGTTAAACCTATAACTCACCAACATTTTTGTTGACGTTTAAAGCATGTTTATTCTCAGGTGAATACTAAGAGCTTCCGCTATTGCGTACTAAAATAAGGACAAGATTTGGAGTCCATGTTTGTATGATATTGTGTAAAAACTGCATTCAAGAAACTGATTTCGATGTGACATATTTGTATTGTTAACCATTATGTAATGGTCGTGTGTAAACAGGATATTTTAGATTATCATTATTTGATAATCTACGTAAAGCTTTTTGAACCTTTATTTATGAAATAAAGGTTATGGTTTGTTTTAAAAATGAATGCAGTCTTTGAAAAACGTCTCATATAGAGGTCAAAACCTCGCAACGAAATCAATTAATATGGAACGTTTTTAATCAATAAGAACGGGACATTTCAGTTGGTATCCGAGCGTTGGTCTTAGAGAACCAGAAAATTTGCATTAGTGTGTCTTATCGAGTTTGTTAGGATGCATTAGTGAGTCTGGACTTCGACCGTGTTTTCTTTAAAAATGATTGCTTAACATTTTTGTTGGAAACTATATATTATTAACATGTATATATTATGTGATATATTAATCTCTTAACATGTTTGATATTGTGTGATAGATGTCTACCTCTAGCACAAATCCCATTGACTCACCTAATAATAACGAAGAGTCGAATATATATTGGACTGATTCACAAGTTCCCGAAGAGGAACCAGAAGAAGAATCAGAACTGGAAGAGGAGGAACCGGAGGAGGAAATAGAACCGGTGGGGGAAATAATAAAGCGTAGTTAATCATACAGAATATTAAGAGTAGTTAATAGTATTTCGTAGCATAATATGAACTCATTTATAAAAGCTTTTTCTTCATATTAGCGTTTTATAAGTTTAAATTCGGGTAGTACCTACCCGTTAAGTTCATACTTAGTAGCTAATATACAATTCAACTACTACAATTCTATATGAAAAACTGATTATAATAATATTTCGCGTTCAAACTTTTATACAATATTTTACAAACTTACAATACCGCTTATTTTACATAAAGCATGAAATATAGCACACAATAACTTTGATACAAGATAGTTGTGAAGATAATTCTAGTTAGTACACAAGTCGTTCAGCAAAGGCAATAAAGACACGTAATTCATATGTCCAGAAACAAGTCATGCATTCTGGTTTTACTAGGACTACTTCCCATCCTTGGTCTTGTGGAACATAACCGTTATGGCCGTTGATAAGACAGCGTGTTGTAACGTCGTCAAAGGGACGAGGGTTACGTAATGACCAACAGTCTCGTAATAAGCTAAAAACCTCATTTCTTACCCCAATTACCGACTCCGTCACTTGTGGGAACGTTTTGTTTAATAGTTGTAGCCCGATGTTCTTTTTCTCACTTTGGTGAGAAGCGAACATTACTAACCCGTAAGCATAGCATGCTTCTTTATGTTGCATGTTAGCCGCTTTTTCTAAATCATGAAGTCCTATATTTGGATACATTGAGTCAAAATAATTTCTTAACCCGTTGCGTAAAATAGCATTTGGGTTCCCCGCAATATATGCGTCAAAGTAAACACATCGTAACTTATGGGTTTCCCAATGTGATATCCCCCATCTTTTAAACGAAAGTCTCTTATAAACCAAGACATTCTTGGAACGTTTTTCAAATGTCTTACAAACTGATCTCGCCTTAAATAGTTGTGCCGAGGAATTCTGACCGACTCTAGACAAGATTTCATCAATCATGTCTCCGGGTAGGTCTCTTAAAATATTGGGTTGTCTATCCATTTTGTGTTTTTAAACTGTAAAATAGACAAGAGTTAGATTCATAAAAAAATACTTATTCATACAAGCAATTTTTATATATATCATAAAGCATAAGCACACTATATTACATATATTACACCACATGAATACAACTATCTTATTCCGACTCGCTCGTTTCTTCTTCTTCGGTTTTGGTTCATTTTGCCAAGTTTCTAGGGATATATGATGTTCCCCTAATACGAGCCGTCGTTTTCCACATTGGTTTAGAAAAACCTAGTGGTTTAGAGGTTCCCGGGTCATTGTTACAACTTAAGGACTTCGGGGGTTGACGATACATATAAAGTTCATCGGGGTTGGAATTAGATTTCTGTATTTTTATGCCCTTTCCCTTATTATTTTCTTTTGCCTTTTTAAATTCAGTTGGGGTAATTTCTATAACATCATCGGAATTCTTGTCGGAATCCGATTCATCGGAGAATTGGTAATCCTCCCAATATTTTGCTTCCTTGGCGGAAACACCATTGACCATAATTAACCTTGGTCGGTTGGTTGAGGATTTTCTTTTACTTAACCGTTTTATTATTTCCCCCACTGGTTCTATTTCTTCATCCGGTTCCGATTCTTCTTCCGGTTCCGATTCTTCTTCAATCATTCCAATTTATATTTGACTCTTCATTATTATTAGGTGAGTCAATGGGACTTGTTCTAGAGGTAGACATCTATCACATAATATCAAACGCGTTAAGAGATTAATATATCACATAATATTCTCATGTTAAAAATATATAGCTTCCAACAAAATTTGTTAAGCAATCATTTTTCAAGTAAACACGGTCGAAGTCCAGACTCACTAATGCATCCTAACAAACTCGATAAGACATACTAATATAAAATTCTGGTTCTCTAAGACCAACGCTCGGATACCAACTGAAATGTCCCTTTCTTATTGATTAAAAACGTTTCATATTAATTGAATTCGTTGCGAGGTTTTGACCTCTATATGAGATGTTTTTCAAAGACTGCATTCATTTTTAAAACAAACCATAACCTTTATTTCATAAATAAAGGTTTAAAAAGCTTTACGTAGATTATCAAATAATGATAATCTAAAATATCCTGTTTACACACGACCATTACATAATGGTTTACAATACAAATATGTTACATCGAAATCAGTTTCTTGAATGTAGTTTTTACACAATATCATACAAACATGGACTCCAAATCTTGTCCTTATTTTAGTATGCAACAGCGAAAGCTCTTAGTATTCACCTGAGAATAAACATGCTTTAAACGTCAACAAAAATGTTGGTGAGTTATAGGTTTAACCTATATATATCAAATCGTAACAATAGACCACAAGATTTCATATTTCAATACACATCCCATACATAGAGATAAAAATCATTCATATGGTGAACACCTGGTAACCGACATTAACAAGATGCATATATAAGAATATCCCCATCATTCCGGGACACCCTTCGGATATGATATAAATTTTGAAGTACTAAAGCATCCGGTACTTTGGATGGGGTTTGTTAGGCCCAATAGATCTATCTTTAGGATTCGCGTCAATTAGGGTGTCTGTTCCCTAATTCTTAGATTACCAGACTTAATAAAAAGGGGCATATTCGATTTCGATAATTCAACCATAGAATGTAGTTTCACGTACTTGTGTCTATTTTGTAAATCATTTATAAAACCTGCATGTATTCTCATCCCAAAAATATTAGATTTTAAAAGTGGGACTATAACTCATTTTCACAGATTTTTACTTCGTCGAGAAGTAAGACTTGGCCACTGGTTGTTTCACGAACCTATAACAATATATACATATATATCAAAGTATGTTCAAAATATATTTACAACACTTTTAATATATTTTGATGTTTTAAGTTTATTAAGTCAGCTGTCCTCGTTAGTAACCTACAACTAGTTGTCCACAGTTAGATGTACAGAAATAAATCGATAAATATTATCTTGAATCAATCCACGACCCAGTGTATACGTATCTCAGTATTGATCACAACTCAAACTATATATATTTTGGAATCAACCTCAACCCTGTATAGCTAACTCCAACATTCACATATAGAGTGTCTATGGTTGTTCCGAAATATATATAGATGTGTCGACATGATAGGTCGAAACATTGTATACGTGTCTATGGTATCTCAAGATTACATAATATACAATACAAGTTGATTAAGTTATGGTTGGAATGGATTTGTTACCAATTTTCACGTAGCTAAATTGAGAAAAATTATCCAATCTTGTTTTACCCATAACTTCTTCATTTTAAATCTGTTTTGAGTGAATCAAATTTTTATGGTTTCATATTGAACTCTATTTTATGAATGTAAACAGAAAAAGTATAGGTTTATAGTCGGAAAAATAAGTTACAAGTCATTTTGTAAAGGTAGTCATTTCAGTCGAAAGAACGACGTCTAGATGACCATTTTAGAAAACATACTTCCACTTTGAGTTTAACAATAATTTTTGGATATAGTTTCATGTTCATAATAAAAATAATTTTCATAGAATAACAACTTTTAAATCAAAGTTTATTATAGTTTTTAATTAACTAACCCAAAACAGCCCGCGGAGTTACTACGACGGCGTAAATCCGGTTTTACGGTGTTTTTCGTGTTTCCAGGTTTTAAATCATTAAGTTAGCATATCATATAGATATATAACATGTGTTTAATTGATTTTAAAAGTCAAGTTAGAAGGATTAACTTTTATTTGCGAACAAGTTTAGAATTAACTAAACTATGTTCTAGTGATTACAAGTTTAAACCTTCGAATAAGATAGCTTTATATGTATGAATCGAATGATGTTATGAATATCATTACTACCTCAAGTTCCTTGGATAAACCTACTAGAAATGAGAAAAATAGATCTAGCTTCAAAGGATCCTTGGATGGCTTGAAAGTTCTTGAAGCAGAATCATGACACGAAAATAATTTCAAGTAAGATTTCCACTCGAAATAAGATTGTTATAGTTATAGAAATTGAATTAAAGTTTGAATAGGATTATTACCTTGTATTATAATGATAACCTACTGTAAGTAACAAAGGTTTCTTGATCTTGGATGATTACTTGGAATGGATTTAGAAAACTTGGAAGTAAACTTGCAATCTTGGAAGTATTCTTGATTTTATGAAACTAGAACTTTTAGAATTTATGAAGAACACTTAGAACTTGAAGATAGAACTTGAGAGAGATCAATTAGATGAAGAAAATTGAAGAATGAAAGTGTTTGTAGGTGTTTTTGGTCATTGGTGTATGGATTAGATATAAAGGATATGTAATTTTGTTTTCATGTAAATAAGTCATGAATGATTACTCATATTTTTGTAATTTTATGAGATATTTCATGCTAGTTGCCAAATGATGGTTCCCACATGTCTTAGGTGACTCACATGGGCTGCTAAGAGCTGATAATTGGAGTGTATATACCAATAGTACATACATCTAAAAGCTGTGTATTGTAAGAGTACAAATACGGGTGCATACGAGTAGAATTATTGATGAAACTGAACGAGGATGTAATTGTAAGCATTTTTGTTAAGTAGAAGTATTTTGATAAGTGTCTTGAAGTCTTTCAAAAGTGTATGAATACATATTAAAACACTACATGTATATACATTTTAACTGAGTCGTTAAGTCATCGTTAGTCGTTACATGTAAGTGTTGTTTTGAAACCTTTAGGTTAACGATCTTGTTAAGTGTTGTTAACCCAATGTTTATAATATCAAATGAGATGTTAAATTGTTATATTATCATGATATTATGATATATAATATATCTTAGTATGATATATATACTGTTAAATGTCGTTACAACGATAATCGTTACATATATGTCTCGTTTCGAAATCATTAAGTTAGTAGTCTTATTTTTACATATGTATTTCATTGTTAATACACTTAATAATATATTTACTTATCATTTAACATAATTAACCAAGTGTATCAATATCGTAATATGATTCATATGTACCTAGTAAGACGTTGTTATAACGATAATCGTTATATATATCGTTTTCAAGTTTCTTAAATTAATAGTCTCATTTTTATGTATATAACTCATTGTTAAAATACCTAATGAGATACATACTTATAATAAAATCATGTTAACTATATATATAACATATATATGTCATCGTATAGTTTTTACAAGTTTTAACGTTCGTGAATCACCGGTCAACATGGGTGGTCAATTGTCTATATGAAACCTATTTCAATTAATCAAGTCTTAACAAGTTTGATTGCTTAACATGTTGGAAACACTTAATCATGTAAATAACAATTTCATTTAATATATATATATATAAACATAGAAAAGTTCGGGTCACTACACGCTTGAAGACATGCTACGAGCATGTGTTATTGATTTCGGAAACAGTTGGGATCGACATCTACCGTTAGCAGAATTTTCCTACAACAACAGCTACCATTCAAGCATTGAGATGGCGCCGTTTGAAGCACTTTATGGTAGAAAGTGCAGGTCTCCGATTTGTTGGAATGAAGTGGGGGATAGACAGATTACGGGTCCGGAGATAATACAAGAAACTACCGAGAAGATCATCCAAATTCAACAACGGTTGAAAACCGCCCAAAGTCGACAAAAGAGCTACGCTGACATTAAAAGAAAAGATATAGAATTTGAAATTGGAGAGATGGTCATGCTTAAAGTTGCACCTTGGAAAGGCGTTGTTCGATTTGGTAAACGAGGGAAATTAAATCCAAGGTATATTGGACCATTCAAGATTATTGATCGTGTCAGACCAGTAGCTTACCGACTTGAGTTACCTCAACAACTCGCGGCTGTACAAAACACTTTCCACGTCTCGAATTTAAAGAAATTTTTTGCTAAAGAAGATCTCACTATTCCGTTAGATCAAAATCCAAATCAACGAAAAACTTCAATTTATCGAAGAACCCGTCGAAATAATGGATCGTGAGGTTAAAAGACTTAAGCAAAACAAGATACCAATTGTTAAGGTTTGATGGAATGCTCGTAGAGGACCCGAGTTCACCTGGGAACAAGAAGATCAGATAAAGAAGAAATACCCGCACTTATTTCCAGAAGATACGTCAACACCTCCAACTTCTTAAAATTTCGGGACGAAATTTATTTAACGGGTAGGTACTGTAGTGACCCGAACTTTTCCATGTTTATATATATTAAATGAAATTGTTATTTACATGATTAAGTGTTTCCAACATGTTAAGCAATCAAACTTGTTAAGACTTGATTAATTGAAATATGTTTCATATAGACAATTGACCACCCAAGTTGACCGGTGATTCACAAACGTTAAAACTTTTAAAAACTATATGATGACATATATATGGTTATATATATAGTTAACATGATATTATGATAAGTAAACATATCATTAAGTATATTAACAATGAACTACATATGTAAAAACAAGACTACTAACTTAATGATTTTGAAACGAGACATATATGTAACGATTATCGTTGTAACGACATTTAATGTGTATATATCATATTAAGAGATATTCGTACATCATAATATCATGATAATATAATAATTTAAAATCTCTTTTGATATTATAAACATTGGGTTAACAACATTTAACAAGATCGTTAACATAAAGGTTTCAAAACAACACTTACATGTAACGATTAACGATGACTTAACGACTCAGTTAAAATGTATATACATGTAGTGTTTTAATATGTATTCATACACTTTTGAAAGACTTCAAGACACTTATTAAAATACTTCTACTTAACAAAAATGCTTACAATTACATCCTTGTTCAGTTTCATCAACAATTCTACTCGTATGCACCCGTATTAGTACTCGTACAATACACAGCTTTTAGATGTATGTAATATTGGTATATACACTCTAATGATCAGCTCTTAGCAGCCCATGTGAGTCACCTAACACATGTGGGAACCATAATTTGGCAACTAGCATGAAATATCTCATAAAATTACAAAAATATGAGTAATCATTCATGACTAATTTACATGAAAACAAAATTACATATCCTTTATATCTAATCCATACACCAACGACCAATAACACCTACAAACACTTTCATTCTTTAATTTTCTTCATCTAATTGATCTCTCTCAAGTTCTATCTTCAAGTTCTAAGTGTTCTTCATAAATTCCAAAAGTTCTAGTTTCATAAAATCAAGAATACTTACAAGATTGCAAGTATACTTCCAAGTTTTCTAAATCCATTCCAAGTAATCATCCAAGATCATGAAACCTTTGTTACTTACAGTAGGTTATCTTTCTAATACAAGGTAATAATCATATTCAAACTTTAATTCAATTTCTATAACTATAGCAATCTTATTTCGAGTGGAAATCTTACTTGAAATTATTTTCGTGTCATGATTCTCCTTCAAGAACTTTCAAGCCATCCAAGGATCCTTTGAAGCTAGATCCATTTTTCTCATTTCCCGTAGGTTTATCCAAGGAACTTGAGGTAGTAATGATGTTCATAACATCATTCGATTCATACATAAAAAGCTGTCTTATTCAACGTTATAAACTTGTAATCACTAGAACATAGTTTAGTTAATTCTAAACTTGTTCGCAAATAAAGTTAATCCTTCTAACTAGACTTTTAAAATCAACTAAAAACATGTTCTATATCTATATGATATGCTAACTTAATGATTTAAAACCCGGAAACACGATAAACACCATAAAACTGGATATACGCCGTTGTAGTAAAACCGGGGGCTGTTTTGGTTGGGATAATTAAAAGCTAAGAAGAACTTTGATTTAAAAGCTATACTTCTGGAAAAATGATTTTTCTTATGAACATGAAACTATATCCAAAAATCATGGTTAAACTCAAAGTGAAAGTATGTTTTTCAAAATGGTCATCAATATGTCGTTCTTTCGACGGAAATGACTACCTCTTTCAAAAATGACTTGTAACTTGTATTTACGACTATAAAATTATACTTTTTCTGTTTATATTCATAAAGGTAAGTTCAATACGAAATTGTGGCCACTGGAATCACTCAAAACGGATTAGAAACGAAGAAATGGCGAGTAAAACAAGATTGATAAAAACTACTCATTTTACCTACGTGAAAGTTAGTAATAAATCTATTCCAACCATAACCTAATCAACTTATATTGTATATTATGTAATCTTGAGATACCATAGACATGTATACAATGTTTCGACCTATCATGTCGGACCATCTATATATATTGCAGAACAACCATAGACACTCTATATGTGAATGTTGGAGTTAGCTATACAGGGTTGAGGTTGATTCCAAAATATATATATAGTTTGAGTTGTGATCAATACTGAGATACGTATACACTGGGTCGTGGATTGATTCAAGATAATATTTATCGATTTATTTCTGTACATCTAACTGTGGACAACTAGTTGTAGGTTACTAACGAGGACAGCTGACTTAATAAACTTAAAACGTCAAAATATATTGAAAGTGTTGTAAATATATTTTTTATAGGTTCGTGAATCAACCAGTGGCCAAGTCTTACTTCCCGACGAAGTAAAAATATGTGAAAGTGAGTTATAGTCCCACTTTTAAAATCTAATATTTTTGGGATGAGAATACATGCAGGTTTTATAAATGATTTACAAAATAGACACAAGTACGTGAAACTACATTCTATGGTTGAATTATCGAAATCGAATATGCCCCTTTTTATTAAGTCTGGTAATCTAAGAATTAGGGAACAGACACCCTAATTGACGCGAATCCTAAAGATAGATCTATTGGGCCTAACAAACCCCATCCAAAGTACCGGATGCTTTAGTACTTCGAAATTTATATCATATCCGAAGGGTGTCCCGGAATGATGGGGATATTCTTATATATGCATCTTGTTAATGTCGGTTACCAGGTGTTCACCATATGAATGATTTTTATCTCTATGTATGGGATGTGTATTGAAATATGAAATCTTGTGATCTATTGTTACGATTTGATATATATAGGTTAAACCTATAACTCACCAACATTTTTGTTGACGTTTAAAGCATGTTTATTCTCAGGTGAATACTAAGAGCTTCCGCTGTTGCATACTAAAATAAGGACAAGAATTGGAGTCCATGTTTGTATGATATTGTGTAAAAACTGCATTCAAGAAACTGATTTCGATGTAACATATTTGTATTGTAAACCATTATTTAATGGTCGTGTGTAAACAGGATATTTTAGATTATCATTATTTGATAATCTACGTAAAGCTTTTTAAAACTTTATTTATGAAATAAAGGTTATGGTTTGTTTTAAAAAATGAATGCAGTCTTTGAAAAACGTCTCATATAGAGGTTAAAACCTCGCAACGAAATCAATTAATATGGAACGTTTTTAATCAATAAGAACGGGACATTTCAGTTAAGCAAACGCAGTATGATCGCAAAAATATCCAAAAAAATTCAATCTCTCTCTATATATGTATACGTAAATATATATAATTTATATTTTAATTTTAATTTTAATTCTAAATTCTAATAATAAGGGTATGTTAGCGAATGTTGAAAGGGTGTAAGTCAAAATTCTGTCCGTGTAACGCTACGCTATTTTTAATAATTGTAAGTTATGTTCAACCTTTTTAATTTAATGTCTCGTAGCTAAGTTATTATTATGCTAATTTAAAATACTTTTGGATAAATAATAATAACTTAGCTACGAGACATTAAATTAAAAAAGTTGAACATAACTTACAATGATTAAAAATAGCGTAGCGTTACACGGACAGAATTTCGACTTACACCCTTACAACATTTGCTAACATACCCTTATTATTAGAATTTAAAATTAAAATTAAAATATAAATTATATATATTTACGTATACATATATATAGAGAGATTGAATTATATATACCCAATTCTTTTCTTCTCTTTCTTCTGTAACAAGATTTTAATACTTTGTTTAATAATTACACCAGGATGTCGACTGAGTGTAACCCAAGGTTTTAATACTCTGTTATCAATTATGCCAAGTGTCCTTGTACATAATTTCACCCCTGTTTTAATAATTCTAGTGGCTATTAATCCATTCCCGTGTCCGGTTAAATAAACGATTATTCGTACATATAAATATCCCGCCCATCGTGTCCGATTGAGTGTATATGGTTATTTATAGGGACGTCCAATTGTAAATCTTTATATTAAAATTAACAAACTATCATTTAGTTAAACAAATATAAAGCCCATTAATAGCCCATAGTCTAATTTCCACAAGTGTCGTTCTTTTGTCCAAACCCCAATTATGGTACAAAGCCCAATTATCCAATTTTAGTAATTAGCCCATCATCATGATTACTTCATTTTAAATAAGCATAATAATAACTTAGCTACGAGACATTAAATTAAAAAGGTTGAACATAACTTACAATGATTAAAAATAGCGTAGCGTTACACGGACAGAATTTCGACTTACACCCTTACAACATTCGCTAACATACCCTTATTATTAGAATTTAAAATTAAAATTAAAATTAAAATATAAATTATATATATTTACGTATACATATATAGAGAGAGATTGAATTTTTTTGGATATTTTTGCGATCAAACTGCGTTTGCTTTTATAGGGATTTGAGTCCAGGTGAGCTCCGCGAGTCGCGGCCTTTTCCCTCTTTGAACTTCGCAAGTCGCGGAGTTCGATTTTACAGCTCACACCATTTTGGAGCCTTTCTTGCCGACGGATTATTATATAAATATAATATATATAATTTATATAATTAATTATATATTATATTATATTTATATACATAGTTAACTTGTAATTTTTAGTCCGTTGCGTCGAGCTTTGAGAGTTGACTCTGGTCCCGGTTCCGGATTTTCTAACGTCTTTGCGAATAATTTAATATCTTGTACTTTGCGTTTTGAATCTTGTACTCTTGTAATTTCGAGACGTTTCTTATCAATAATTGGAACCTCTTTGATTGTATTTTGTACTTTTGAGCTTTTTGCTCGTTTGCGTCTTCAATTCGTCGAATCTGTCTTTTATCTTCACCTTTTATTATTTTAAACGAATATTACTTGTAAATAGAACAATTGAAACTAAAAGCTTGTCTTTCTTGAGGAATAATGCTATGAAATATATGTTCGTTTTTAGCATTATCAAAGTTGCACCTTGGAAAGCCGTTGTTCGATTTGGTAAACGAGGGAAATTAAATTCAAGGTATATTGGACCATTCAAGATTATTGATCGTGTCGGACCAGTAGCTTACCGACTTGAGTTACCTCAACAACTCGCGGCTGTACATAACACTTTCCACGTCTCGAATTTGAAGAGATGTTTTGCTAAGGAAGATCTCACTATTCCATTGGACGAAATCCAAATCAATGAAAAACTTCAATTCATTGAAGAAAACCCGTCGAAATAATGGATCGTGAGGTTAAGAGACTTAAGAAAAACAAGATACCGATTGTTAAGGTTCGATGGAATGCTCGTAGAGGACCCGATTTCACCTGGGAGCGTGAAGATCAGATGAAGAAGAAATACCCGCATCTATTTCCAGAAGATTCGTCAACACCTTCAACAGCTTAAAATTTCGGGACGAAATTTATTTAACGGGTAGGTACTATAGTGACCCGAACTTTTCCATGTTTATATATATTAAATTAAATTGATATTTACATGATTAAGTGTTTCCAACATGTTAAGCAATCAAACTTGTTAAGACTTGATTAATTGAGATAGGTTTCATATAGACAATTGACCACCCAAGTTGACTGGTGATTCACGAACGTTAAAACTTGTAAAAACTATATGATGACATATATATGGATATATATATATATATATATATATATATATATATATATATATATATATATATATATATATATATATATATATATATATATATATATATATATATATATATATATATATATATATAGTTAACATGATATTATGATAAGTAAACATATCATTAAGTATATTAACAATGAACTACATATGTAAAAACAAGACTACTAACTTAATGATTTTGAAACAAGACATATATGTAACGATTATCGTTGTAACGACATTTAATGTATATATATCATATTAAGATATATTAATACATCATGATATCATGATAATATAATAATTTAACATCTCATTAGATATAATAAACATTGGGTTAACAACATTTAACATGATCGTTAACCTAAAGGTTTCAAAACAACACTTACATGTAACGACTAACGATGACTTAACGACTCAGTTAAAATGTATATACATGTAGTGTTTTAATATATATTCATACACTTTTGAAAGACTTCAAGACACTTATCAAAATACATCTACTTAACAAAAATTCTTACAATAACATCCTCGTTCAGTTTCTTCAACAATTCTACTCTTATGCACCCGTATTCGTACTCATACAATACACAGCTTTTAAATGAATGTACTATTGGTATATACACTCTAATGATTAGCTCTTAGCAGCCCATGTGAGTCACCTAATACATGTGGGAACCATCATTTGGCAACTAGCATGAAATATCTCATAAAATTACAAAAATATGAGTAATCATTCATGACTTATTTACATGAAAACAAATTACATATCCTTTATATCTAATCCATACACCAATGACCAAAAACACCTACAAACACTTTCATTCTTCAATTTTCTTCATCTAATTGATCTCTCTCAAGTTCTATCTTCAAGTTCTAAGTGTTCTTCATAAATTCTACAAGTTCTAGTTTTATAAAATCAAGAATACTTCCAAGTTTGCTAGCTTACTTCCAATCTTGTAGAGTGATCATCCAACCTCAAGAAATATTTCTTATTTATAGTAAGATATCTTTCTAATACAAGGTAATACTCATATTCAAACTTTGATTCAATTTCTATAACTATAACAATCTTATTTTGAGTGGAAATCTTACTTGAACTTGTTTTCGTGTCATGATTCTACTTCAAGAACTTTCAAGCCATCCAAGATCCTTTGAAGCTAGATCCATTTGTCTCTTTTCCAATAGGTTTATCCACAAAACTTGAGGTAGTAATGATGTTCATAACATCATTCGATTCTTAAATATAAAGCTATCTTATTCGAAGGTTTAAACTTGAAATCACTAGAACATAGTTTAGTTACTTCTAAACTTGTTCGCAAACAAAAGTTAATCCTTCTAACTTGACTTTTAAAATCAACTAAACACATGTTCTATATCTATATGATATGCTAACTTAATGATTTAAAACCTGGAAACACGAAAAACACCGTAAAACTGGACATACGCCGTTGTAGTAACACCGCGGGCTGTTTTAGGTTTGATAATTAAAAACTATGATAAACTTTGATTTAAAAGTTGTTCTTCTGGGAAAATTATTTTTCTTATGAACATGAAACTATATCCAAAAATCATGGTTAAACTCAAAGTGGAAGTATGTTTTCTAAAATGGTCATCTAGACGTCGTTCTTTCGACTGAAATGACTATCTTTACAAAAACGACTTGTAACTTATATTTCCGACTATAAACCTATACTTTTTCTGTTTATATTCATAAAGTTAAGTTCAATATGAAACCTTAGCAATTTGATTCACTCAAAACGGATTTAAAATGAAGAAGTTATGGGTAAAACAATATTGATTATTTTTTCTTGTTGTAGCTATGTGAAAATTGGTAACAAATATATATTAATCATATCCTAGCTAACTTATATTGTATTATACATGTATTCTAATATATTATGTAATCTTGGGATACCATAGACACGTATTCAAATGTTTTGACATATCATATCGACCCATCTATATATATTATTTGGAACAACCATAGACACTCTCTATGCAGTAATGTTGGAGTTAGCTATACAGGGTTGAGGTTGATTCCAAAAATATATATAGTTTGAGTTGTGATATTGCCTGAAACGTGTATACACTGGGTCGTGGATTGATTCAAGATAATATATATCGATTTATTTCTGTACATCTAACTGTGGACAACTAGTTGTAGGTTACTAACGAGGACAGCTGACTTAATACACTCAAATCTTTAAAACATAATAAAAATGGTTGTAAATATATTTTGAACATACTTTGATATATATGTACATATTTGTATAGGTTCGTGAATCGATCCGTGGCCAAGTCTTATTTCCGAGGAAGGAAATATCTGTGAAAGTGAGTTATAGTCCCACTTTTAAAATCTAATATTTTTGGGATGAGAATACATGCAGGTTTTATAAATGATTTACAAAATAGACACAAGTACGTGAAACTACATTCTATGGTTGAATTATCGAAATCGAATATGCCCCTTTTTATTAAGTCTGGTAATCTAAGAATTAGGGAACAGACACCCTAATTGACGCGAATCCTAAAGATAGATCTATTGGGCCTAACAAACCCTATCCAAAGTACCGGATGCTTTAGTACTTCGAAATTTATATCATATCCGAAGGGTGTCCCGGAATGATGGGGATATTCTTATATATGCATCTTGTTAATGTCGGTTACCAGGTGTTCACCATATGAATGATTTTTATCTCTATGTATGGGATGTGTATTGAAATATGAAATCTTGTGGTCTATTATTACGATTTGATAATATATAGGTTAAACCTATAACTCACCAACATTTTTGTTGATGTTTTAAGCATGTTTATTCTCAGGTGATTATTAAGAGCTTCCTCTGTTGCATACTAAAATAAGGACAAGATTTGGAGTCCATGCTTGTATGATATTATGTAAAAACTGCATTCAAGAAACTTATTTTTGATGTAATATATTCTTATTGTAAACCATTATGTAATGGTCGTGTATAAACGGTATATTTTAGATTATCATTATTTGATAATCTACGTAATGCTTTTTAAACCTTTATCGATAAAATAAAGGTTATGGTTGTTTTAAAAATGATTGCAGTCTTTGAAAAACGTCTCATATAGAGGTCAAAACCTCGCGACGAAATCCATTAATATGGAACGTTTATAATCAATATGAACGGGACATTTCATGATATCTTAAAAATACGACTCTAGGTCATACTTCCCTTACTCATAATAAGGAGTAGTACGTTTTAGGCCCCGCTAAATATAAATTTAAAACCGTACCCCCCCCCCCCCTCTTGGTGGCTGATTCTGACGTGTTGCAACTTAACGACACCGCACAAATTAAACCGTCCGTTTCAGCCATATCAAGGGGGAGTATAAGTTTTTGGCGCCGTTGCCGGGGAACTGGTATCAGATAATACTGCTCTCTATCAAAATTATTCACAAGCATTTAGTGGTGTCTAAGAAAGACAATTATACACGGACTTGGTTGTTGTATTTTCCGAACAGTCTCCAATTATATTAGAACTAAGAGGATCCTGCCTCTCCATAGTAGTCCTGACCACTTGGTTTTTTGAATAGTTCTTGCGAAGCTCTGTTATCAAAATACCAGGGAATCAGTAGCCAGAACCAAAAACATATTCAACCTTAGGATAGTTAGCTTATCTTAGTGTAAATTAGATTGCTTTAAATTAGACTACCTTAGATTAGAATTACCTTAGATTACCTTAGATATTTAGTTTATCTTCTTAAAATAAAAAAATAAAAAAGGCATACCCAGTGTATGACCCGAACCTGATCTAGACCAAGGCCATTGTTATTCGTACCTGATCCCGACGCAATAATCTTTAAAGCATGCAAGGAAGCACGAATCAGAAATCAAATGGCGTTACACGTTACTTTAGCAGGAAAATACCAAACCCTAGATTGAAGGTCGAGGAGGACCAATCAGATTTCCATAGATTCAAGGACACTCGTTCGAGTTAAAACATCACATCATCCAGCTCATTCAAAATGGCTGTTAGTTTCATGGATTACCGAATGACGATCCTAATTCTCACCTTGATAAATTCATATCTCTTGCGAAGTCCAACAAACAGTCAGGGATCGGACAAGATATAGACCGGCTATACTTGTTTCCCTATTCTCTCACCCATCATGCTCAAACATGGTTCGAAGGACTGGAAAAAGATTCCATCACGTCATGGATGGAGATAGCTACTAAATTCCTAACCAAATATTTCCCTCCTTCTAAACAAACCAAGCTAGAGAATGACATCATTAACTTCAAACAAAGTTATGATGAATCTCTTTACACTGCATGAGATCGATTCAAAACCCTACTGAAGAAGTGCCCTAATCACCAGCTAGAACGGTCAGCTCAAATCTGTACCTTCTACAATGGCCTTACGGTAAATCATAGGACGACGATCGATGCAGCAGCTCAAGGAAATCTGATGAACCAAACTACAGACGAAGCATAGGAATTGCTTGAGAACAAGACAATGCATCATCATAACTGGAATAGTGGTGAAACAACTTCATCATTGTAGTGACCCGAACTTTTCCATGTTTATATATATTAATTGAGATTGATATTTACATGATTAAATGTTTCCAACATGTTAAGCAATCAAACTTGTTAAGACTTGATTAATTGAAATATGTTTCATATAGACAATTGACCACCCAAGTTGACCGGCGATTCACGAACGTTAAAACTTGTAAAAATGACATGACGATATATATATGGATATACATATGGTTAACATGAGATTATGATAAGTAAGTATCTCCATAAGTATATTAACAATGAGTTATATACATATAAACAAGACTACTAACTTAATGATTTTTAAACGAGACATATATGTAACGATTATAGTTGTAAAGACATTTAATGTATATATATCATATTAAGAGATATTCATACATGATAATATCATGATAATATAATAATTTAAAATCTCATTTGATATTATAAACATTGGGTTAACAACATTTAACAAAATCGTTAACCTAAAGGTTTCAAAACAACACTTACATGTAACGACTAACGATGACTTAACGACTCAGTTAAAATGTATATACATGTAGTGTTTTAATATGTATTTATACACTTTTGAAAGACTTCAATACACTTATCAAAATACTTCTACTTAACAAAAATGCTTACAATTATATCCTCGTTCAGTTTCATCAACAATTCTACTCGTATGCACCCGTATTCGTACTCGTACAATACACAGCTTTTAGATGTATGTACTATTGGTATATACACTCTAATGATCAGCTCTTAGCAGCCCATGTGAGTCACCTAACACATGTGGGAACCATCATTTGGCAACTAGCATGAAATATCTCATAAAATTACAAAAATATGAGTAATCATTCATGACTTATTTACATGAAAACAAAATAACATATCCTTTATATCTAATCCATACACCAACGACCAAAAACACCTACAAAAACTTTCATTCTTCAATTTTCTTCATCTAATTGATCTCTCTCAAGTTCTATCTTCAAGTTCTAAGTGTTCTTCATAAATTCCAAAAGTTCTAGTTTCATAAAATCAAGAATACTTTCAAGTTTGCTAGCTCACTTCCAATCTTGTAAGGTGATCATCCAACCTCAAGAAATCTTTGTTTCTTACAGTAGGTTATCATTCTAATACAAGGTAATAATCATATTCAAACTTTGGTTCAATTTCTATAACTATAACAATCTTATTTTAAGTGATGATCTTACTTGAACTTGTTTTCGTGTCATGATTCTGCTTCAAGAACTTCGAGCCATCCAAGGATCCATTGAAGCTAGATCCATTTTTCTCTTTTCCAGTAGGTTTATCTAAGGAACTTAAGGTAGTAATGATGTTCATAACATCATTCGATTCATACATATAAAGCTATCTTATTCGAAGGTTTAAACTTGTAATCACTAGAACATAGTTTAGTTAATTCTAAACTTGTTCGCAAACAAAAGTTAATCCTTCTAACTTGACTTTTAAAATAAACTAAACACATGTTCTATATCTATATGATATGCTAACTTAATGATTTAAAACCTGGAAACACGAAAAACACCGTAAAACCGGATTTACGCCGTCGTAGTAACACCGCGGGCTGTTTTGGGTTAGTTAATTAAAAACTATGATAAACTTTGATTTAAAAGTTGTTATTCTGAAAAAATGATTTTTATTATGAACATGAAACTATATCCAAAAATTATGGTTAAACTCAAAGTGGAAGTATGTTTTCTAAAATGGTCATCTAGACGTCGTTCTTTCGACTGAAATGACTACCTTTACAAAAACGACTTGTAACTTATTTTTCCGACTATAAACCTATATTTTTTCTGTTTAGATTCATAAAATAGAGTTCAATATGAAACCATAGCAATTTGATTCACTCAAAACGGATTTAAAATGAAGAAGTTATGGGTAAAACAAGATTGGATAATTTTTCTCATTTTAGCTACGTGAAAATTGGTAACAAATATATTCCAACCATAACTTAATCAACTTGTATTGTATATTATGTAATCTTGAGATACCATAGACACGTATACAATGTTTCGACCTATCATGTCGACACATCTATATATATTTCGGAACAACCATAGACACTCTATATGTGAATGTTGGAGTTAGCTATACAGGGTTGAGGTTGATTTCAAAATATGTATAGTTTGAGTTGTGATCAATACTGAGATACGTATACACTGGGTCGTGGATTGATTCAGGATAATATTTATCGATTTATTTTCTGTATATCTAACTGTGGACAACTAGTTATAGGTTACTAACGAGGACAGCTGACTTAATAAACTTAAAACATCAAAATATATTAAAAGTGTTGTAAATATATTTTGAACATACTTTGATATATATGTATATATTGTTATAGGTTTGTGAGTCAACCAGTGGCCAAGTCTTACTTCCCGACGAAGTAAAAATCTGTGAAAGTGAGTTATAGTCCCACTTTTAAAATCTAATATTTTTGGGATGAGAATACATGCAGGTTTTATAAATGATTTACAAAATAGACACAAGTACATGAAACTACATTCTATGGTTGAATTATCGAAATCGAATATGCCCCTTTTTATTAAGTCTGGTAATCTAAGAATTAGGGAACAGACACCCTAATTGACGCGAATCCTAAAGATAGATCTATTGGGCCTAACAAACCCCATCCAAAGTACCAGATGCTTTAGTACTTCGAAATGTATATCATATCCGAAGGGTGTCCCGGAATGATGGGGATATTCTTATATATGCATCTTGTTAATGTCGGTTACCAGGTGTTCACCATATGAATGATTTTTATCTCTATGTATGGGATGTGTATTGAAATATGAAATCTTGTGGTCTATTATTATGATTTGATATATATAGGTTAAACCTATAACTCACCAACATTTTTGTTGACGTTTTAAGCATGTTTATTCTCAGGTGATTATTAAGAGCTTCCGCTGCCACATACTTAAATAAGGACGAGATTTGGAGTCCATGCTTGTATGATATTGTGTAAAAACTGCATTCAAGAAACTTATTTTGTTGTAACATATTTGTATTGTAAACCATTATGTAATGGTTGTGTGTAAACAGAATATTTTAGATTATCATTATTTGATAATCTACGTAAAGCTTTTTAAACCTTTATTGATGAAATAAAGGTTATGGTTTGTTTTAAAATGAATGCAGTCTTTGAAAAATGTCTCATATAGATGTCAAAACCTCGCAACGAAATCAATTAATATGAAACGTTTTTAATCAATAAGAACGGGACATTTCAGTTGGTATCAGAGCGTTGGTCTTAGAGAACCAGAATTTTGCATTAGTATGTCTTATCGAGTTTTTTAGGATGCATTAGTGAGTCTGGACTTCGACCGTGTTTACTTGAAAAATGATTGCTTAACAAATTTTGTTGGAAACTATATATTTTTAACATGTGAATATTATGTGATATATTAATCTCTTAACGTGTTTGATATTATGTGATAGATGTCTACCTCTAGAACAAGTCCCATTGACTCACCTAATAATAATGAAGAGTCAAATGTAAATTGGAATGATTCGTGGACTGATTCACAAGTTCCCGAAGAGGAACCGGAAGAAGAGTCGGAACCGGAAGAAGAATCGGAACCGGAAGAAGAATCGGAACCGGAAGAAGAAATAGAACCAGTGGGGGAAATAATAAAACGGTTAAGTAAAAGAAAATCCTCAACCAACCGACCAAAGTTAATTATGGTCAATGGTGTTTCCGCCAAGGAAGCAAAGTATTGGGAGGATTACCAATTCTCCGATGAATCGGATTCCGACGAGAATTCCGATGATGTTATAGAAATTACCCCAACTGAATTTAAAAAGGCAAAAGAAAATAATAAGGGAAAGGGCACAAAAATAGAGAAATCTAATTACAACCCCGATGAACTTTATATGTATGGTCAACCCCCGAAGTCCTTAAGTTGTAACAATGACCCGGGAACCTCTAAACCACCAGGTTTTTCTAAACCAATGTGGAAAACTACGGCTCGTATTAGGGGAACATCATATATCCCTAGAAACTTGGCAAAACGAACCAAAACCGAAGAAGAAGAAACGAGCGAGTCGGAATAATATAGTTGTATTCGTGTGGTGTAGTATATGTAATATAGTATGCTTATGCTTTATGATATATGTAAAAATTGCTTGTATTAATAAGTATTTTTTTTATGAATCTAACTCTTGTCTATTTTACAGTATAAAAACACAAAATGGATAGACAACCCAATATTTTAAGAGACCTACCCGGAGACATGATTGATGAAATCTTGTCTAGAGTCGGTCAGAATTCTTCGGCACAACTATTTAAGGCGAGATCAGTTTGTAAGACATTCGAAGAACGTTCCAAGAATGCCTTGGTTTATAAAAGGCTTTCGTTCGAAAGATGGGGGATATCACATTGGGAAATCCATAAGTTACGATGTGTTTACTTTGACGCATATATTGCGGGGAACCCAAATGCTATTTTACGCAATGGGTTAAGAAATTATTTTGACTCAATATATCAGAATATTGGACTTCGTGATTTAGAAAAAGCGGCTAACATGCAACATAAAGAAGCATGTTACGCTTACGGATTAGTAATGTTCGCTTCTCACCAAAGTGAGAACAAGAACATCGGGCTACAACTATTAAACAAAACGTTTCCACAAGTGACGGAGTCAGTAATTGGGGTAAGAAATGAGGTTTTTAGATTGTTACGGGACTGTTGGACATTACGTAACCCTCGTCCCTTTGACGATGTTACAACACGCTGTCTTATCAACGGCCATAACGGTTATGTTCCACAAGACCAAGGATGGGAAGTAATCCTAGTAAAACCAGAATGCATGACTTGTTTCTGGACGTATGAATTACGTGTCTTTATTGCCTTTGCTGAACGACTTGTGTACTAGCTAGAATTATCTTCACAACCATCTTGTATCAAATTTATTATGTGCTATATTTTATGCTATATGTAAAATAAGCGGTATTGTAAGTTTGTAAAATATTGTGTAAAAGTTTGAACGCGAAATATTATTATAATCAGTTTTTCATATAGAATTGTAGTAGTTGAATTGTATATTAGCTACTAAGTATGAACTTAACGGGTAGGTACTACCCGAATTTAAACTTATAAAACGCTAATGTAACGACCCTACTTTTTCCGTTATCTTTTGCCGTTAATTATTTAACGACCGTTAATTGTTATTCCTGACACGTCATTTCTATGACCTATATTATTATTTTTGTAATAATATATTAATTATTATGTGTTATATGAATATTTGTATTCATATTTTAAATTATACGTTCCTACGAGTCGCGGATTTCTATCCGGCGAATCTTTTCGGTTTTCAAACCAACGGTCGAACTTTTGGAATTTTTAAGTCCTAATTATTTTAATTATGATATTTTGATGTCATATGATTATATATAGTGTTTATATATTTTATCCGTCGCGTAGTTGTTATCTCTCCGAAAAATCAATCGCGTAGTAGCGTTTTCGCGTTTCGGGCTTCGATCGGGCGTTCGGGCTAAAAGAAATTACATATTTATCATTGTGGGCCATGTGGGGCCCACCCCATTCAGTTGTTGGCCGAAAATTCCCTTAGGGAGGGGGTGGTTTGTGATTTTATTTCATTATTCCATTTTTCATTTTCTAAACACTAGCATTTCCTCTCAAACCTAATTACTCCCATTTTATTTTCTTCCTCCTCTTCTCTTTTTCTTTTTGAGCCGTCACCCTAGCTCCACCAAATCATCATCATCTTCATCTAATCTTGCATGGATCATCAAATAGATTGCATAATCGGATTCTACACGTTCTTCTCTACAAGTTAACATCTCTTGATTATTGATTAGGGTATAAACCCTAACCCTAGATTTTTTTAATTTTTCTTTATTTTTCTGTATTTTGATTATATTTTATTAGTATGATGATTATTAGTTGTTGTAATGTTGATTGTGTTCGTAGAATTACTCGATTGCATATTTTTCGGTTTGATAAAATTGGAACAGCAGCTTTTTCGTGTGTTTCTGATATTTTAACTGATGTTGATCATAAAATAAAGTATATAAATGAGTTCCTCTCATCAAGACATTAATTTTAGACTCCGGATTCATGTCGTTTCGATTCCCGGAGCCCTAGTTACGATCAAAGTGGTATTTTGTTAAGATTGAAATGTGATTTTGGTATGAACCAGGTTTGGTCCGACTTTGTGACCATATTTGGTGACTTTAGGGTGTGTTAGTGTGTTACTACTGATGGTGGGGCAAACTTTCATGTTCGGGTCATCTCAATCCGAGCCACGAATCACCCGTTACGTCTAAAACACGTTTTTGATTGAATTAAAGTTCCAAGTAGTGAATTGGCTGTACATCACGACTTGTGGGATGTTCTTGGGGTGTTCTTGAGTGTACCAAAGTGTCGGGTGGTTTGCTTGGGCGGAGATATATGTAAGGCTCGCCGAAAACCTATACCCGGGGCTCAGGATACGACCCGATGAACTTTTGATTTAAAACTTGTGACTAATTATTAAACTTATGATATAAATAATGGATTTCATTATTATTTAATTACTTATGATAAAAGAAGTAATTATTATTATTTAAGACTTATGATATAAATATTTATTATATCATTTAATTATTAATTATGATTTAATTAACATTTTAATTAAACTTATGATTAATAATACTTTTATTATTAAAGAAAAATACTTATGATAAGTATTAAATTTATTTTTGAGAAATTATTATAAGACTTATAATAAAGATTAAATAATTATTTAATCATTGTAAGACTTAATTATTATTTAATTATGATTTAATTATTAAATACTTATGATTTAATAATTTTAATTAGAAACTTATGATATAATTAATAATTCATTATTAATTTATAATACTTATGATATGAATTAAAATTCATTATTAATTAATAAAACTTATATAATGATTAATATTTAATTAATTAATTAAATACTTATGTTATACTAATTATAACATTTCAACTTATATTAACTTTAATAATTCATTTTATTTAATTAAACTTATGTTATGACATAACTTTACACTTTTGACTTTAATAAACATTATAACCTATGTTATTATTATAACTTACACTTTTAAAATTAATGTTGACTATGTTTGACCAAGGTTGACTTTTGAGTTGACTTTCGGTTGACTTTGGCTTTCAGTTGACTTCTGTTGACTTTCTAAATAAAGAAACTTTCCAAAAATAGAAACTTTCCAAAAATAGAAACTTTCCAAAAATAGAAACTTTCCAAAAATAGAAACTTTCCTAAAATAGAAAACTTTCCAAAAATGGAAACCTGCTAAAAATAGAAACTTTCTAAAAATAGAAAGTGTGTGTCCTTATGCTGTTCCAATCAAACCGATGCTTGCTGAGTAATGTTCTATGTCTACTTGCAACATGTACAATAGCTATCATACTAAGACTTGACCTAAGTTAGTTATTTATTTCGACCTGCTTTATTTATAGGTCGGCGTTGTGATCTTTCTTGATCACTTTACTTTACTTGCTGTTCGCTTGTTTGTGAGATTTCTTCAGTTGCTATTTAAGGTGAGTTATAGTCCCATTTTTCTATTTTTAATCTTTTGGGATGAGAATACATGCAATTTATTTTATATTTTGGACAAGTGGAAGTTTGTTTAAATTATTCATTGTGAGTTGAACAAAAATATTCCCTAGTCTGGTAACTGTAATCACTGGTTTCTACTGGTGAACGCGAATCCTACGGATAGATCTATCGGGTTTGACAACCCCATTTCGAGCTAGTCGCGCTAGCAATTTATAATCGGAATGTTTAGTACTTCGTATTTTGTTGTAGATACACTTGTTCGGTGTATATTATTTATTGTGTTTGGCAAGGGTAAATAAAGGGTTAAGTGGTTACCAGGTGGCTCACGGAAAATGGAATAATGTTTTATTATATGTTTTCTAGCATATAATTTGGTGGTCCAAAAAGGAGTTTTTATGTTTTCAAACATAAATTTTTGTTGTTTAAATTAAATATTGTTTGCAATATTAAACCTATAATTCACTCAACATTTTTGTTGACAGTTACTCGCATGTTTTATTCTCAGGTTCATGATTGATTGCTTCCGCTGTGCTTAGAGAGTCTGCATATTTATGATGGCAGCTTTTGTTAAATATTAACTTGCATTCTATTTTGTTACATTAAATAGTGGTTGTTTGTTGACTTTGTTTTGGTCAACTTTTGGTTAAAGTATTTATGTATAGTTTCTCTAAACTTATACAATTTAGTAGATTTTCTTTATAAGAAATCATTTTTAAATAAAGAATGCAAGTTTGTTTTATTAAATTCATATAGAGTTTCGATCAAGCTGTGGGACCAAGTGACGGAGCCGTTAAGTGTTTGACGGAGTCGTCACAGTTGGTATCAGAGCGTTGGTTGTAGGGAATTAGGCTGCATTGATGTCGTTACCCGAGTCAATAGGGTGCATTAGTGAGTCTAGTCTACAGCCCGGCCTATTATATATTATTATATGGGATTATTTGTATCGTGTTGGTATGTATATTGTTATCATACATACATTTCTATTATGTTCTGAATCCGGGAGGAACTCCCATTCTGATTTAAACGTATTCTCCGACTCATGCGAGTTCATCTTTTATAGGAACGCCTCAGTTAGTGAAACCGAGGGGGTGTCATTCTTGACTTCTGAAATTCTCGAAATTTCTATGTCATAATTTGTGTTTATTGATATAACGTTTGAGTTACATTACGTGTTCTAGAATTCTAGGCATTTCTATGTCATCTATTAGGGTTATGTATATAACGTTTGAGTTATATTACGCGAGATGTCATTCTTGACTTCTAAAGGCTCGGCATTTCAATGTCAGCTATTGTGTTTGGGTATATAACATTTTTGTTATATTATGTGCCTTTGTGCCGTTGTGCCCATGTGCTTTGGTTTTTAAAACGGAAAACGTAATTCTTGACTTTTAGAGATTCTTGGTACTTCGAAGACATTTTTATGTCATCGTTACTCCTATTCATTACTTTCGATGTCTTTGTCTCTTGTGCTATCCTTAGCACATTGTTAAGAAATTGTTTTAGGGAAATTGTGTTGAAATTCGAGGTTGATCGCGTGTCCTGACCTCATGTAGTGCTATTGGAATGGAACTATGAATTAGCTAAATATAATGGCGTCAGGCCAACGTGATTATATTACATTAATTCATAAGGAAGTCCCAATATTGTGACATGAGGAATAGAAAGCGAGTCAAAGAAAATTTTTACACCACTCATTCAGAAATTCCGATGTATTACATGGGTGGGGAAAATATTAATTATCTCATTTGTTGATATACTAGAAGCTCGTTTTAACCAGATTATCTATCTCGTGCTCTATCCTTCATAACTAGCTCGTTAGCAACAGCTTCGCTCGGGAACAGTTTTGGCCCAAGGACTTATGTCCTGATAATAGTCAAGACAATATTTAACTCATTGGTTTCCATGACCTCGTAGCATTTGTTGACTAGATGTCGCAAGGCGATTCAAGTCCTTCACCCGATCTTCAACGATCTTACTTCAACTCCTGGTATACGGATACCCTGCTTTTCATCAAAATTTTTACACATTTGTTTAATTGGGCGGTCCTCATGGGATTATGGGCAAATAGAAGTAGTAAGATTGTCTGTCATGTATGCAATTTACAAAATCATATTTGTACATATAAAATCAAATTAATAAATTTACCCTTAACTCATTTTGGCTACTATTCTAAATTATACCTTCAAATTTATTTTAAAACCAATCCTTTATTGAGTTGCTTAATTAAGTCAAATTATTTTACACGTTGTGCATACTTCTAAATTTACTAAGAACTTGGTTCCATTTATGGGGTCACATCAGACGTTTAAAGCTTTTTCAAAACTTCTTTGATTGATTATATTAAAATTTTTCGCATTACTCTACAGAGTGTTTGGATCACAGTTCTTTTCATCATCCGTTTAAGGATGAAACCTACCATTAAGTTCATTGATAAAAACTATTACACCACTTTAGATGTCGGTTTTATAAAATCTGTTGGAAAGTCTTTGCGCTCATAAAATTTCCCTCTTATGGTTGGACGTGGACGAAACGCGGACGGATAAATCAATTTTCTGGGGTACAACTCGGTGTTCACCCTATTGTAGAAAAGGCACTAGGTGGGTTTCTACCCCAACTGTTATTCTAATGGGTATCATGGATATATATTACACTAGACCGTTTGAGGAGTTTCTACTCTCAATTTTCGCTGTCAACCGCAACACCCTCGTAAACATCAATCCTAGGACTCAATACTTTGAGGTACACAAAATTTCTTTTGGAGATTCATCTCACCTGGAGTCGCCCATTCTTTATAACCCATGATTCACGTTTCCTTTCATCCGCATATAAATTGAAGAATAAGGATGAATCCTAGATTGACTCGCTCATTGTGCGAGGAAGTTTATTGTCGTTGAAATATCACACCTTTTGTACATCTTACTTTCAGAAATGTAATGAAAATTTACTTTGAAGTTCATGATCCTCGTTATTCCCTTTGAAGGAATTGTCTTAAACACCGTTACCACTGATATGGTTACTCTCTATATTTCTTCCTTTGTTGGCTGCAACTATACCTCATTCGTCCTTATATGTTCCTCTTTGGGAGCTTCTGTTTTGTTTGTTAAGAAGAAAGATGGTTCGTTTCATTTGTGGATTGATTATCGTGAATTGAACAAGCTTACTATTAAAAACCGTTACCCTCTTCCGAGAATTGATGATCTGTTCGATCAACTTCAAGGTTCGTCCGTTTACTCTAAGATTGATCTTCGTTCCGGTTATCGCCAATTGCGCGTTAAAGAAACTGATATTTCGAAAACCGTTTTTCGTACCTGTTATGGTCACTTCGAATTCCTTGTTATGCCGTTCAGATTGACAAATGCACCTGCTGTGTTCATGGACCTCATGAACCGTGCGTGTAGACCCTATCTGGACAGATTCGTTATTGTTTTCATCGACGACATTCTTATATATTCTAAGAGTGATGAAGAGCACGAAGAACATTTGAGGTTAGTGCTGGATCTGTTGAGAAAAGAAGAGTTGTACGCTAAGTTCTCTAAGTGTGCTTTATGGTTAAGAGAAGTTCAATTCCTTGGACATATTATTAGTAACCAGGGAATTCAAGTTGATCCTGCCAAGATTGAGGCAATTGAGAAGTGAGAAATTCCGAAAACTCCTACTCAGATTCGCCGGTTCCTAGGTTTGGCAGGCTGTTATAGAAGGTTCATTCAAGATTTCTCTCGTATAGCGAAACCTCTGACTGCTTTAACGCACAAGGGGAAGAAGTATGCGTGGGAGGATGAACAAGAGACTACTTTTCAGATTTTGAAGAAGAAGTTGACTACCGCTCTGATATTGTCACTACCTGAGGGTAATGATGACCTTGTTGTTTATTGTGATGCTTCGCGTCAAGGCTTTGGTTGCGTTTGATGCAACGAAAGAAAGTCATCGCTTATGTGTCATATCAGTTGAAGATCCATGAACAGAATTATACAACCCATGATTTAGTGTTAGGAGCTGTTGTGTTTGCACTTAAGATTTGGAGACATTACTTATATGGGGTCAAATGTGCAGTGTACACTGATCACAAAAGTCTTCAACATATTCTTGATCAAAAACAGCTAAATATGAGGCAACGAAGATGGGTTGAGACGTTGAATGATTATGATTTCGAACTTTTATATCATCCTGGAAAGGCCAATGTTGTGGCTGATGCTTTGAGTCGAAAGGAGAGAGTTGAACCTCGTAGGTTTAGAGCCTTAAATATGACCATTCGAACAAACCTCACAAGGTAGATTCTTGAGGCACAACAAGAAGCCTTGAAGGAGGAAAATTTTGTAACGGGAAGGTCCGAGGCTTGAGTAAACAGTTAGAGGTACAAACCGATGGTACTCGGTACTTTGCGGGATGCCTTTGGGTTCCGAAGTTTGGTGATCTATGAAAACTTGTTTTAGATGAGGCTCATAAGTCTAGGTACTCTATTCATCCTAGTTCAGGAAAGATGTATCATGATCTTAAGGAGCTGTATTGGTGGCTTGATTTGAAAGCTGATGTGGCTACGTATGTGGCTAAGTGTTTGACCTATGCTAAGGTTAAAGCTGAACATCAGAAACCATCAGGACTGTTGGTACAACCTGAGATTCCCGAGTGGAAGTGGGAAGGTATTACAATGGATTTTATTACGAAGTTACCAAGAGTTGTGGGTGGTTATGATACCATTTGGGTGATTGTTGACCGACTCGCTAAGTCAACTCATTTCTTGCCAATTAAGGAAACAGATTCGATAGAGAAGCTTACCCGTTTGTATTTGAAGGAGATTGTTTCTAGACATGGTGTTCCCGTATCTATTATTTCGGACCGAGACAGTCGATTTACATCGAGGTTTTGGCGATCCTTACAGGAAGCTTTGGGAACTAAGTTGGATGTGAGCACCGCTTATCATCCTCAGACGAAAGGTCATAGTGAAAGGACCATTCAAACGTTGGAAGACATGTTACGAGCATGCATCATTGATTTTGGTAATGGTTGGGATAAGTACCTTCCACTGGTTGAATTTTCTTATAATAACAGTTATCATGCAAGTATTAAAGCCGCACCATTTGAAGCTCTGTATGGTAGAAAGTGTAGGTCTCCTGTCTGCTGGAATGAGGTTGGGGATGCTCAACTCACAGGTCCAGAAATTATTCATGAGACTACCGAGAAGATCGTACAGATTAAGGAAAGATTGAGAACCGCCAGAAGTCGGCAAAAGAGTTATGCCAATAAGAGAAGGAACGATATTGAATTTCAGGTCAGTGACCGTGTTATGTTAAAGGTTTCACCTTGGAAGGGTGTGATACGTTTTGGTAAAAGGGGAAAGTTGAGTCCTCGTTTTGTTGGACCTTTTGAGATTATTGAGAGAGTTGGACCGGCAGCTTATCGTTTGAAGTTGCCACGAGAACTCAGTGCTGTTCACGATGTTTTTCATGTATCGAATTTGAAGAAGTGTTTGGCCTAGGCCGGTGAAACTATTCCTTTGGAGGAACTTCATGTTGATAAACAACTCCATTTTATTGAGGAACCTGTCGAAATTATGAACCGAGAGGTTAAGACTCTCAAGCAGAGCAAAATTCCTATTGTTCGAGTTCGATGGAACGCCAGACGCGGTCCCGAGTTCACTTGGGGGCATGAAGACTAGATGAGGCAGAAGTACCCGCATTTGTTCTCAGATGCTGAGTCAACCCCTGCACCTGCTTAAATTTCGGGACGAAATTTCCGTAACGGGAAGGTACTGTAACGACCCTACTTTTTCCGTTATCTTTTGCCGTTAATTATTTAACGACCGTTAATTGTTATTCCTGACACGTCATTTCTATGACCTATATTATTATTTTTGTAATAATATATTAATTATTATGTGTTATATGAATATTTGTATTCATATTTTAAATTATACGTTCCTACGAGTCGCGGATTTCTATCCGGCGAATCTTTTCGGTTTTCAAACCAACGGTCGAACTTTTGAAATTTTTAAGTCCTAATTATTTTAATTATGATATTTTGATGTCATATGATTATATATAGTGTTTATATATTTTATCCGTCGCGTAGTTGTTATCTCTCCGAAAAATCAATCGCGTAGTAGCGTTTTCGCGTTTCGGGCTTCGATCGGGCGTTCGGGCTAAAAGAAATTACATATTTATCATTGTGGGCCATGTGGGGCCCACCCCATTCAGTTGTTGGCCGAAAATTCCCTTAGGGAGGGGGTGGTTTGTGATTTTATTTCATTATTCCATTTTTCATTTTCTAAACACTAGCATTTCCTCTCAAACCTAATTACTCCCATTTTATTTTCTTCCTCCTCTTCTCTTTTTCTTTTTGAGCCGTCACCCTAGCTCCACCAAATCATCATCATCTTCATCTAATCTTGCATGGATCATCAAATAGATTGCATAATCGGATTCTACACGTTCTTCTCTACAAGTTAACATCTCTTGATTATTGATTAGGGTATAAACCCTAACCCTAGATTTTTTTAATTTTTCTTTATTTTTCTGTATTTTGATTATATTTTATTAGTATGATGATTATTAGTTGTTGTAATGTTGATTGTGTTCGTAGAATTACTCGATTGCATATTTTTCGGTTTGATAAAATTGGAACAGCAGCTTTTTCGTGTGTTTCTGATATTTTAACTGATGTTGATCATAAAATAAAGTATATAAATGAGTTCCTCTCATCAAGACATTAATTTTAGACTCCGGATTCATGTCGTTTCGATTCCCGGAGCCCTAGTTACGATCAAAGTGGTATTTTGTTAAGATTGAAATGTGATTTTGGTATGAACCAGGTTTGGTCCGACTTTGTGACCATATTTGGTGACTTTAGGGTGTGTTAGTGTGTTACTACTGATGGTGGGGCAAACTTTCATGTTCGGGTCATCTCAATCCGAGCCACGAATCACCCGTTACGTCTAAAACACGTTTTTGATTGAATTAAAGTTCCAAGTAGTGAATTGGCTGTACATCACGACTTGTGGGATGTTCTTGGGGTGTTCTTGAGTGTACCAAAGTGTCGGGTGGTTTGCTTGGGCGGAGATATATGTAAGGCTCGCCGAAAACCGATACCCGGGGCTCAGGATACGACCCGATGAACTTTTGATTTAAAACTTGTGACTAATTATTAAACTTATGATATAAATAATGGATTTCATTATTATTTAATTACTTATGATAAAAGAAGTAATTATTATTATTTAAGACTTATGATATAAATATTTATTATATCATTTAATTATTAATTATGATTTAATTAACATTTTAATTAAACTTATGATTAATAATACTTTTATTATTAAAGAAAAATACTTATGATAAGTATTAAATTTATTTTTGAGAAATTATTATAAGACTTATAATAAAGATTAAATAATTATTTAATCATTGTAAGACTTAATTATTATTTAATTATGATTTAATTATTAAATACTTATGATTTAATAATTTTAATTAGAAACTTATGATATAATTAATAATTCATTATTAATTTATAATACTTATGATATGAATTAAAATTCATTATTAATTAATAAAACTTATATAATGATTAATATTTAATTAATTAATTAAATACTTATGTTATACTAATTATAACATTTCAACTTATATTAACTTTAATAATTCATTTTATTTAATTAAACTTATGTTATGACATAACTTTACACTTTTGACTTTAATAAACATTATAACCTATGTTATTATTATAACTTACACTTTTAAAATTAATGTTGACTATGTTTGACCAAGGTTGACTTTTGAGTTGACTTTCGGTTGACTTTGGCTTTCAGTTGACTTCTGTTGACTTTCTAAATAAAGAAACTTTCCAAAAATAGAAACTTTCCAAAAATAGAAACTTTCCAAAAATAGAAACTTTCCAAAAATAGAAACTTTCCTAAAATAGAAAACTTTCCAAAAATGGAAACCTGCTAAAAATAGAAACTTTCTAAAAATAGAAAGTGTGTGTCCTTATGCTGTTCCAATCAAACCGATGCTTGCTGAGTAATGTTCTATGTCTACTTGCAACATGTACAATAGCTATCATACTAAGACTTGACCTAAGTTAGTTATTTATTTCGACCTGCTTTATTTATAGGTCGGCGTTGTGATCTTTCTTGATCACTTTACTTTACTTGCTGTTCGCTTGTTTGTGAGATTTCTTCAGTTGCTATTTAAGGTGAGTTATAGTCCCATTTTTCTATTTTTAATCTTTTGGGATGAGAATACATGCAATTTATTTTATATTTTGGACAAGTGGAAGTTTGTTTAAATTATTCATTGTGAGTTGAACAAAAATATTCCCTAGTCTGGTAACTGTAATCACTGGTTTCTACTGGTGAACGCGAATCCTACGGATAGATCTATCGGGTTTGACAACCCCATTTCGAGCTAGTCGCGCTAGCAATTTATAATCGGAATGTTTAGTACTTCGTATTTTGTTGTAGATACACTTGTTCGGTGTATATTATTTATTGTGTTTGGCAAGGGTAAATAAAGGGTTAAGTGGTTACCAGGTGGCTCACGGAAAATGGAATAATGTTTTATTATATGTTTTCTAGCATATAATTTGGTGGTCCGAAAAGGAGTTTTTATGTTTTCAAACATAAATTTTTGTTGTTTAAATTAAATATTGTTTGCAATATTAAACCTATAATTCACTCAACATTTTTGTTGACAGTTACTCGCATGTTTTATTCTCAGGTTCATGATTGATTGCTTCCGCTGTGCTTAGAGAGTCTGCATATTTATGATGGCAGCTTTTGTTAAATATTAACTTGCATTCTATTTTGTTACATTAAATAGTGGTTGTTTGTTGACTTTGTTTTGGTCAACTTTTGGTTAAAGTATTTATGTATAGTTTCTCTAAACTTATACAATTTAGTAGATTTTCTTTATAAGAAATCATTTTTAAATAAAGAATGCAAGTTTGTTTTATTAAATTCATATAGAGTTTCGATCAAGCTGTGGGACCAAGTGACGGAGCCGTTAAGTGTTTGACGGAGTCGTCACAGCTAATATGAAGAAAAAGCTTTTATAAATGAGTTCATATTATGCTACGAAATACTATTAACTACTCTTAATATTCTGTATGATTAACTTATTCCATTTGACTATTTTGAAGGAAATGGCACCGACTACTCGACACACAGTGAATATGAATGAAGAGGAATTCCGTACTTTTCTAGCTTCAAACATAGCCGCAGTACAGGCTGCGCTACATACCAACAATAACCTTGGATCTAGCAGTACAGGAAATCGTGTAGGATGCACCTACAAAGAATTCACTGCCTGCAAACCTTTGGAATTTGATGGAACTGAAGGACCGATCGGATTGAAACGGTGGACCGAGAAGGTCGAATCGGTGTTTGCCATAAGTAAGTGTACTGAAGAGGACAAAGTGAAGTACGCTACGCATACCTTCACAGGTTCTGCATTAACATGGTGGAATACCTATCTAGAGCAAGTGGGACAAGACGATGCGTACGCACTACCGTGGTCAGCATTCAAGCACTTGATGAACGAGAAGTACCGTCCCAGAACCGAGGTCAATAAGCTCAAGATAGAACTTAGAGGGTTACGAACCCAAGGATTTGATATTACCACGTATGAAAGACGATTCACAGAATTGTGCCTATTGTGTCCGGGAGCATTCGAAGATGAGGAAAAGAAGATCGACGCGTTTGTGAAAGGATTACCGGAAAGAATCCAAGAAGATATAAGTTCACACGAGCCCGCCTCCATACAACAGGCATGTAGAATGGCTCACAAACTAGTGAACCAGATTGAAGAAAGAATTAAAGAACAGACTGCTGAAGAGGCCAATGTGAAGCAAGTCAAAAGAAAGTGGGAGGAAAATGGTGATAAGAATCACCAATACAACAACAACGGCAATCGCAACAATTATCCCAACAATCGCAACATCAATCGCAACTACAACAAACGGTCCAACAACAAGAACAACAACAACAACAGCAACTACAACAATCATCCCAACAACAATAATAACCGCAACAACAACAATAATCAGAAGCAGCTATGCCAAAGGTGTGAAAAGTATCACTCGGGGTTCTGCACCAAATTTTGCAACAAGTGTAAAAGAAATGGTCATAGCGCGGTGAAGTGTGAGGTCTACGGACCAGGGGTTAATAGAACGAAAGGAACAAATGGTGTCGGAACGAGTAATGGCGGAGCAAGTAGTGTCGGAGCAAGCTATGCCAATGTAGTTTGTTATAAATGTGGAAAACCGGGCCACATTATTAGAAATTGCCCGAACCAGGAGAACACGAATGGACAAGGCCGCGGAAGAGTTTTCAATATTAATGCGGCAGAGGCACAGGAAGACCCGGAGCTTGTTACGGGTACGTTTCTTATTGACAATAAATCTGCTTACGTTTTATTTGATTCGGGTGCGGATAGAAGCTATATGAGTAGAGATTTTTGTGCTAAATTAAGTTGCCCATCGATGCCTTTGGATAGTAAATTTTTACTCGAATTAGCAAATGGTAAATTAATTTCAGCAGATAATATATGTCGGAATCGAGAAATTAAACTGGTTAGCGAAACATTTAAGATTGATTTAATACCAGTAGAGTTAGGGAGTTTTGATGTGATAATCGGTATGGACTGGTTGAAAGAAGTGAAAGCAGAGATCGTTTGTTACAAAAATGCAATTCGCATTATACGAGAAAAAGGAAAACCCTTAATGGTGTACGGAGAAAAGGGCAACACGAAGCTACATCTTATTAGTAATTTGAAGGCACAAAAACTAATAAGAAAAGGTTGCTATGCTGTTCTAGAACACGTCGAGAAAGTACAAACTGAAGAAAAGAGCATCAATGATGTTCCCATTGCAAAAGAATTTCCCGATGTATTTCCGAAAGAATTACCGGGATTACCCCCACATCGATCCGTTGAATTTCAAATAGATCTTGTACCAGGAGCTGCACCAATAGCTCGTGCTCCTTACAGACTCGCACCCAGCGAGATGAAAGAACTGCAAAGCAAATTACAAGAACTTTTAGAGCGTGGTTTCATTCGACCAAGCACATCACCATGGGGAGCTCCTGTTTTGTTTGTTAAAAAGAAAGATGGTACATTCAGGTTGTGTATCAACTACCGAGAGTTGAACAAACTTACCATCAAGAACCGCTACCCACTACCGAGAATCGACGACTTATTTGATCAACTACAAGGCTCGTCTGTTTATTCAAAGATTGACTTACGTTCCGGGTATCATCAAATGCGGGTGAAAGAAGATGATATTCCAAAGACTGCTTTCAGAACACGTTATGGTCATTACGAGTTTATGGTCATGCCGTTTGGTTTAACTAATGCACCAGCTGTGTTCATGGACCTTATGAACCGAGTGTGTGGACCATACCTTGACAAGTTTGTCATTGTTTTCATTGATGACATACTTATTTACTCAAAGAATGACCAAGAACACGATGAACATTTGAGAAAGGTGTTAGAAGTATTGAGAAAGGAAGAATTGTACGCTAAGTTTTCAAAGTGTGCATTTTGGTTGGAAGAAGTTCAATTCCTCGGTCACATAGTAAACAAAGAAGGTATTAAGGTGGATCTGGCAAAGATAGAAACTGTTGAAAAGTGGGAAACCCCGAAAACTCCGAAACACATACGCCAGTTTTTAGGACTAGCTGGTTACTACAGAAGGTTCATCCAAGACTTTTCCAGAATAGCAAAACCCTTGACTGCATTAACGCATAAAGGGAAGAAATTTGAATGGAATGATGAACAAGAGAAAGCGTTTCAGTTATTGAAGAAAAAGCTAACTACGGCACCTATATTGTCATTGCCTGAAGGGAATGATGATTTTGTGATTTATTGTGATGCATCAAAGCAAGGTCTCGGTTGTGTATTAATGCAACGAACGAAGGTGATTGCTTATGCGTCTAGACAATTGAAGATTCACGAACAAAATTATACGACGCATGATTTGGAATTAGGCGCGGTTGTTTTTGCATTAAAGTATTATATATACCGACCACAAAAGTCTTCAACACATATTTAATCAGAAACAACTGAATATGAGGCAGCGTAGGTGGATTGAATTATTAAATGATTACGACTTTGAGATTCGTTACCACCCGGGGAAGGCAAATGTGGTAGCCGATGCCTTGAGCAGGAAGGACAGAGAACCTATTCGAGTAAAATCTATGAATATAATGATTCATAATAACCTTACTAATCAAATAAAGGAGGCGCAACAAGGAGTTTTAAAAGAGGGAAATTTAAAGGATGAAATACCCAAAGGATCGGAGAAGCATCTTAATATTCGGGAAGACGGAACCCGGTATAGGGCTGAAAGGATTTGGGTACCAAAATTTCGAGATATGAGAGAAATGGTACTTAGAGAAGCTCATAAAACCAGATACTCAATACATCCTGGAACGGGGAAGATGTACAAGGATCTCAAGAAACATTTTTGGTGGCCGGGTATGAAAGCCGATGTTGCTAAATACGTAGGAGAATGTTTGACGTGTTCTAAGGTCAAAGCTGAGCATCAGAAACCATCAGGTCTACTTCAACAACCCGAAATCCCGGAATGGAAATGGGAAAACATTACCATGGATTTCATCACTAAATTGCCAAGGACTGCAAGTGGTTTTGATACTATTTGGGTAATAGTTGATCGTCTCACCAAATCAGCACACTTCCTGCCAATAAGAGAAGATGACAAGATGGAGAAGTTAGCACGACTGTATTTGAAGGAAGTCGTCTCCAGACATGGAATACCAATCTCTATTATCTCTGATAGGGATGGTAGATTTATTTCAAGATTCTGGCAGACATTACAGCAAGCATTAGGAACTCGTCTAGACATGAGTACTGCCTATCATCCACAAACTGATGGGCAGAGTGAAAGGACGATACAAACGCTTGAAGACATGCTACGAGCATGTGTTATTGATTTCGGAAACAGTTGGGATCGACATCTACCGTTAGCAGAATTTTCCTACAACAATAGCTACCATTCAAGCATTGAGATGGCGCCGTTTGAAGCACTTTATGGTAGAAAGTGCAGGTCTCCGATTTGTTGGAGTGAAGTGGGGGATAGACAAATTACGGGTCCGGAGATTATACAAGAAACTACCGAGAAGATCATCCAAATTCAACAAAGGTTGAAAACCGCCCAAAGTCGACAAAAGAGCTACGCTGACATTAAAAGAAAAGATATAGAATTTGAAATTGGAGAGATGGTCATGCTAAAAGTTGCACCTTGGAAAGGCGTTGTTCGATTTGGTAAACGAGGGAAATTAAATCCAAGGTATATTGGACCATTCAAGATTATTGATCGTGTCGGACCAGTAGCTTACCGACTTGAGTTACCTCAACAACTCGCGGCTGTACATAACACTTTCCACGTCTCGAATTTGAAGAAATGTTTTGCTAAAGAAGATCTCACTATTCCGTTAGATGAAATCCAAATCAACGAAAAACTTCAATTCATCGAAGAACCCGTCGAAATAATGGATCGTGAGGTTAAAAGACTTAAGCAAAACAAGATACCAATTGTTAAGGTTCGATGGAATGCTCGTAGAGGACCTGAGTTCACCTGGGAGCGTGAAGATCAGATGAAGAATAAATACCCGCATCTATTTCCAGAAGATTCGTCAACACCTTCAACAGCTTAAAATTTCGGGACGAAATTTATTTAACGGGTAGGTACTGTAGTGACCCGAACTTTTCCATGTTTATATATATTAATTGAGATTGATATTTACATGATTAAATGTTTCCAACATGTTAAGAAATCAAACTTGTTAAGACTTGATTAATTGAAATATGTTTCATATAGACAATTGACCACCCAAGTTGACCGGCGATTCACGAACGTTAAAACTTGTAAAAACGACATGACGATATATATATGGATATACATATGGTTAACATGAGATTATGATAAGTAAGTATCTCCATAAGTATATTAACAATGAGTTATATACATATAAACAAGACTACTAACTTAATGATTTTTAAACGAGACATATATGTAACGATTATAGTTGTAAAGACATTTAATGTATATATATATCATATTAAGAGATATTCATACATGATAATATCATGATAATATAATAATTTAAAATCTCATTTGATATTATAAACATTGGGTTAACAACATTTAACAAAATCGTTAACCTAAAGGTTTCAAAACAACACTTACATGTAACGACTAACGATGACTTAACGACTCAGTTAAAATGTATATACATGTAGTGTTTTAATATGTATTTATACACTTTTGAAAGACTTCAATACACTTATCAAAATACTTCTACTTAACAAAAATGCTTACAATTATATCCTCGTTCAGTTTCATCAACAATTCTACTCGTATGCACCCGTATTCGTACTCGTACAATACACAGCTTTTAGATGTATGTACTATTGGTATATACACTCTAATGATCAGCTCTTAGCAGCCCATGTGAGTCACCTAAAACATGTGGGAACCATCATTTGGCAACTAGTATGAAATATCTCATAAAATTACAAAAATATGAGTAATCATTCATGACTTATTTACATGAAAACAAAATAACATATCCTTTATATCTAATCCATACACCAACGACCAAAAACACCTACAAACACTTTCATTCTTCAATTTTCTTCATCTAATTGATCTCTCTCAAGTTCTATCTTCAAGTTCTAAGTGTTCTTCATAAATTCCAAAAGTTCTAGTTTCATAAAATCAAGAATACTTTCAAGTTTGCTAGCTCACTTCCAATCTTGTAAGGTGATCATCCAACCTCAAGAAATCTTTGTTTCTTACAGTAGGTTATCATTCTAATACAAGGTAATAATCATATTCAAACTTTGGTTCAATTTCTATAACTATAACAATCTTATTTTAATTGATGATCTTACTTGAACTTGTTTTCGTGTCATGATTCTGCTTCAAGAACTTCGAGCCATCCAAGGATCCATTGAAGCTAGATCCATTTTTCTCTTTTCCAGTAGGTTTATCCAAGGAACTTAAGGTAGTAATGATGTTCATAACATCATTCGATTCATACATATAAAGCTATCTTATTCGAAGGTTTAAACTTGTAATCACTAGAACATAGTTTAGTTAATTCTAAACTTGTTCGCAAACAAAAGTTAATCCTTCTAACTTGACTTTTAAAATAAACTAAACACATGTTCTATATCTATATGATATGCTAACTTAATGATTTAAAACCTGGAAACACGAAAAACACCGTAAAACCGGATTTACGCCGTCGTAGTAACACCGCGGGCTGTTTTGGGTTAGTTAATTAAAAACTATGATAAACTTTGATTTAAAAGTTGTTATTCTGAAAAAATGATTTTTATTTTGAACATGAAACTATATACAAAAATTATGGTTAAACTCAAAGTGGAAGTATGTTTTCTAAAATGGTCATCTAGACGTCGTTCTTTCGACTGAAATGACTACCTTTACAAAAACGACTTGTAACTTATTTTTCCGACTATAAACCTATATTTTTTCTGTTTAGATTCATAAAATAGAGTTCAATATGAAACCATAGCAATTTGATTCACTCAAAACGGATTTAAAATGAAGAAGTTATGGGTAAAACAAGATTGGATAATTTTTCTCATTTTAGCTACGTGAAAATTGGTAACAAATATATTCCAACCATAACTTAATCAACTTGTATTGTATATTATGTAATCTTGAGATACCATAGACACGTATACAATGTTTCGACCTATCATGTCGACACATCTATATATATTTCGGAACAACCATAGACACTCTATATGTGAATGTTGGAGTTAGCTATACAGGGTTGAGGTTGATTTCAAAATATGTATAGTTTGAGTTGTGATCAATACTGAGATACGTATACACTGGGTCGTGGATTGATTCAGGATAATATTTATCGATTTATTTTCTGTATATCTAACTGTGGACAACTAGTTATAGGTTACTAACGAGGACAGCTGACTTAATAAACTTAAAACATCAAAATATATTAAAAGTGTTGTAAATATATTTTGAACATACTTTGATATATATGTATATATTGTTATAGGTTTGTGAGTCAACCAGTGGCCAAGTCTTACTTCCCGACGAAGTAAAAATCTGTGAAAGTGAGTTATAGTCCCACTTTTAAAATCTAATATTTTTGGGATGAGAATACATGCAGGTTTTATAAATGATTTACAAAATAGACACAAGTACGTGAAACTACATTCTATGGTTGAATTATCGAAATCGAATATGCCCCTTTTTATTAAGTCTGGTAATCTAAGAATTAGGGAACAGACACCCTAATTGACGCGAATCCTAAAGATAGATCTATTGGGCCTAACAAACCCCATCCAAAGTACCGGATGATTTAGTACTTCGAAATGTATATCATATCCGAAGGGTGTCCCGGAATGATGGGGATATTCTTATATATGCATCTTGTTAATGTCGGTTACCAGGTGTTCACCATATGAATGATTTTTATCTCTATGTATGGGATGTGTATTGAAATATGAAATCTTGTGGTCTATTATTATGATTTGATATATATAGGTTAAACCTATAACTCACCAACATTTTTGTTGACGTTTTAAGCATGTTTATTCTCAGGTGATTATTAAGAGCTTCCGCTGTCACATACTTAAATAAGGACGAGATTTGGAGTCCATGCTTGTATGATATTGTGTAAAAACTGCATTCAAGAAACTTATTTTGTTGTAACATATTTGTATTGTAAACCATTATGTAATGGTTGTGTGTAAACAGGATATTTTAGATTATCATTATTTGATAATCTACGTAAAGCTTTTTAAACCTTTATTGATGAAATAAAGGTTATGGTTTGTTTTAAAATGAATGCAGTCTTTGAAAAACGTCTCATATAGAGGTCAAAACCTCGCAACGAAATCAATTAATATGAAACGTTTTTAATCAATAAGAACGGGACATTTCAATCATCTGCACTACTCTCTGCACTTTACAATCAAATAGAGGCCATTAAATCCCTCGCAGATAAGATGGAATCTCTCGCTAAACAACTCGGAGAATTGAAGACACAGCCACAGCAGGTCAACCAGGCTCAGGTATGTGTTAATTGTACCAACCCGCAACCCGCAACCTACTGAAGAATATCAAGTTGAGTACGAAAACCCTGAAGGTTCAGTCTATTACGTTCAATACCCAGCTCATCAACCAAATCCCGGATTCAATCAACAACCTAGGGTTAATCAATTTGAACGAAGCAACCAGCCTTTTCGCTATCGTGTGACGACCCAGAAATTTTTGACCAAATTTAAACTTAATCTTTATATAATTTAGACACGATAAGCAAAGTCTGTAATGTTGAGTCTCAAAATTTTTGAATTATTTATGAATCCATTTGACCTTTGACTACTCCCGACAATTCATGAACAATTGTGTATAACAAATATGTAAAAGATAAAAATATAAGTGTATATGTAACATTTTGAATTAATAAAATATCTTTAGTCAATCAGAATTAATTATGTAAAATAATAAATAGAATAAGTAAGTGGTTATTAAAATGGATCCTAGATTTATATATGATTTATATACATAATTATTATTATATGTACATTGATATATATATATATATATATATATATATATATATATATATATATATATATATATATATATATATATATATATATATATATATATATATATATATATATATTAAACTATATAAATAAACGAATTTTATATAATAATCTGTTTCATAGTACCAATCAACTTTACAGAATCTTGTTTGTATCTCCAAATTTGTTACCCATTGAATTCTGATTGCACCTACAATCCAAAATCCGTTTGAAATCACTTTCAACTTTTTATTTTTTTATTTATTTATTTGTGTACTGAATGATTTAACCTGTCGAACCATGACTCTTACAAAACTTGATCATATTCAGTGATAGAGGATACCAGTCGACTTCTCACCCTCAATATCAATTTACAATCACCTGTGAATTTTTACATCTGTGAAAGTATATTTTTTTTAAAAAGTTAGTCGACACCCCTGTTTTAACATGCTCAAATCAAAAAAATAGAAAACAAATCAAATTGAAAAATCTATTAATGTAGTTTTGTTAGTAATTACCTACTCAAACGATCTGAAAAGATTCACCTTTCAATTCCTCTTATCGAAGTCGAATTTCGGAGTCAAAGCATTCGAAGAAAAAGTCAAACGGTATGAAATTGGATCAAATTTGATTTGTCTGTTAAGATTTGAGTCCAACTAATAATTTATAAAGTTTCTACATATGATTTACTACATACTTGGTGTAGTAATCATAATCTAAAATCGATTTAATTTCAAAATCAAATTATTAGTTCTTGTTTTTCATTCGCGAGTACAGATACGTAGATATATATTTTTTTGTTTTGTTTGTTGTCTATTGAACAAAATTTCCATTACAGTTCATTACGTTTCAATTTCCATTCTTAATCCAAACTTTGAACTCACTAATCTGATTATGGAATACCTCTGGTCGACTAATATTATGAAGAAGATGAGAGAAACAGAAACGAGGTAAAATCGATTAAATTACGGTTTTAATCAGAAAGACAAAAGTGGTTAAGTGGTTGGTTGTTGGTTCAAGTGAGCGGGATTCTCGGGTTCGATTCCAGTTGAGAGCATTCTTTTTACTTCTTAAAGAGGGTATACATTCTATTTTTATATCTATTATTATTATTTTTATTATAAATATTATTATTGTTATTATGATCATTATTATTGCTATTATTATTATAATTGTTATTATTACTATTACTATCATATTTACAAGTATAGTAATCAACAATATTATTAATTACTAGTATAACTATTATTATTATTTTTACTTGTTATGAATATTATGATTATTAGTATTATTATTATTATTATTATCATTAAGTAATATAAATTGTTATCATTTTCGTAAATATTAGTGACATATTTTTTTTATAAATAATAAAATTGTTAATATGGACATAAGTAATATTATTATCATGAATATTATTATTATTATGTAATTACTAAAATCAATATCATGACTATCATTAACAATAAAATCAATATTTTTACAAGTATTACTATTAATATCACTATTAGTATTGCTATGATTCTTATTATAATTATTATTATAAGAATATTACATACAAGTATGAAGATATCATATTAACAATCTTTATATAAATATTCATATATAACAAATTAGGAATTTTTAATATATATATATATATATATAAGACTATATAAATAATAATCAATTTCAAATATATGTACAAATTAAATAAATAATATATAAAGACATAACATATGAAATTTTTCGATTACGATTATATGTATTAATAAATATACAAATGATATAGGTTCATGAATCCAAGACCAACCCTGCATTGTTCAGTATTGTAGTGACCCGGAAATTTCCGACCAAATTTAAACTTAATCTTTATCTTTATATGAGTTCGTTACGATAAGCAAATTTTGTAATGTTGAGCCTCGAAAACTTTAGAGCTATGTTCATATATTCAAATTGACCTTTGACTATGCCCGACGATTCACGAATAATTGTGTGTAAATAAATATGTAAAAATATATAATTATAAATAAGAGTATATATATGTAAACATCCTGAATTAATAAGGTATACTTTGATCAAGTGGAATTAAAAATGTAAAATAGTAATTAGAATAATTAAGTCACTATTAAAACGAATATATAAATGTATATATGGTATTATTATAAATCTATATATATGATTTATATTAATAAGTATTAATATATTGTAATAAATATAAAATATATAAAAATAAATAAATATTCAAATATGTTTAATATTAAATAAGTGTACATAATTAATAATATGTAATGTTAACATATTAAATGTAATTGTTATGTTATTATTATTATTATTCTTATTATTGTTATTAATATTAATATTAGTTATTTGTATTATTAATATTATTATAACATATAATATACAAATATGAAGTTGTTACATGTAATCTATTATTGTTAATATTATTGTTATCAATATCATTATTACTTTTATCATTATTAATGTTAATATGAGATATATATATATATATATATATATATATATATATATATATATATATATATATATATATATATATATATATATATATATATATATATATATATATATATATATATATATATATATATATATATATATATATATATATATAGGAAATTTGATATATATATATAAGTCATCATGTTATTGTTATTAAAATTATTATTAACATAAATAATAATATTACTAATGCCATTAACATTCTTATTCTTATTATTATCAATTATGAGAATCATTATTATCTATTATTAAGATTAGTGATATTATTATGATTATTAGTTTTATGATTATTATTATTATTAGTATTTGTATTATTATTAATATTATTAATTATTAATTTATCAAAGATATAATTATTAAATTATAATAATTTACGGATATTTTTTTCAAAGAAAGAATCCAAGTTCAGTACAAGTCACTATTTTTTTTCTTTTGTAAATTGTCTACTAGATTACCTCACTGACTTGCACAAAACAAGAAATTGTTACAAGTCTTTTTCTACCTTTATATTTTTTTTATTTTATTTATCTGTAATCTGTTAGGGGTCTGTATCATGACTCAATTAAATCCAATATTGGTACAGCATCAGTCAACAATTGGTACTCCATATAATCTGCTGCATATCTGAATAATTAAAAAAAAAACAAAGATGGAGGAAAACTGAAACCGTCTCCTCTGCACATTCACTTTTTAGCCATATCACAAATTCGAATCTAATTGAAAAATGTAACAATGTAGTTTTGTTAGAAATCTTTCACTCAATCTTTCTGCAAAATCTCATATTTCAATTCGTTATATCAAGCTTGAATTTTCAAAGTCAAAGTTTTGAAGTTAAAAGTCAAACAAATCGTTCTTGGCAAAATTCGAACTCGTTTTGACATCTCCGGTTAAGATAATGATTGAGAGAGTTTATAAGCATGATTTACAAACTATTTCATGTAGATATCATTTACCAAAACGTCCCAAAAATCAAACTTAATTTTTATTTTTTTTTGCTGTTAAACAGCGACGGCTGTTGCTGTCTTTCTTTTATTTTATTTTTTGTTTTCAAGAAATTTAAAGACTCATATGGATTGATTATGATTCGTATGAAAGTCCTAAAGCAGAGATATAATGTGTTGAGGTTAATTTTGAGCTTGGTCGATTGATTGATTGAGGAAGAAGATGAAATAAGAACAAGAAAGAATTTTGAATTATAATAAAATGGGGTGGGTTATTCTTAAGATAAATGGATTAGAGCAGCTGGTTTAGGGGAGTGATGTCCATTCGGGAGGTCATGGGTTCGAGCCCTGCAGTGGCCTATTCTTTTTAGAACTTGATTTGAAGGTAGTTTACTATATTTTTTTTTCTAATATCTTTATTATTATTATTATCATTATATTTGTTAATATTAATTGTTATTATTATAGTGTTATTGTTAGGATAAGTAATGTTAGTATTAACATGAATATTATAATTATCATTTATATAATTATCATTATCATTATTATTATTACTAGTATTATATTATTAGTATTATTATTACAAGCCTTATAAATATTATTACCATTGATAATATTATTACGTTAGTATTGTCCTTAGGTATTATTGTAATTATCGTTACTAACATTAATATTAACTTTATCATATTAATATTATAAGTATTATTAATAACATTACCAAATTTATCATTTTAAGTATTATTATCACTAGTATGATTATGATTATTATTATCATTTTATAAATATTAGTACTATTATTATTAACATAAGTATAATATTAGTATTAGTATCATTTCGATAATTATTAGTATTAATATTGACGTAAGTATTATTATTAATAATATCACTTTCATTAAAATGATTATCATTAACGAGTATTGTTATTATTAAAAAATAATAATCAATACTAAAAAAAGTATCATTACTATGAATATGTATATTTTTTTATATATAAAACTATTATTAATACTATCAATATTATTATTAAGAAAATTATTATTTTTATCAATATACTTATTCTAGTATTACTATAACTATATTATGTAAACAAAAGATTTCTTAGATAAAAAGATATATAATATAAAACTTAACTATATTAAAATTCTTATTTATTTAAATAAGATAACATATAATTTATTAATATAAAAATTATATCATTGATAATAATATATATAAATTTGTTCGATTCTGATTATATGTATTAATATACATATGAATGATATAGGTTCGTGAATCCAAGTCCAACCCTGCATTGTTCAGTTGTTTAATGATGTCATATGTATTTTTACTACAAAATACAGTACAGTGAGTTTCATTTGCCTTTTTACCCTTTATATTTTTGGGCTGAGAATACATGCGCAACTTTTTATAACTGTTTTACGAAATAGACACAAGTAAATAAAACTACATTCTATGTATGGATTATTAAACCGAATATGCCCCTTTTTATTAAGTCTGGTAATCTAAGAATTAGGGAACAGACACCCTAATTGATGCGAACTCTAAAGATAGATCTATTGGGCCCAATAAGCCCCATTCAAAGTACCGGATGCTTTAGTACTTCGAATTATATCATGTCCGAAGGAGGATCCCGGAATGATATGGGATATTCTATATGCATATTATTAAGGTCGGTTACCAGGTGTTCAATCCATATGAATGATATTTTTGTCTCTATGCATGGGACGTATGTTTATGAGAAATAGAAAAATGAAAATCTTGTCGTCTATTAAAATGATAAAAATGATTATTTATGTTAAACTAATGAACTCACCAACCTTTTGGTTGACACTTGAAAGCATGTTTATTCTCAGGTATGAAAGAAATCTTCCGCTGTGCATTAGCTCATATTAGAGACATTACTTGGAGTCATTCATGACATATTTCAAAAGACGTTGCATTCGAGTCGTTGAGTTCATCAAGATTATTATTAAGTCAATTATAGTTAGATGTATTATGAAATGGTATGCATGCCGTTAACTTTCGATGTAATGAAAGATTGTCTTTTCAAAAACGAATGCAATGTTTGTAAAATGTATCATATAGAGGTCAAGTACCTCGCGATGTAATCAACTGTTGTGAATCGTTTATAATTGATATGGACTTCGTCCGAATGGATTAGGATGGGTCTTCACAAGTATTGTCGTGCGAATATTTTTACTACAAAATATTGTATAGTGAGTTTCATTACTCCATTTTTAAATGCTTTTGCAATATATATTTTTGGGACTGAGAATACATGCGCTGCTTTATAAATGTTTGACGAAATAGACACAAGTACTTAAAACTACATTCTATGGCTGGATTATCAAACCGAATATGCCCCTTTTTAGTCTGGTAATCTAAGAATTACGGAACAGACACCCTAATTGACGCGAATCCTAAAGATAGATCTATTGGGCCCAACAAGCCCCATCCAAAGTACCGGATGCTTTAGTACTTCGAATTTATCATGTCTGAAGGGAGTTCCAGAATGATGGGGATATTCTATATTCATCTTGTTAAGGTCGATTACCAGGTGTTCACCATATGAATGATTTTTATCTCTATGCAGTTTGAGAAATGCCTGATATGAGATGGATGTTTATGAAAAATGAAATCTTGTGGTCTATTATATTATTGGAAATGATTGATTATGATAAACTAATGAACTCACCAACCTTTTGGTTGACACTTGAAAGCATGTTTATTCTTAGGTTTGAAAGAAATCTTCCGCTGTGCATTTGCTCATTTTAAAGATATTACTTGGAGTCATTCATGACATATTTCAAAAGACGTTGCATACGAGTCGTTGAGTTCATCAAGATTATTATTAAGTCAATTATAGTTTGATATATTATCAAATGGTATGCATGCCCGTCAACTTTCGACGTAATGACAGTTTGTCTTTTAAAAAAACGAATGCAATGTTTGTAAAATGTATCATATAGAGGTCAAGTACCTCGCGATGTAACCAAATGTAATGTATTCGTTCAGATGGATTAGGATGGGTCATTATATATCGCTACCCACCTTATCCAGCCCAACAATCTAAATTGTCCTACGATCAACCACTTCCACTAACTGGTCCACCAGTCGAGGAAAATTCCCCAACCACCCAGATTACAAAAGTAACCAACCCCACTTTCAGAGCTGATGATCAGTTGACTCAGTTCATCCAAGGACAACAACAGCTAAATCAGAGAACTACATCCAGACAAGACCAGACGGAGATACTCATGAGAAATCAATTGGATCTGCTCAAAAGTCTAGAGACGCAGCTCAGACAGTTATCACAACACCTTGAAACCCGACCACAGGGAAGGTTACCCAGTAATACTATCCAAAATCCCCACATAAAGGAAGCTAAGCAAATGCATTCCGTAATCCCAAGGGAAGAACCACGGAGAAGGTCAGCTAAGCTCAAAAATAAATCGACATATACTCAGAAGCTGACCCCTACAACTCCAGTTCGTGTACCCTATCCTGGAAGGCTACAGGAGGAACCATCCAAGCTTGATTCCTTCAAACTGGATGGAAGATTCTTGGATACCATGTCCAAAGTTCCCAACCAGAACAGATACATCCGAAGGCTTCTCTCTACAAAGGAAAGGATACCTAATTCTAACAAAATTCCACTGAGTGAAGAATGCTCAGCATTATTCAGAAACTCTCTACCGCCAAAGCTAGGAGACACGGGCCGTTTCATTTTCCCGTGTTTGATCTACCAATCTGGAACCATTCATGCGCTAGCAGATTTAGGAACAAGTATCAACCTAATCCCCTACTCTCTCTACAAGAGATTAGAGTTAGGAGACTTTTCACCAACTAAAATGACAAACCAACTTGTCGATCATATAATTCGATATCCCAAGGGCATAGTTGAGAACGTCTTAGTGAAAGTTGAAAAATTCTTGTATCCTACGGATTTCGTAGTAATGGACATTAAGGAAGACCTACACACACCAGTAGTGTTAGGAAGATCTTTCATGAATACGGCTAGGACTGTCATTGATGTGTACAATCAAACCTTGATCTTGCGATCACATGGGGAGAGCGTCACCTTCAAAATTGACCGACCCATCGATCTTTCTAGACAGGCAGAGATGTTTGCTATTTCCACCAAACGGATCACTTTCGATGATGAGTCTTCGCCACCAGCCAATGATATCGAAATGGGTGTCGAATCACAGTTTGCAGATGACCCAGAAATGGAAGTAGAGGATCCCAGCGAAGAAATAGAGGAATCGGAAGAGGAAGAGGAAATGGAAGACGTAAAAGAAACTGTGATAATACCCTCTCTATTCATTAAGCATCATGAAGAATTAACGAGGCCTGAGACGGAAGATCACAGTTTAATCATTCGTTTCAAGAAAAAGACTGACAAGGTTGAGGTTAAAGATATAGAAATTGACCCTGCAAGTATCAAAGTGAAGAATCAGAATACTGAAAAAACCCGTTCATCAGACGAATCCTCAGAAGAACACTATACCGATGATGATGAGGAAGAGCAACATGATGACATTCTGGATATTTCACACTCTCCAATCGAACCAGATCCAGGGAAGCCGGACTCTTCTTCAGATCGGATTCCAGTCATATCTACGCACGCAGACATGATATCCTTCATCAATGATACCGATGAATTTGAAGATATTCTCAAATCCATTCGTAAATCAACAATTGATTACACGCTACGCTTAACGGAGCGAATTATGGCTATCCAAGAAGAATACAACCTCTATCTCCAAAGAGAAAACAATGATGTTGAAATCCTAGAAGAACGCATTCAAGACTTTATCAACACTCTTCACGATCATATCTACCGAAAAGAAAGGCAACGAGAGCACAATTTAGTGGTTCGCAATATTCTTGAGACTCTGTCGAGATCAGAAGATCATTTACTCTAAGATTTACAATGCCTTAGCCGAATCTGCACTTCTGTTCTCAGAAAACTAACGAGCACTTGACTCTCATCCGAAAGCACATGAATCTTTCCATCGGAGGCACAACTTATCACTCTGATTTGCAAATGATCGAGGATTGATATCGGCTAAAAAGTCACATTTTTACCCTCGATATTGAGTCCCAAAAAGCATAAATTTCAGAGCTTTGTCGGCAAAATAATCGCTTTTTTGGTTAAATTTGTAGGTAAAGTCATTACGAAGACGATGCAAAAAGAATCATGAGAAACGGAGCTAAAACGAAGATTCTAGAGCGAAAACGATGAAAGATAAGAAATCAAGTTACGATCCAGTGAATCAAGGCTGACCAGACAAAAAAAACAGCCTGCCATACAGCCTGCCAGTATGTAAACGGCCGACCAAATACGGCCCACCAAACGGCCTGCCAAACGGGCTGCCAAGCAAATGGCCTACCAAATACGGGCCACCAAAGGGGCTGCCATACGGCCTCCCAGCCGTTTTCTGGCAATTTCCTAGTCTATTTAAAGGGATTTTTGTCATCCATTTTCCACACACCTCTCTTCACTCTCTCACTACAATACACTTTCTCCCACTAGAGCTTTCAAGGCCTTCTCACCTCCAAGCGAGAAATTAAGTACCCGGAGGCGAACGTCGAAGATTGTAGTAGGAGCAGTTTAGAGGTTGTCAGCACTTGTAATGGTCCAGATCTTGTCTGTAAACGGTGAATGCTTTCCGTAATTTAATAAAGTTATTATCTTGAGTTACTTTCACCTTGCATGATTTTCTATCTGTTACAATTGTTTATCATGTGTTGAATATGTTATCTGAAACTTATCATATTGTTATGCTGAAACCTTGACGGTCTAGAAGTTTAATTTACGGATCACCCTTTCTGCTTATGCACTTGGCTATAACCTAGTATTAGGGCCTAATCAACCCTAGGATACAAGGTAAGTAGTTATTTATCCTTAACGTCACAATAGGGATATAGTACCTACGTACGAATAACCATTTATTCGTCATAGAAGAGCTGCCCATTTAGGTTGTGATTAGAGTTAGCAATAGAGAGTTCAGTGAACACTAGCTTACTCAAAAGCATGATTCGTGTCAAAAGCAATGTTCTTGAGATGTTGTAAGATGATCCGGGGTTGAATAAGTGATCGCAAAGGAGAGACTTCTATACCAGTTAACAGTACCTTAGAATATCTAAGATTGCACATCTGTTAATGTTAAGGCATAGCATAGTGATTGAGTGGTAGGATATTACTTTAGTTAGACCAACTAGGATTAAGAAAAGCTGAGACTTTCCTTTATAGGTAGACCACTTTGTTCATGTACCTAGGATCCATTCCATAAGGTCGTTTAAACCTCTTAGGTTAACGTTGGGAATAGGGATATCCGTCTTAGCCAGACTCTTCAATGCCTAAACTCTTAGTGACAAATCAGTTAGGATCATAGCCCAGTTGATTGAGGTTTAGTGTTTATCCTAGGAAGTTGAAATCTTGCGATAATTCCCCTTCAGAATACTATTCTTCATACCTATCTATCTTTACTTTACTACTCTACTTAGTTAAACTTAATCTATCACCTCTTGTCATTAGGGTTAACTATATAGGCACTTTTGTCCCACATTACTGAGCAAACATATAAAAATACGAACCTGAGTTATATTTACCACTTACTTGTTAAAAGGAAGACAAGTAGGTGAGTTATAGCTAGGAACCCCAGCTAAATATAAATAATAAAATCATTACTCTCTTTTGGGAGATAAATTCTGACGTATTGCGACCTAACGACATCGCACGAATAAAACCGTTCGTTTTGGCCTTATCATAAGTAGAATTAAGTTTTTGGCACCGCTGCCGGGGACCTTATTTTCTGTTTACTAAGGTAATCATTGATTCTATCAAGATATCTGAGATTCTTGAGTGGTGTCTAAGAAAGACAATTATACACGGACTTGGTTGTTGGATTTTCCGAACAGTCTCCAATTAAATTGGAACCAAAAGGGTCCTGCCTCTCCGTTGTCTATCTGGCCACTTATTTCGAAGATAAATTGGCAAGAATCACACATGCTTAACAAGCAGAGAGTTTGTCGGTATAGGATTTTAAGTCGTCGTTAAAGTAAACCCTTCTCAAATTAAACAAAATATTAATTATGGTTTTAATTTCTATAGTTTCCAGTTCAAACTTAACCGACTACGAAGAAAGTGCGAATGACAGTTACTCTCCCACAACTTCAGAAACCGGCGAAGTTTTTCTTTATAAACCTAAAACAAATCTAAACCCTGATGAATCTCATCAAGACTTAGTTCTTGATTCTTGTAGTCCACGAAGCCGAATAATTTTATCTGACTTAGAGATTACATTGCTTTTAGATAAGTTTTAATCAAATGAACCAGGATTCGACCCTCTTCACGATCCAAAAGGGAGGCTCGGTCTTAACGAACTCCTGATTATGGAAGATGAACTATGGGAAGAATATCCAACTATCTTCAACTATCCGGACTTGTTCGAATTTAATCCCAAAGAGATACGACACCATGATAAAACAAAAACTCCGTTTATTGGAAATCTGTTAAATCCTAGCAGAAGGTTAGACATCTATAGATCATTCATTAGGCACCTCTAATCCTCAAGCTTCCCATTTTCAACATTTCAAATCAATCTGTTAAAAGAGCTGCGTTCTCAGATGCGTTCTCTTCACAAACTGTTAAAAGAATGTGGGGATGACCTTTTCGTCAATTATCGGGATGCAGAAATTGATTTCAAATTTAGAGTCATTTGTCAGTTTTCTCCCTCACTTCACCAATAAGGAATGTGACGACCCGGAAATTTTCGACCAAATTTAAACTTAATCTTTATATGGTTTCGACACGATAAGCAAAGTCTATTAAACCGAGTCTCAAAATTTTTGAATTGTTTACATGGATTCAGTTAACCTTTGACTATTCTCGACGATTCACGAATAATTATTTGTAAATAGATACATATATATTTAAAGGTGTGTGTATATATATATATATATATATATATATATATATATATATATATATATATATATATATATATATATATATATAAATATTTTCATTTGAAATATTATTAGAAATAATATACTTAATTATTAGAAATAAATATGAAAAAAAATATGTAAGTAATAATAAAATTTATTATAGATCTATATATATATATATATATATATATATATATATATATATATATATATATAAAGTATATTGAATATACATATTTGGTTTCGAACTCATTTAGTAACCGATGGTAGCACTTATGGTTATTAGAGCGAGTTAAAAATCAAACTTATATTGATTTTAAAATAAACGGTGATCCAAAAATGAGTTCTATAAATTTTAGGCTTACTAAAAATGTATTTAGAATCTAGTTATTAAATTTTAACAATTTTTATATTTTTACCCAGAATTAAGAGGGACAGTTGATGTAAATTTTATTTAATAAATTAAGGATCGAATTTTATACCATAATGACCAAAATAAATAAATATAATTATCATATAAATTTGGAATTTATCTGAGTACTTTTATTCGCTACTGAGTAACAACGGAGTACGAAATACTATACCTATTAAGAGTGTCGGTAAAAAACTACAAATCTTAGGCTGCTAACTATGCAATCACGTTTTTATTTTCAATTGAATGTTAAGTATTAATATATTATTATCACTGTGTTTGTTTTATCTATGTATTATTAATATTATGATGATTGATTTCCAAATTCTATGATACATATATACAGCTCGATCAGCACCATTTATTTAATAACTCTTTCTCAAACTCAACATATCTACTCATTTTCTCTGTATCTAAATATAGATACCCCTGCAAACACAAATACATATATGATAAACTTGAACAAGCAAGATCATCACCACTAACTTCGTTTGTTTCCCTGCTCATGTTTCAATCACCATAAACAAATTATGAACCCCCACCTAGCCATAACCATAAACCACCATAGCTTTTCTTCCTGTTGCATTTTTTCTTTCTTCTTCATGTTAAACAGACACCCAACATTTCCACTTACAACTCAGTTTCTTCTATATTTTATTACCATTGGAGATCATTATAACTAACACCCTCTTCTTGTTCGATTTATATCATCTGCGACCAACACCACGATTTCTTTTATGTTTGAATAACAATCGACTACTACCACCATCTTTCATCACCGGGTACTATCACAAACAACCATCATGGAACTATCATAAACCATCACCAAGACAGCCATCTCCACACCTTTGAGACATTTTCTTGTTCACCTCCATGACACCATCAAAATCACCACTTCAAAACCCATCATCATCGGCCAACATAACCGAGAACATCAACACCATCTCTTGTTTGGTTTACAATTACAACACAGACACCACATTCCACCACTCTCTCTCTCTCTTTTCTATTTTATACTTGACCCACTACCACAAACAAGCTTGTGTTTTGTTTAGGCTTATTCAATCACCACCATCTCCAACTATGCAAACAACCGCCACCATTGAGACAACTCACCATCACTTTTGTTTACTTTATACCAAATCAACCCTACTGCTACAATACTGCTATAACTCATCTAACAGCCAACACAAACCATCTCAATTTGCAGCTGCTATAACTTCAGATTCTATTTACTATGTTTCCTTATATTCCCTGTAAAACAGCTCGAAGATCACTGCAAATATGATGATAACTACTGCTGCAATGCTACTATTTCCTGCTCAACTTTCCAGCCACCATCAAACTGCTGCAGTTGCAGCTTCTGTCGAGATTATTATTATTTCCTATCCCAGTTGAACTCCGTAAAGATAAAGAGATGAGAAATTATAAACCATGGGCAATTATATTTTAAATTCTTGCTTACTAGTTGATCTGATAAAAGTGGAGGGGGGTCACAAATGGGGACACCAGCTTTGGATTCCAAATCTCGCGTACAAAACTTTTCAACCTTGCACCTTTAGGTTGGGCCGTGAATATGTTAAAATACTTGAGCCGTGTTCCATTTTGTGTTGTTGGGCTTTGAGGCAATTTGGGCCAAAAATTTGTAAGTCCAACGTTTTTTGTTTCTTGGTTCTGTCTGGTGACGACACACACGTACATATTATTTAGAGATAAACAAAAATGATGATTATGATTATGATGAGGCACGATGATGATTGTGGTGATAGTAGTGGAAAAGATGAAAACAAAAATCGTGATAAAAGAATTAGAAATTGTAATTTGATAAGCAAAGTAACAATGGTTCAGTGGATAGGCGTGTTGAGTTAGACCAAGAGGTCTTGAGTTCGAGCCTGGGTTCAGACATATTTTTTTTAAAGAAGAGGAAGGATGCAGAAGTAAAAGTTAAAAACAATTTAAGTTGGGTTTTGTTTCAGAATTGAAACACATAGCATAATGGTTAAGTGTTGTTTCAGGTTAATGAGTGGTTGTGGGTTCGAGTCTCTAAATGAGCATTTTTTTATAGCCTTTTCATGGAAGGTAGTTCATATTTTTTTTTATTATTATTATCACTTCCTTTATTATTATTATTATTATTATTATTATTATTATTATTATTATTATTATTATTATTATTATTATTATTATTATTATTATTATTACTATTACTATTATTATTATTATTGTTGTTGTTATTGTTATTGCAAGTATTAATTATTATTGTTATAATTGTTAGTATTACTAATATTATTATCATTACTTAGAATTATTGTTAATATTATTACTAATATTAATATATGTATTATTATTATTATAATTATGATTATTATTATTATTATTATTATTATTATTATTATTATAATTATGATTATTATTATTATTATTATTATTATTATTATTATTATTATCATTATTATGAACATAATACAAATTATTATTTTAAATATCATTATTAGTATCATTTTATAAGTTGTTAGTATTACTATTATTATTATCAGCAAAAGTATTAATAATAATATCATTATTATTGTTAATACGATTATTAGTATGGTTATAATTAAACTTATTATCATTATTAACATTAGTAGTAAAATAGATATTTTTATAATTATTATTATTTTAAAGAAATAAGTATTATTATTTATGTTATCACGAGTATTATTATTATGTAATTACTAAAATCCATATCATAACCATCATTAACAGTAAAATTAATATTTTTACAAGTATTAATATTAGTATCATTGTTATTATCACAAATAGAGTTATTATTAAAATAAGTATATTATTAATGTTATATTATTTTTACTAATATTAACTTAGTATAATTTGAACTACTTTTTGTTATAAACAAATGAAATACATAAATATTTATATTTAACACATATAACATAACAAAATATCTTATTATATAAAAGGAATATATGAAATATAAATATATTTTTAATATAAAAATAATATTAATAATAGGTTATATATATAAACTTATTCGATTACGATTATGTGTATTAATATATATACACAAATGATATATGTTCGTGAATCCGAGGCCAACCCTGCATTGTTCAATATCGTCATATGTATTTTTACTACAAAATACAGTATTGAGAGTTCATTTGCTCCCTTTTACTCTTTACATTTTTGGGACTGAGAATACATGCGCTGTTTTTACAACTGCTTATTTAAATGCTTTTGAAATATATTTTGAACTGCGAATACATGAAATGCTTTTATAAATGTTTGACGAGATAGACACAAGCAAAACATTCCTCGAATGAATTATTATGCAGACAGAAGTTCTGCGGATTATTATTGAATTATTTGGACATGATAATTGCCACCATTGAATTATGTGGACATGAAAATTGCTACCATTGAATTATGTGGACATGATAATTGCCACCATTGAATTATGTAGATATGATAATTGCCACCATTGAATTATGTGGACATGATAATTGCCACCATTGAGTTATGTGGACTTGATAATTGCCACCAATTGATGTGAATGTTATGTATCGAGAGAATGATTTTTATACACAGGTTATGTGTATTATATTTTGTACACGAGATATGTGTACGGTTACTAAGATTTTATGAAAAAGGATTTCGTACACGAGAAAGGTGTACTGTATTTAAAAGATATCGCATGTACATTACAGGTGGGTATAGGATTCGGGCCCATTTGTACCATGCAGCATTTAAATCTTGTGGTCTATCAAAATGATGAAATTTATTGTTTTATGATAAACCTATGAACTCACCAACCTTTTGGTTGACACTTGAAAGCATGTTTATTATCAGGTATGAAAGAAATCTTTCGCTGTGCATTTGCTCATTTTAAGGACATTACTTGGAGTCGATCATCGCAATGGGACCAAATGTTGATGACTTTGTCCAGATGGATTAGGAAGGGGTATGACATGTGGTATCAGAGCGGTGGTCTTAGCGAACCAGGTCTTGCATTAGTGTGTCTAACTGATAGTTGTTTAGATGTATTAGTGGGTCTGGACTTCGACCGTGTCTGCATGTCAAAAGTTTTGCTTATCATTTAGTGTCAAAAATTATTTGCTTATCATCCTTAAAGTCTAGACACGTCTTACTGCCTATATTGCATAGACAGTGTATAGATAAATTCATATCTTAGTGTATCTGTTATTGTTACCTTTGCCTGACAGCTTCCGTAGATTCCTCCGTAACTTATGGGATTTTAGTATTATATATGCATATGTAAATTATGTATTGCAGGGTACTAATCTACATCCTATAATCTATTTCTTATCAAAAATCCTTCATCTGATCGTACGAGATGAATCCCTCAATCAGTTCGAATTCCTCGGATTCCGACAGCTATTCCGATATAGAGTTTCACCTAAGCTCCGAAAGCAGTATCACCAGAATGAATCAACCAATCATCCATCCCCAATTCATCTGATGGGTTCATAGTCGACTTAATCAATGGAGACGCGAAGAAGGCGATCCCTTCCACCAACCGAATTCACCTCTTGACAATGAACCTGAAGCGCTTACGGCGAACCTGTTCGAGACACCATCTTCTCTCTCATATTCAGAGTATCTCGTCACGATCATATACTATCACAGATTCTAAACCTCATTCATTCGCTCATCTGAACAGACAATCATCCCGGAATAATATAAGAAGTCAACGAACTTCGCGGTCGAATAATCAATTTGGAGAATATGGTGCAAAATGTACCAGCTTCAACAACATCATCGGCACCAACAATATCACCAACATCAATACCAGTACCACCAACAACCCAAGATTCAACATCACGTGCCTCAACATCTCATTCTATACCTCGAGTATAATCATCGTTCTACATGACGTTCTACATCTTCGTTCTTCATGATGATTATGTAATCTCTAATTTTTTAGAGATTATGTATTCTAGATCTAACGGTAAACCAGATGAGTTTAATATCAAGTTAACTCATTAAATCCAAAATTACATCCGAAGAAAATATATATGTATATATGTTTTCATAAAGATTGTAATAAAAAATATTCTTTCGTACAAACTGTTAATGGTGAAAATATTTTAACGGGTAGGTAATACCCGAGGATTATTTAGATTTCGCATTAATAAAGTTACACTGTACATTCTCCGAAGCTGATTCAGCAGTCATTTACTATCCTGCTTACAACCACCGATATATGTATCCGTTCAACACAGAATAACCATTTTAATTCAATTTCATATTTGGATTTTGACCTATCAGAATCCAACAAGTGGCATAATGAAGAAAAATTGGACAAAATAAAATTTGTTAGAAACAAACAAATTAACTATGAGAAATTTTGCAGTAATGTTTGAGTTAGCTATATAGGGTTGAGGTTGATTCTATAATAATATTTATATTTTGAGTTGTGATCGAATCTGAGACACATATACAATGGGTCACAGTACGTATTAATTAATTCGAATATTATATATTAAATTATATATGTATTATTGAACTACCAACTGTGGACTACTAACATTGTACAATTAAAATGAATTAAAATATTGATTATAACATATGAAACTAAACATTTCTTCAAGTTTGCCACTTGATTTCATCTTAAAACTCATTTATATCGTCAAATCTGCGTTCAAACCTTTCATGATTCTTGAAAACACCTCAATCAAGAGGATGAACCAACCGCACTTCATCTACGGAAGAAAAGAATGATGCATATAGTTATGCACCGGAAAACACTCGAAACCTGAGTAAACGTTTAACACGTATCTGTCCTAGCTCCTTTGGAGTTGTTATTACCGAAAATAACTTTGCTATCACTTTTCAAAATTAGCCAATTTTGTCACAGCTCCAGCAAATCAACTTTGATTTTTCATTCGGATTAATCTTATTATAACCTTGATATATAAGTTTACCTTTTGTCATCGTTACCGGGAAACCTTTTATATTTCACCATATTACTATCAGCGTTTAATCATCTAAAAACACAATTCTCTTGAAACCACCTCGGATTGATAATCAATGATTCAGATATGGTAGCATTAAATGCAGAGGAAACAGCAAAATTGTAGATGGTCTAAACGTCCAAAAGTTTGATAATAAAGGATGGAAGGTTGGGAACGATCGATAGAAAATTTAGTACTGAAAAATGGATTGAGCTAACCATGAAGGAGACTGAGGACAAATACAAGGACCAAACTTTATATTCAAAGAATCCAGTTAATTCTGGATCCAATGAAATCTTCAGCAAATATCTTGCTCCGAAGTCATGTTAAATTTTGTGAAAAATCTTTCTTCATCAACCTTCGATCTTAGAAATTCCAAAATATCATCATAAATATCTTAGATATTTCTAAAGATATCTTTATAAATACTCTTGTCCGACATTACTTATCTCTTCGCGTTATCTGTATTACATCATAAAAGAAACTATTTTTAGCTTCTAAATTTTGAAACCTTCGAGTTTAAAATATGAATGATTTTGAAGTAGTGTTGGGAACTGATGCATGAGTTAGTATAATATAATGACACTTGATCAACATGATTATATTACAGTAAGTCATGCTGAGTTTCTAAATGAAACTTGATGATTCACAGATCATAACGTCATCATGTGCCATGTTACACGACTCTTACATTCTATCTAATCTTCAAACATATCAAGAACATATTTCACTGATAGTTCTATCTTTTCCCTTGAATTCAGGAAATCAACCGTGACTACGTCACCGATTAAGACGAACCTGCATTTAATCATTTCACTCTTTTGCGATAGCTTCGCTTATACTCTTCGAGTAATCGAATTATCTTATCAATATTACTCAACAGTAATAAAACTCTATTTACCGGCTCATATTCGTCAGGAAAACATTCTTATTGTCAGCCATGACGATTCCAATCAAATTTCGGGAAGAAATTTCTTTAACGGGTAGGTACTGTCATGACCCGGAAATTTTTGACCAAATTTAAACTTAATCTTTATATTGTTTTGACACGATAAGCAAAGTCTATTAAACCGAGTCTCAAAATTTTTGAATTGTTTACATGGATTCAGTTAACCTTTGACTATTCCCGACGATTCACGAACAATTATTTGTAAATAGATGCATATATATTTAAAGGTGTGCATATATATATATATATATATATATATATATATATATATATATATATATATATATATATATATATAAATATTTTAATTTGAAATATTATTAGAAATAATATACTTAATTATTAGAAATAAATATGAAAAAAATATGTAAGTAATCATAAAATTTATTATAAATCTATATATATATATATATATATATATATATATATATATATATATATATATATATATATATATATAATGTATATTGAATATACATATTTGGTTTCGAACTCATTTAGTAAATGATGGTAGCACTTATGGTTATTAGAGCGAGTTAAAAATCAAACTTATATTGATTTTAAAATAAACGGTGATCCGAAAATGATATCTATAAATTTTAGGCTTACTAAAAATGTATTTAGGATCTAGTTATTAAATTTTAACAATTTTTATATTTTTACCCAGAATTGAGAGGGACAGTTGATGTAAATTTTATTTAATAAATTAAGGATCAAATTTTATACCATAATGACCAAAATAAATAAATATAATTATCATAAAAATTTGGAATTTATCTGAGTACTTTTATTCGCCACTGAGTAACAACGGAGTACGAAATACTATACCTATTAAGAGTGTCGGTAGAAAACTACAAATCTTAGGCTGCTAACTATGCAATCACGTTTTTATTTTCAATTGAATGTTAAGTATTAATATATTCTTCATGTTAAACAGACACCCAACATCTCCACTTACAACTCGGTTTCTTCTATATTTTATTACCATTGGAGATCATTATAACTAACACCCTCTTCTTGTTCGATTTATATCATCTACGGCCAACACCACGATTTCTTTTATGTTTGGATAACAATCGACTACTACCACCATCTTTCATCACCGGGTACCATCACGAACAACCATCATGGAACTATCATAAACCATCACCAAGACCACCACCTCCACACCTTTGACACCTTTTCTTGTTCACCTCTATGACACCATCAAAATCACCTCTTCAAAACCCATCATCATCATAACCGAGAACATCAACACCATCTCTTGTTTGGTTTACCATTACAACACAGACACCACTTTCCACCACTCTATATCTCTCTCTCTCTTCTATTTTATACTTGGCCCACTACCACAAACAAGCTTGTGTTTTGTTTAGGCTTATTCGATCACCACCATCTCCAACTATGTAAACAACCGCCACCATGGAGACAACCTACCATCACTTTTGTTTAGTTTATACCAAATCAACCCTACTGCTACAATACTGCTATAACTCATCTAACAGCCAACACAAACCATCTCAATTTACAGCTGCTATAACTTCAGATTCTGTTTACTATGTTTCCTTATATTCCCCGTAAAACAGCTCGAAGATCACTGCAAATATGATGATAACTACCGCTGCAATGCTACTGTTTCCTGCTCGACTTTCCAGCCACCATCAAACTGCTGCAGTTGCAGCTTCTGTTGAGATTATTATTATTTCCTACCCCAGTCAAACTCCGTAATGATAAAGAGATTAGAAATTATAAACCATGGGCACTTATATTTTAAATTCTAGCTTACTATTTGATCTGATAAAAGTGGAGGGAGTCACGAATGGGGACACCAGCTTTGGATTCCAAATCTCGCGTACAAAACTTTTCAACCTTGCACCTTTAGGTTGGGCCGTGAATATGTTAAAATACTTGAGCCGTGTTCCATTTTGTGTTGTTGGGCTTTGAGGCAATTTGGGCCAAAAATTTGTAAGTTCAACATTTTCTGTTTCTTGGTTCTGTCTGGTGACGACACACACTTACATATTATTTAGAGATAAACGAAAATGATGATTATGATTATGATGAGGTACGATGATGATTGTGGTGATAGTAGTGGAAAATATGAAAACAAAAATCGTGATAAAAGAATCAGAAATCGTAATTTGATAAGCAAAGTAACAATGGTTCAGTGGATAGGCGTGTTGAGCTAGACCAAGAGGTCTTGAGTTCGAGCCTGGGTTCAGACATATTTTTTTTATAGAAGAGGAAGGATGCAGAAGTAAAAGTTAAAAACAATTTAAGTTGGGTGTTGTTTCAGAATTGAAACACATAGCATAATGGTTAAGTGTTGTTTCAGGTTAATGAGTGGTTGTGGGTTCGAGTCTCTAAATGAGCATTTTTTTTAACCGCCTTTTCATGGAAGGTAGTTCATATTTTTTTATTATTATTATTATCACTTCCTTTATTATTATTATTATTATTATTATTATTATTATTATTATTATTATTATTATTATTATTATTATTATTATTATTATTATTATTATTATTATTATTATTATTATTATTATTATTATTATTATTATCATTATTATTATCGTTATTATTATTATTATTATTATTTTTATTATTTTTATTATTATTATTATTATTGTTATTGCAAGTATTAATTATTATTATTATAATTGTTAGTATTACTAATATTATTTCATTACTTAATATTATTGTTAATATTATTACTAATATCAATATATGTATTATTATTATTATAATTATGATTATTATTATTATTATTATTATTATTATTATTATTATTATTATCATTATTATGAACATAATACAAATTATTATTTTAAATATCATTATTAGTATCATTTTATAAGTTGTTAGTATTACTATTATTATTATCAACAAAAGTATTAATAATAATATCATTATTATTGTTAATACGATTATTAGTATAGTTATAATTAAACTTATTATCATTATTAACATTAGTAGTAAAATAGATACTTTTATAATTATTATTATTTTAAAGAAATAAGTATTATTATTTATGTTATCACGAGTATTATTATTATGTAATTACTAAAATCAATATCATAACCATCATTAACAGTAAAATTAATATTTTTATAAGTATTAATATTAGTATCATTGTTATTATCACTAATAGAGTTATTATTAAAATAAGTATATTATTAATGTTATTATTATTATTATTTTTAATAATATTAACTTAGTATAATTTGAACTACTGTTGTGATAAACAAATGAAATACATAAATATATATATTTAACACATATAACATAACAAAATATCTTATTATATAAAAGGAATATATGAAATATACATATATTTTTAATATAAAAATAATATCAATAATAGGTTATATATATAAACTTTTTCGATTACGATTATGTGTATTAATATATATACACAAATGATATAGGTTCGTGAATCCGAAGCCAACCCTGCATTGTTCAATATCGTCATATGTATTTTTACTACAAAATACAGTATTGTGAGTTCATTTGCTCCCTTTTACTCTTTACATTTTTGAAACTGAGAATACATGCACTGTTTTTACTTTTTACAACTGCTTATTTAAATGCTTTTGAAATATATTTTGAATTGTGAATACATGAAATGTTTTTATAAATGTTTGACGAGATATACACAAGCAAAATATTTCTCGAATGAATTATTATGCAGACAGAAGTTCTGCGGATTATTATTGAATTATGTGGACATGATAATTTCCACCATTGAATTATGTGGACATGAAAATTGCCACCATTGAATTATGTGGACATGATAATTGCCACCATTGAATTATGTGGACATGATAATTGCCACCATTGAATTAAGTGGACATGATAATTTCCACCATTGAATTATGTGGACATGATAATTGCCACCAACTGATGTGAATGTTATGTATCGAGAGAATGATTTTTATACACAGGTTATATTTATTATATTTTCTACACGAGATATGTGTACGGTTACTAAGATTTTATGAAAAAGGATTTCGTACACAAGAAAGATGTACTGTATTTAAAAGATATCGCATGTACATTACAGGTGGGTATAGGATTCGGGCCCATTTGTACCATGCAGCATTTAAATCTTGTGGTCTATCAAAATGATGAATTTTATTGTTTTATGATAAATCTATGAACTCACCAACCTTTTGGTTGACACTTGAAAGCATGTTTATTCTCAGGTCTGAAAGAAATCTTCCGCTGTGCATTTGCTCATTTTAAGGACATTACTTGGAGTCGATCATCGCAATGGGACCAAATATTGATGACTTCGTCCAGACGGATTAGGACGGGGTATGACAAGGAAGTTTCTCCAATTCACATAAACCATTATGTCTCGACAATGATCTCTGAATTAGAATTTTGGATTGAAAGCAAGAAACCTAACCCTATTTCAACCTACAAAAACCGAGATTTCTTCTACTTTGATCCAGCGTCATTTCTCATCAAAAGATTAATTGAAGCTTTTTCAGATTCTGCCTAGGAAAGAATACATCAGAATATCTTCGCAAAAAGAAAGGAAATACATTCAGAACTCGTGCAAATCCTCACTATGTCAAATTTTTCATTTACAACTCCGCAAAGGAAGATCATTCGGGAAATATCTACAAATTTTAAATTTACTATCGGTGATCTTGACTGCACGAAAGATCTTCTATTTCAAGACACAGTGTCAAAACTTTTTTTTGAACTTAATTATAGAGATACTGGACCAAGGGATGGAATTTCAAATACTAAGAAAGTTAAAAGGGCTTTGGTTAAACTTATGAACGATATCGGAGATTTACAGAAGCGCGGGTGCAAGATGTTAAGTGATTTCGAAATATTTTCAGTACACTCCGCTGATTTACTCTGGATGGTCAAAGAAGCTTTAAATTTGTCTTTCTTTCCACGTCATTTCTGGAATTTAGTTATAGAACCTGTGTAATTTGAGTTTTTAATAAAAACAAAATATTTTAATTTTACTCCATGTATTTGTCTTTTCTCTTTTTTTAGATAGTTATATAAAAATAACCGGATTAAAATCCGAGGCAAATTTTTATTTATCTTTTCTTAAACCCTTTTAAATTTTAAAATCTTAAAAATGTTAAAAATTTTCGCGAGCCAGGTCGGGGAAATAAGCCCGCGCGCCATACGGGCCACTTTCTTTGCTCTTTTTCTTTCCTTTCTCCTTCTTTTTTCTTTCTTTTTTTGTGTCTTTCTCCTCCATCCTGCTTCCCCCTTCGACGAGCACCACCACCACCATACCAACCTCAAAACTCAACCATTTTCAACAAATCGACCCTCAAATCTTATTCTCTCGTGCCTCCTAAACTCGATTCCATTGTCAATTTGGCATAAAAGGTACTCTTTCTTGGTTAAAATTCGAATTTTCTTTAAAAGACAAATTTTTTACTTTTTAGAAAAACTTTGTTTTTGACCCAATTTTGGATTCCTTTATGCTTCGATAGATAATGTGATTACTTTGTGCTAGTTTTTAGGCTTGATTGAAGCATTTTAGTTAGTTTTTAGCTCTCGATTTGCTAGTTGAGGTTTTAGGGTAGAATTTGGTGAAATTCTTAGAAATTTGATGTTTTGCTAGCTTAGTTAGGCTTAGTGATGCATTAGGAATGTTTAGAAACTGATTTTGGAACAAAGTAGGCTTGTTTGCTTGAATTTGGCATTTTGATCAAAACTACACGTAATTAGGATTACGGTTTTTCTTATAGTTAAAACGTTTTTGAAACTTAGGATTGCCTTAAAACTAGTTCAAATGATGATATCATTGATTTGCTCGTGAAAATGTAGCTTATTCCTTGATATTCCTTATTTTGTACATTTTGAACAAAATGAATATTTTTTGGATAAAAGGCTTTAATCGTTGACTTTAAGATGCTATAGCTCAAGTTTGATGATTAAAAATAATTAAGGTAATCATTAGAATCATTGTATGCTTAAAAATCATCACATTTGGTTCAAAATTGCTTATTACGACTAACTTGCTATAATTATTATTTTTAGCATTATTTATTGAAATCATGGGTACACTTTAAATTTTGTTTAAAAGTAAGTTTATAGTTAGTTTAAATGTTGTTTGTGGTAATTTTGGCTATATTTGGCTATAACAGGAATTTGGAAAATGCCATTTTTAAAGCCCTCATTTCGAAATTTTTTTCAAAAAATATGTGCATTTTTTCTAAGTCTTAATTTTTGGATCATAACCTATGTTACTTGATTTCTGCAGATGGCAAATCGTTTACAACACGAGTACGAGTTGCCCCATTATCTCCGCGGGCAAGATAACCCGGCTGATAATGAGCCGTTTATGAGAGTTTGGATTAATCGGCCTAAAGCGGGTAACAAATATATCAATTGGACGATCTTGGAACAATGTGGATGGGCCGATGAGCTTAGGGGACTCTTAACCTTTCAAGCTGAGGGTAGAACACACCGAGCCTGGCAACATTTGTTTGAGTTAAATGAGACAACATACAATGAGTCGTATGCGGAATTTATGGCTACTTGGAGTTTTGATTCGGCTGTTGACCAGGAAGATTATAATGATCAAGAGTGTATCCATTTTCGACACTAAAACCACATGTATAACCTAACTCTCGCACGGTTTGCGAGATACTTGGAGTTGTATAAACCTTCGTAGCTAAACCGGTCAATATTCAAGAGGGATACACCACCTTGAATAACATAGATCACCAAGCTTTTTGGCACGATTACACCACTGATAATGGGCCATGGAAATCGAGTAAAAAGGCATCTAAATTCACAAACCCCGTACACCGAATCCTCAACCACCTCATCACTAAAACCCTCCACCCTAAAGCCCAACATGGTGGCGCTGTCATGATTGGCGATATGCACCTGATGCACGCCATGATACATAACAAAAATATGCATGTAGCACATCTCCTGGCTCAGGCTCTCACTAATGAGAAGAATTCGGCAAGAACAGTTGTGCCGGTTTTAGGGGACATTGTTACTAAGCTGCTTCGTAGAATGCGTGTCTTGGGAGATGTAGAACGATTTAACTATAGAATCGGGGCCATGTCAAAGGAAATAGGGTATAAGCTGCTGAGCTACTGGGATTATATTCATGTTATGGGAGAACAGTTAATCATTCAGGCGAATCCAGAGATATCTGGTTCTTAAGATCGGACAGTGCCAGGGGTGAGAGTACAGGGTTTCAGACCAGATACAAGGACACGAGATGGTAGTAGGCGGCGAGGTTCTCAGGAACCAAGGGATGAGGATGATCCCACAGCACATGGACGGTCCACTGACACCTGCCGGCACTCATCAGTTGGGAAGGGTGATTGGCCACGGTATCCGCCATACCAGTACCACATGGGGGATCTACCCGGGCATAAGAGTTGGTTTTCCCAACATGCGATTCTGCAGAATTTGGAACATTTTGCTCACTACACAGGCAGACAGCTCCACGTTCCGCCATACCCTCATGAGTACCCAATACTAGAATCCCACCGTGATCCCAGGAGAGCAGGCCCAAGCCACCAGTTTTCAGGACCTCCACCTCCACCTATACATCACTACACGCAGCGTACAGTTATCATGTTGTAAGACCCTATTCATTTTGTACAGCAGTGTATATATGATACATAGAGTGTGGTATCTTTGTGTAATTAAACTGAAGTCAGAATCTGTCCAGCGTGCCGCGCTCACTAAAGGGAGCGCGCCGTGCACCCTTCACTGTAGCCGGATTCTGCTCTTTTAATGAGATATTTTGATGGGCTTTTTGGTAATTTCACTTGGGAACGAGTTAAAGGCTACCAGATCAGTTTGGGGTGAGTCATAACTCCATTATCACCAACCTTATCCTTTTCCACTTCAATTTAGAGAGAGAGAGAGAGAGATTCTTGTGTGAGAAAGTTCAAGTAAGGGAAGAATGAGCTATTTTTGGGTCTTAGCTCGAATTATAAAGTTGTTCATCTAATCACTAGCTACGTTGTGATTATGGTGGTAAGCTCTAACTTTGATTTCCTTATTTTAATTGATTTAAGGGTTAGGGTTTGGGATAGTGATTAACATAAAACCCATATTTAATGATTTTGGGTTTTCTTGGGTAAGATGGAGTCATGAAGACTCAATGGTAACTAACCGAGGGTTTTAAAGTGTTAATTGATGTTTATGAGTCCTAATCGGTTAGTTAATCACTAGCACACCTAGTTAATTAGTAAATGGGAGTTAGATGGGTTAGTGGATGACCCGAAATGGGTGTGTTGACTTTAAATTAGTCAAAGGGCTAATGATTGACCTAGTTGGGAAATATGGGTATGAAATACCCTAATTGTGTAATAGTTAGTGTTGTTGGATCTTAATCACTAGCTTTTAAGTGATTAACGATTGTCTTGACCCTTAAGGGGCAGTTTTGGTGAAAATGGGGCATTTAATGCATTTAAGTCATTAAATGCACTTGAGTGAAGTGTTGGTATTTAGTCCAACAAGTTTGTTTGTTGATCGAGTACTTATTGCATTAGGTACTTGTCTTTGAAGCTTGAGGAAGGATAAAACCATCACCAAATCTTTAAGGTGAGTGGAATAATTATGCGTACGTGAATATGGCGTGTTTATTTGTGAATGTTATGGTATGAACCACGTACCGGTAGTACCATAACATGTATGTGACGAGTATTATGATGTGAACCACGTGCCGGTAGCACTATAAAATTTAGATGTGAACCACGTGCCGATAGCATCAAGTGTGAACCACGTGCCAGTAGCACTATAAAATTTGGATGTGAACCACGTGCCGGTAGCATCAAGTGTGAACCACGTGCCAGTAGCACTATAAAATCAGGCGTGAACCACGTGCCGGTAGCGCCAAAGTGTGAACCACGAGCTGGTAGAACTATAAAAGAGTGAGACTCAAATGCGTATGGTGTGAACCACGTGCCGGTAGCACCATAGCATTATGGTTAACCATATTATGATGATGGATATTGTTTAGAATGCTATATATATATATATATATATATATATATATATATATATATATATATATATATATATATATATATATATATATATATATATATATATTGTGTTGTGTATATGCTAATGTGATGTTGTGATGGTGTACGAGTCGTTAGCATTATGAGTAAGATGGCATGCTATTTGAATTATATTCTCGTATGAGGTATTTGGTGGGTGCGAATGCAAATAGATGGGTTATATATGTGTATGTATAATTTTTGCACTCACTAAGCTTTGCTTACCCTCTCGTTGTTTATCTTTTTATAGGCTCCGGCGGAGACAAAGGCAAGGGAATTCGTATGGATTAGAGATCCCGCTTTGGTTGTAGGGAACGCTTTTGGATGTTATAGATTTTGGAGTTTGACCTAGATTTGGGTCGTTTAACCCCCAAACACCATGCTCATAGTGTCGTTTGGAATTTAAACTCTTATGGTCGAACTTGTATGTTTTGAACGAAACTCGTAAAACGGACGATGTGGGCCCCGTTTTGTAAAACTCATTTTATGATTGAATCATATGAGTTTTTCATATTAGAACATGTTGTGAAAAGCGTTTCGTCTAAAAATTTTGGGAAGTGGGAGATCTTTATTTGAAAATGGACAAAACTGGACAGAAGCTGTTGGGGCTTGTGCGCGCCGCGCACCTTAAGGTGTGCGCGCCGCGCACTCTCCTGTTATAAAAAAAATAAAAATAAAATTCGCGTAATCGGTTGGTTATTGGTTTGGGTTGTTACAAGTGGTATCAGAGCATGGTCTAAGGGATTTAGGCGACTTGAGATAGGTGCCTAGACTTGGACTTTATTATGTATGCGCGTTATGTGGGACTTGTAGGAGACGGGTCGGACCGGGGATTGGTTAGTGCCTAGTTTTAGGTGAACTAACTATGCGCTAATTGTTTTGTGTTGTGTTTTGCAATCATCGAGCGAGATAGACGTTATACTAGCGAGTTAATGCGACGTGATCGGGTAACAATGATTAGCTACCATTGTTACGGGATCAAATCGTATCGAACAAGCGATGTACGACGATTGTTGAGCAAGATGGGGCGGTGAGGTGTTCATGTATATTGTGTCATGTCTTTTCGTTCGTTATTTAATTTACTTCTTTTTATAGAATGAAGATGAGAAATGGACATGATACCAATGAAGGGGGCATGAGCGAGGACGTTGAACTCACGACCAAGGTTGAGGCCATCTTTAAAAGGCTAAAAAAGGAATTTCTTGACGATGTCCGAAAGGTTTTCCAAGAATCGGTTGATGGGCAAGTAAGCGAAATGATAAATGAGTGAATGAATGCCGCGATCGAGGAGGCATTAGAAGCTAGAAACATTCATCCTCGTGGTGAAGGGGGTAATGGTAACGGTGGGAATGGAAGGCGAACTTCCATTACAAAAATTTCAAGAATGCTCAACCCCCGATGTTTAATGGGGTACGAGATCCGTTGAAAAGCATGTGACGACCCGGGAATTTCCGACCAAATTTAAACTTGATCTTTATATGTTTCCGACACGATTCGCAAAGTATGTAATATTGAGTCTCAAAAATTCTTAAATTGGTTACATGAATTCAGTTAACCTTTGACCTTGCCCGATGATTCACGAACAATTGTTGTTAATAAATATGTAATATATATATATATATATATATATATATATATATATATATATATATATATATATATATATATATATATATATATATATATATATATATATATATATATAATTAATAAATATTGAAGATTCAATAAATTATATAACTGATAAGTTTTATATAATAAATGGTAATATATTAAATGTAATTACTAGTACAAGTGAAGGAATAATTTTTATATTAATATTATCAACATTATTTTCATTAGTATTACTAATATTAATATTAATATTAATAATTGTATCAATAATATTATTATGAACATTATTATAATTATTTGTGTTATTATTCTAAAAATTGTTATTATTAGAATAATTATTATTAATAGAATTATTATTATATTATTATTACAAAATTCAATATTTTATTTAGTTATTAGAATTAGAACTACTATTATTAATATAAGTATATATATATATATATATATATTAATTATTAATATAAATTTTATAAAATCACAAGATTCAGTTGCAGCTATAAATCATATTGTAGGAGATTCACTTCCTGTTCCTAATTGATATTAGTACAAATCAATTGCATATCAAACAAAAACTCTGTTAGCTATTACAATCAAGTTATTCTTTTTATACTTCTCTAATTGAAATTTACGTACTCCTTGTCTGCTAAAATTTTAAACACGTTTAGTGTGATTGAATTATTATAATATATTATTATTATTATTATTATTATTATTGTTATTATTATTATATTTATTATCATAATTGAGCTGTAAAAACGTTCCAACTTATGTGATTCATATATGTTGTCTTCACCTTCTCCACCCATAATATTATATGTATACTTTTACTTAGGCATATTATATGACACCCACATGGGATATGTATATCTTATACATATTCTTATAACTATATTCTGTATGTTGACAACCCACCATGTAACCTTTAAATTATCTAAGATTTGATGACCACACATATATTTCAATCACCAATTAAATCCACTAGTCTTTATTCATCAACTAAACCCACTAACACATGTGAGTTACTTTTTCTTTTGTTTTTGTCATGGATCCACACAAACGAACGTATCTTTCTCCTTGTACATACATTTCCACACAATCCAAAACCTTAGGTTGCTAGTTGGATTTTGCTAGTAGGATTTTATTTATTTATTTTTTTTACTTCTCCACAAAACAATTGATATAGATGTGTATATATAATCCATGATATGCATACGTACACAATCTTTCTCTCTATATATTTACTTACATAATCGATTAACCTTCCAACCTTCTATAGCTTGATCACAAGCTTCACCACCGGCGACCACCCGCACCCACTACTCAACCGGCACCTTAGTGAAACCGTGAACTATCATCACCATCTTGCAAACGATCAACCTTCACCGCCACCTCTCACCATGATCATATTTTGTTGTGTTGTTGTTTTTAGTTTGTGACCCAAGAACCCAAACCAAACGTTGGTTATTTATTTTCATTAGACAACCAAGAACTCAACTTATATCATCACCAAATTGTTGCTTGCCACGGTTGTTCTACGAGACCTCTATTACCACCGGTACCTCTTGTTTTCTTTTATTTCCGGTTCACTCACATTACTCACACCACCACCATGATCACAATCATCACCATAACCATCAACACACGTCACCATCTTCCATCACTCTTTCATTATCATTTTTCTGTTAACAAGTATAATCACCACACATCATTATTTTTCTCGCTATGTTTGTCTTCCTGTTTTAACTACCACAACCATCACCCACAACAATTTAGACCAACCTTAAACCGTAAAAACTGCAGCTATTTTTTTCTATTTCTGCTGCAGTACATCCGCTGCTATTTCCATTAAATTAAGCAAAGAAATAATGAAGATTGACGACAAGGATGATATTGATATTAGCTGTATGATGATGATGATGATGGGTTGTAAAGTTAAAGGCAATGTGTTTGTTGTGTCTGATAAACCCCACCTCCACATTCCATAGAGCTTATTTAACAAATAAATGATTAATGAAATCAGGTAGCTTAATAGGTTAAATATAATTAAGGTCTACATAATTCAGAAAAGTAAAAATGGCAGAGTGGTTAATGGTGTTGTCAAGGAGCCAAAGGTCCTAAGTTCGAAACCATGCTAGGATGTTTTATATTTTTTTACAAATGAAACAGTTGGGCCGAGATTTATATATCTTTAGTTGGGCCGAAGGGATGTTGGGCCGAGTTAATATTTCGTTTTTCTGCTAGGTCGAGTACCAAAAATGTTTTATTAGGCCGAAACCCCAATTAAAAGGACGAGAATGATGATGGTTCGAAGATGTGGTAACAAAGATGAAAATGGGACAGAATAATTACGGATTAAGTAAACATAGATGATTTATAATTTCAAAAAACTTGAAATGGAGGAATGGTTAAGGGTGTTCATGAGTGAACGAGAGGTCCTAGGTTCGAACCCGGGCAGTGGCATTTTATTTTTGGAACATTTGTTTCTTGAGGTCGTAATATTATCATTCTTATTATTATTATTATTGTTATTATTATTATTATTATTATTAATAACACACGTATTATTAGATTATCATTTATTATTATTATGATTATAATTATAATCACAATTATGGTTATTATTATTATTATCATTAGTATTAATAGGATTATCAAGGTTATTATTTTTATTATTATTTTTATTATTATTTTTATTATCATTATTATCATGAGTATTATTATTAGTAGTATTATTATCATTATAGTTATTAATATAAATAATAGTATCATTTTTATTATTAGTAAAATCATTATTTTTATAAATATCATTAGTAGTATACATTATTATAAAAATTAACATTTTTATTAAAAGTATTATTTTTATTAAAGTTATCATCTTATCATTAATATTAAAAGTATCATTTTTAACTGTATTATCATTATTATTATTTTTATCAATTCTAATATTATCTTAGTATTAATACAGTTTTTAACAAACAAAAGATATATATACTTATATACATACAAAAATGTATTAACTACATATAACATAACAAAATTAATAGTGTTTATTTATTTTAAATATATAAAATAAATATATGAAACATATAGGTTATTAATATAAAAATGATATAACTATTCAATTCATATAAATTTGTTCGATTACAATTATGTGTGTTAATATATATATACATGATGTAGGTTCGTGAATCTGAGGCCAACACTGCATTGATCAATATAGTCATATGTATTTTTACTACAAAATACATTAAGTGATTTCATTTGCTCCCTTTTACTCTTTACATTTTTGGGACTGAGAATACATGCGCTGTTTTTACAACTGCTTTATTAAATGCTTTTTAAATATATTTTTGAACTGCGAATACATGAAATACTTTTCTAAATATTTAACGAGATAGACACAAACAAAACATTCCTTGAATGAATTATTATGCAGACAGAAGTTCTGTAGATTATTATTGAATTATGTGGACTTGATAATTGCCACTGATTGTTGTGAATATTTTTCCCCTGATTATTATTGCTTGGTAACCTAAGAATTAGGGAACATCACTAATTTTGAGAATTAGTGCACGCCTAATTGACGCGAATCCTAAAGGTAGCTACCGGGTTTAACACCCCCACCCAGAATCTTCACTAGACGGAAGGGCTGGTGGGAGTGGTGTTTAGTACTTCGAAATTTATATGATTATTATACAGACGAGATGTTCTGTTTTGGGGATATTATTATGCGCATTATATGTTAAGGTCGGTTACCAAGCCAAGCTATGAAAGAAATGAAAAGTGAATGTTATGTATAGAGAGAATGATTTTATTCACAGATTATGTGAATGTTATTTTTGTGCACAAGATATGTGTACGGTTACTAAGATTTATGAAAGATGATTTCGTACACGAGAAAGGTGTACTGTATTTAAAAGATATTGCATGTACATTACAGGTGGGTATAGGATTCGGGCCCATTTGTACCATGCAGGATTTAAATCTTGTGGTCTATCAAAATGATGAAGTTTATTATTTTATGATAAACTTATGAACTCACCAACCTTTTGGTTGACACTTTAAAGCATGTTTATTCTCAGGTATGAAAGAAATCTTCCGCTGTGCATTTGCCCATTTAGAGATATTACATGGAGTCGTTCATGGCATATAGAGTTCAGTACCTCGCAATGGGACCAACTGTTGAAGATTTCTTCCAAGTGGATTAGGACGGGTCCTTTCAGTTGGTATCAGAGCGTCGGTTTTAGCGAACCAGGTCTTGCATTAGTGTGTCAAACTGATAGTTGTTTAGATGCATTAGTGAGTCTGGACTTCGACCGTGTTTGCATGTCAAATGTTTTGCTTATCATTTTTAGTCGGAAATCATCTGCTTATCATCCTTAGGAAATTACCTGCTTATCATTCTTAGTCTAGACATATCTTACTCCCTCTATTGCCTAGATAGTGTATAGATAAATTCATATCTTAGCGTATTTGTTATTGTTACCTTTGCCTGACAGCTTTCGTAGATTCCTCCGTAACTTATGGAATTTTAGTATTATATATGCATATGTAACTTATGTATTGCAGGGTACTAATCTACATCCTATAATCTATTTCTTATCGAAAATCCTTCATCTGATCGTACGAGAGGAATCCCTCACACAGTTCGAGTCCTCAGATTCCGATAGCTATTCCGATAGTTATTCTGACAGCTATTCCGATATGAATATCCACTCAAACTTCGAAAGCAGTGAGATAGGAATGAATCAACCAAATTAGCCATCCCAAATTCATCTGATATGTTTGTAGTTGACTTAATCAATGGAGATGAGAAGAAAGCGATCCTTTTCACCAACCGAATTTACCTCTTGGCGAAGAACCTGAAGCACTTACCGGCGAACCTGTCCGTAATACCATTTTCTCTCTCATTTTCAGAGTATCTCGCCACGACTATATCATAAATCAGATTCTAAACCTTATTCATTCGCTCGTTCTAACCGCCAATCATCCTGGAGTAATAGAAGAAGTCAACGAGCTTCGCGCTCAAGTAATCAATTTGGAAAGTATGGTGTAAAACTTACCAGCTTCAGCAACATCACCAACACCAAGAGTACACCAACAACCTATGTTTCAACATCACATGCCTCAACATCTCAATATGTACCTCGAGCATAATCATCGTTCTATGAAATGTTCTATATCAATTATCTTCGTTTTTCATGACGATTATGTAATCTCTAATGTTTTAGAGATTATATATTATTGTTTTAACGGTAAATCAAATGAGTCTAATATCATATTTACTCATTAAATCCATGATTACATCTGAAGAAAATATATATGTATATATATGTTTTCATAAAGATTGTAATTAAAAATTCTTTCGTACAAACTGTTAATGGTGAAAATATTTTAACGGGTAGGTAATACCCGAGGAATATTTAGATTTCACATTAATAAGTTACATTGTACATTCTTCAAATCTGATTCAACAGTCAATTACTATCCTACTTACATCCATAGATATACGAATCCGTTCACCACAGAATAACCATTTTCATTGAATATCATATTTGGATTTTGATTTATCAGAATCCAACAAGTGGCATAATGAAGAAAACATTGGACAAAATAAAATTTGTAAGAAACAAACAAATTAATTATGAGAAATTTTATTAAGAATCCATGCTAACTGTTCCTAGCTAACTGATTACAATTTATTTATCGCAATTTATTTATCGCAATTTATTTATCGTATTTTAATTATCGCAATTTTAATTCTCGCAATTTTATTTATCGTCATTTAATTTCTGTTATTTATTTTATGCACTTTAAATATCGGGACACGTATACAAGGTTTTGTCATATCATATCGACGCATCTATATATATTATTTGGAATAACCATAGACACTCTATATGCAGTAATGCTGGAGTTAGCTATACAGGGTTGAGGTTGATTTTACAATAATATATATAGTTTGAGTTGTGATCGAGTCTGAGATGAATACGGGTCACGATACGTATTAATTAATTCTAATATTATATATTAAACTATATATGAATTATTGAATTGCTAACTGTGGACTATCAACTGTAGACTACCAACATTGGACAATTAAAATGAATTAAAATATTGACTATAACATATGAAACTAAACATTTCTTCAAGTTGCCACTTGATTTCATCATAAACCTCATTTGTATCTTGACGATTACAATCTACGTTCAAACCTTTCATAATTCTTGAAAACACCTCAATCGCGAAGATGAACCAACCGCACTTCATCTACGGAAGAAAAGATTGATGCATATAGTTATACACCTGAAAACACTCGGAACCTGAGTAAACGTTTAACATGTATCGGTGCTAGATCCTTTAGCATTATTATTACCCAAAATAACTTTACAATCCCTTTTCAAGGTAGTAAATTTTGTCACAGCTCCAGCAAATCAACTTCGACTTTTCGTTCGAAACAACCTTATTATAACTTTGAAATATATGCGTGCTCTTTTATTGTTACCGGGGAACCTTTCATATTCCACCATATAACCATCAGCGTTTAATCATCTAAAAACACAATTCTCCTGAAACCACCTCGGATTGATAACCGACGATTCAAATATGACTGCATTAAATGCAGAGGAAACAGTAAAATTGTAGATGGCCTAAATGGCCAAGAGTTTGATGATAAAGAAAGGAGTGTTGGGAACGCTCGATAGAAAATTTTGTATTGAAAAACGGATTGAGCTAACCATGAAGGAGACCAAAGACAAATACAAGGACCAAACCCTATATTCAAAGAATCCAGGTAATTCTGGATCCGATGAGATCCTTAGAGAATTTCTTGCTTCGAAGTCATGTTAAAATCTTAAGGAAATTTTTTTCTTATCAACTTTCGAACATAGAAATTCCAAAATATCATCATAAATATCTTCGATATTTCTGAAGATATTTTCATAAATATTCTCGTCTGAAATTATATACCTCTTCGTGCTATCTGTATTTCATTATGTTGGAAACTTCTATAAAACCTAAGTATAAATTATGAATGAATTCTGGAGAAGTGTAGGAAATTGAAGCATGAGTTAGTATAATATAATTATGCTTGGCCAACGTGAATATATTACAGTAAGTCATGCTGAGTTTCTAATGGGACGTGAAGATTCACAAAACAGAACGTCATCATGTGCCATGTTACACAACTCTTTCATTCTTCTTAATCTTTGAACGTATCAAGAAATTATATTCTTGATAGTTCCGTTCTTAATAATTCAGGTAATTTACCAAATCAAATCGTGCAATTACGTACCTTCTTGCTTAGAAAAGGATAATCAATTGAAACTCTATATCTACGAATTCTGGACCATTATTCGCTTGATTTAGAATCGGGAAGAGAAAACAAGAGCATGGAGCTCCGAAACATAACAAGAAATATACAACCGATCACAAATCCAGAAATTACAAACCGTGTATATCAATGTGTATAGCAATATAAAGACACGGGATTATGATAAACACAATAACCCCAAGAGCGAAGTAGAAGTAAACAGATTCCTCGGGTGGGAGTTGAAATAGAAGAATGATTGTTGTGATAGTCAGAATGAGGTTAAGAACCAGAGTTGGATTAAGCATATTCACAATCATTGAAAGTATGGATCGAGAAAGAAAGTATTGGAGTGGTGAAAATAATGAAACGGAAGAAGTTCATTTATAGTAAAAATACCAGACAAAGCAATCAAGACAGATAATTGCATTTAATTATAGCGATCTTAATTTCCTTATTCGCCGAAGAATCAAATCTTTTAGATTTCGAAGATTTTCTTCAAATCCCTTGAATTCCGGAATTCAACCAAAACAACGTCAAAAGTTAAGACGCATCCTATTTTCTAAATTCAACAGTGACTACGTCAAAAGATAAGACGAATCTCTATTTCTTTATTTCACTATTTAGTGATAGCTTCATTCATACGCTTTGAAAAATCGAATTATTTTATCCGTATTTCTTAAATCATGATGAAACCCTATTTATCAACTCATATTCGTCATGAAAACATTTTTATTGTTAGCCATGACCATCTCACTCAAATTTCGGGACGAAATTTCTTTAACGGGTAGGTACTGTGACGATCTGGGTATTTCTGACCAAATTTAAACTTGATCTTTATATGTTTCCGACACGATAAGCAAAGTCTGTAATATTGAGTCTCAAAAATTCTTAAATTGGTTACATGAATTCAGTTAACCTTTGACCTTGCCCGATGATTCACGAACAATTGTTGTTAATAAATATGTAATATATATATATATATATATATATATATATATATATATATATATATTGAAGATTCAATAAATTATATAACTGATAAGTTTTATATAATAAATGGTAATATATTAAATGTAATTACTAGTACAAGTGAAGGAATAATTGTTATATTAATATTATCAACATTATTTTCATTAGTATTACCTATATTAATATTAATATTAATATTAATAATTGTATCAATAATATTATTATGAACATTATTATAAATATTAGTGTTATTATTCTAAAAATTGTTATTATTAGAATAATTATTATTAATAGAATTATTATTATGTTATTATTACAAAATTCAGTATTTTATTTAGTTATTAGAATTAGAACTACTATTATTAATATAAGTATATATATATTAATTATTAATATAAATTTTATAAAATCACAAGATTCAGTTGCAGCTATAAATCATATTGTAGGAGATTCACTTCCTGTTCCTAATTGATATTAGTACAAATCAATTGCATATCAAACAAAAACTCTGTTAGCTATTACAATCAAGTTATTCTTTTTATACTTCTCTAATTGAAATTTACGTACTCCTTGTCTGCTAAAATTTTAAACACGTTTAGTGTGATTGAATTATTATAATATATTATTATTATTATTATTATTATTATTATTATTATTATTATTATTATTATTATTATTATTATTATTATTATTATTATTATTATTATTATTATATTTAGTATCATAATTGAGCTGTAAAAACGTTCCAACTTATGTGATTCATATATGTTGTCTTCACCTTCTCCACCCATAATATTATATGTATACTTTTACTTAGGCATATTGTACGTCACCCACATGGGATATGTATATCTTATACATATTCTTATAACTATATTCTGTATATTGACAACCCACCATGTAACCTTTAAATTATCTAAGATTCGATGACCACACATATATTTCAATCACCAATTAAATCCACTAGTCTTTATCCATCAACTAAACCCACTAACACATGTGAGTTACTTTTTCTTTTGTTTTTGTCTTGGATCCACACAAATGAACGTATCTTTCTCCTTGTGAATACATTTCCACATAATACAAAACCTTAGGTTGCTAGTTGGATTTTGCTAGTAGGATTTTATTTATTTATTTTTTTTTTACTTCTCCACAAAACAATTGATATAGATGTATATATATATAATCCAAGATATGCATACGTACACAATCTTTCTCTCTATATATTCACTTACATAGTCGATTAACCTTCCAACCTTCGACAGCTTGATCACAAGCTTCACCACCGGCGACCACCCTCACCCATTACTCAACCGGCACCTTAGTGAAACCGTGAACTATCATCACCAACTTGCAAACGATAAACCTTCACCGCCACCTCTCAACATGATAATATTTTGTTGTGTTATTGTTTTCAATTTGTGACCCAAGAACCCAAACCAAACATTGGTTATTTTTTTTTCATTAGACAACCAAGAACTCAACTCATATCATCACCAAATTGTTGCCTGCTATGGTTGTTCTACGAGACCTCTATTACCACCGGTACCTCTTGTTTTCTTTTATTTCCAGTTCACTCACATTACTCACGCCACCACCATGATCACAATCATCACCATAACCATCAACACACGTCACCATCTTCCATCACTCTTTCATTATCATTTTTCTATTAACAAGCAGAATCACCACACATCATTATTTTTCTCCCTATGTTTGTCTTCCTGTTTTAACTACCACAACCATCACCCACAACAATTTAGACCACCCTTAAATCGTAAAAACTGCAGCTATTTTTTTCTGTTTCTGCTGCAGTACATCCGCTGCTATTTCCATTAAATTCAGCAAAGAAATAATGAAGATTGACGAAAAGGATGATATTGATATTAGCTGTATGATGATGATGATGGGTTGTAAAGTAAAAAAGCAATGTGTTTGTTGTGTCTGATGAACCCCACCTCCACATTCCATCGAGCTTATTTAACAAATAAATGATTAATTAAATCAGGTAGCTTAATAGGTTAAATATAATTAAGGTCTACATAATTCAGAAAAGTAAAAATGGCAGAGTGGTTATTGGTGTTGTCCAGGGAGCCAAAGGTCCTAAGTTCGAAACCATGCTAGGATGTTTTATATTTTTTTTACAAATGAAACAGTTGGGCCGAGATTTATATATCTTTAGTTGGGCCGAAGGGATGTTGGGCCGATTTAATATTTCATTTTTCTACTGGGTCGAGTACCAAAAATGTTTTATTGGGCCGAAACCCCAATTAAAAGGAAGAGAATGATGATGGTTCGAAGATGTGGTAACAAAGAAGAAAATGGGACAGAATAATTACGGATTAACTAAACATAGATGAGTTATAATTTCAGAAAACTTGAAATGGAGGAATGGTTAAGGGTGTTCATGAGTGAACGAGAGGTCCTAGGTTCGAACCCGGGCAGTGGCATTTTATTTTTGGAACATTTGTTTCTTGAGGTAGTAATATTATTATTCTTATTTTTTTATTGTTATTATTATTATTATTATTATTATTATTATTATTATTATTATTATTAATAACACACATATTATTAGATTATCATTTATTATTATTATGATTATAATTATAATTATAATGACAATTATGGTTATTATTATTATATCATTAGTATTAATAGGATTATTAAGGTTATTATTTTTATTATTATTATTATTATTATTATTATTATTATTATTATTATTATTATTATTATTATTATTATTATTATTATTATTATTATTATTATTATTATTATTATTATTATTATTATTATTATTATTATTATTATCATCATGAGTATTATTATTAGTAGTATTATTATCATTATAGTTATTAATATAAATAATAGTATCATTTTTATTATTAGTAAAATCATTATTTTTATAAATATCATTATTAGTATACATTATTATAAAAATTAACATTTTTATTAAAAGTATTATTTTTATTAAAGTTATCATCGTATCATTAATATTAAAAGTATCATTTTTAACTCTATTATCATTATTATTATTTTTATCAATTCTAATATTATCTTAGTATTAATACAATTTTGTAACAAACAAAAGATATATATACTTATATACATACAAAAATGTATTAACTACATATAACATAACAAAATTAATAGTTTTTATTTATTTTAAATATATAAAATAAATATATGTAACATATAGGTTATTAATATAAAAATGATATAACTATTCAATTCATATAAATTTGTTCGATTACAATTATGTTTGTTAATATATATATATACATGATATACGTTCGTGAATCTGAGGCTAACCCTGCATTGATCAATATAGTCATATGTATTTTTACTACAAAATACATTAAGTGAGTTCATTTGCTCCCTTTTACTCTTTACATTTTTGGGACTGATGTAACAACCCAAACCGTAACCGACCAAACACGACGAAATTTCAAACAAAAAAAAATTTTCTGGTGCAGGCCATCTGCGCGGCGCGCCAGGTGGCCGCGCGGCGCGCCAAACCGGCTGGACAGCCCGCTGTCCCCGGAAGTCAATTTAATGAAAATGTTTGACTAGTTCCCGACACATTTAGCTAAAACGCTTTTAACCATGACTTCATATATGAAAAACTAGCACGTTTAATTAATAAAATCAAATTTATGAAGCGGGTCCCACATCGACCCAAATTACCCCTTGAGTACCAAAATGCAATATTTGACCATAAGACTTTTAATACAAAACGAAGCCGAGCATGGCGATTGGGGATACGCTACCCAATCCTAAACAATCCAAAAGCAAGTCTCTAAAGCAAACTATGCAAGTCTTCTAGCCTCGCGCTTACCCGAGCCACCAATCCGCATGCAATCTATAAAAAGAGTCAACAACGAGAGGGTAAGCTAATGCTTAGTGAGTAGAATAAATATATACATGCATATACAACTTACCTACTCGCATCCACGACATCACATAAATACACATAAATCACTTACCTCATCGTACCAAACGCTAGTATCATCAAATCGTATAACTAGCAACCTCATAAGCAATCAATAGCTAGTAACGTCAAACCGTACAACTAGCAACATCATTAGCATAAATAAATATAAATAATAAATCAAATTAAATGCTAGCATCAACAATTACAATTCATGGTTAACCAATCTCTTCGCTAGGGGAACGACTTCGCGAATCAAGTCATCGATGTTCATAACATTCGTTAGCTTCCAAAAACGGCTATGGCATGCTAACCCCCCGAGGTGTTCCAAAAACGGCTATGGCATCACCCCTCAAGTGTTCCAAAAACGGCTATGGCATCACTTGCTCAATGTGAGTAGAACACGGCTATTACTCACGCTTTCGTACACCAACACGGCTATGTGTACGGGTAACTCAAATAACAACGTGGGAGTAAAACACGGCTATTACTTGCCACTAAATACACAAACACGGCTATTACTTGCCACTAAATGCACAAACACGGCTATGTGCCTTAGTACAAAACATGGACTAATACGGCTAAGTCCCACAACCTTGGTCACAAAACGGCTATGTGACACCATCAACACGGTTCATAAATCATATACATACATATATACATATTCCACTCACAATAATCATTATGGACAAGAACGGCTATGTCCCACCACTACGGTCACAAAAACGGCTATGTGACATCATTACTACGGGCAACTATCAATGTGGACAAAATGTCTATATCTCACAACTATGGTCACCAAACGGCTATATCCCACAACTATGGTCACCAAACGGCTATATCCCACAACTATGGTCACCAAACGGCTATATCCCACAACTATGGTCACCAAACGGCTATGTGACACCATTTCCACGGGCACATAAATCATATACATACATATATAGATATTCCACTCACCTTGAAGTCTTGAAGAATGCTTCCAAGTAATCCGCAACTCGCCAATGGAAAGTACCTATTCCATTACCACAATTACAATAATACACTTAGAGTGGATTTACAAATCAACCCAATTCGTCACTAAGTTCAATTTCGACCCAAATGCACTTCCAAGCACAAACCGTGCCCAAACTAACCAATAGTCACTAACACAAGTGAGAATGGTCCTAATATGCCAATTAAACCCGAACTCAAGTGTTAAACACGTGTCATACCCTTTTTGACACTTAAGCCCTAATTTTGACCCATAAAGGTCAAAATCTCATTCTTTGCAAGTTTTGACACCAAAACACATTTAACTCGGTTTTATACTTCAACTTAATCCATTTTAAGTTTATAAACTTTATTAAATCGCCAATTGGGTCATAATCACCACGAAACCCTAATTTGACCCAAAGTCAAAGTTAGTCAACCAAATAACCCTAAATGGGTTCCAATACTTCCATAATCACTAACTTAAGTGATTAAACTAAATTTCAAGTTCTAAACATGGCCAAATAGTTCACCAACCCAAAATCCACCAACAATTAACAATAAACCCGATTACTAGCATCACTAAACCCATTTCATCACCAAAAAGGGTATTACAACAAATTAACTCAAAACCCTAACTTGAATATCAAATTAAATAGATGAAATTCGGAGTTTGAGCTTACCAATACTATCACCGCGTAGCCGAGAACGAAAGGAACAACTTTAAAACCCGAGACTTTGAACGATTCGAGCTTCTTCTTCACCAAAACCTCCAATCTCTCTCTAAATATTTGGAAGGGATGAATGGACATGAAAAATGATCCAAAACTGATCCAAAGTAGCTAATATGGCACACAAATCCGGCCCCATGTGATTTTACCCTTTTACCCCTCATTTAATTTAAATAAAAACAAGGGAGTTCTGTCAGCAGCAATCGGCGCGGCGCGCCCCTACCCCGCGCGGCGCGCGGCCTCTCTGAAACAGATTCTTTTTCATTTTAAACTTTATATAAATAATCCGCGAAACCCAATCTCGAATGTCTTAATACACAAACAAGCAAGATAAATATTCGGGTCTTACAACTCTCCCCCACTTAAACTCGATCACGTCCTCGTGATCCTCATCACTTAACCAAACAGACCTCACCCTACGGTCCTCGACATAAGTCTCAATCCGACTTCCTAAGCAATTCTTTCCAACGAATCGCCTTCCACAACTAAATCGTCACCCGCGACTTCTCAAGTCCACAATCCGAGCACTAAAACAATGCTCCTACCCTAACATCGGGAAAACTCAACTAATCTCGTACCGGGATGTCAATCCCTTAGCATACTAATACCGAGTACAACTCTAAAAGCAACCAAGTCTCAACCTAAGGTCAACGACCCGAAACAATGAAACCGAACCAAACGAATCCTTACGGATATCACCTAATCATTAAACATCCCTTGTAGTGCGCAATACGACCAATACGCAACTACCGTAACAACACAATCCACGGTTAGAAACCGATAGCGCCCAAAGCGGCTATGGGAACACAAATCCCTAGGTGTACGAAATCGTCCATCGTCACACCCGTAACAAACATGTGAGCGAAACACGGCTATCGCATCACTAATCATACCACGTGGTCCTCACGACCCCACCATCGACGCATAAAACGACCGATAGTTCCCACAACATGGTCCTTACGACCCCACCATTGGTGTATCAAACAACCAATAGATTACAACTCAACATGGCCGAAACAACCCGAGCCAAAACACATATGGAGGATGGTCGAAACAACCCGAACCTTAGTGAATTCGCACAACCCGAAATCCACCAACCCAATCCATATATCTCACAACGAAATGACCGCACAACCCGAGTCATCGTGAATACGCGCAAACCGATATTCACTACCACTGCCACATAGTATAACCGAGGATGGCCGTACAACCCGAGCCTTAGTGAATCCGAACCACCCGACATTCACTACCTCAAACTATGAGCCCAACCAACAGGGACAATCGTACTACCCGAAATATTGTGAATACGAACAACCCGATATTCACGTCCCACAACACAACTCTCTTGATGAAGTCAGCGGACCCCGAAGGTCATGCTCCACCAATCTCAATACCGGATGAAGTCAGCGGACCCGAAGATCATGCTTCACCGATCTCAACACCACGCTCATGACGAAGTCAGCGGACCCTAAAGATCATGCTCCATCAATCACGTACTCCCATGATGAAGTCAGCGGACCCTAAAGATCATGCTCCATCACGTAACCATACTATAATGAAGTCAGCGGACCCGAAAGTCATGCTTCATTAATCCACAATACTACGATGAAGTCAGCGGACCCCGAAGGTCATGCTTCATCAACCACATACCATAATCGAGCAAGAACCACCTATATCAAACATAGGTACCGAACAAGAATTCTCCAAAAGAGAACCCGACACACACCTTCCTTAACCGAAGGATTTCACCTTGCTCACCAAACACGACCATTATCTCTCAACGAGATTTACCACATTACCACCTCGGTGGTAGTTCCAATCTAAACCATAAGTACAATTTATCCGAAATCGTACTCTACCACAAATCGACCAAAACTAGGTCCCGACAAAGTGTCCGGATCTACCAAAAGCATCATCCGAAACATTACACTAAAACTTCCTCGTGCGGGAGTGCGACTCCCCCACTTGGAACCACGTTCCTATATCACAACTCGTACACCCGTACGATGCTACCAAAGGTAGACTTTACCAACAATTGGGTTCACACGACCCGTTACCATACCTTGCTCCAAACCTTGAGCACACGAAGGACTTGACCAATCCTTAAACACTTCGAACGAAAAGTGTACCACAAATACCCAAACTATACCCTCGCAATCATCCAATTTCATTAGTTTGTCAAATTCCACCTAGTCACTCATGTATCTAAGAGTTTTACTCCGGTACCCTAAGTACAATGCAACCACAACCATAACCTAGTCGGAGTCGAACACCACGCTAGTAGGTATAAAAGAGGCACCTAATGTCGCGTCATAATGACTCCATTACCAACATACATCGAGATTTCAAACACTCGATCTCAAGGGTTCCAATCACCCGGCGAACCTCATGGTTCATCACTTCAACATAAAAGCGAACACGCGCTTAACAATCGGACACCAAAACCATTTCCGTGGCTTGGTAGAAACATTTCCCAAACAATAAGGAATGCTTGGTTGCACCAAGTCTTACGCCCTTCACCAATCAATTAAAACGTCACCATAGGGTACTTCCATTAGGAACGTCACCCATAACAACAATATGCACAACAAAGGCATACAACTCAAACTCAACCGGCATTTTATAAATAATCAAAAGACCTATTTATTAAAATGAAACGTACCTTAACGTCTCCTCGCCGCACCCGTCCCCGCTAACTTGGGACATTCCGACTTACGATGTCCTTCCTTTTGGCAATTGAAGCACACCATACTACCACCCTTTGGTACCGAACATTCCCAAGACTTGTGACCCCTTACGCCACAATTGTAACATCTAGCCGCACTAGAATCCGATATACCCGTTCGCGTACCACCCGTGCTCACGCTCGGACCCTTAGTCCTCTTACTCGGAGCACCATAAGAAACAACCCTTATCTCCCTTGAAGGTTCACCCTTCTTCGATCGTGTATGCGACTCGAAACCCCTAGCCAAGTCGAATAATTCCAAAAACGATTTCGCTTGACCACGACTAATTTTACTTTTCAAGTCGTCATTCAAAGTCCAATAGAAATCCCCCATTAACAAACGATCACTACCCAAATACTCCGGACAAAAACGAGCCTTCGCCATAAAGGTCGTCTTGAGAGTACTCAAATCCATAGATCCTTGTCGCAAGTTTCGCAACTCATTACGCAATTCCCACAAATCGGCCGAAGTCCGGAACTCCTCGAAGAATTCCTCCTTAAACTCGTCCCACGATAAGACCATAAACGTTTCACCACCAACAAGATCAATCTTACCATCCAACCAATCCCTTGCCCTACCCCGCAACAAACTAGTTGCGAGCCTCGTCTTCTTCTCGGGAGGGCAATCAATCGTGCGAAAACGCCCTTCGACATCCGAAATCCAAGTTGTGCTTACCAATGGATCCGGTTTCCCGTCGTACATCGGTGGTTTAGTCCTCATGAAGCTCTTAAGATAACGCTTCATTTCGCCACTACTTTGAAGTTTGGAATACTTCCTATCCATTTCTTCTCGAAACGCTCTCATTTGCTCCGCAACGGCGGCCGCAACTCTAGCGTTAAACTCCACGTTATTCGCCTCGATCTCGTTTCGCGTCGTCAATCTCAAAATGCAAAACGATTAGATCACGAACGTATAAAATCGCACGCACAACACCGTCCCATCTTGCTAAACACTCGTCGTACATCACTCGTTAGACACGATTTGCACCCGTAATAAGGTCTGCAAGTTCTTATTACGCACACACGCCGCATCGACTTGTTAGTACAACGACCGCCTCGCTCGATGATATAAACAAACACAACCAAAATTCTACGCGGTACAAACACACGCGAGAATTACTATCACAACACAAGAGCATATTAATAATATCCGCATTACTAATATAAACGTTAGTCAACCTATAAACAAGGCACTAACTAAACCCATTCCGACCCGTAATCCTACAAGTCCCGCAACAAATTAAGCACACACAAAAGTCTAAGTCTAGGCACCTATCTCAAGTCACCTAAATCCCTTAGACCATGCTCTGATACCACTTGTAACAACCCAAACCGTAACCGACCAAACACGACGAAATTTCAAACAAAAAAAAATTTTCTGGTGCAGGCCATCTGCGCGGCGCGCCAGGTGGCCGCGCGGCGCGCCAAACCGGCTGGACAGCCCGCTGTCCCCGGAAGTCAATTTAATGAAAATGTTTGACTAGTTCCCGACACATTTAGCTAAAACGCTTTTAACCATGACTTCATATATGAAAAACTAGCACGTTTAATTAATAAAATCAAATTTACGAAGCGGGTCCCACATCGACCCAAATTACCCCTTGAGTACCAAAATGCAATATTTGACCATAAGACTTTTAATACAAAACGAAGCCGAGCATGGCGATTGGGGATACGCTACCCAATCCTAAACAATCCAAAAGCAAGTCTCTAAAGCAAACTATGCAAGTCTTCTAGCCTCGCGCTTACCCGAGCCACCAATCCGCATGCAATCTATAAAAAGAGTCAACAACGAGAGGGTAAGCTAATGCTTAGTGAGTAGAATAAATATATACATGCATATACAACTTACCTACTCGCATCCACGACATCACATAAATACACATAAATCACTTACCTCATCGTACCAAACGCTAGTATCATCAAATCGTATAACTAGCAACCTCATAAGCAATCAATAGCTAGTAACGTCAAACCGTACAACTAGCAACATCATTAGCATAAATAAATATAAATAATAAATCAAATTAAATGCTAGCATCAACAATTACAATTCATGGTTAACCAATCTCTTCGCTAGGGGAACGACTTCGCGAATCAAGTCATCGATGTTCATAACATTCGTTAGCTTCCAAAAACGGCTATGGCATGCTAACCCCCCGAGGTGTTCCAAAAACGGCTATGGCATCACCCCTCAAGTGTTCCAAAAACGGCTATGGCATCACTTGCTCAATGTGAGTAGAACACGGCTATTACTCACGCTTTCGTACACCAACACGGCTATGTGTACGGGTAACTCAAATAACAACGTGGGAGTAAAACACGGCTATTACTTGCCACTAAATACACAAACACGGCTATTACTTGCCACTAAATGCACAAACACGGCTATGTGCCTTAGTACAAAACATGGACTAATACGGCTAAGTCCCACAACCTTGGTCACAAAACGGCTATGTGACACCATCAACACGGTTCATAAATCATATACATACATATATACATATTCCACTCACAATAATCATTATGGACAAGAACGGCTATGTCCCACCACTACGGTCACAAAAACGGCTATGTGACATCATTACTACGGGCAACTATCAATGTGGACAAAATGTCTATATCTCACAACTATGGTCACCAAACGGCTATATCCCACAACTATGGTCACCAAACGGCTATATCCCACAACTATGGTCACCAAACGGCTATATCCCACAACTATGGTCACCAAACGGCTATGTGACACCATTTCCACGGGCACATAAATCATATACATACATATATAGATATTCCACTCACCTTGAAGTCTTGAAGAATGCTTCCAAGTAATCCGCAACTCGCCAATGGAAAGTACCTATTCCATTACCACAATTACAATAATACACTTAGAGTGGATTTACAAATCAACCCAATTCGTCACTAAGTTCAATTTCGACCCAAATGCACTTCCAAGCACAAACCGTGCCCAAACTAACCAATAGTCACTAACACAAGTGAGAATGGTCCTAATATGCCAATTAAACCCGAACTCAAGTGTTAAACACGTGTCATACCCTTTTTGACACTTAAGCCCTAATTTTGACCCATAAAGGTCAAAATCTCATTCTTTGCAAGTTTTGACACCAAAACACATTTAACTCGGTTTTATACTTCAACTTAATCCATTTTAAATTTATAAACTTTATTAAATCGCCAATTGGGTCATAATCACCACGAAACCCTAATTTGACCCAAAGTCAAAGTTAGTCAACCAAATAACCCTAAATGGGTTCCAATACTTCCATAATCACTAACTTAAGTGATTAAACTAAATTTCAAGTTCTAAACATGGCCAAATAGTTCACCAACCCAAAATCCACCAACAATTAACAATAAACCCGATTACTAGCATCACTAAACCCATTTCATCACCAAAAAGGGTATTACAACAAATTAACTCAAAACCCTAACTTGAATATCAAATTAAATAGATGAAATTCGGAGTTTGAGCTTACCAATACTATCACCGCGTAGCCGAGAACGAAAGGAACAACTTTAAAACCCGAGACTTTGAACGATTCGAGCTTCTTCTTCACCAAAACCTCCAATCTCTCTCTAAATATTTGGAAGGGATGAATGGACATGAAAAATGATCCAAAACTGATCCAAAGTAGCTAATATGGCACACAAATCCGGCCCCATGTGATTTTACCCTTTTACCCCTCATTTAATTTAAATAAAAACAAGGGAGTTCTGTCAGCAGCAATCGGCGCGGCGCGCCCCTACCCCGCGCGGCGCGCGGCCTCTCTGAAACAGATTCTTTTTCATTTTAAACTTTATATAAATAATCCGCGAAACCCAATCTCGAATGTCTTAATACACAAACAAGCAAGATAAATATTCGGGTCTTACAACTGAGAATACATGAAATGCTTTTATAAATGTTTGACGAGATAGACACAAGCAAAACATTCCTCGAATGAATTATTTTGCAGACAGAAGTTCTGTGGATTATTATTGAATTATGTGGACTTGATAATTGCCACTAATTATTGTGAATATTTTCCCCTGATTATTTTTGCTTGGTAACCTAAGGGCTAAGAATTAGGGAACATCACTAATTTTGAGAATTAGTGCACGCCTAGTTGACGCGAATCCTAAAGGTAGCTACCGGGTTTAACACCCTCACCCAGAATGTTCACTAGACGGAAGGGCTAGTGGGCGTGGTGTTTAGTACTTCGAAGTTTATATGATTATTATACAGACGAGATGTTATGTTTTGGGGATATTATTATGCGCATTATATGTTAAGGTCAGTTGCCAAGCCAAGCTATGAAAGAAATGAAAAGTGAATGTTATGTATCGAGAGAATGATTTTATGCACAGATTATGTGTATGTTATTTTTGTGCACAAGATATGTGTACGGTTACTAACATTTATGAAAGATGATTTCGTACACGAGAAAGGTGTACTGTATTTAAAAGATATTGCATGTACATTACAGGTGGGTATAGGATTTGGGCCCATTTGTACCATGTAGGATTTAAATCTTGTGGTCTATCAAAATGATGAATTTTATTATTTTATGATAAACTTATGATCTCACCAACCTTTTGGTTGACACTTTAAAGCATGTTTATTCTCAGGTATGAAAGAAATCTTCCGCTGTGCATTTGCCCATTTAGAGATATTACATGGAGTCGTTCGTGGCATATAGAGTTCAGTACCTCGCAATGGGACCAACTGTTGAAGATTTCGTCCAAGTGGATTAGGACGGGTCCTTTTAAAGCACATGTTGGATTTCCGATATCGAGGGAGCTTTTCGTACTGCGGAATGTCCTCCCGAGAAGAAGGCGATGTATGGTTCTAGCATGTTACGAGAAGAGGTGAAGTTGTGGTGGGATGATAAAATCCAATTATATGGTGAAGAGCAATGCATGAGCTTGACGTGGGAGGAGTTTAAGAAGGAATTCTTCAAAGAATATCGAACTTCTTCCGACCTTGATAGAATCCGGGACGAGTTGCACAATTTGCAACAAAGTTCAATGGACTTGGTTACTCTCAAGTCTACCTTCTTGGCAAAGACTCGTTTTTGTTCAGAATATGTTGGTGACGATCACAAGTTGATGAAGGATTTCTATCGTACCATGAATGATGAGTTGAAGGGTAAGATTAGTCGGGGAGCGGCTAAGTCTTTTGAAGAGGTAATTGAATTGCCTCGGGGTTTTGAGCCGGAGGTTCCAAGAAAACGCGATTTCACTTTTTATAAAAGAAAGTTTGAAGGATCAAGTCATTCGAACTTTTCAAACAAGAAGTCAAAGAAGGGTTCCGAAGTTGTAAATAGCATGAAGAAGGGTGATACTCCGGGTTACGGGCCCACGTGTTTTAATTGTAAACAAAGAGGACACATGGCTCGTGATTGTAGCAATGCGCCGAACAAAGTTACTTGTTATAATTGTGGTAAAGAAGGGCAGAAGAGGCTGGAGTGTCTCGGTTTGAACACCGAACATGTTAAATGGTTGGAAAAAGCGGTGGGCACGTTTGATGACGAATGAGGAGGTCAAGCAATCCAATGAAGTTGTTTCAGGTACTTTCATGGTTAACTCTAATCTGGCACGGATACTTTTTGATAGTAGTGCTAATTTGTCGTTTGTGTCTCCAATATTTGTGCCTAAGTTAAATAAACCGCTAGTTAAGTTAAGTCGTCTGGTAGAAGTTGAAATAGCGGATGGCAAGACGGCGCTAGTGGTTGATGTGTGTAAAAATTGTAATGTTGTGTTTGGTGATGAATGTTTTAAAATTGATCTCATTCCGATGACTTTGGGTGATTTTGATATCGTCGTTGGTATGGATTGGCTCGATCGGTATAGAGCTGATATTGCATGCCATGATAAGTTTATTCAGGTAAAGACCCCAAGTGGGGGAGAGTTAATTATTCACGGTGATAAACGAAGAAGACTTGTGCCGATATGCACTTTTGTATGGGCACGTCGTTTCCTTGTTAGTGGTGGCATGGCTTTTCTTGCCCATGTTGTTGATACTCGAGATGAGCCACCATCCATTCGTGAAATTCCGGTTGTAAGTGAATTTGAAGACGTTTTTTCGGATGAGTTACCGGGTGTTCCGGTGAAAAGACAAGTTGAATTTCGCATTGAGTTGGTTCCGGGGGCTACCCCCATTGCTAATACTCCTTATCGTTTAGCACCAACGGAAATGCAAGAGTTGTTAAATCAAACCTAAGAGTAGCTTGAAAAGGGTTTTATTTGACCGAGTGCTTCTCCATGTGGTGCTCCGGTTTTATTCGTAAAGAAGAAGGATGGTAGTATGCGGATGTGCATCGATTATCGGGAGTTGAATAAAGTGACGATCAAGAATCGTTATCCATTGCCTCGGATTGACGATTTGTTCGACCAACTCCAAGGTGCAACGTATTTCTCTAAAATCAACCTACGTTCCGGCTATCACCAAATGCGGGTCCGTGAGGAAGATATTGAGAAAACGGCTTTTCGAACTAGTTATGGGCATTTTGAGTTTGTGGTAATGCCTTTTGGTCTTACGAATGCACCAGTGGCATTCATGGATCTTATGAACTGAGTGTGCCAACCTATGTTGGACAAGTCGGTGATTGTGTTCATTGATGACATACTTGTTTATTCGAAGAGTATGAAGGAACATGAACATCATTTGCGGAGTGTATTGAAGACGTTGCAGAAGGAGAATTTGTATGCTAAATTCTCCAAATGTGAATTTTGGCTAAGGGAAGTTCAATTCCTTTGTCATATTGTAAACAAGGAAGGTATTCAAGTAGATCCGGGGAAGATAGAAATGGTGAAGAGTTGGTGACGACCGACAACGCCCACGGAAATCCGAAGTTTTCTCGGATTGGCCGGTTATTATCGTCAGTTTATCCAAGACTTTTCTAAGATTGCTTCTCCGTTCATGAAATTGACGAGAAAGAACGCTAGATTTAATTGGGAAAATGATCAAGAAATTTATTTTCAAGTGTTAAAAGAGAAGTTATGTCAAGCTCCGGTGTTAGTGTTGCCGGAAGGTGTAGAAGACATAACGGTTTATTGTAATGCGTCTTTAAATGGGATCGGTTGTGTTCTAATGCAAAGAGGTAAAGTCATCGCTTATGCCTCTCGACAATTAAAGGAACACGAGACGAGATATCCGACTCATGATCTTGAGTTAACGGCGGTCGTATATGCGTTGAAAATTTGGCGCCACTACTTATACAGTGTCAAGTGTATGATTTATTCGGATCATAAAAGTTTGAAACATCTTTTTAATCAACGTGATTTGAATTATCGTCAACGTAGATGGATGGATGTGGTGAAAGATTATGATTGTGAGATACTTTATCATCCGGGAAAGGCGAATGTGGTCGTGGATGCGTTAAGTCAAAAGAGTCAACATCCGGCGTTACGATTGGGATTGTTACATATGACCATTACTAACGATTTCCTTGTAAAGCTTGGTGAGATTCAAATTGAGGCTTTTGTTAACAATAACAATGAGGAATGAATCGTGGGGCAAACGGAGTTCATTACTTTAGGCCCGCATGGTTTGTTATCTTTTCAAGGAAGGTTATGGGTGCCTAGAATGGGAGATTTCCGACGAGTGCCACTTGATAAGGCACATAAGTCAAAGTATTCCATTCATCCGGGCGCGACGAAAATGTATCATGACTTGAAGAAGGATTATTGGTGGCCGGGCATGAAACGTGATGTTGTAAAGTATGTTGAACAATGTGTTACATGTTTGCAAGTTAAGGCCGAGCACCAAAAGCCGTATGGTAAGTTGCAACCGTTAGAAATCCCGAAATGGAAATGGGAGCATATTACCATGGATTTCATTACAAAGTTACCTAGGACGGCGAGAACCCAATTTGATTCGATTTGGGTAATAGTTGATCGATTGACGAAGAGTGCCTTGTTTCTTCCCATTCGGGAAGCGATATCTTCGAAAACTTTGGCTAAGTTATTTATCAAGGAGGTGATAGCGAGACACGGGGTTCCTATATCTATTATTTCGGATCGAGATACTCGTTTCACATCTCGGTTTTGGGAAAATTTTCATGAAGATATGGGCACACAATTGAAATTGAGCACGACGTATCATCCTCAAACGGACGGTCAAACCGAACGTACGAATCAAACTTTAGAGGATACGTTACGGGAGTGTATTATTGATTTCGGCGGTAGTTGGGATGAGCACTTACCTTTGGTGGAATTCTCGTACAATAATAGTTATCATACTAGTATCGGGATGCCACCATACGAGATGCTTTATGAGCGGAGGTGTCGAACTCTGATTAGTTGGGGCGAAGTGGGTCAAAGAGAAATCAGGAGTACCGATTTGGTTTTAGAAACGAATAGCAGATTGATATGATTCGGACTCAATTGAAAACGGCCTAAGATAGACAAAAATCTTATGTCGATAAGCGTAGACGACAAATTGAGTTCCAAGAAGGTGACTTGGTGATGCTTAAAGTTTCGCCATTGAAAGGTGTTATTCGGTTTCGAAAATGGGGAAAGTTAGCTCCTCGGTTTATTGGTCCTTATAAAATTTTAGCTCGTGTTGGTGAAGTTGCGTATCGTTTGGAATTACCCGAAGAGATTGCCAGGATCCATAATAAATTTCATGTTTCCCATCTCTGTAAGTGTCTTGCGGATGATTCTTCTTGGTTGCCATTAGACGAGATCGAGCTAAATAATAAGTTAGAGTATATTGAGGAGCCGATTGTTATACTCGATGAGAAAGTCAAAAGGTTTAGAAATAAAGTGGTGAGAACTTTTAAAGTTCAATGGCGTCGGAGTAAAGGTTCCGAGTTTACTTGGGAGCCCGAAGAGTTTGTGTTAGATTATCTTCCCTCTTGTCATGCGGCTTGGATCGCGAGGACGCGCTCCGATTCAAGTGGGGGAGAGTTGTAAGACCCTAATCATTTTGTACAATAGTGTATATATGATACATAGAGTGTGGGTATCTTTGTGTAATTAAACTGAAGTCAGAATCTGTCCAGCACTTAGTACGCGCCGCGCACACTAAAGGGAGCACCCCACGCACCCTTCACTGTAGCCGGATTCTGCTCTTTTAATGAGATATTTTGATGGGCTTTTTGGTAATTTCACTTGGGGACGAGTTAAAGGCTACCAGATCAGTTTGAGGTGAGTCATAACTCCATTATCACCAACCTTATCCTTTTCCACTTCAATTTTAGAGAGAGAGAGAGAGAGAGAGAGAGAGATTCTTGTGTGAGAAAGTTCAAGCAAGGGAAGAAGGAGCTAGTTTTGAGTCTTAGCTCGAGTTATAAAGTTGTTCATCTAATCACTAGCTACGTTGTGATTGTGGTGGTAAGCTCTAACTTTGATTTCCTTATTTTAATTAATTTAAGGGTTAGGGTTTGGGATAGTGATGAACATAAAACCCATATTTAATGATTTTGGGTGTTCTTGGGTAAGAAGGAGTCATGAAGACTCAATGGTAACTAACCTAGGGTTTCAAAGTGTTAATTGATGTTTATGAGTCCTAATCGGTTAGTTAATCACTAGCACACCTAGTTAATTAGTAAATGTGTGTTAGATGGGTTAGTGGATAACCCGAAATGGGTGTGTTGACTTTAAATTAGTCAAACGGATAATGATTGACCTAGTTGGGAAATATGAGTATGAAAGACCCTAATTGTGTAATAGTTAGTGTTGTTGGACCTTAATCAACATCTTTTAAGTGATTAACGAAGGTCTTGACCCTTAAGGGGCGGTTTTGGTGAAAATGGGGCATTTAATGCATTTAGGTCATTAAATGCACTTGAGTGAAGTGTTGGTATTTAGTCCAACAAGTTTGTTTGTTGATCGAGTACTTATTGCATTAGGTACTTGGCTTTTAAGCTTGCGGAAGGATAAAACCATCACCAAATCTTTAAGGTGAGTGGAATAATTATGCGTACGTGTATATGGCGTGTTTATTTGTGAATGTTATGGTATGAACCCCCGTGCCGGTAGTACCATAACATGTATGTGACGAGTATTATGATGTGAACCACGTGTCGGTAGCATCAAGTGTGAACCACGTGCCGGTACCACTATAAAATTTGGATGTGAACCACGTGCCGGTAGCTTCAAGTTTGAACCACGTGTCGGTAGCACTATAAAATTTGGATGTGAACGACGTGCCGGTAGCATCAACTGTGAACCACGTGCCGGTAGCACTATAAAATGAGGCGTGAACCACGTGCCGGTAGCGCCAAAGTGTGAACCACGAGCCGGTAGCACTATAAAAGAGTGAGACTCAAATGCATATGGTGTGAACCACGTACCGGTAGCACCATAGCGTTATGGTTAACCATATTATAATGATGGATATTGTTTAGCATGCTATATATATATATATATATATATATATATATATATATATATATATATATATATATATATATATATATATATATATATATATTTATATATTTATATTGTGTTGTGTATATGCTAATGTGATGTTGTGATGGTCTACGAGTCGTTAGCATAATGAGTAAGACGACATGCTATTTGAGTTATATTCTCGTATGAGGTATTTGGTGGGTGCGAATGCAAATAGATGGGTTATATATGTGTATGTATAATTGTTGCACTCACTAAGATTTGCTTACCCTCTGGTTTTTTTATCTTTTTATAGGCTCCGGCGGAGACAAGGGTAAGAGCATTCGTATGGATTAGAGATCTCGCTTTGTTTGTAGGGAACGCTTTTGGATGTTATAGCTTTTGGAGTTTGACCGAGATTTGGGTAGTTTAACCCCCAAACACCATGCTCATAGTGTCGTTTGGAATTTAAACTCTTGTGGTCGAACTTGTATGTTTTGAACGAAACTCGTAAAACGGCCGATTTGGGCTCCGTTTTGTAAAACTCATTTTATGATTGAATCGTATGAGTTTTTCATATTAGAACATGTTGTGAAAAGCGTTTCGTCTAAAAATGTCAGGAAGTGGGAGATCTTTATTTGAAAATGGACAAAACCGGACAGAAGCTATTGGGGCTTGTGCGCCGCGCACCTTAAGGTGTGCGCGCCGCGCACCTTAAGGTGTGCGTACAGCGCACTCTCCTGTTATAAAAAAAATAAAAAAATTTCGCGTAATCGGTTGGTTATTGGTTTGGGTTGTTACACACGTCTACACCTCCACCGCCACCTGCACAGAACACCGGGGCCGGGAGTTTTGTCGATAACCTGTTCGACACCTCCCATATGGACGTTAACGTTAACACATCTACCGATGCTCAGGAATTAAGATGGGATCAGGCGTTGCAGCAACATACGACTGCGGGGATTGTGCAGGGTATAGACGGTATGAATGTTAACCAGTAGTGGGGTAGGGGCAGAGATTTACAGGAAGGAATGGGTTGGCAGACAGGGCCGATGGATTTCACGAGCACATCATCACTTACTGGGTTAATCGCACGATCGGGCAAAATTCAGTTTAGGATATCCTCGGGCATGAACACGGAGGAGTTGGCAAACCAGTTCGCCACAGACGAGGATATGACTAACATGGGTGAGTCCAGATTGAGAAACCCGTCGAGGCCACGCACCAGCGTCATCTATTCTCCACCATACCTACCACCTCAGCCGTGACCATGTTTATTTTGGAACATTTGTATTATTACTTATGCTACATTATCATATTTTTGTACGCCCGATTCCGGGCATGACTATCTTTATGTTTTAGTGTGTATGGTTTCTTTTAGAATAAATATTGTATGAATTAAACATCACAAAACAAACGACGATCGAGACCATACGAGATGGAAGCACGACTTGGAACAAGGACACTTGGAACAAGGATGATGTCGGCACCAGAATTGAAGAACCAGTAATTAGCGCGCCATCCGACTACACCATAGGGGAGTACTACGTCTTCATCACATTTTCAATAGAATATACGCAAACTACTATACCACTTTAAAAACTAAGTGTGGGATTGGCAACCCCACCAACATAAACTTTTAATAACAAAACGCCTCTTTTTAAAATTTAAAGTGTGGGATACTCCGTATCCTTAACATTGAGGACAATGTTATTTTAAAGTGTGGGATAGCAAATGTTGCACATAACGATTCTTTGTAAATCCTCAAGTTTTTCACAAAATTAAAACTTTCCGAATTATAAAACACTAAGGATGATAAAATTCTATAAAAGATCAAAAAGTTTTTTTTTGCTACAAAATAGACAAAAAGGGTAAAACAAGGTGGAAACTTTTTGCGAAAAACAAAATCAATTTTCCAATAGAGCATTGCATAATGAAAGACGCAATTCGACCTGCTATAATTGTTGTGAGGCACCCCCAAATAAGGCTTTATAAAGCACTCATTTTTAGTGCTTCACTATACTTCCGTTGAGTGCGCCAATGTTAACATCTCGAAAACAGAACTTGCTCTTGATCTACATTTCGAAATCACAAATTTTGATGAGGATGACTGATAATGCTAAAAACGAACATATATTTCATAGCATTATCCTTCAAGAAAGACAAGCTTTTAGTTGCAGTTGTTCTATTTACAAGTTCTATTCGTTTAAATAATAAAAGGTGAAGACAAAAGACAGATTCGACGAATTAAAGACACAAATGACCAAAAAGCTAAAAAGTACAAAGTACAATCCAAGTGGTTCAAATTATTGATGAGAAACGTCTAAAAATTACAAGAGTACAAGCTGCAAAAAGCAAAGTACAAGATATTAAATTGTACGAAAAGGCATTCGAAAATTCGGAACCGAGACATGAACCAACTTTCACCGCGCGACGCAACGGACTAAAAATTACAAGTCAACTATGCACAAGAATATAATATAATATATAATTAATTATATATATTATTATATATTATAATTATACGCAGCCCACATTTTGAATTTAATCTATGAGCTGGAATCCAGACCTCCGCACTCGCGGAGCTGTGATGAAGGAAACCTCCGCACTCGCGCAGCTCAACAGTTAAACGTGGGCCTATAAAAGGCCGCGCATTCTGATCGATTAAACACATCTTTTTCTATCTCTTACTCTTTCAATATATATTTATATTTATTTTATAATTTTAATTTTAATATTAAGTTAACAATAATAAGGTTATAGTGGCGAATGTTTTAAGTTCGTAAGTCGAAATTCTGTCCGTGTAACACTACGCGATTAATACTCATTGTAAGTTATGTTCAACCTTTTTAAATTAATGTCTCGTAGCTAAGTTATTATTATGCTTATTTAAATCGAAGTAATCATGATGTTGGGCTAAATATTAAAGATTAGGTAATTGGGCTTTGTACCATAATTGGGGTTTGGACAAAAGACCGACACTTGTGGAAATTTGACTATGGGCTATTAATGAGCTTTATATTTGTTTAACTGAATGATAGTTCGTTAATTTAATATAGAGATTTACAATTTGAGGTATCTATATATAACCATATACACTCAATCAGACACGATGGGCGAGATATTTATAAATACTAATAATCGTTCATTTGACCGAACACGGGGATGGATTAATAGTCAATGGACTCATTAAAACAGGGGTGGATTACATACAAGGACACTTGGTGTAATTGATAATAAAGTATTAAAACCTTGGATTGCACACAGTCGATAACCTGGTGTAATCATTAACAATGTATTAAAACCTTATTAAAGTTTAAGTCCCCAATTAGTTGGAATATTTGACTTCGGGTATAAGGATAATTTGACGAGGACACTCACACTTTATATTTATTACTGATGGACTGTTATGGATAAAAATTGTATGGACATATTGTATAATTCAGGACAAAGGACAATTAACCCATGGTAATAAACTAAAATCAACACGTCAAACATCATGATTATGGAAGTTTAAATAAGCATAATTCCTTTATTTTATATCTTATCGCACTTTTAATTATCGTACTTTTTAATTATCGCAATTTTATTTATCGTCATTTTATTTATCGCACTTTAAATTATCGCACTTTTATTATTGTTATTTACTTTACGCTTTAAATTAAGTTATATTTATTTTTAATATTTTACATTAGGTTTTAATTGCGACTTAAGACATAAAATCGACAAACCGGTCATTAAACGGCAAAAACCCCCTTTTTATAATAATAATAATAATAATATTACTTATAAATATATATTTTTATTTATACAAATATAGTTTAAAAAAATATAACGTTAAACTTGGCTAGCTCCCTGCGGAACGAACCTGACTTACTAAAAACTACACTACTGTACGATTAGGTACACTGCCTATAGTGTTGTAGCAAGGTTTAGGTATATCCACTCTATAAATAAATAAATAACTTGTGTAAAATTGTATCATATTTAATAGTATTTCGCAATAAAAATATAACTATTTCATATACACCTCGCATAACATCAAGTTTTTTTGGCGCCGCTGCCGGGGAAAATTCAACGACGAAAGCAAAACACTATAAAAAAAGATTTTTATTTAAGTTTTAATCTATTTTGTAAAAATATAAGTTTTAATATTAAAAAGAAAAACATAAAAACATAAAAAATATATATATATATATCTATTTAGGTGTTTTAATTAAAAATTTTATATTTTTTTAGAATTATAAAAATCTAATAAGTAATTGTTAAAATATAAGTTTTATTTAAGATAAATTTTATAAAAACAAAACAGAAAATTAAAATTTAAAAAAAAAAAAATACTGAACCTGCGTAATTTGAACATGCACATCATCTGAATCTGCATCCTCCGCACTCGCGGAGTTATTGGGCTGCAGAAATCCGCACTCACGGAGAATTCTGACACGCCTGACCTAGTACGCATTAATTACACAGTTTGGGTTTATATAATTTTAATTATAATTAATTAATAATAATTAGGGTTTAGTTGTTTAATAATTCATTTTAGTTTTAATTAAATTTGTATATTTAAGTTTTAAATAAGTTTGATTAATATATAAAATTAATACTTTTATTAAATAATAATATAAAAATTATATTTTTTATAACTTTAGTTTTATTTTTAAATTTTGTATCTTTTTAATCGTTTAATTTTAATTTGTATTTTTATCGTTCGTAATTAGTTTTAAGTTAGTTTTTTTCATAGTTTATTTTTATTGTTAGATTTCTAAGATTTGCCGTAAAATCCCTTAAGGGCTTTTCCTTTAGATTAAGATTTAGACGCCTTAGAATTTTACGACGTCGCTTATCGCTTTTATATTTAATAAATTTTAGTGCTTTTTTAAGTTATTGTCGATTTGGATATAGAATTCCTTTAAGCTTTAATACCTTTAGACGCAAATTTTTAATATTTAGTTTTTAGACTTTTAAGTTTCGACGCTTTACTTTCTTATTATTTTTTTCGACCTTTTATTTTTTGACGTTTTTCGACGCACTCTCTTTCTTTCTTATTTCTCGACGCTCTAGTTTTTAGGACATAGAGTTTTCTTTATTTTCTTTAAATTTCGACGAAAAATTAATTTAAGCGGTTAAATTGATAGACATCCAAAATTTTCTGGTTCGTAGTAATAGTTGGATTTGTTAGTGGCGAGTTGTGGGCTTTCGATTTAAAGGGTCCTGGCTACCTGCTGCATCTATTGGCTATTCGAAACGTGGGCAAAATCAGAAAAGTCTATTAATTTGATAACTTATATAATTTTTATCTTTTATAACTAATAGGATATTCAGTGAATGCACCGAGCAAAACGTTCACCACCTTTCATACGTTCACCATGAAAGGACCCGTCCTAATCCATCCGGACGAAGTCCATATCGATTATAAACGATTCACAACAGTTGATTACATCGCGAGGTACTTGACCTCTATATGATACATTTACAAACATTGCATTCGTTTTTGAAAAGACAATCTTTCATTACATCGAAAGTTGACGGCATGCATACCATTTCATAATACATCTAACTATAATTGACTTAATAATAATCTTGATGAACTCAACGACTCGAATGCAACGTCTTTTGAAATATGCCATGAATGACTCCAAGTAATGTCTCTAATATGAGCTGATGCACAGCGGAAGATTTCTTTCATACCTGAGAATAAACATGCTTTAAAGTGTCAACCAAAAGGTTGGTGAGTTCATTAGTTTAACATAAATAATCATTTCATAATTTTAATAGACCACAAGATTTCATATTCCCATATCTCATAAACATACGTCCCATACATAGAGACAAAAATATCATTCATATGGATTGAACACCTGGTAACCGACATTCACAATATGCATATAAGAATATCCCCATCATTCCAGGATCCTCCTTCAGACATGATATAAATTTCGAATGTACTAAAGCATCCGGTACTTTGGATGGGGCTTGTTAGGCCCGATAGATCTATCTTTAGAGTTCGCGTCAATTAGGGTGTCTGTTCCCTAATTCTTAGATTACTAGACTATATAAAAAGGGCATATTCGATTTCGATAATTCAACCATAGAATGTAGTTTCACGTACTTGTGTCTATTTCGTAAAACAGTTATAAAAGCAGCGCATGTATTCTCAGTTCCAAAAATATATATTGCAAAAGTATTTAAAAAGGGAGCAAATGAAACTCACCTAATGTATTTTGTAGTAAAAATACATATGACTATATTGAACAATGCAGGGTTGGCCTCAGATTCAAGAACCTATATCATTCATATATATATATTAAAACTTATAATCGAAACCGAACATATTTATATATTATTATAAATGTTGTAATTTATATATTTAATATTTTATAAGTTTTATTATCATTTTACATATCTTTCTTTCATATATTAATATAATTAGGTTATACGTATTAAATATACTTATATATACAAATATCATCTATTTGTTAAATTTTAAGATAATACCAAATTAATGATAATAAATAATTAGATTTACTAATGATGTTGAAAGTAATAATTTTGGATAATAACATTTGTCACTTTATTTGTAGTAATAATGGTAGTGATAATAATAATGTTAATGAAGTAATAATAATAATAAGAATATAAATGTAAACATAATCCTAATAATCATGATAATAATAATAATACTTTTAATAATGATGATAGTAATAATAATACTACTACTAATATTTTATGATAATACTAATGATAGTAATAATAATGATAATACTAATGTTACTAAAATTTATAAGATGATAATAATAATAATAATAATAATAATAATAATAATAATAATAATAATAATAATAATAATAATAATAATAATAATAATAATAATAATAATAATAATAATAATAATAATAATAATAATAATAAGAATAGAAAACTACCTCAAAGAATAAGTTCCAAAAGAAAATAAGTGCCCTTGCCTGGACTCGAACCCGCGACCTCCCGCTAACCCATCAACAATCCTAACCATCTACTCCAATTCTGTTTTTCTATTTTATGTCATAACTAGATCTTTAAATCCCTTAATTCGACTTATAAGCCCAATAACTAAATCCCACGGCCCAACAGTAATCACAAGCCCAACATATTTCTGGTTATTTTTCTAAAAAAATGTCACAGTAGGGATTGAACCTGCGACCTCCCGCTTAAAACCAATCCCCAAGACCACTGCTCCGTCACTTCTTTCCTGAAATTATATCCCGTAATATAATATATAAACTATTTCTATCTGTTTCCCTTTTTCTTCTTCAAAACAAAACTCTTAACAATTCATCATCATTAAACATAAGATCATAACCATTTTAACATCATTACTCGATTTCATTATCAAAATTCATCATCAACATCATAACAACATCATCATCTTTCTAATACATCATCATCTACGGCTAGTCATCACCATCACTCTTATTGTCGTGTTAATCCTAGCTTCATCATTTGATTAACTCGTCGTCCACGTCCACAGAAAATAGAAACACGATATAGCAATACTAACTCATGTATCATTTCAATAACCCGATCCTCATTCAATTTAAACTGCGGCCCAATAGGCTCGGTGGTCCGTATGTATAAACTAAAAAAAAAATTTGTTTGTAATAAACAAAAGGCCTACGACTCACACTAGTTCCCCAATCCCTCTGTAAATAAATTTCGGTTACTCCCATTTGGAGTTTAGACTTTTACAAGCATGCATAAAGGTGTAGGCCATAGTTTAATAGCTAATTTTGGAAGAATCAATATCACCACCGAATATTTTAGCAAGTGAGGAACCAAGAAATTGTTGGTCTTGAACTTTTATGAAAAGTATGTGGTACGTAGTGATTTGGATCCAAAGATAATATCCCATTTCCTAACCTACTCCACTTGTATATCCCTTTTTTTTTTAAAAGTGATGTATAATAAATTCCCATATGTCTATGTTGACAAAACTCTAAAGTGTACCTATATTACACAGTTTACCTTGTTAACAAAAAAAAATATCGATAGGACAACTAGGTTATAGCAGCGGTTACATCAGTTCAACGTGGAATTTGGGTTGTCTTCGATCAAAAGCAGACGCAGCAACAGCAGAAGATTAAAATAGCAGTAGTAGCGAAGCAAGTTTGATTAGTTATGGTGGTTGTTGTGCCACTTAATCGGAGACAGTAAGAATTGTTCGAAATAAAAAGTATGCAGCAGATCTTCAATGGTTATTTGTGGTGTTGGTTTCGGTTTGGATACACAATGATCCCAAGGTAGCAGTAGCAATAAAACGAGTTGTAGCTGTAGTGTTTCGATGGTGGTTGTTTAGCCGGGTTGTATATGGTGGTGACTTGGTTGGTGATTGACACAGGAAGATCGATGTTTATATATATGTATATCTATTGTAGGTACATGTGTATATATATATATATTAGAAACAGAAAGGTTACGTTGTAATAATTCTGGGTTTGGTTATGGGACTGTTCATGGTGGTGGAATGGTGTCGATGGTTGTGGCGATGAAGTTGGGTGATTGAAAGTTGGTCGAAGACAGGAGCATAAATTTAAAGTTACAAATGGTGAGGTGTTTATTAGTTGGGTTTGGTATTGTTTTGGGTTGTATATGGGGTAGCTGATATCTTTACAGCTCATTTGAGTTGATAGTAATTTGTTTGCTAGTTTCATGGGTCGTCACTCAATATTCGATCAGTACACATAATGAATAAAATAAATAAAGTGGAACAAAATTTACTCCAATTTGGTACGAACGATACTGATGTCTAACAAATTGAAAAAGGATACAAAATTTGCTTACAGTTGATGGAATGCATAACTGTACTCTTTTTCTTTGTTTTATAAATATAAACAATTAATTTTAGTAATTATTATATAAATATTAATAATAATAATAATATTATTTTAAATAATAATAATAATAATAATATGAATATTAATATTTATCAGTAATATTAATGATAATAATCAGTGGTGTCTTAATATAAATAACAATACTTAACATAATGATTTTAATAGATATTATTATTATTATTATTATTATTACTCTATATACTATTAGACGTAACGTACTACTATTTATTATATATTATAATAATGTTAATATTAAAATTAACCTACAATGAATATTTACATTTAATATATATCATTATATAACATGTGTTTGAATATTAATTATATCATATATAAAAATATCATTGTTTTATGTTTATAGGTATATATATCATTATTTAAAATATTATGTTAATTCATCATGGAATTAAATATTATCAATTCCATAATGTAATATCTATATCATTTATATATGTATCAATATACATAGGATACTAATTAGGTACCAACAATCATATATCTATATATATAGATTCTTTTTACTAATAACATAAATAAATTTGCATTTTTTTTATTTCAGTTGATTAATCCATATTTTATTATTTTTAATTATCATTTACACTCATATAAATATATATATTTAATTACCTATTTAATTATAAATAATTTGTTCGTGAATCGTCGGAATTAGTCAAAGGTCAAGTGTATATATGAACACAGTTTAAAGTTTTTGAAATTCAGTTTAACAAACTTTGCTTATCGTGTCGAAACCTTATTAAGATTAGTTTTAAATTTGGTCGGAAATCTCCGGGTCGTCACAGTACCTACCCGTTAAAGAAATTTCGTCTCGAAATTTGAGTGAGGTGGTCATGGTTAATAATAATATTGTTTTCATGACGAATATGAGTTGATAAATAGAGTTTTATCATCATTGAGTTTTATGGATAAAACAATTCGATTATTCGAAGAGTACGAATGAAGCTATTCACTAAAGAATGAAATGAGAAGCAGAGATTTGTTTTTAACTTTTGACGTAATCAAGTTTGAATTCCGAAATTTAAGGGATTTAAAAGAAAACTTGAAGATCTAAAGATCTGATTCTTCGGGATTTACGGAAATTAAGATCTCTTTAATTAAATACGATGATCTGCTCCGATTACTACGTCTGATATTTCCTTTATAAATTTACCTTTTCCGTTCCATTTATTTTCACCACTTCTATACTCAATTCCCAAATTCAAAAGATTTATGAAAATGCTTAACCATGTTCTGATCCTTGTTCTTATTCTACTATCGCAATGATCGTTCTTCTTTTCCAACTCCCACCTGAAGAATCTGTTTATTTCTATTATGATCTAGGGATTATTATATTTATAATCCTCCCGTGTCTTTATATTGCTATACGTACTAATATCCACGGTTTGTAATTTTTGGGTTATTGTTGAGTTTTATGTCTTCCCTTTTATTTCAATGTCTCTGCTTCTGTCTCCTATAATCATTGTCATCCATAGTTAATGCCCTCTCTTATTTGCTGCTATTTATACCCCTTTTCTATTTCAGAGCTTCATGATTTTGTTTACTTTTCGCAAGTAGCGGTCCAGAATTCATAGGTATGGAGTTTCGAATTATCATAATATAAAAGGTAGAAAGGAAAGGTAGTAGCACGATTTGTTTTGTCAAATTACCTGAATCACTGAGAATAGAACTATCAAGAATATATTTTCTTGATATGTTCAGGAGTTAAGCACAATAAAAGAGTTTTGTAACATGGCACATGATGACGTTATGATCTGTAAATCATCGCGTCCCATTAGAAACTCAGCATGACTTACTGTAATATAATCACGTTGATCAAGTGTCATTATATTATACTAACTCATGCATCGGTTCCCAACATTACTTCAATAACATTCATATTCTAAGCTCGAAAGTTTACAGAATATAGAAACTAACAGTTTCTATATGATGTAACACTGATAGCACGAAGAGATTAATGATTTCAGATAAGAATAGTTATAAAAATATCTCCAGAAATATGGAGGATATTTATAATGAAAGATACGATAATATCTCAGAATATCTAAGATCAGAGGATGATAGAAACTATTGTCTGCAAGGGTTTAGAGTAAGGAGCAAGATATTCACTAAAGACTTTAGCAGACATTGAATCATTTGGATTCTTTGAAGTCAAACTTATTCTTTGTGATTTGTCCACGGCTTTCTTCATAGTTTCGCATAATCTGTTTTTCAGTACCAAATTTTCTATCAAGTGTTACTAACACTCCCTTCTTTATCATCAAACTTTTGGCCGTTTAGACCATCTACAATATTTCTGTTTCCTCTGCATTTAATGCTACGATATCTGAATCATCGGTTATCAAGCCGAGCTAATTTCAAGAGAATTGTGTTTTTAGATGATTAAACGCTGATGATAATATGATGGAATATAAAAGGTTCCCCTGTAACAATAAAAGAGCACGTATATTCATCAAGGTTATAATAAGGTTGTTTCGAACAAAAAGTCGAAGTTGACTTGCTGGAGCTGTGACAAAATTTGCTACTTTGAAAGGAGTTACTAAGTTATTTTAAGTAATAATAACGCTAAAGAAGCTAGCACAGATACGTGTTAAACGTTTACTCATGTTTCGAGTATTTTCAGGTGCATGACTATATGCATCAATCTTTTCTTCCATAGATGAAGTGCGGTTGATTCATCTCATGGATTGAGGTGTTTTCAAGAATTGTGAAAGGTTTGAACGCAGATTGTAATAGTCAAGATACAATGAGGTTTAGGATAAAATCAAGTGGCAACTTGAAGAATTGTTTAGTTTCATATGTTATAATCAATATTTTAATTCATTTTAATTGTCCAATGTTGGTAGTCCTCAGTTGATAGTCCACAATTAGCAATATATAATATTCGAATTAATTAATACATGTCGTGACCCGTATACGTCTCAGACTCGATCACAACTCAAATTATATATATTATTGTAGAATCAACCTCAACCCTGTATAGAGAACTCGATCATTACTGCATATAGAGTGTCTATGGTTATTCCAAATAATATATATAAATGCGTCGATATGATATGTCAAAACCTTGTATACGTGTCCCGATATTTAAAGTGCGTAAAATAAATACAGAAATTAAATGACGATAAATAAAATGCGTAAAGTAAATAACAGAAATTAAATAACGATAAATAAAATTTTGAGGATTAAAATTGCGATAAAATAAAATAAATTGCGATAATTAAATTGCGATAAATAAAATGTAATATGGAATTAACAGTTAGCTAGGAACAGTTAGCTAGGATTTTGTTAGCATGATTTCTTAACAAAATTTCATATTGTTAATTAGTCTGTTTCTAATCAATTTTTATTGTGACCATTATTTCTTCATTATGCCACTTGTTGGATTCTGATAGGTCAAAATCCAAATATGAAATTGAATTTGAATGAAAATAGTTATTCTTTGGTGAACGGATACGTATATCGGTGGTTGTAAATAGGATAGTAAATGATAGTTGAATCAAATTCGAAGAATGTACAGTGTAACTTATTAATGTGAAATTTAAATAGTCCTCGGGTATTACCTACCCGTTAAAATATTTTCACAATTAACAGTTTGTACAAGAGAATTTTTAATTACAATCTTTATGAAAACATATATACATATATATTTTCTTCAGTTGTATTCATGGATTTAATGAGTTAATATAATATTAAACTCATTTGCTTTTCGGTTGGAACTAGGATAAATAATCTTTAAAACTTTAGAGATTACATATTCGACAAGTCGAACGAAGATCATACTCAAAGTACAGATGATGATATTGAAGCATGGATTGTTAATGGTACTGGTGCTGTTATTGATTGTACTGTTGGTGCCGGTGATGTTGCTGAAGCTGGTACATTTTGCACCATATTCTCCGAATTGATTATTCAAGCGCGAAGTTCGTTGACTTCTTCGATTACTCCGGGATGATTGTCGGTCGGGACGAGCGGATGAATAAGGTTCAGAATTGTGGATAGAATAAAATCTTGTCGAGTTACCCTGGAAATGAGACTGAAAATGGTGTCTCGAACAGGTTCACCGGTAAACGCTTCAGGTTCATTGTCAAGAGGTGAATTCGGTTGGTGGAAGGGATTGCCTTCTGTGCGTTTCCATTAATTAAGTTGACTACGAACCCATCAGATGAATTGGGAATGGTTGATTGGCTGATTCATTCTTGTGACGCTTCTTCCGGAGCTTAGGTGAACATCCATGTCGGAATAGCTGTCGGAATAACTATCGGAATAGTTATCGAAATCTGAGGGACTCGAACTGGTTGAGGGATTCATCTCGTACGATCAGATGAAGTATTTTCGATAAGAAATAGATTATAGGATGTAGATTAGTACCCTGCAATACATAATTTACATATGCATATGTAATACTAAAATCCCATAAGTTACGGAGGAATCTACGGAAGTTGTCAGGCAAAGTTACAGTAACAGATACGCTAAAATATGAAGTAGCAGATACGCTAAGATATGAATTTTGTCTATACACTATTCATGCAATCATTGCAGTAAGATGTATCTAGACTAAGAATAATAAGCAGGTAGTTTTCTAAGGATGATAAGCAGAAGATTTCCGACTAGAAATGATAAGCAAAACTTTTGACATGCAGAAACGGTCGAAGTCCAGACTCACTAATGCATCCTAACGACTATCAGTTAGACTCACTAATGCAAGACCTGGTTCGCTAAGACCTCCGCTCTGATACCAACTGAAAGGACCCGTCCTAATCCATCCGGACGAAGTCCATATCGATTATAAACGATTCACAACAGTTGATTACATCGCGAGGTACTTGACCTCTATATGATACATTTACAAACATTGCATTCGTTTTTGAAAAGACAATCTTTCATTACATCGAAAGTTAACGGGCATGCATACCATTTCATAATACATCTAACTATAATTGACTTAATAATAATCTTGATGAACTCAACGACTCGAATGCAACGTCTTTTGAAATATGCCATGAATGACTCCAAGTAATGTCTCTAATATGAGCTGATGCACAGCGGAAGATTTCTTTCATACCTGAGAATAAACATGCTTTAAAGTGTCAACCAAAAGGTTGGTGAGTTCATTAGTTTAACATAAATAATCATTTCATAATTTTAATAGACCACAAGATTTCATATTCCCATATCTCATAAACATACGTCCCATACATAGAGACAAAAATATCATTCATATGGATTGAACACCTGGTAACCGACATTCACAATATGCATATAAGAATATCCCCATCATTCCGGGATCCTCCTTCGGACATGATATAAATTTCGAATGTACTAAAGCATCCGGTACTTTGGATGGGGCTTGTTAGGCCCGATAGATCTTTCTTTAGAGTTCGCATCAATTAGGGTGTCTGTTCCCTAATTCTTAGATTACCAGACTATATAAAAAGGGCATATTCGATTTCGATAATTCAACCATAGAATGTAGTTTCACGTACTTGTGTCTATTTCGTAAAACAGTTATAAAAGCAGCGCATGTATTCTCAGTCCCAAAAATATATATTGCAAAAGTATTTAAAAAGGGAGCAAATGAAACTCACCTAATGTATTTTGTAGTAAAAATACATATGACTATATTGAACAATGCAGGGTTGGCCTCGGATTCACGAACCTATATCATTCATATATATATATTAAAACTTATAATCGAAACCGAACATATTTATATATTATTATAAATGTTGTAATTTATATATTTAATATTTTATAAGTTTTATTATCATTTTACATATCTTTATTTCATATATTAATATAATTAGGTTATACGTATTAAATATACTTATATATACAAATATCATCTATTTGTTAAATTTAAAGATAATACCAAATTAATGATAATAAATAATTAGATTTACTAATGATGTTGAAAGTAATAATTTTGGATAATAACATTTGTCACTTTATTTGTAGTAATAATGGTAGTGATAATAATAATGTTAATGAAGTAATAATAATAATAAGAATATAAATGTAAACATAATCATGATAATAATAATACTTTTAATAATGATGATAGTAATAATAATACTACTACTAATATTTTATGATAATACTAATGATAGTAATAATAATGATAATACTAATGTTACTAAAATTTATAAGATGATACTAATAATAATAATAATAATAATAATAATAATAATAATAATAATAATAATAATAATAATAATAATAATAATAATAATAATAATAATAATAATAATAATAATAATAATAATAATAATAATAATAATAATAAGAATAGAAAACTACCTCAAAGAATAAGTTCCAAAAGAAAATAAGTGCCCTTGCCTGGACTCGAACCCGCGACCTCCCGCTAACCCATCAACAATCCTAACCATCTACTCCAATTCTGTTTTTCTATTTTATGTCATAACTAGATCTTTAAATCCCTTAATTCGACTTATAAGCCCAATAACTAAATCCCACGGCCCAACAGTAATCACAAGCCCAACATATTTCTGGTTATTTTTCTAAAAAAATGTCACAGTAGGGATTGAACCTGCGACCTCCCGCTTAAAACCAATCCCCAAGACCACTGCTCCGTCACTTCTTTCCTGAAATTATATCCCGTAATATAATATATAAACTATTTCTATCTGTTTCCCTTTTTCTTCTTCAAAACAAAACTCTTAACAATTCATCATCATTAAACATAAGATCATAACCATTTTAACATCATTACTCGATTTCATTATCAAAATTCATCATCAACATCATAACAACATCATCATCTTTCTAATACATCATCATCTACGGCTAGTCATCACCATCACTCTTATTGTCGTGTTAATCCTAGCTTCATCATTTGATTAACTCGTCGTCCACGTCCACAGAAAATAGAAACACGATATAGCAATACTAACTCATGTATCATTTCAATAACCCGATCCTCATTCAATTTAAACTGCGGCCCAATAGGCTCGGTGGTCCGTATGTATAAACTAAAAAAAAAATTTGTTTGTTATAAACAAAAGGCCTACGACTCACACTAGTTCCCCAATCCCTCTGTAAATAAATTTCGGTTACTCCCATTTGGAGTTTAGACTTTTACAAGCATGTATAAAGGTGTAGGCCATAGTTTAATAGCTAATTTTGGAAGAATCAATATCACCACCGAATATTTTAGCAAGTGGGGAACCAAGAAATTGTTGGTCTTGAACTTTTATGAAAAGTATGTGGTACGTAGTGATTTGGATCCAAAGATAATATCCCATTTCCTAACCTACTCCACTTGTATATCCCTTTTTTTTAAAAGTGATGTATAATAAATTCCCATATGTCTATGTTGACAAAACTCTAAAGTGTACCTATATTACACAGTTTACCTTGTTAACAAAAAAAAATATCGATAGGACAACTAGTTTATAGCAGCGGTTACGTCAGTTCAACGTGGAATTTGGGTTTTCTTCGATCAAAAGCAGACGCAGCAACAGCAGAAGATTAAAATAGCAGTAGTAGCGAAGCAAGTTTGATTAGTTATGGTAGTTGTTGTGCCGCTTAATCGGAGACAGTAAGAATTGTTCGAAATAAAAAATATGCAGCAGATCTTCAATGGTTATTTGTGGTGTTGGTTTCGGTTTGGATACACAATGATTCCAAGGTAGCAGTAGCAATAAAACGAGTTGTAGCTGTAGTGTTTCGATGGTGGTTGTTTAGCCGGGTTGTATATGGTGGTGACTTGGTTGGTGATTGACACAGGAAGATCGATGTTTATATATATGTATATCTATTGTAGGTGCATGTGTATATATATATATTAGAAACAGAAAGGTTACGTTGTAATAATTCTGGGTTTGGTTATGGGACTGTTCATGGTGGTGGAATGGTGTCGATGGTTGTGGCGATGAAGTTGGGTGATTGAAAGTTGGTCGAAGACAGGAGCATAAATTTAAAGTTACAAATGGTGAGGTGCTTATTAGTTGGGTTTGGTATTGTTTTGGGTTGTATATGGGGTAGCTGATATCTTTACAGCTCATTTGAGTTGATTGTAATTTGTTTGCTAGTTTCATGGGTAGTCACTCAATATTTGATCAGTACACATAATGAATAAAATAAATAAAGTGGAACAAAATTTACTCCAATTTGGTACGAACGATACTGATGTCTAACAAATTGAAAAAGGATACAAAATTTGCTTACAGTTGATGGAATGCATAACTGTACTCTTTTTCTTTGTTTTATAAATATAAACAATTAATTTTAGTAATTATTATATAAATATTAATAATAATAATATTATTTTAAATAATAATAATAATAATAATAATAATATGAATATTAATATTTATCAGTAATATTAATGATAATAATCAGTGGTATCTTAATATAAATAACAATACTTAACATAATGATTTTAATAGATATTATTATTATTATTATTATTATTATTATTACTCTATATACTATTAGACGTAACGTACTACTATTTATTATATATTATAATAATGTTAATATTAAAATTAACCTACAATGAATATTTACATTTAATATATATCATTATATAACATGTGTTTGAATATTAATTATATCATATATAAAAATATCATTGTTTTATGTTTATAGGTATATATATCATTATTTAAAATATTATGTTAATTCATCATGGAATTAAATATTATCAATTCCATAATGTAATATCTATATCATTTATATATGTATCAATATACATAGGATACTAATTAGGTACCAACAATCATATATCTATATATATAGATTCTTTTTACTAATAACATAAATAAATTTGCATTTTTTTATTTCAGTTGATTAATCCATATTTTATTATTTTTAATTATCATTTACACTCATATAAATATATATATTTAATTACCTATTTAATTATAAATAATTTGTTCGTGAATCGTCGGAATTAGTCAAAGGTCAAGTGTATATATGAACACAGTTTAAAGTTTTTGAAATTCAGTTTAACAAACTTTGCTTATCGTGTCGAAACCTTATTAAGATTAGTTTTAAATTTGGTCGGAAATCTCCGGGTCGTCACACACCACCTGTAACTCGATCAAGACATCTAGCCAACATTGTCGCCGTTGATTTTTCTTTAGAATCGTCATCTAGTCGACCAAGTACTCCAATTCAAATTTCCGATAATCCATTTTTTGAACCCGACCTCACAATTGAGAATTCGGAGGATATTCAGGGACAATTCAGAGATCCTGAATCACTAATCATTCCTCCTGAACCACAAATCACTCATCCAGAGATTATTGAGGAAGAAACCATTAAATCAAAATCCTCTAGTGATTCAGATTCAACAATTTTAATCATGGAAAATCTGGAACCTCTAAGTATGGAAGACCGAATGAGGGCTAAACGCACTGGCCAAGGTCATGCAATTACTCAACTAGACATTAATGCGCCAGATTATGAAATTAAAGGACAAATCCTACACATGGTAACTAATCAATGCTAATTTAGTGGTGCGCCGAAGAAAGATCCAAACGAACATCTTCGTACCTTTAATAGGATCTGTACTCTATTTAAAATCCGAGAAGTGGAGGATGAACAGATCTATCTCATGTTATTGTTGGGATTTAACAAGTTACATAATACTTAAAACATTTTAAGAATCTTATTAAAGCGGAAGCATGTAAGTATTACCATTTAAAACTTGTTATACTTTAACCAATTAAAGTTAAATCCCAATTAGGATCAAGTTGTGAAACATACTTACAAACTACAAGCAAGAAAGGAGTTTATACCTTCTCCAAGCTAGGTAGTGAGTGATGAAGATGATGATGATGAATGGAGCTCCAAAAGATGAAACTTCAAGAGTGTAATACCCCAAACTTGTGCACCAACACCTAGCTTTTGGTTAGGATTTATCTAACACTTGAAATGAGCTTGCAAAAATTAATTTGGAACTTCCTTTGCACCCCAAAAGGCCACGGCCTACAGCTCACTTTTGAGCAGAATTTTGCTAGTTTTCTTGAAGTGTAGATGCATGTGTGTGTTCCCACAAGAGTCAAGATGCTAGTATATGGATATGGAAAAGCATGGGTGAAAGATTCCAAGCCAAGAGCATGTGAACTTGCAACTCCAAGGCCACTTTCTCTTTCAAGTATTATAAAATAAGTTTTATAAAAGTAATTAGATTTTATAAAACTCTTCATAATACTTCCATATTTATATATTTGTTATGTACATTTATTTTTATAAAACCAAACTTTATAAAATGTAGCATAACAAAATCAATTATTTAACCCATAAATAATTTAAACTCTTGTTATATAAATTATTACATAATTTATATATACACTTCAAGTAATCTTTCAGAAAACCATTTTTCTTAAAATTCAAGTGTCGCGTATTTGATCAATGATCCAATCGTTAAGATCAAATACGAATAAGGTGTCGGTAAGTTTGTTATTGGGTATGACCCGACTTGAATCATAACACATTAGCCACATTAATTTAATATGTCTCTCGGGCATACGAAATACCTTCAATCTCCCACTTGCACGAGAAACATAAGAAATTAATGCAAGTGATGGATACCACCTAACGACCGTCCATCACCCCCAATATGTTATGACTTTGTGCCATTCAATAACATCATCATTTTCGAGTTCCCATCTCGAATATGAATAGGTGAATCTTTCATATATCCTTTCGTCCTAGATGTCATGTTAAATCCAAGAGACACAGAATGATCACTCTCTTTTAGATTTAACTTTATCATGCCTTAGACATCTGACTCTCAACGAATAAGAGGGACAAATTCCATCTTGACTACATACGTCCTAAATATATACCTTGCACTATGCCTGAGCTCTTCCTTATGAACTACCATATTTTAGAATAGCGAAGGAAAGAATCAAGGCACGATACTCGGTAAATACATGAACCCTATATGTATCTCAGGTCAGAGGATACAATGATATTCTCCTTTACTCAAGATTACATGTGATCAATCACAAAGGCTCCATTCAGTAAATCTTGAGGGCGGGTCTTCCAATATTTGTATCCCACAAATATCTATGAACCTTGGTTGCAACCGTGCCCCACATTCATCCCGTAAATGTATACCAATCCAAGTTCATAATAGTCTAAACCTCACACTTGTTCCCACAAATGTGATCAACCACGTAATTTAGAATAATTACTTATTCATGGATAAAATATGCAAAATAGGAACATAACTCAAAATAATTAATACCATAATTATATTAATGAGTTTGAACGATTTCGTTCCGTTATAATACTTAAAACAGATCATGACCAATCACTAGAATATCGAAGCCCTAATGCACAAACATGTCCAGTATGTTTTGCTCCATGTAAGAGCTTCGTGAGAGGATCCGCTATATTAAGATCTGTGTGAACTTTGCGAATACATATCTTTCCCTTTTCAACTTCATCCCTTATGTAGTTAAATCTTCGCTCAATGTGATGGGTCTTTTGGTGAGAACGAGGTTCCTTGATTTGATCAATCGCACCTTCGTTGTCACAAAAGATCTCAAGAGGGTCCTGAATGGAAGGGACTACTCCTAAGTCGTCGATGAATTTCTTCATCCATGCAGCTTCCTGAGCTGCCAATGAGGCGGCAATGTACTCCGACTCTGTAGTGGATAATGCAACAACATCCTGTTTTGAACTCTTCCAAGAGACCGCACCTCCATTTAATGTGAAAACATAACCGGATTGTGATCGAGAATCATCTCGATCAGTTTGGAAACTCGCGTCCACGTAACCTTTTACAGCGAGTTCCTCCTCACCAGACCCATATATTAGAAACATATCCTTATTCCTCCTAAGGTATTTCAATATACTTTTAACAGCAATCCAATGACTGTTTCCTGGGTTATTCTGGTATCTACTTGTCAGGCTAAGAGCGCTAGTGCATATCATTGCATACATGATTGACCCAATGGCAGACGCATATGGGACTTTCTTCATTCTCTCCTGTTCATCTTTTGTAGTAGGGCACTGAGATGAACTGAGAAGTGTTCCCTTTTGAATAGGTACCAAACCTTTCTTAGAGTTCTCCATCTTGAACCTTTTCAAGATCTTTTCAATGTATGCACTTTGATTCAAACCTATCAGTTTCTTGGATCTATCCCTGTAGATCCCAATCCCCAAAACATATTGTGCTTCTCCAAGATCCTTAATTGAGAAGCATTTACTTAGCCAAGTTTTAACACTTTGCATTGCCGGAATATCATTTCTAAATAACAATATATCATCCACATATAGTATAAGGAACATGATAGTGCTCCCACTAGCTTTCTTGTATACACAAGCTTCATCACCATTTTTAATGAAGCCAAATTTCTTGGCCTCCTCATTAAAACGATGATTCCACATTCTACATGCTTGTTTCAATCCGTAGATTGACTTCTTTAACTTGCATACCTTTTTAGGATATTTCAGATCAACAAAACCTTCAGGCTGAACCATATACACATCTTCCTCAAGATGTCCATTTAGGAAAGCGTTCTTGACATCCATTTGCCATATTTCATAATCATAATGAGCAGCAATGGCGAGTAATATCCTAATAGACTTTAGCATTACCACAGGCGAAAAAGTTTCATCATAGTCAACCCCTTGAGTTTGAGTGAAACCTTTTGCTACAAGTCTAGCTTTATATGTATCCAAGTTTTCATGTATGTCGGTTTTCATTTTGAAAAGCCATTTACAATCAACAAGCCTTGAGCCAGTAGGTTGTGTAACAAGTTCCCAAACTTGGTTGTCATACATGGATTGCATCTCAGCGTTCATGGCTTCCTGCCATTTATCTTTATCAATCCTTGATAAAGCGTCTTGGTAGTTTGGTGGTTCATCCAAATCAACCACATAGCAACCATCTATGAGAAACCCATATCTCTCAGGAGGATTACTAATCCTACCAGATCTGCAAATGTCTTGTGTATTTTGATCATCCATTTGATCACTCTCAACATTTTCATGCTGTGTGCTAGTGTCAACCAATTGTGCATCATCTACTTGATCTGGAACCTCTTCAAGATCTATCTTCCTTTCACTATTTCCTTCCATTAGGAACTTAGTTTCAAGGAATTCAGCCTTTCGAGCAACAAATACATTTTGCTCGGTCGGATCATAGAAATAGTATCCCATATCATCCTTGGGATATCCTATGAAGATACACTTTGTGGATCAAGCATTCAACTTATTAGGGACGTAACGCTTAGGATAAGCTTCACATCCCCATACCTTTAAGTATGATAGAGATGGAGGTTTTCCAAACCACATCTCATGAGGAGTTCGTTCCACTTTCTTGGTTGGGGCCATATTTAAAATACGAGCCGCGGAGCATAGACAATAACCCCAAAATGATAGAGGTAACGAGCTTCTAGCCATCATAGATCGAACCATATCCATTAGGGTTCGGTTCCTCCTTTCGGATACACCATTAAGCTTTGGTGTCCCGGGTAGAGTAAGTTGTGAGATAATCCCACAACTTTTAAGATGATCTTGGAAAGCATCGCTTAGGTATTCACCTCCTCTATCGGTATTAATGCAACGAACGAAGGTGATTGCTTATGCGTCTAGACAATTGAAGATTCACGAACAAAATTATACGACGCATGATTTGGAATTAGGTGCGGTTGTTTTTGAATTAAAGACTTGGAGGCACTACTTATATGGGGTCAAAAGTATTATATATACCAACCACAAAAGTCTTCAACACATATTTAATCAGAAACAACTTAATATGAGGCAGCGTAGGTGGATTGAATTGTTGAATGATTACGACTTTGAGATTCGTTACCACCCGGGGAAGGCAAATGTGGTAGCCGATGCCTTGAGCAGGAAGGATAGAGAACCCATTCGAGTAAAATCTATGAATATAATGATTCATAATAACCTTACTACTCAAATAAAGGAGGCGCAACAAGGAGTTTTAAAAGAGGGAAATTTAAAGGATGAAATACCCAAAGGGTCGGAGAAGCATCTTAATATTCAGAAAGATGGAACCCAGTATAGGGCTGAAAGGATTTGGGTACCAAAATTTGGAGATATAAGAGAAATGGTACTTAGAGAATCTCATAAAACCAGATACTCAATACATCCTGGAACGGGGAAGATGTACAAGGATCTCAAGAAACATTTTTGGTGGCCGGGTATGAAAGCCGATGTTGCTAAATACGTAGGAGAATGTTTGACGTGTTCTAAGGTCAAAGCTGAGCATCAGAAACTATCAGATCTACTTCAACAACCCGAAATCCCGGAATGGAAATGGGAAAACATTACCATGGATTTCATCACTAAATTGACAAGGACTGCAAGTGGTTTTGATACTATTTGGGTAATAGTTGATCGTCTCACCAAATCAGCACACTTCCTGCCAATAAGAGAAGATGACAAGATGGAGAAGTTAGCATGACTGTATTTGAAGGAAGTCGTCTCTAGACATGGAATACCAATCTCTATTATCTTTGATAGGGATGGCAGATTTATTTCAAGATTCTGGCAGACATTACAGCAAGCATTAGGAACTCTTCTAGACATGAGTACTGCCTATCATCCACAAACTGATGGGCAGAGTGAAAGGACGATACAAATGCTTGAAGACATGCTACGAGCATGTGTTATTGATTTCGGAAACAGTTGGGATCGACATCTACCGTTAGCAGAATTTTCCTACAACAACAGCTACCATTCAAGCATTGAGATGGCGCCGTTTGAAGCACTTTATGGTAGAAAGTGCAGGTCTCCGATTTGTTGTAGTGAAGTGGGGGATAGACAGATTACAGGTCCAGAGATTATACAAGAAACTACCGAGAAGATCATCCAAATTCAACAACGGTTGAAAACCGCCCAAAGTCGACAAAAGAGTTACGCTGACATTAAAAGAAAAGATATAGAATTTGAAATTGGAGAGTTGGTCATGCTTAAAGTTGCACCTTGGAAAGGCGTTGTTCGATTTGGTAAACGAGCGAAATTAAATCCAAGGTATATTGGACCATTCAAGATTATTGATCGTGTCGGACCAGTAGCTTACCGACTTGAGTTACCTCAACAACTCGCAGCTGTACATAACACTTTCCACGTCTCGAATTTAAAGAAATGTTTTGCTAAAGAAGATCTCACTATTCCGTTAGATGAAATCCAAATCAACGAAAAACTTCAATTCATCGAAGAACCCGTCGAAATAATGGATCGTGAGGTTAAAAGACTTAAGCAAAACAAGATACCAATTGTTAAGGTTCAATGGAATGCTCGTAGAGGACCCGAGTTCACCTGGGAGTGTGAAGATCAGATGAAAAAGAAATACCCGCATCTATTTCCAGAAGATTCGTCAACACCTTCAACAGCTTAAAATTTCGGGACGAAATTTATTTAACGGGTAGGTACTGTAGTGACCCGAACTTTTCCATGTTTATATATATTAATTGAGATTGATATTTACATGATTAAATGTTTCCAACATGTTAATCAATCAAACTTGTTAAGACTTGATTAATTGAAATATGTTTCATATAGACAATTGACCACCCAAGTTGACCGGTGATTCACGAACGTTAAAACTTGTAAAAACTATATGATGACATATATATGGATATATATATAGTTAACATGATACTATGATAAGTAAACATATCATTAAGTATATTAACAATGAACTACATATGTAAAAACAAGACTACTAACTTAATGATTTGTAAACGAGACATATATGTAACGATTATCGTTGTAAGGACATTTAATGTATATATATCATATTAAGATATATTCATACATGATAATATCATGATAATATAATAATTTAAAATCTCATTTGATATTATAAACATTGGGTTAACAACATTTAACAAGATCGTTAACCTAAAGGTTTCAAAACAACACTTACATGTAACGACTAACGATGACTTAACGACTCAGTTAAAATGTATATACATGTAGTGTTTTAATATGTATTTATACACTTTTGAAAGACTTCAATACACTTATCAAAATACTTCTACTTAACAAAAATTCTTACGATTACATCCTCGTTCAGTTTCATCAACAATTCTACTCGTATGCACCCGTATTCGTACTCGTACAATACACAGCTTTTAGATGTATGTACTATTGGTATATACACTCCAATGATCAGCTCTTAGCAGCCCATGTGAGTCACCTAACACATGTGGGAACCATCATTTGGCAACTAGCATGAAATATCTCATAAAATTACAAAAATATGAGTAATCATTCATGACTTATTTACATGAAAATAAAATTACATATCCTTTATATCTAATCCATACACCAACGACCAAAAACACCTACAAATACTTTCATTCTTCAATTTTCTTCATCTAATTGATCTCTCTCAAGTTCTATCTTCAAGTTCTAAGTGTTCTTCATAAATTCTACAAGTTCTAGTTTCATAAAATCAAGAATACTTTCAAGTTTGCTAGCTCACTTCCAATCTTGTAAAGTGATCATCCAACCTCAAGAAATCTTTGTTTCTTACAGTAGGTTATCATTCTAATACAAGGTAATAATCATATTCAAACTTTGGTTCAATTTCTATAACTATAACAATCTTATTTCAAGTGATGATCTTACTTGAACTTGTTTTCGTGTCATGATTCTGCTTCAAGAACTTCGAGCCATCCAAGGATCCGTTGAAGCTAGATCCATTTTTCTCTTTTATAGTAGGTTTATCCAAAGAACTTAAGGTAGTAATGATGTTCATAACATCATTCGATTCATACATATAAAGCTATCTTATTCGAAGGTTTAAACTTGTAATCACTAGAACATAGTTTAGTTAATTCTAAACTTGTTCGCAAACAAAAGTTAATACTTCTAACTTGACTTTTAAAATTAACTGAACACATGTACTATATCTATATGATATGCTAACTTAATGATTTAAAACCTGGAAACACGAAAAACACCGTAAAACCGGATTTACGCCGTCGTAGTAACACCGCGGGCTGTTTTGGGTTAGTTAATTAAAAATTGTGATAAACTTTGATTTAAAAGTTGTTATTCTGAGAAAATGATTTTTATTATGAACATGAAACTATATCCAAAAATTATGGTTAAACTCAAAGTGGAAGTATGTTTTCTAAAATGGTCATCTAGACGTCGTTCTTTCGACTGAAATGACTACCTTTACAAAAACGACTTGTAACTTATTTTTCCGATTATAAACCTATACTTTTTCTGTTTAGATTCATAAATTAGAGTTCAATATGAAACCATAGCAATTTGATTCACTCAAAACGGATTTAAAATGAAGAAGTTATGGGTAAAACAAGATTGGATAATTTTTCTCATTTTAGCTACGTGAAAATTGGTAACAAATCTATTCCAACCATAACTTAATCAACTTGTATTGTATATTATGTAATCTTGAATACCATAGACACGTATACAATGTTTCGACCTATCATGTCGACACATCTATATATATTTCGGAACAACCATAGACACTCTATATGTGAATGTTGGAGTTAGCTATACAGGGTTGAGGTTGATTCCAAAATATATATAGTTTGAGTTGTGATCAATACTGAGATACGTATACACTGGGTCGTGGATTGATTCAAGATAATATTTATCGATTTATTTCTGTACATCTAACTGTGGACAACTAGTTGTAGGTTACTAACGAGGACGGCTGACTTAATAAACTTAAAACATCAAAATATATTAAAAGTGTTGTAAATATATTTTGAACATACTTTGATATATATGTATATATTGTTATAGGTTCGTGAATCAACCAGTGGCCAAGTCTTACTTCCCGACGAAGTAAAAATCTGTGAAAGTGAGTTATAGTCCCACTTTTAAAATCTAATATTTTTGGGATGAGAATACATGCAGGTTTTATAAATGATTTACAAAATAAACACAAGTACGTGAAACTACATTCTATGGTTGAATTATCGAAATCAAATATGCCCCTTTTTATTAAGTCTGGTAATCTAAGAATTAGGGAATAGACACCCTAATTGACGCGAATCCTAAAGATAGATCTATTGGGCCTAACAAACCCCATCCAAAGTACCGGATGCTTTAGTACTTCGAAATTTATATCATATCCGAAGGGTGTCCCGGAATGATGGGGATATTCTTATATATGCATCTTGTTAATGTCGGTTACCAGGTGTTCACCATATGAATGATTTTTATCTCTATGTATGGGATGTGTATTGAAATATGAAATCTTGTGGTCTATTATTATGATTTGATATATATAGGTTAAACCTATAACTCACCAACATTTTTGTTGACGTTTTAAGCATGTTTATTCTCAGGTGATTATTAAGAGCTTCCGCTGTTGCATACTTAAATAAGGACGAGATTTGGAGTCCATGCTTGTATGATATTGTGTAAAAACTGCATTCAAGAAACTTATTTTGTTGTAACATATTTGTATTGTAAACCATTATGTAATGGTCGTGTGTAAACAGGATATTTTAGATTATCATTATTTGATAATCTACGTAAAGCTTTTTAAACCTTTATTGATGAAATAAAGGTTATGGTTTGTTTTAAAATGAATGCAGTCTTTGAAAAACGTCTCATATAGAGGTCAAAACCTTGCAACAAAATCAATTAATATGGAACGTTTTTAATCAATAAGAACGGGACATTTCAATGAGTTCCACATCCTGTGTCTAATACCCATGTATTAGAAGAAGTAATACTAAGCTCAATGTATACCATATATACATTACCTGTGGTTTGCCCTGCATCCCTCTTTTCCTTCAACTCCTTGAGGTAGACCAGGCAGTTGCGTTTCTAGTGACCCATTTCACCGCAATCGAAGCACAGATCTTCCTTGGGGTTAGCCTTTCCGGCAACCTTTTGCTTCCTGTTGTTGTTGGTTGGGGTAACCACCTTCCCCTTTCCCTTGCCCTTGCTTTGATCGTAAACACGGGTGAACCCCTTTTACCCATGCTTGCCTCTGCCGTCTTAAGAATGGCATGTAATTCGCCAATGCTTTTATCCCATCCATGAAAGGACCCGTTCATATACATTATAAACGATTCACAATAGTTGATTACATTGCGAGGTATTTGACCTCTATATGATACATTTTACAAACATTGCATTCGTTTTTAAAAGACAAAATTTCTTTACATCGAAAATTGACAGGCATGCATACCATTTCATAATATCCACTATCCAACTATAAATTGATTTAATAATAATCTTTGATGAACTCAATGACTCGAATGCAACGTTCTTCGAAATATGCTATGAAAGACTCCAAGTAATATCTTTAAAATGAGCAAATGCACAGCGGAAGATTTCTTTAACACCTGAGAATAAACATGCTTTAAAGTGTCAACCAAAAGGTTGGTGAGTTCATTAGTTTATCATAATCATTTATTTCCATCATTTTAATAGACCACAATAATTTCATTTCCAGTTCTCATAAATATACGTCCCATGCATAGAGACAAAAATAATCATTCATATGGTGAACACCTGGTAACCGACATTGACTAGATACATATAAGAATATCCCCTATCATTCTGGGATCCTCCTTCGGACATGATATAAATTTCGAAGTACTAAAGCATCCGGTACTTTGGATGGGATTTGTTAGGCCCAATAGATCTATCTTTAGGATTCGCGTCAATTAGGGTGTCTGTTCCCTAATTCTTAGATTACCAGACTTCAATAAAAAGGGGCATATTCGATTTCGATAATTCAACCATAGAATTTAGTTTCAATTACTTGTGTCTATTTCGTCAAACATTTATAAAAGCGCATGTATTCTCAGTCCCAAAAATATAAAGGGTAAAAAGGCAAATGAAACTCACCATACTGTATTTCGTAGTAAAAATACATATAACGTCATTGAACAAGTGCAAGGTTGGCCTCGGATTCACGAACCTAAATTAATTATATATAATTATGTGTTGGTCAATATTTGTCTAACAAATTAGGCCAAGTCATAGTGTACCACAATCCTAATGCTCGAGACTAATATGCAAAAGTCAACAAAAGTAAATTTAACTCAAAATAATTTCCAAAAATCTATACATGATTAATATATAGTTTAAATATCGTCGTTTTATATTTTTAAATATTTTTAAAAGATTTATTAGAGTAAATAATATAATTTATTTATTAATAAATAAAATTTTATATTAAATTTATATAATATAATATACTTTTATATATATATTAAGTAATAAAATTTATAGGGTTCATTTAATATCATAAAGATAATATGATAGGTATTATTAAAGTAAGTTATTACACGTAGTAGAATATGTTTGTATCACATATTTATTTGATAAAATAATATCTATAATGATAGTAAGTAAAAGTTGTATTATTTTGTAATAATAATTATTATTATAAAAATATCAATATTTATATTTACTAAGATGACATTATGATAAAACGATAATTCTAATTATGATAACTTTAATATTTACGATAATTTTTAATATTATCTTTAAATTAATAATTCTATTTAAAATAATAATAATAATGATATTTTATAGTAACAATTACATTTCTATTAAAATGATAATTTTTGTTAAAATGATAGTTTTAATACTAACGATATTTTTAATAATAATAGTAATGATAAAAATAATAAGAACGATAATTTTATCTAAATCAATATCTTATAATATTTTAATTTCATCATGATACTCTTACTCATTATTTCCTAATCGTTTTGTTTAATAGCTTTTAATCGTCTTTTATATCGTGTTCATAATAATGATAATAATAGTAATCAAAATAATTAAGTGTTACAAATATTTGTTTTAATTACACTAATATTAATAATGATCGTTACTATAACATTTTTAACGATAATACTAATAATTATCTTAATGATAATATAGTAATAATAATAATAACAATGACAATATTCATTTTTAAATAATGATATATATATTAATAATGATAATAATAATAATAATAATAATAATACTAATAATAATAATAATAATAATAATAATAATAATAATTGGATAATAATAATAATACTAATTATAACTTTAACGATAATAACGATAGTAATAATAAAAAAATAACAATTTTTAATGATAAATCCCTTTTATTGATAATGATAATAATAATGATAATAATAAGATAAAACTAGAACGACGATAAAAACGACGATAATAATAATCATTTTTAATAAAAATATCGAAAATTCAATTGATTATAACTTCTATTCCGTTCATCGAAACCATTCGATATCTAAAGGAAAAGTCCTTAATTTTTATCTAGCTTTCCAAGGACATGCATATCTTATACCTTATCTCAACCGCAAGTGTAACTAATTCAATATTCAACCTAACCTGTCTAAGGGCAATATCAAAAGTACAAGCATGCATAATCCTAAATACTCGAGCACTAGTCAGGGATACACTATTAGTATGTAAAAGTTAAATTATGAGTACTCACGTATCAATATTGAGATTCAATATTGCAGGAAAGGTACGTAGACGCAAGGGAAATGATAAACACTATATTGACCTTACGAGCATACCCATGAACCATACTCAATCACCTCCATAGCTATAACCCATAATTTCCTTAATCCTATCCTACTCGAAAAACAATTTCGAAATCACGCGGACAGCACTCCGTCGTAATATTTTATGTATACTAATAATATCTTGAAATAATACGGAGTAAATATATATATGTAAATCGATTGAGAGAGTTTAGAGAAAAATATTTTCAAGTTTCTATGAAATAATGAAACCTATTGAATTCTATTTATAATAGATTTTTGAATTATTAAAGTGAATTATTAAAGTATGAATTATTAAAGTGAATTATTAAAGTATGAATTATTAAAGTGAATTATTAAAGTATGAATTATTAAAGTGAATTATTAAAGTATGAATTATTAAAATGAATTATTAAAGTTAAAGTAAAGTAAAAATAAAGTAAATGTAAAGTTTAAGTATAGTAAAAGTATAAAACTATGTACGTATAATACGCGTATAAATATATATAATATTAATTTAAATCGTTATATATATTTAATAAAATAAAATATAAATATCATTATCTTTATCATACTAGTTAGGTAATTAGTTGTCAAAAGTGCTTCTAGATATTTATAAAAGTTATATACGTTTTAATAATAAAGTTCTTTTTAAACTGAAAACGTTTTTGTACGTTTGAAACTAAATAGATCAATCGAGTCTTTATGAGATTCAATCTTCCACTATCCTTTGTCTAGTTCTCAACGATTGACAATTTATTCTTATTTATAAATCACTTTACCATTTTTCGAATATTGTTAAAACAGAAAGATTTCTCAAATCAACGTGGGCCTTTCAACAGAGACTTGTAATCATAATTCAATATATATGATAATTCAATCATTTGATCTTATCTTCTAATTCCATTGATAAATATTTTGAAACAGATACAATCATATAAAGTATTTAATCTAATATTTTGTTTACGTTTCAAGTTATAATATATATACACATATACATATATAATCATATTCGTTTAATGGTTCATGAATCGTTGGAACTTGGTCGAGGTTGAATGAATGTATGAACATAGTTTAAAATTCTTGCAATTTAACTTAACAAATATTGCTTATCGTGTCGGAAACATATAAAGATTAAAGTTTAAATTTGGTTGGAAATTTCCGGATTGTCACAGTACCTACCCGTTAAAGAAATTTCGTCCCGAAATTTGAGTGGAAAGGTCGTGAATGATAATAAGTATGTTTTCATGATGCATACGGGCTGAAAATTAGAGTTTTATCATCAGCGAATAATTTGGATAAACAATCCATTTATATGAAGAGTACGAATGAAGCTAACATAGAAGAGTGAAATGAGTAAGTGTAGATTCATCTTATCATTTGACGTAGATATGATTGATTCCCAGATTTTAAGGGATTTGAAGAAAATCTTCTTAATAAGATTTGACTCACCAGTAATCAAGGGAATTAGGATCCGCTTTAAATGCGATCGTCCATTTTAATTGTTCTGTCAAAGATTTTCTTATAAATTCACCTCCTTCGTTTCCTTACAACTCACACCTTCTGTTGATGCATTTTATGCAAGTCCCTAGACATCTACCCACGTCCATTGCAGGTACAACAGTTTACAGGCCACCATGATTGCTCGTTATTATCCTATCCGTGTTTGTATGTGGTTACAGGAACTGCAGGAATGAGATTTAGATGTTTGACTATGTTAGACTTAGTTAGACGTACGAGTGAAGCCTCACTAGTACAGCTGACAGGCTCATACGCACGGTTGATGCTGAGCTAAGTCAAAATTACAACCTAAATGAGAAGACACGAGTGAGTGATCACCCGTACGACTGATGAAGCCAACTCGTACGTGTGATGAATGAATCGCATGGGTGAGTCAACAGCAGGGGTATATAAAGTCTTATGTTCTTCATTTTAGGTTAAGCCTCTCATTTGTTACACACACTCAGATCTAGTGAGCTCCTCCGATTCTCTCTCAGTCCAAATCACCCAGGTGGTGAATAATAGCTCTAGGTGTTGATCTAATCACACTTGATTTAGTTGTGGTTTGACTAAATTAATCAAAAAAAATTTAACCTATTCACTAGAGGGTTTGATTCACTTATTCTGCCATTGTGTGAGTTAAATCTGTTGATTTCTAAGTTCCTAGTCATGTTTCATCACCTTCTATTCTTTTCCCCTCAACTCATATTTTAAAGTATTCATCAATATGCTCCATCCAGTTCTGATTCTCGATATACTTCTAACTTTCATATCGGTCATTCTTCTTTTTCATCTACCGCCGGAAGAATCTATTTACTTCTACTATACTCTTGGGTTTATAGTGTTTCTAGTTCTCCCGTGTCTTTATATTGCTATATGCATCGATATATATGGTTTATAATTTCTGGTTTGTCGTTGGGATTTATATGTTCCCTTATATTTCAAAGTCTCTACTTCTGTCTTCTATAATCATTATCATTCACAGTTAATGCTCTCTTTTATTTGCTGCAATTTATACCCCAATTTCTATTTCGAAGTTTTGTCCTTTCGTTTTTTCTTCTTGCGATTAAGCACCGCTTGTAATGGTCCAGAATTCACAGATATGAATTTCGCAATGAACATTGTTAATGTTCTAGGAAGGAAATTGTGATGGCACGATCTTGATTTGTCAAATTACTAGAATACCTTGGAAAAGGCCGAATCATAAAAAAATGTTTTCTTGATATTTTAGAGGTTAAATAGAATACAAGAGTCGTATAACATGGCACATGATGATGTTATGATCTGTGGATCATCACGTTCCATTTAGAAACTCAGCATGACTTACTGTAATATAATCATATTGATCAAGTGTCATTATATTATACTAATTCATGCTTCAGTTCCTAACATTACTTCAAAATATTCCTATTTTAAACTTGAATGTTTCAGAATTTTGAAACTAAATTAGTTTCTTTTATGATGTAATACAGATAGCGCGAAGAGGTAAATGATTTCAAATAAGAAAAATTAAGAAAATATCTTCAGAAATATGAAGGATATTTATAATGAAAGATATGATGATATTTTAAAATTTCTAATATCAGAGGATGATAAAGAATATTGTCCACAGGGGTTTAGAGTCAGGAGCAAGGTATTCGTTAATGACTTCAGCAATACTGAATCATTTGGATCCTTTGAAGTCAGGTTCAGTCTTTGTAATTTGTCCACAGTCTCCTTCCTACTTTGCTCAATCCGTTTTCCAGTTCCAAAACTTCTCTTTTTCTGCGCTTTGCCAACACACTTCATCATTATCATCCAGCTTTTACCGTTTAAAGTCATTTATAGTTTTTGCTGCTTCATCAGCATTATTTTTTTTCCATTTTCGGTGAACCAATTCGTAGTTCGGAGTGTTTTTCAGAAACTTCACATTCAAATTAAGTCCAGAAGATAGACGTTATATATACACATATAACTGTTGGCGTAGACATCCTGCGAGATTTCAAAATACTGATTGCTAATTCCCAATGATTAGTATGTCAATTCTCATTACAAGATGCGAATGAGTAAATGATGGGGTTTCAATGAATAATTATAATGACTTCTTGGAGAGGCTAAAGTCAAAGGGTAATGAAGTTGTTGGTACATCTGCTAATAATGTGGTGGAATGTAAAAGGTTCCCTGGTAACGAAGGTGTATATCTCAAGGTTATAATAAGGTTAGTCTGACAGAAAAGTTGAAGTTGACTTGCTGGAGCTATGACAAAACTGGCTACTTTGAATAGGAGTCGCAAAGTTATTTTTGCTAATAAATGCCAAAGAATCTGACGCGGATACGTTGTTTAAACTTTTACTTTGGTTTCGAGAGTTTTTCGGGTACATAACTGTGGGTAACATGTGGTTGGATCATCATCTCGATTGCTCATCATTCAAAGTGTCTTCAGAAATTTTCGAAGGGTTTGAACACAGATTGTAATCGTTAACATACATTTGATGTTGTAACACAGTTTTGAAGTCAAAATATAGCTTGTGAAAGATGTAAGGATCTAAGAGTGATGATTTTGGTCATATCTCAAGTTGAATTTTGAGATTTCAAAATCAGAATATGTAATTAAATTTTGAATGAGTATGGTTGTTTTGATTTTTATAAAAGAATGTATATTGTTGTGAAAGTAGGGAGTATAATGGATGATTTGCTGAATCAGATTCGAAGAATGTAACATATTAAATGTGAATTTATATATCTCTCGGGTATTACCTACCCGTTAAAAAAAATTTCACAACTAATATTTTGTACAAAAGAATTTTATAACAGTCTTTATGAAAATATATATATGTATATTTTCTTCAGATGTAACATAGATTTAATGAGTTAATGTTAAATTAAACTCATTTGATTTACGGTTGAAACTAGAATTGAATAATCCCTAAAGGCTTTAAAAAGTACATAACTTTTACGCAGTATTTCTTTAATGACATTGAAATTATGAATCAATACTTCGTTATTTATTGATGTATGATGTTCGGTTCGTGGAATTCTTGTGAATTTTGCAAAGTACGAATGATGTTATCTGAAAAGTTTCGGGTACATAGATGATGAAAGTGTAAAATCAAATATATACTTGATTTATTATGAATTGGAATTTGTTGAATTGCGACAGAGATTGTAGTTAACGCTGGTTAAGTTGCGACCGAAGGACGTACATTATTGCATATTTGTAATATGAATTAACCGAGTAGTTAAGATTCACACACAATAGCTTAGCACGGAAAGATTTATTTAAATATATATATATATATATAAATATATATATATATATATATATATATATATATATATATATATATATATATATATATATATATATATATATATATAATATACATATAATTTTTTCAGAGGGAATGAGTTAATTCTTCATAACTCGTTGATACAATATACACGTTATTGATTCGTAATGATGTCCACAGTGATTCTTGAACTGACGGAGTTTGTGATGTTATCGGTGTTGTTGATTCGGATGTTGACTGTACTGACGATGCTGGTAACGCTGACGGTACTGTTGATTCTGTTGGTAAAGCAAGTTTAGCTTGTTAATCACACACCATTTTTGTCAGGGTTTCTACTCTTCCTTCTATCATTTTGGTTCGCTTAACTGATTTATGGTTAGGGCTAGATTAGATAATCTCTAAGACTTTAGAGATTACATAATCGCCGCGGAATGTTTCTCCAATGAAGTTATGAATTAATACTTCGTCAGTTATTGTTGTTGGTACTCCTTGGTATCTATGGTGCGTATGACGTTGATGCTCATGGGACAGATTGTGAAGTTGAGGTTTACGACGCGGTTGTGGTTGGAGGTAATAATGGTACTATTGGCGTTGATGATGGTGGTACTGGTTATGCTGCTGATGCTGCTGCTGGTGTTTGTAATCTCTGCACCATATTCTCCAAAGCCACTACCCAAGCGCGAAGCTCGTTGACTTCTTCTATTACACCGGGGTGATTGTCGGTTCGGACGAGCGGATAAATAAAATCTAAAATTTGATGTAATATATAATCGTGACGAGATACTCTGGAAATGAGCGAGAAAATGGTGTTTCGGACAGGTTCGCCGGTAAGTGCTTCAGGTTCTTCGTCAAGAGGGCAATGTGGTGGATGGAAGGGATCACCTTCTTCTTGTCTCCAAAGATTGAGGAGGCTACGAACCCATCCCCAATTCATCCAGAATAGGTGATGACTGATTGGTTGATCTATTCCGGTAACACTGCTTTCGGAGCTTGAATGGGATTCCATTTCGGAATCTGAGTGACTTGAACTGATGACGAATTTCATTTCGTACGATTGGATAAAGGATTTTTTTTTCGATATGAAATGATTTTGGCTAATGGATGGTATTCTAATTACATATAATATATATATATATATATATATATATATATATATATATATATATATATATATATATATATATATATATATATATATATATATATATATATATAGATCAAAAGATTTCGTAGGTTACGGAGGACTTTGCGGGATATGTCAGGCAAAGTTTAAAGTAACAGATACAATAAGATATGATTTAGCAGATATGCTAAGATATGAATTTTTGTCTATACACTATTCATGCAATCAATGCAGCAAGACGTGTCTTAGACTAAAAATGATAAGCAGGTAATTTTCTGAGGATGATAAGTAGTTAATTTTTGACACAAAATGATAAGCAAAACTTTTGACATGCAGACACGGTCGAAGTCCAGACTCACTAATGCATCCTATCGACTTATCAGTTAGACACACTAATGCAGACCTGGTTCGCTAAGACCACCGCTCTGATACCAACTGAAAGGACCCGTTCATATACATTATAAACGATTCACAATAGTTGATTACATTGCGAGGTATTTGACCTCTATATGATACATTTTACAAACATTGCATTCGTTTTTAAAAGACAAAATTTCTTTACATTGAAAATTGACAGGCATGCATACCATTTCATAATATCCACTATCCAACTATAAATTGATTTAATAATAATCTTTGATGAACTCAATGACTCAAATGCAACGTTCTTCGAAATATGCTATGAAAGACTCCAAGTAATATCTTTAAAATGAGCAAATGCACAGCGAAAGATTTCTTTAACACCTGAGAATAAACATGCTTTAAAGTGTCAACCAAAAGGTTGGTGAGTTCATTAGTTTATCATAATCATTTATTTCCATCATTTTAATAGACCACAAGAATTTCATTTCCAGTTCTCATAAATATACGTCCCATGCATAGAGACAAAATAATCATTCATATGGTGAACACCTGGTAACCGACATTAACTAGATACATATAAGAATATCCCCTATCATTCCGGGATCCTCCTTCGGACATGATATAAATTTCGAAGTGCTAAAGCATCCGGTACTTTGGATGGGGTTTGTTAGGCCCAATAGATCTATCTTTAGGATTCGCGTCAATTAGGGTGTCTGTTCCCTAATTCTTAGATTACCAGACTTTAATAAAAAGGGGCATATTCGATTTCGATAATTCAACCATAGAATGTAGTTTCAATTACTTGTGTCTATTTCGTCAAACATTTATAAAAGCTCATGTATTCTCAGTCCCAAAAATATAAAGGGTAAAGAGGCAAATGAAACTCACCATACTGTATTTCGTAGTAAAAATACATATAACGTCATTGAACAAGTGCAAGGTTGGCCTCGGATTCACGAACCTAAATTAATTATATATAATTATGTGTTGGTCAATATTTGTCTAACAAATTAGGCCAAGTCATAGTGTACCACAATTCTAATGCTCGAGACTAATATGCAAAAGTCAACAAAAGTAAATTTGACTCAAAATAATTTCCAAAAATCTATACATGATTAATATATAGTTTAAATATCGTCGTTTTATATCTTTAAATATTTTTAAAAGATTTATTAGAGTAAATAATATAATTTATTTATTAATAAATAAAATTTTATATTAAATTATATAATATAATATACTTTTATATATATTAAGTAATAAAATTTATAGGGTTCATTTAATATCATAAAGATAATATGATAGGTATTATTAAAGTAAGTTATTACATGTAGTAAAATATGTTTGTATCACATATTTATTTGATAAAATAATATCTATAATGATAGTAAGTAAAAGTTGTATTATTTTATAATAATAATTATTATTATAAAAATATCAATATTTATAATTACTAAGATGACATTATGATAAAACGATAATTCTAATTATGATAACTTTAATATTTACGATAATTTTTAATATTATCTTTAAAATAATAATTCTATTTAAAATAATAATAATAATGATATTTTATAGTAACAATGACATTTCTATTAAAATGATAATTTTTGTTAAAATGATAGTTTTAATACTAACGATATTTTTAATAATAATAGTAATGATAAAAATAATAAGAACGATAATTTTATCTAAATCAATATCTTATAATATTTTAATTTCATCATGATACTCTTACTCATTATTTCCTAATCGTTTTGTTTAATAGCTTTTAATCGTCTTTTATATCGTGTTCATAATAACGATAATAATAGTAATCAAAATAATTAGGTGTTACAAATATTTGTTTTAATTATACTAATATTAATAATGATCGTTACTATAACATTTTTAACGATAATACTAATAATTTTCTTAATGATAATATAGTAATAATAATAATAACAATGACAATATCCATTTTTAAATAATGATATATATATTAATAATGATAATAATAATAATAATACTAATAATAATAATAATAATAATAATAATAATAATAATAATAATAATAATAATAATAATAATAATAATAATAATAATAATAATAATAATAATAACAATAATAATAATTGGATAATAATAATAATACTAATTATAACTTTAACGATAATAACGATAGTAATAATAAAAAAAATAACAATTTTTAATGATAAATCCCTTTTATTGATAAAGATAATAATAATGATAATAATAAGATAAAACTAGAACGACGATAAAAACGACGATAATAATAATCATTTTTAATAAAAATATCGAAAATTCAATTGATTATAACTCCTAATCCGTTCATCGAAACCATTCGATATCTAAAGGAAAAGTCCTTAATTTTTATCTAGCTTTCCAAGGACATGCATATCTTATACCTTATCTCAACCGCAAGTGTAACTAATTCGATATTCAACCTAACCTGTCTAAGGGCAATATCAAAAGTACAAGCATGCATAATCCTAAATACTCGAGCACTAGTCAGGGATACACTATTAGTATGTAAAAGTTAAATTATGAGTACTCACGTATCAATATTGAGATTCAATATTGCAGGAAAGGTACGTAGACGCAACGAAAATGATAAACACTATATTGACCTCACGAGCATACTCATGAGCCATACTTAATCACCTCCATAGCTATAACCCATAATTTCCTTAATCCTATCCTACTCGAAAAATAATTTCGAAATCACTCGGACTGCACTCCGTCGTAATATTTTATGTATACTAATAATATCTTGAAATAATACGGAGTAAATATATATATGTAAATCGATTGAAAGAGTTTAGAGAAAAATATTTTTAAGTTTCTATGAAATAATAAAACCTATTGAATTCTATTTATAATAGATTTTTGAATTATTAAAGTGAATTATTAAAGTATGAATTATTAAAGTGAATTATTAAATTATGAATTATTAAAGTGAATTATTAAAGTATGAATTATTAAAGTGAATTATTAAAGTATGAATTATTAAAATGAATTATTAAAGTTAAAGTAAAGTAAAAATAAAGTAAAGGTAAAGTTTAAGTATAGTAAAAGTATAAAACTATGTACGTATAATACGCGTATAAATATATATAATATTAATTTAAATCGTTATATATATTTAATAAAATAAAATATAAATATCGTTATCTTTATCATACTAGTTAAGTAATGAGTTGTCAAAAGTGGTTCTAGATATTTATAAAAGTTATATACGTTTTAATAATAAAGTTCTTTTTAAACTGAAAACGTTTTTGTACGTTTGAAACTAAATAGATCAATCGAGTCTTTATGAGATTCAATCTTCCACTATCCTTTGTCTAGTTCTCAATGATTGACAATTTGTTCTTATTTATAAATCACTTTACCATTTTCCGAATATTGTTAAAACGGAAAGATTTCTCAAATCAACGTGGGCCTTTCAACAGAGACTTGTAATCATAATTCAATATATCTGATAATTCAATCATTTGATCTTATCTTCTAATTCCATTGATAAATATTTTGAAACAGATACAATCATATAAAGTATTTAATCTAATATTTTGTTTACGTTTCAAGTTATAATATATATACACATATACATATATAATCATATTCGTTTAATGGTTCGTGAATCGTTGGAACTTGGTCGAGGTTGAATGAATGTATGAACATAGTTTAAAATTCTTGCAATTTAACTTAACAAATATTGCTTATCGTGTCGGAAACATATAAAGATTAAAGTTTAAATTTGGTTGGAAATTTCCGGGTTGTCACAATCCATTCATGTTGTAATTCATTACAAATGTGTCAAACCTCTTTGACAAGGAATTAAGGATAAGGTCCGTGGCTAATTCATTAGACACGTTGCAGTTTAGACGGTTCGCTCGATCAATTAGGCTTTTCATCTTAAGGACATAAGATGAAACGGATTGGGAGTCGTCCATCCGACATGCATGAAGCGCTCGGACCGTTTCAAAGCGCTCGACACTAGCTTGTTGAAGGAACATCTCCTTCAACTGTGTGATCATGTCATATGCACTATGATGCTCGAAATCCTTTTGGAATTCTAGTATCATAGTCCCAAGCATGAGGCAAGAAACTTGCAACGAATCGGTGCAATATTTCTCCCAATAGGCCATGCCTTCCGTATCATCCTCATCCGGTTGATCGGGAATGGGGTCTTCCAACACATACGCCCTATCCTCTAGTTTGAGGACAATTCTTAGATTGCGAAACCAATCCATGAAGTTCGTATGGTTGAGTTTTTCCTTTTCGAGGATTGACCTCAACGATAGGTTGTTAAGGTTTATTGGTGCGTTTGGAATGTTGTTGTTATTGGCGGCCATCTACAAAATTTAACAAAGTTGTTTAAGTATCAATTTTAATTTAATAATCAATACCCTTTAAATCCAATTGATATTTATTAAATTTTAGAATCCAACGGTAAACCAAATTTCGGTTAGGTGACCTTTATCCCGTCATTTGGTTTAGCTAGGTAGTCATTATATGACAATTATAATCCTTTTGCAACTTCTAAGTCATGGGATCATGCAATCCTTTTGCATGGCATATTTATCCCATTAACGCCTATTTGTTCCTCATGCTTCAGTGACCCTAAGTTCATGATTCCCAAATCAAGTCGTCCTACTTGTGCTAACGTGTAAATTCAACATACAAGTGGTTAGGTGACCTTTATCCCACAAGTGTGCGAAATTCACCTCAATCATATTAGTTTGCTCATAACGGTTAGGTGACCTTTATCCCATTATGAGTTCCCTAATATTTTTAAGTGTTGCACAAAAGGATGGCGTTTAACTCGTTTACCTTGTTAATTAAGGGATTTTGAGTTTTCATTAATTGTAGTTTGAGAAAACTTTTATGCCATACACTAACATGTATTTAGTGTATGGTTTATTTAAAATACATTTTCATGTCTTGTAATTAAGCCAATTACTTGATATAAACCATTTTATATATATGGTCCTTTTAGTGTTCTTAATAACCATTTATTAATGTCCTTTTGTCATTTCAATTTAACCATTTAAATTGCCGTTTTGCATGTTGTTAATAACGTCTAATTTAACCAATTAAATTTTAGTTTTGTTTGTTGTTAACTTGTGTGATTAATTTGTAGCAACCAAATATACAATCCATAATCAAACAAACAACCATGCATGCAAAACAATATGTTCAGAATCAAGCCATTTTGGTAGACATTTGTTTAGCCGAAAACAAATGCCACCGGTTAAGGGTTATAACACAAAGTAGGAGATTTTAAATCTCCCACTTAATCTTGCATCCAAATGCTTCTTCTTGTGTTCTTCATCTTGCATCTTCATCTTTTACAAAAAATATATCCTAATACATTTTTCTCAAAAAAATGAAAATACAACCTAATCTATTTTACATGTCAAATATAAAATAAATTACATAACCAAAATAATAATATTACAAACCAAATGAATGAATTAATATTACATACCAAATGAATGAATTAAATCAACCAAACATGCAACCATTCAAACACAAGGTCAAGGCTTGATTGTGAATTTTAACATACAACAAAATTGACCAAATGGCAAGTTCCAAAATCCATTTGGAACCTCCTAAAATTCGGCCAACCAACAAACCCACCCAAACACTTTAATTTTTGCATTTTACAATCATGCATGTACATAAAATGCAAAATATATAGTGAGTTTAATAATCATCTCGAAGCATATTTCAACAACTTCGGCTCTAGATACCATTATTGGGATTTAACAAGTTACATAATACTTAAAACATTTTAAGAATCTTATTAAAGCGGAAGCATGTAAGTATTACCATTTAAAACTTGTTATACTTTAACCAATTAAAGTTAAATCCCAATTAGGATCAAGTTGTGAAACATACTTACAAACTACAAGCAAGAAAGGAGTTTATACCTTCTCCAAGCTAGGTAGTGAGTGATGAAGATGATGATGATGAATGGAGCTCCAAAAGATGAAACCTCAAGAGTGTAATACCCCAAACTTGTGCACCAACACCTAGCTTTTGGTTAGAATTTATCTAACACTTGAAATGAGCTTGCAAAAATTAATTTGGAACTTCCTTTGCACCCCAAAGGCCACGGCCTACAGCTCACTTTTGAGCAGAATTTTACTAGTTTTCTTGAAGTGTAGATGCATGTGTGTGTTCCCACAAGAGTCAAGATGCTAGTATATGGATATGGGAAAGCATGGGTGAAAGATTCCAAGCCAAGAGCATGTGAACTTGCAACTCCAAGGCCACTTTCTCTTTCAAGTATTATAAAATAAGTTTTATAAAAGTAATTAGATTTTATAAAACTCTTCATAATACTTCCATATTTATATATTTGTTATGCACATTTATTTTTATAAAACTAAACTTTATAAAATGTAGCATAACAAAATCAATTATTTAACCCATAAATAATTTAAACTCTTGTTATATAAATTATTCCATAATTTATATATACACTTCAAGTAATCTTTCAGAAAACCATTTTTCTTAAAATTCAAGTGTCGCATATTTGATCAATGATCCAATCGTTAAGATCAAATACGAATAAGGTGTCGGTAAGTTTGTTATTGGGTATGACCCGACTTGGATCATAACTCATTAGCCACATTAATTTAATATGTCTCTCGGGCATACGAAATACCTTCAGTTATTTCCCTGGACTTTAAAGGGAGAAGCCAAAGATTGGTTAGAATCGTTACCTGAAGGGGCGATTGATACATGGGATGTTTTAGTTGAAAATTTTCTTAAACAATTCTTTCCGGCATCTAAAGCCGGGAGACTTCTAGGAGAAATTGTTACGTTCACACAAAAGCCAAATGAAACTCTATATGAGGCGTGGACAAGATTTGGAAAGTTGTTAAGAGGATGTCCGCAACATGGTTTAGACACTTATCAAATAGTACAAATATTCTATCAAGGATGCGATATTATTACACGCAAAGACATCGACATAGCAGCTGGTGGTTCCATTATGAAAAAAACCGCAACTAAAGCTTACAAAATTATTGATAACACTGCTCCCCACTCACATGAATGGCACCAAGAAAAAGATATCGTTAGATCATCTAAAGCGGCTAGAGCCAATTCTAGCCATGACTTTGATTCCATGTCCACAAAGATAGATGCTTTCGAAAGATGAATGGAAAAGATGACTAAGGATATTCACGCAATACGAATTAGTTGTGAGCAGTGTGGAGGACCACATTTGACAAAAGATTGTCTCAGTATTGAACAAACAATGGAACAAAGAGAGAATGTTTTATATATAAACCAAAGGCCTGGAAATAATTATCAGAATAATTATCAACCGCCAAGACCAAACTACAATCAAAATCAGAATTATAACTAAAATGTTCCATACAACAACCAATAAGGTCCTAGCAATCAACAAGTATCCAATAATACTTACAACCAGCAAAGACCTATTTTTACAAATAAACCACCACAAACTATTGATAAAAAGTCAAATTTAGAAGATATGATGTCAAAGCTAGTTGAATCTCAAACGCAGTTTTTCACATCTCAGAAACAAACCAATGAACAAAATGCTCAAGCATTTAGAAATCAACAAGCTTCTATTCAAAATCTGGAACAAGAAGTGAGTAACCTAGCAAGGTTGATAGGTGAAAGAAAACCGGGAAGTCTACCTAGCGATACAAATGGTAACCCCCGGAATGAAACAGCTAAAGCCATTAGCACGAGAAGTGGTATTACACTTGAACCACCTGAAATACCTGAAATTTCTAAGGACTCTATTCCTACTCCACAAGAACCACAATCTGAGCAAGAAAAGGAAAAACAACCGGTAATTGAAAAGGTTAATGAAGATAACACAGTTAAGGCTAAACCTTATGTTAAACCATATCAACCACCACTTCCTTACCCGAGTAAAATGAGAAAAGAAAGACTTGAAGCCGAGCAATCTAAATTCTTGGATATGTTTAAACAAATAAATGTCAATCTTCCTTTCATTGATGTAATATTAGGAATGCCAAGATATGCCAAATTCTTGAAAGATCTAATCACAAATAGAAAGAAAATGGAAGAACTCTCGGCTGTTACAATAAATGCTAATTGTTCTGCAGTGCTGTTGAATATGATACCAGAAAAATTATCAGATCCAGGAAGTTTCACAATTCCATGTTTTCTGGGTAGTCTTAGTTCAATAGAAGCATTGGCAGACTTAGGTGCTAGTATAAATTTAATGTCGTATTCATTATACACTAAACTAGACCTTAGAAAATTGAAACCAACACGAATAAGCATACAACTAGCCGATTGAAACAACCCAACCCGTATTCCATACGATAAATTTTTTTTTTATATAATACACATTTACGCGCCATTTAAATATGCAAACCATTCCACAAGCTCCATTCAAACGTACAACAATTTAAATGTTTACAAAAGGCTCGAAGGCCATTACTTAAGTTTAATACAAGTTTGACCTACTACAATGATAGTTTATAATTGAAACGACACTCGAGCATGGTTTTGGGCTAAACTACCCAAAACGTTAGGCCACTTCAAAAGCTATCCCAAAAGCACCCCCTGTCAACACAAACGGGAGACAACTAATTCAACCGTATGACCCTACCCTTGTCCATGATGGAACCTATAAAATGGTAAACAACGAGAGGGTAAGCAATGCTTAGTGAGTGCAACAATTATACATACATATATATAACCTATCCATTTACAATCACAATACCAAATACCTCATACGAACTTGTAACTCAAATAGCATGTCAACATACCCGTAACACCAACAAGTCGTACATTATCACACCACTTCATTAGCATTTACTCAACTCAACATATATATTTAATATGCTAAACAAATCAACAATCTCAATATGGTTAACCAATAACGCTATGGTGCTACCGGCTCGTGGTTCACACAATACGCTTGAGTCATACTCTTTTATAGTGCTACCAGCTCGTGGTTCACACTCGATGCTACCGGCTCGTGGTTCACATCTTATTTTATAGTGCTACCGGCTCGTGGTTCACACTCGATGCTACCGGCTCGTGGTTCACATCCTATCCCACACATGTTATGGCACTACCGGCTCGGTGGTTCATACCATAACATTCACAGATAAATACGCTATATACACATACGTATAATTACTCCACTCACCTTGTCACAAGGATGATGATTTAGCACTTTCGAGCTTCAATGCAATGTACCTAAATCATTAAGTTCACATTCAATTTCACAACTAGTGGGATTAACCACAATACTCTCACTTGAGCAATTAACGACCCAATTTACATTAAATGACTCAACTACTCACAACCGCCCATAAATGGCCAAGACTCGACTTTAATCACTAAGACTAGTGAATTAAAGTCTATTAACTTCCATTAACACAAAACTTAGGGTAATCCATACCCATTTCATCTAATTAGGTCAACTAGTACATTTTGACCCATTTTATATTACTTAGACTCACAATCGAGTCAAACTTACCCATTAACACTTCTTTCATAAATCTTAAAGTGCATTAGTGACTAACAACACCATTTGACACTTACAACCTCAAATCACAAGGCCAAAACCCTAGGTTGTGGCTATTCGGGTTTCATTACAACAACATAACCCAATTTCACCCATTTTACCCTCAAATGGGTCATACAAATCTCTAGTAACCAAAACCCTAGCCATTAACCAATTAGAACTTAAAACTTAAAGTTAGAACTTACCAAGACTATCCTCTTGTAGCTAACAACAAGGAGAACAACTTTAATTCTTGCTCCTAGGTTTGATTCACAAATCTTCACCTTCAAATATCAAGATTAAACTAAGTGGCTTTTGTGTTTTGGGAGAGAAATTGGAAAGAAAAAAGGAAAAGGAAAAGAAATAAATGGATAAATGGTGGAGATTTAATGCTCCCATCAGATTTACATGTCAAATTACCATTTTGTCCCTTAAAACCCCCTTAAAAGAGCTAAATCCGGAATCTGTCCAGCAGATCTGTCGGGCGCGACCAAATTCTCGCGGCGCGGCGTTTAAAGGGAAAATGAACCCTTCTTAACCCAACTTCTGATCCAGATTCGCTTTATTTGTCGCGTCGCGGCCCAATTCATCGCGGCGCGGCATTAGCCTGAGCCTGGTCACTTCGACCATTTAACACAAACCAAAAGTTCAAACAACTAGCACACCTCATTTGCTCTTCCTATGCATGACTAAGTTTCAACCCTAAGTCTCACACGACTCAACGCCATCGCGACACATACATATACTCATACACGCACGCATTCACGTATATATATAATTATACATTTACACATAAACTAACACTTTGGCTCATTTAATCGCATAACAGAACAAGTTTTAAGCGTACTAATAATTACGTTTGTACCTTTAAACATGTACGGGAACAACGGGATGTTACAGCTCTCCCCCACTTGAATCAGAGCGCGTCCTCGCGATCCAAGCCGCATGACAAGAAGGAAGGTAAACCAACACAAACTCTTCGGGCTCCCAAGTAAACTCGAAACCCTTACTACGACGCCATTGAACTTTAAAAGTCCTAACGTCTTTATGTATCAACCTTTTGACCTTCTCATCAAGTATAGCAATCGGTTCCTCGATATACTATAACTTATTATTTAGCTCAATCTCGTCTAATGGCACCCAAGATGAATCATCCGCAAGACACTTACGGAGATAGGAAACATGAAAGGTATTTTGGATCCCCGCAAGCTCTTTGGGTAATTCTAAACGATAAGCGACTTCACCAACATGAGCTAAAACCTTAAACGGCCCAATAAACCGAGGAGCTAACTTTCCTCATTTCCGAAACCGAATAATACCCTTGCATGGCGAAACCTTAAGCATCACCATATCACCTTCTTGAAATTCGATCATTCATCTACGCTTGTCGGTGTACGACTTTTACCTATCTTAAGCCTTTTTCAAATGCTCCCGAATCATATCAATTTTGCTATTCGTCTCTAAGACCAAATCAGTACTCCCGATTTCCTTTTGTCCCACTTCACCCCAACAAATCGGGGTTCGACATCTATGCCCATAAAGCATCTCATAAGGTGGCATCCCAATACTAGTATGATAACTATTATTGTACGAGAATTCCACCAAAGGCAAATGCTCATCCCAACTACCACCAAAATCAATAATGCACGCTCGTAACATATCTTCCAAAGTTTGATTCGTACGTTCGGTTTGACCGTCCGTTTGAGGATGATATGCCGTGCTCAACTTCAGTTGCGTACCCATATCTTCGTGAAACTTTTCCCAAAACCGAGATGTAAAACGAGTATCTCGATCCGAAATAATAGATATAGGAACACCGTGTCGAGAGATGACTTCCTTGATAAACAACTTAGCCAAGGTCTCCGACGATATCGCTTCCTTAATGGGAAGAAACAAAGCACTCTTCGTCAGTCGATCAACTATAACCCAAATCGAATCAAACTGGGTTCTCGCCATTTTAGGTAATTTTGTGATGAAATCCATGGTAATGTGCTCCCATTTTCATTTCGGGATTTCTAACGGTTGTAACTTACCATACGGCTTTTGGTGCGCTTTAACTTGCAAACACGTGACACATTGCTCAACATACTTCACAATATCACATTTCATGCCCGGCCACCAATAATATTTACTTAAATCAAGATACATTTTCGTTGCGCCCGGGTGAATGGAATACTTTGACTTATGTGCTTCATCAAGTAACACTTGTCGATAATCACCCATCTTAGGCACCCACACTCTTCCTTGAAAAGACAACAAACCCCGCGAGCCCATAGTAATGAACTCTGATTGTCCCACAATTCGCTCTGCATGCTTGTTGTGAACGTAAGCCTCTATTTGAATCACGCCGAGTTTTTCAAGAAAATCGTTAGTAATAATCATACGTAACAATCCCAATCGTAACGCCGGGTGATGACTCTTTCGACTTAACGCATCCGCGACCACATTCGCCTTACCCGAATGATAAAGTATCTCACAATCATAATCTTTTACCACATCCATCCACCTACGTTGACGATAATTCAAATCTCGTTGATTAAAGAGATGTTTCAAACTCTTATGATCCGAATAAATCGTACACTTGACACCATACAAGTAATGGAGCCAAATTTTCAACGCATGCACAACCGCCACCAACTCAAGATCATGAGTCGTATATCTCGTCGCGTGTTCCTTTAATTGTCGAGAGGCATAAGCGATGACTTTACTCCTTTGCATTAGAACACACCCGAGCCCATTTAACGATGCATCGCAATAAACCATCATGTCTTCCACTCCTTCCGGCAACACTAACACCGGTGCTTGACACAACTTCTCTTTTAGCAATTGAAAAGCAATTTCTTGCTCATTCTCCCAATTAAATCTCGCGTTCTTCCTTGTCAACTTCGTCAATGAAGAAGCGATTTTAGAAAAGTCTTGGATAAATCGACGATAATAACCGGCCAATTCGAGAAAACTCCGGATTTTCGTAGGCGTAGTCGGTTGTCTCCAACTCTTCACCGTCTTTATCTTCCCCGGATCTACTTGAATGCCGTCTTTGTTCACAATGTGACCAAGGAATTGAACCTCCCTTAGCCAAAATTCACATTTGGAGAACTTAGCTTACAACTTCTCCTTTCATAACGTCTTCAATACTTCACGCAAATGACGTTCATGCTCGTTCATACTTTTCGAGTATACTAGTATGTCGTCAATGAACACAATCACCGACTTGTCCAACATAGGTTGGCACACTGGGTTCATAAGATCCATGAATGCCGATGGTACATTCGTAAGACCAAAAGGCATAACTACAAACTCAAAATGCCCATAACGCGTTCGAAAAGCCGTTTTCTCGATATCTTCCTCACGGACCCGCATTTGGTGATAGCCGGACCGTAGGTCGATTTTAAAGAAATACGTCGCACCTTGAAGTTGGTCAAACAAATCGTCAATCCGAGGCAATGGATAATGATTCTTGATTGTCACTTTATTCAACTCCCGGTAATCGATTCACATCCGCATACTACCATCCTTCTTTTTCACGAATAAAACCGGAGCGCCCCACGGCGAAGCACTCGGTCGAATAAAACCCTTCTCAAGCAACTCTTGGGTTTGATTTAACAACTCTTGCATTTCCGTTGGTGCTAAACAATAAGGAGTTTTAGAAATGGGAGTAGCTCCCGGAACCAACTCGATATGAAATTCAACTTGTCTTTCTGCCGGAACACCCGGTAACTCATCCGGAAAAACGTCTTCGAATTCACTAACCAACGGAATTTCACGAATAGGTTGTGGCTCGTCACGAGTATCAACAACATGGGCAATAAAAGACATGCCACCACTAACAAGAAAACGACGTGCCCACTGACATCTCCCGTTCTTATTGATTAAAAACGTTCCATATTAATTGATTTCGTTGCGAGGTTTTGACCTCTATATGAGACGTTTTTCAAAGACTTCATTCATTTTTAAAACAAACCATAACCTTTATTTCATAAATAAAGGTTTAAAAAGCTTTACGTAGATTATCAAATAATGATAATCTAAAATATCCTGTTTACACACGACCATTACATAATGGTTTACAATACAAATATGTTACATTGAAATCAGTTTCTTGAATGCAGTTTTTACACAGTATCATACAAACATGGACTCCAAATCTTGTCCTTATTTTAGTATGCAACAGCGGAAGCTCTTAGAATTCACCTGAGAATAAACATGCTTTAAACGTCAGCAAAAATGTTGGTGAGTTATAGGTTTAACCTATATATATCAAATTGTAACAATAGACCACAAGATTTCATATTTCAATATACATCCCATACATAGAGATAAAAATCATTCATATGGTGAACACCTGGTAACCGACATTAACAAGATGCATATATAAGAATATCCCCATCATTCCGGGACACCCTTCGGATATGATATAAATTTCGAAGTACTAAAGCATCCGGTACTTTGGATGGGGCTTGTTGGGCCCGATAGATCTATCTTTAGGATTCGCGTCATTAGGGTGTCTGTTCCCTAATTCTTAGATTACCAGACTTAATAAAAAGGGGCATATTCGATTTCGATAATTCAACCATAGAATGTAGTTTCACGTACTTGTGTCTATTTTGTAAATCATTTATAAAACCTGCATGTATTCTCATCCCAAAAATATTAGATTTTAAAAGTGGGACTATAACTCACTTTCACAGATTTTTACTTCGTCGAGAAGTAAGACTTGGCCACTGTTGATTCACGAACCTATAACAATATATACATATATATTAAAGTATGTTCAAAATATATTTACAACACTTTTAATATATTTTGATGTTTTAAGTTTATTAAGTCAGCTGTCCTCGTTAGTAACCTACAACTAGTTGTCCACAGTTAGATGTACAGAAATAAATCGATAAATATTATCTTGAATCAATCCACGACCCAGTGTATACATATCTCAGTATTGATCACAACTCAAACTATATATATTTTGGAATCAACCTCAACCTTGTATAGCTAACTCCAACATTCACATATAGAGTGTCTATGGTTGTTCCGAAATATATATAGATGTGTCGACATGATAGGTCGAAACATTGTATACGTGTCTATAGTATCTCAAGATTACATAATATACAATACAAGTTGATTAAGTTATGGTTGGAATAGATTTGTTACCAATTTTCACGTAGCTAAAATGAGAAAAATTATCCAATCTTGTTTTACCCATAACTTCTTCATTTTAAATCCGTTTTGAGTGAATCAAATTGCTATGGTTTCATATTGAACTCTATTTTATGAATCTAAACAGAAAAAGTATAGGTTTATCGTCAGAAAAATAAGTTACAAGTCATTTTTGTAAAGGTAGTCATTTCAGTCGAAAGAACGACGTCTAGATGACCATTTTAGAAAACATACTTCCACTTTGAGTTTAACCATAATTTTTGGATATAGTTTCATGTTCATAATAAAAATCATTTTCTCAGAATGACAACTTTTAAATCAAAGTTTATCATAGTTTTTAATTAACTAACCCAAAACAGCCCGCGGTGTTACTACGACGGCGTAAATCCGGTTTTACGGTGTTTTTCGTGTTTCCAGGTTTCAAAACATTAAGTTAGCATATCATATAGATATAGAACATGTGTTTAGTTAATTTTAAAAGTCAAGTTAGAAGGATTAACTTTTGTTTGCGAACAAGTTTAGAATTAACTAAACTATGTTCTAGTGATTACGAGTTTAAACCTTCGAATAAGATAGTTTTATATATATGAATCGAATGATGTTATGAACAACATTACTACCTCAAGTTTAGTAGGTAAACCTACTGGAAGTGACAAGACTAGCTTCAAAGGATCTTGGATGGCTTGAAAGTTCTTGAAGTAGGATCATGACACAAAAACAAGTTCAAGTAAGATTTTTACTCGAATTAAGATAGTTTATAGTTATAGAAATTGAATCAAAGTTTGAATATGAATATTACCTTGAATAAGAAAGATAACCTACTGTATATAACAAAGGTTTCTTGATCTTAGATGATTACTTGGAATGGATTAGAAAGCTTGGAAGTAAATTAGTAAACTTGAAGGGATTTTTGAAGTGTTCTTGAAGTGTTCTTCCTATGATGATTATAGCTTGATTCTTGAAGTGATTTTTGATGAAGATGATCATTAACTACTGGAAAAATACGTTCATAATAGTGTGTGTGTGTGTTGAGAGAGAATTAGAAAGAGAATTGGAAGTGAAATGGAGTGAATGATGAGTGGTAATTGGTGAGTGGTGAGTGGGGTTAAAAGGAGTTCTAGTTAGTTGACTAGCTCATGGTAGAAGTTAAAATTGATTAGTCATACATGACATAATCAAGAGTGGAATCCCATGCTAGTTCCTATCGGTATATACCCATAGTAAGTACGTTTTGAAGCTGTGTATAATACGGGTAAGAATACGACTAGAATTCTTGATGAAAGAAAAGAATGGGAAAGTAACTGTAACCATTTTCGTTAAGTATGAGTGTTTTGATATATGTCTTGAAGTCTTCCAATAGTATTTTAATACATCTAAATACACTACATGTATATACATTTTAACTGAGTCGTTAAGTCATCGTTAGTCGTTATATGTAAGTGTTGTTTTGAAACCTTTAAGTTAACGATCTCAATTAATGTTGTTAACCCATTGTTTATTATATCTAATGAGATGTTAAATTATTATATTATCATGATATTATGATATATTAATATATCTTAATATGATATATATACATTTAAATGTCGTTACAACGATAATCGTTACATATATGTCTCGTTTCGAAATCCTTAAGTTAGTAGTCTTGTTTATATGTATATAACTCATTGTTAATATACTTATGGAGATACTTACTTATCATAATCTCATGTTAACCATATGTATATCCATATATATATATCGTCATGTCGTTTTTACAAGTTTTAACGTTTGTGAATCGCCGGTCAACTTGGGTGGTCAATTGTCTATATGAAACATATTTCAATTAATCAAGTCTTAACAAGTTTGATTGCTTAACATGTTGGAAACATTTAATCATGTAAATATTAATCTCAATTAATATATATAAACATGGAAAAGTTCGGGTCACTACAGTACCTACCCGTTAAATAAATTTCGTCCCGAAATTTTAAGCTGTTGAAGGTGTTGACGAATCTTCTGGAAATAGATGTGGATATTTGTTCTTCATCTGATCTTCATGCTCCCAGGTGAACTCGGGTCCTCTACGAGCATTCCATCGAACCTTAACAATTGGTATCTTGTTTTGCTTAATTCTTTTAACCTCACGATCCATTATTTCGACGGGTTCTTCGATGAATTGGAGTTTTTCGTTGATTTGGATTTCATCTAACGGAATAGTGAGATCTTCTTTAGTAAAACATTTCTTCAAATTCGAGACGTGGAAAGTGTTATGTACAGCCGCGAATTGTTGAGGTAACTCAAGTCGGTAAGCTACTGGTCCGACACGATCAATAATCTTGAATGGTCCAATATAACTTGGATTTAATTTCCCTCGTTTACCAAATCGAACAACGCCTTTCCAAGGTGCAACTTTAAGCATGACCATCTCTCCAATTTCAAATTCTATATCTTTTCTTTTAATGTCAGCGTAGCTCTTTTGTCGACTTTGGGCGGTTTTCAACCGTTGTTGAATTTGGATGATCTTCTCGGTACTTTCTTGTATAATCTCCGGACCCATAATCTGTCTATCCCCCACTTCACTCCAACAAATTGGAGACCTGCACTTTCTACCATAAAGTGCTTCAAACGGCGCCATCTCAATGCTTGAATGGTAGCTGTTGTTGTAGGAAAATTCTGCTAACGGTAGATGTCGATCCCAACTGTTTCCGAAATCAATAACACATGCTTGTAGCATGTCTTCAAGCGTTTGTATCGTCCTTTCGCTCTGCCCATCAGTTTGTGGATGATAGGCAGTACTCATGTCTAGACGAGTTCCTAATGCTTGCTGTAATGTCTGCCAGAATATTGAAATAAATCTGCCATCCCTATCAGAGATAATAGAGATTGGTATTCCATGTCTGGAGATGACTTCCTTCAAATACAGTCGTGCTAACTTCTCCATCTTGTCATCTTCTCTTATTGGCAGGAAGTGTGCTGATTTGGTGAGGCGATCAACTATTACCTAAATAGTATCAAAACCACTTGCAGTCCTTGGCAATTTAGTGATGAAATCCATGGTAATGTTTTCCCATTTCCATTCCGGGATTTCAGGTTGTTGAAGTAGACCTGATGGTTTCTGATGCTCAGCTTTGACCTTAGAACACGTCAAACATTCTCCTACGTATTTTGCAACATCGGCTTTCATACCCGGCCACCAAAAATGTTTCTTGAGATCCTTGTACATCTTCCCCGTTCCAGGATGTATTGAGTATCTGGTTTTATGAGCTTCTCTAAGTACCATTTCTCTCATATCTCCAAATTTTGGTACCCAAATTCTTTCAGCCCTATACCGGGTTCCGTCTTCCCGAATATTAAGATGCTTCTCCGATCCTTTGGGTATTTCATCCTTTAAATTTTCCTCTTTTAAAACTCCTTGTTGCGCCTCCTTTATTTGAGTAGTAAGGTTAGTGTGAATCATTATATTCATAGATTTTACTCGAATGGGTTCTCTGTCCTTCCTGCTCAAGGCATCGGCTACCACATTTGCCTTCCCCGGGTGGTAACGAATCTCAAAGTCGTAATCATTCAATAATTCAATCCACCTACGCTGCCTCATATTCAGTTGTTTCTGATTAAATATGTGTTGAAGACTTTTGTGGCCGGTATATATAATACTTTTGACCCCATATAAGTAGTGCCTCCAAGTCTTTAATGCAAAAACAACGGCGCCTAATTCCAAATCATGCGTCGTATAATTTTGTTCGTGAATCTTCAATTGTCTAGACGCATAAGCAATCACCTTCGTTCGTTGCATTAATACACAATCGAGACCTTGCTTTGATGCGTCACAATAAATCACAAAATCATCATTCCCTTCAGGAAATGACAATATAGGTGCCGTAGTTAGCTTTTGTAGTGACCCGAACTTTTCCATGTTTATATATATTAATTGAGATTGATATTTACCTGATTAAATGTTTCCAACATGTTAAGCAATCAAACTTGTTAAGACTTGATTAATTGAAATATGTTTCATATAGACAATTGACCACCCAAGTTGACCGGTGATTCACGAACGTTAAAACTTGTAAAAACTATATGATGACATATATATGGATATATATATAGTTAACATGATACTATGATAAGTAAACATATCATTAAGTATATTAACAATGAACTACATATGTAAAAACAAGACTACTAACTTAATGATTTTTAAACGAGACATATATGTAACGATTATCGTTGTAAAGACATTTAATGTATATATATCATATTAAGAGATATTCATACATGATAATATCATGATAATATAATAATTTAAAATCTCATTTGATATTATAAACATTGGGTTAACAACATTTAACAAGATCGTTAACCTAAAGGTTTCAAAACAACACTTACATGTAACGACTAACGATGACTTAACGACTCAGTTAAAATGTATATACATGTAGTGTTTTAATATGTATTCATACACTTTTGAAAGACTTCAATACACTTATCAAAATACTTCTACTTAACAAAAATGCTTACAATTACATCCTCGTTCAGTTTCATCAACAATTCTACTCGTATGCACCCGTATTCGTACTCGTACAATACACAGCTTTTAGATGTATGTACTATTGGTATATACACTTCAATGATCAGCTCTTAGCAGCCCATGTGAGTCACCTAACACATGTGGGAACCATCATTTGGCAACTAGCATGAAATATCTCATAAAATTACAAAAATATGAGTAATCATTCATGACTTATTTACATGAAAACAAAATTACATATCCTTTATATCTAATCCATACACCAACGACCAAAAACACCTACAAACACTTTCATTCTTCAATTTTCTTCATCTAATTGAACTCTCTCAAGTTCTATCTTCAAGTTCTAAGTGTTCTTCATAAATTCCAAAAGTTCTAGTTTCATAAAATCAAGAATACTTTCAAGTTTGCTAGCTCACTTCCAATCTTGTAAGGTGATCATCCAACCTCAAGAAATCTTTGTTTCTTACAGTAGGTTATCATTCTAATACAAGGTAATAATCATATTCAAACTTTGGTTCAATTTCTATAACTATAACAATCTTATTTCAAGTGATGATCTTACTTGAACTTGTTTTCGTGTCATGATTTTGCTTCAAGAACTTTGAGCCATCCAAGGATCCATTGAAGCTAGATCCATTTTTCTCTTTTCCAGTAGGTTCATCCAAGGAACTTAAGGTAGTAATGATGTTCATAACATCATTCGATTCATACATATAAAGCTATCTTATTCGAAGGTTTAAACTTGTAATCACTAGAACATAGTTTAGTTAATTCTAAACTTGTTCGCAAACAAAAGTTAATCCTTCTAACTTGACTTTTAAAATCAACTAAACACATGTTCTATATCTATATGATATACTAACTTAATGATTTAAAACCTGGAAACACGAAAAACACCGTAAAACAGGATTTACGCCGTCGTAGTAACACCGCGGGCTGTTTTAGGTTAGTTAATTAAAAACTATGATAAACTTTGATTTAAAAGTTTTTATTCTGAGAAAATGATTTTTATTATGAACATGAAACTATATCCAAAAATTATGGTTAAACTCAAAGTGGAAGTATGTTTTCTAAAATGGTCATCTAGACGTCGTTCTTTCGACTGAAATGACTACCTTTACAAAAACGACTTGTAACTTATTTTTCCGACTAGAAACCTCTATTTTTTTTGTTTAGATTCATAAAATAGAGTTCAATATGAAACCATAGCAATTTGATTCACTCAAAACGGATTTAAAATGAAGAAGTAATGGGTAAAACAAGATTGGATAATTTTTCTCATTTTAGCTACGTGAAAATTGGTAACAAATCTATTCCAACCATAACTTAATCAACTTGTATTATATATTATGTAATCTTGAGATACCATAGACACGTATACAATGTTTCGACCTATCATGTCGACACATCTATATATATTTCGGAACAACCATAGACACTCTATATGTGAATGTTGGAGTTAGCTATACAGGGTTGAGGTTGATTCCAAAATATATATAGTTTGAGTTGTGATCAATACTGAGATACGTATACACTGGGTCGTGGATTGATTCAAGATAATATTTATCGATTTATTTCTGTACATCTAACTGTGGACAACTAGTTGTAGGTTACTAACGAGGACAGCTGACTTAATAAACTTAAAACATCAAAATATATTAAAAGTGTTGTAAATATATTTTGAACATACTTTGATATATATGTATATATTGTTATAGGTTCGTGAATCAACCAGTGGCCAAGTCTTACTTCCCGACGAAGTAAAAATCTGTGAAAGTGAGTTATAGTCCCACTTTTAAAATCTAATATTTTTGGGATGAGAATACATGCAGGTTTTATAAATGATTTACAAAATAGACACAAGTACGTGAAACTACATTCTATGGTTGAATTATCGAAATCGAATATGCCCCTTTTTATTAAGTCTGGTAATCTAAGAATTAGGGAACAGACACCCTAATTGACGCGAATCCTAAAGATAGATCTATTGGGCCTAACAAACCCCATCCAATGTACCGGATGCTTTAGTACTTCGAAATTTATATCATATCCGAAGGGTGTCCCGGAATGATGGGGATATTCTTATATATGCATCTTGTTAATGTCGGTTACCAGGTGTTCACCATATGAATGATTTTTATCTCTATGTATGGGATGTGTATTGAAATATGAAATCTTGTGGTCTATTGTTACGATTTGATATATATAGGTTAAACCTATAACTCACCAACATTTTTGTTGACGTTTTAAGCATGTTTATTCTCAGGTGATTATTAAGAGCTTCCGCTGTCGCATACTTAAATAAGGACGAGATTTGGAGTCCATGCTTGTATGATATTGTGTAAAAACTGCATTCAAGAAACTTATTTTGTTGTAATATATTTGTATTGTAAACCATTATGTAATGGTCGTGTGTAAACAGGATATTTTAGATTATCAGTATTTGATAATCTACGTAAAGTTTTTTAAAACCTTTATCTATGAAATAAAGGTTATGGTTTGTTTTAAAAATGAATGCAGTCTTTGAAAAACGTCTCATATAGAGGTCAAAACCTCGCAACGAAATCAATTAATATGGAATGTTTTTAATCAATAAGAACGGGACATTTCAGTTGGTATCCGAGCGTTGGTCTTAGAGAACCAGAAAATTTGCATTAGTGTGTCTTATCGAGTTTGTTAGGATGCATTAGTGAGTCTGGACTTCGACCGTGTTTTCTTTAAAAATGATTGCTTAACATTTTTGTTGGAAACTATATATTTTTAACATATGAATATTATGTGATATATTAATCTCTTAACGTGTTTGATATTATGTGATAGATGTCTACCTCTAGAACAAGTCCCATTGACTCACCTAATAATAATGAAGAGTCAAATGTAAATTGGAATGATTCGTGGACTGATTCACAAGTTCCCGAAGAGGAACCGGAAGAAGAGTCGGAACCGGAAGAAGAATCGGAACCGGAAGAAGAATCGGAACCGGATGAAGAAATAGAACCGGTGGGGGAAATAATAAAACGATTAAGTAAAAGAAAATCCTCAACCAACCGACCAAGGTTAATTATGGTCAATGGTGTTTCCGCCAAGGAAGCAAAATATTGGGAGGATTACCAATTCTCCGATGAATCGAATTCCGACGAGAATTCCGATGATGTTATAGAAATTACCCCAACTGAATTTAAAAAGGCAAAAGAAAATAATAAGGGAAAGGGCATAAAAATAGAGAAATCTAATTCCAACCCCGATGAACTTTATATGTATCGTCAACCCCCGAAGTCCTTAAGTTGTAACAATGACCCGGGAACCTCTAAACCACCAGGTTTTTCTAAACCAATGTGGATCACGACGGCTCGTATTAGGGGAACATCATATATCCCTAGAAACTTGGCAAAACGAACCAAAACCGAAGAAGAAGAAACAAGTGAGTCGGAATAAGATAGTTGTATTCGTGTGGTGTAATATATGTAATATAGTGTGCTTATGCTTTATGATATATGTAAAAATTGCTTGTATTAATAAGTATTTTTTTTATGAATCTAACTCTTGTCTATTTTACAGTATAAAAACACAAAATGGATAGACAACCCAATATTTTAAGAGACCTACCCGGAGACATGATTGATGAAATCTTGTCTAGAGTCGGTCAGAATTCTTCGGCACAACTATTTAAGGCGAGATCAGTTTGTAAGACATTCGAAGAACGTTCCAAAAATGCCTTGGTTTATAAAAGGCTTTCGTTCGGAAGATGGGGGATATCACATTGGGAAATCCATAAGTTACAATGTGTTTACTTTGACGCATATATTGCGGGGAACCCAAATGCTATTTTACGCAATGGGTTAAGAAATTATTTTGACTCAATATATCCGAATATTGGACTTCGTGACTTAGAAAAAGCGGCTAACATGCAACATAAAGAAGCATGTTATGCTTACGGATTAGTAATGTTCGCTTCTCACCAAAGTGAGAACAAGAACATCGGGCTACAACTATTAAACAAAACGTTCCCACAAGTGACGGAGTCGGTAATTGGGGTAAGAAATGAGGTTTTTAGATTATTACGGGACTGTTGGACATTACGTAACCCTCGTCCCTTTGATGACGTTACAACACGCTGTCTTATCAACGGCCATAACGGTTATGTTGCACAAGACCAAGGATGGGAAGTAGTCCTAGTAAAACCAGAATGCATGACTTGTTTCTGGACGTATGAATTACGTGTCTTTATTGCCTTTGCTGAACGACTTGTGTACTAGCTAGAATTGTCTTCACAACTATCTTGTATCAAAGTTATTGTGTGCTATATTTCATGCTTTATGTAAAATAAGAGGTATTGTAATTTTGTAAAATATTGTATAAAAGTTTGAACGCGAAATATTATTATAATCAGTTTTTCATATAGAATTGTAGTAGTTGAATTGTATATTAGCTACAAAGTATGAACTTAACGGGTAGGTACTACCCGAATTTAAACTTATAAAACGCTAATATGAAGAAAAAGCTTTTATAAATGAGTTCATATTATGCTACGAAATACTATTAACTACTCTTAATATTCTGTATGATTAACTTGTTCCATTTAACTATTTTGAAGGAAATGGCACCGACTACTCGACACACCGTGAATATGAATGAAGAGGAATTCCGTACTTTTCTAGCTTCAAACATAGCCGCAGTACAGGCTGCGCTACATACCAACAATAACCTTGGATCTAGCAGTACAGGAAATCGTGTAGGATGCACCTACAAAGAATTCACTGCCTGCAAACCTTTGGAATTTGATGGAACCGAAGGACCGATCGGATTGAAACGGTGGACCGAGAAGGTTGAATCGGTGTTTGCCATAAGTAAGTGTACTGAAGAGGACAAAGTGAAGTACGCTACGCATACCTTCACAGGTTCTGCGTTAACATGGTGGAATACCTATCTAGAGCAAGTGGGACAAGATGATGCGTACGCACTACCGTGGTCAGCATTCAAGCACTTGATGAACGAGAAGTACCGTCCCAGAACCGAGGTCAATAAGCTCAAGACAGAACTTAGAGGGTTACGAACCCAAGGATTTGATATTACCACGTACGAAAGACGATTCACAGAATTGTGCCTATTGTGTCCGGGAGCATTCGAAGATGAGGAAGAGAAGATCGACGCGTTTGTGAAAGGATTACCGGAAAGAATCCAAGAAGATATAAGTTCACACGAGCCCGCCTCCATACAACAGGCATGTAGAATGGCTCACAAACTAGTGAACCAGATTGAAGAAAGAATTAAAGAACAGACTGCTGAAGAGGCCAATGTGAAGCAAGTCAAAAGAAAGTGGGAGGAAAACGGTGATAAGAATCACCAATACAACAACAACAGCAATTACAACAATAATCGCAACAATTATCCCAACAATCGCAACTACAACAAACGGCCCAACAACAACAACAACAACAACAAAAACAACAGCAACTACAACAATCATCCCAACAACAATAATAACCGCAACAACAACAACAATCAGAAGCAACTATGCCAAAGGTGTGAAAAGAATCACTCGGGGTTCTGCACCAAATTTTGCAACAAGTGTAAAAGAAATGGTCATAGCGCGGTGAAGTGTGAGGTCTACGGACCAGGGGTTAATAGAACGAAAGGAACAAATGGTGTCGGAACGAGTAATGGCGGAGCAAGTAGTGTCGGAGCAAGTTATGCCAATGTAGTTTGTTATAAATGTGGAAAACCAGGCCACATTATTAGAAATTGCCCGAACCAGGAGAACACGAATGGACAAGGCCGTGGAAGAGTTTTCAATATTAATGCGGTAGAGGCACAGGAAGACCCGGAGCTTGTTACGGGTACGTTTCTTATTGACAATAAATCTGCTTACGTTTTATTTGATTCGGGTGCGGATAGAAGCTATATGAGTAGAGATTTTTGTGCTAAATTAAGTTGTCCATTGACGCCTTTGGATAGTAAATTTTTACTCGAATTAGCAAATGGTAAATTAATTTCAGCAGATAATATATGTCGGAATCGAGAAATTAAACTGGTTAGCGAAACATTTAAGATTGATTTGATACCAGTAGAGTTAGGGAGTTTTGATGTGATAATCGGTATGGACTGGTTGAAAGAAGTGAAAGCGGAGATCGTTTGTTACAAAAATGCAATTCGCATTATACGAGAAAAAGGAAAACCCTTAATGGTGTACGGAGAAAAGGGCAACACGAAGCTACATCTTATTAGTAATTTGAAGGCACAAAAACTAATAAGAAAAGGTTGCTATGCTGTTCTAGCACACGTCGAGAAAGTACAAACTGAAGAAAAGAGCATCAATGATGTTCCCATTGCAAAAGAATTTCCCGATGTATTTCCGAAAGAATTACCGGGATTACCCCCACATCGATCCGTTGAATTTCAAATAGATCTTGTACCAGGAGCTGCACCAATAGCTCGTGCTCCTTACAGACTCGCACCCAGCGAGATGAAAGAACTGCAAAGCCAATTACAAGAACTTTTAGAGCGTGGTTTCATTCGACCAAGCACATCACCGTGGGGAGCTCCTGTTTTGTTTGTCAAGAAGAAAGATGGTACATTCAGGTTGTGTATCGACTACCGAGAGTTGAACAAACTTACCATCAAGAACCGCTACCCACTACCGAGAATCGACGACTTATTTGATCAACTACAAGGCTCGTCTGTTTATTCAAAGATTGACTTACGTTCCGGGTATCATCAAATGCGGGTGAAAGAAGATGATATTCCAAAGACTGCTTTCAGAACACGTTACGGTCATTACGAGTTTATGGTCATGCCGTTTGGTTTAACTAATGCACCAGCTGTGTTCATGGACCTTATGAACCGAGTGTGTGGACCATACCTTGACAAGTTTGTCATTGTTTTCATTGATGACATACTTATTTACTCAAAGAATGACCAAGAACACGGTGAACATTTGAGAAAGGTGTTAGAAGTATTGAGGAAGGAAGAATTGTACGCTAAGTTTTCAAAGTGTGCATTTTGGTTGGAAGAAGTTCAATTCCTCGGTCACATAGTGAACAAAGAAGGTATTAAGGTGGATCCGGCAAAGATAGAAACTGTTGAAAAGTGGGAAACCCCGAAAACTCCGAAACACATACGCCAGTTTTTAGGACTAGCTGGTTACTACAGAAGGTTCATCCAAGACTTTTCCAGAATAGCAAAACCCTTGACTGCATTAACGCATAAAGGGAAGAAATTTGAATGGAATGATGAACAAGAGAAAGCGTTTCAGTTATTGAAGAAAAAGCTAACTACGGCACCTATATTGTCATTGCCTGAAGGGAATGATGATTTTGTGATTTATTGTGACGCATCAAAGCAAGGTCTCGGTTGTGTATTAATGCAACGAACGAAGGTGATTGCTTATGCGTCTAGACAATTGAAGATTCACGAACAAAATTATACGACGCATGATTTGGAATTAGGCGCGGTTGTTTTTGCATTAAAGACTTGGAGGCACTACTTATATGGGGTCAAAAGTATTATATATACCGACCACAAAAGTCTTCAACACATATTTAATCAGAAACAACTGAATATGAGGCAGCGTAGGTGGATTGAATTATTGAATGATTACGATTTTGAGATTCGTTACCACCCGGGGAAGGCAAATGTGGTAGCCGATGCCTTGAGCAGGAAGGATAGAGAACCCATTCGAGTAAAATCTATGAATATAATGATTCATAATAACATTACTACTCAAATAAAGGAGGCGCAACAAGGAGTTTTAAAAGAGGGAAATTTAAAGGATGAAATACCCAAAGGATCGGAGAAGCATCTTAATATTCGGGAAGACGGAACCCGGTATAGGGCTGAAAGGATTTGGGTACCAAAATTTGGAGATATGAGAGAAATGGTACTTAGAGAAGCTCATAAAACCAGATACTCAATACATCCTGGAACGGGGAAGATGTACAAGGATCTCAAGAAACATTTTTGGTGGCCGGGTATGAAAGCCGATGTTGCTAAATACGTAGGAGAATGTTTGACGTGTTCTAAGGTCAAAGCTGAGCATCAGAAACCATCAGGTCTACTTCAACAACCCGAAATCCCGGAATGGAAATGGGAAAACATTACCATGGATTTCATCACTAAATTGCCAAGGACTGCAAGTGGTTTTGATACTATTTGGGTAATAGTTGATCGTCTCACCAAATCAGCACACTTCCTACCAATAAGAGAAGATGACAAGATGGAGAAGTTAGCACGACTGTATTTGAAGGAAGTCGTCTCCAGACATGGAATACCAATCTCTATTATCTCTGATAGGGATGGCAGATTTATTTCAAGATTCTGGCAGACATTACAGCAATCATTAGGAACTCGTCTAGACATGAGTACTGCCTATCATCCACAAACTGATGGGCAGAGCGAAAGGACGATACAAACGCTTGAAGACATGCTACGAGCATGTGTTATTGATTTCGGAAACAGTTGGGATCGACATCTACCGTTAGCAGAATTTTCCTACAACAACAGCTACCATTCAAGCATTGAGATGGCGCCGTTTGAAGCACTTTATGGTAGAAAGTGCAGGTCTCCGATTTGTTGGAGTGAGGTGGGGGATAGACAGATTACGGGTGCGGAGATTATACAAGAAACTACCGAGAAGATCATCCAAATTCAACAACGGTTGAAAACCGCCCAAAGTCGACAAAAGAGCTACGCTGACATTAAAAGAAAAGATATAGAATTTGAAATTGGAGAGATGGTGTAACGACCCGCACTTTTTCGATCATACTATACTTATAAGATTAATATTTACATAAATTAAACCTTGCCAACATGATAAGCAATCCAAATTGTCGAGACTTATATTTCCGAAAAGAGTTTTACACAACGTTTGACCGTCTAGTTTGACCGATGATATCACGAACTATACAATATATGATAATTATACGTTTGTGTATATAAATGTATATATACATATTTAACATGATTAATAAATGTTTTAATATCTCATTTTATATTAATAACAACAAGTTATATGTGTATTTTGAAACTACTAACTTAAGTTTTCAAAACGATAACTATACGTAACGTTATTTGACATAAATACTTAAGACATATAATGTTTATACATATATTGTATAAGTAATGTATTTAATCACTTTTAAAGACTTAAATACATAAAACCATATAAGTGTATTCACAAAAGATAGCTATATTTGAATCCTCATTCCATTTTTCACAAAATTTCTATACGTATACCTAGAGTATTTATACTCGTATCATACCTAGCTTTTATACGTATTTACTAATAGTAAATACACATCAAATCACCACCAAACCTACTCTTGTTACTGCCCTTAGAGCTAGGTAATTGAACTTGGATGCAAATAAGACTAGATACATAAAATGATAGCTTGAATTTTTGTCTCCATACCCCCCATTCACGTTTTTTTTGGTGTATATATACATGCTCATTTTGATCCATTTTTACTACCATTTTCTTATCAAAAACACACACTCTTTCTTACTCTCTAAACTCCATAACAATCCAGCAAATAACCAAGAAGATCTAGCCATAAAAACCATACTAAAACACCATAAGAAAACTCTTACAACAACACTTCAAGAAAACCTTCCAAGAACACCAACTTACTTCCAATCTTTCATCCACTTCTATCACCCTTTTGATTCTAGCTTCTTACTCCTCTTTTACAGCAAACTTATCCAAGGAACTTGAGGTAGAATCTATGTTCATAACCTTATTCGATTCATATATATATAGCTATCTTATTTTGTGGTACAAAAGTTTAACAACAAGAACATAGTTTGAATGTTTTCAAACTTGTTTGCAAACTAAATAGATCCTTCTAACTTAACTTTTAAAATACTTCAAGACATGTAACATAACTTATTTATATGTTAATTTAACAAGGTAAAACTTGGTTTTTCAAAGTATAAGTATTTTTAGAAAAATAATCATTTGAGGTTGTTTACATGATGGAAAATGATTAACTTCATAAGTTTCACTAAAGTTTGACCTATGCCGTGTGATTTTGAATACAAACTAAGGTATTTACAGTTCATAGTCTTAAAGAGGGACTCGATCCAAGGAGATGGCAAGTTGAATCAACGAAAACGGAGTTGTAACGAAGAAACTATGACCGAAACAAAATCGGATATCCAAGACTAGTTTAGCCACGAAAATAATTGGGAAAAAATTAAATAAATCACATCTTTTTAAGTTAACATGATATTTTATATATATGTACTTGTAATTCAATTTTATATGGTTCAGGATCACCCGTAAACAACACGAGAAGATTAATCATAAGATCCCATGATTGTACGCAACACGTCATTTGACAACACCGGTACTTTATGTACGCAACACGTCATTTGACAACACCGGTACCATGGGTCAAGATTAATCTCGACCAATACATATATGATGAGGTTTTATTTATTTCGTTGGGGGTTTTATTTATTTCATTGCGGGTATATTAAACATCTAAAAATGAACCATTAAAATTGAATTACTAACAACGAACTGCTAACTACGGACTAAGGAAATATTCAAAATATTAAAAGTATAACAAGTATATATATATATAACGTTTGTTTTAAAATGAAAACATATTGATATATTATATATGGATAGGTTCGTGATATCAACCGGAAGACCGAGTCAAAATATATATATCATCAAGACAAGAGTGAGTATATAGTCCCACTTTTAAACTCTAAATATTTCGGGATGAGAATACATGTATTTTATGTTTTACGATATGGACACAAGTAACTGAAAAATATGTTCTACGTTGAGTTGTACCACTGGCATACTTCCCTGTAGCTTGGTAACTAATATTTACAGCGGTATTGTAAACGCGAATCCTGTTGATAGATCTATCGGGCCTGACAACCCCAACCGGACTGGACGACCAGTATTCAACGGTTGCACAGTACTTCGTTTTGTGACTACACTTGGTACGGTGTAGTAAGATTTCATATTAAAGGGAATATGCGACGTGAAAATGTTAAGTATGGTTACCAAGTGCTCAACCACTTAGAATACTTTTATTAAACTGTTTATATACGAAATCTTGTGGTCTATATATATATTGCTGCCGGCATTAAACCTATATCTCACCAACTTTATGTTGACCTTTTAAAACATGTCTATTCTCAGGTGATTTCTAAAGCTTCCGCTGCATCATGTTGGATCTAACCAGGATCTTGCGTACGCATGTTTGTGTCAAAAATAAAACTGCATATCCGAGATGTTGTATTGTAAAATATGCTAGAAACCGTGTTGTTGTCATCATTTGTAAAGTTTGTAAGTCGAAGATTATCGCTAAACGTTAATCTTCTTTTTATTGTCTTAAGCTTGTAACAAAAATAATGGTTATGGTTTGTAATGTATAATATATGCAGTTTTCTTTCAAAAATGTCTCATATAGAGGTCAATACCTCGCAATGAAATCATACGTTATCTAACGCGTTCTTATGGTTAAGGACGGGTTATGACATGTGGTATCAGAGCGTTGGTCTTAGCGAACCAGGTTTGCATTAGTGTGTCTAACTGAGAAGTCGTTAGGATACATTAGTAAAGTCTGGACTTTGACCGGGTCTGATTTAAAAAAAAAAAACCATTGCTTATCACTGTTGGTTAAAATTTATATGTAAATATTATGTAGTACTAATGGGTTAGTTGTTGTGTGATAGATGTCGGGCTCGAAACTTATTATCACATTCAGCGACTCCGAATCAGAACCTTCAGATTGTGTTTCAGTCATTAACATATCCGATGACGAAAGTGGTATTTTTGGGGAAGACTCACAATTTCCGGATGAACCAACTATAGAAATATCGGAAAGTGAACCCGAGGAGGAAAGTGAACCCGAAGAGGAAAGTGAACCCGAAGAAGAAAGTGAACCCGAGGAAGAAATACTAGAAATTACGAAAGAAAAATTCGATCAAGGAAAGAAACGAAAAGCGAATGAATTAGAAAATTCAAATCCCGAACTTAGTGAGAATGACGTAGCACCAATTCCACTCAACACTACCACCCCTATTCCCGCTATTCCTATTAGTGCTATCACCGCATCTAGTTCTTCGGCTCCTCAGCCAAAACGTAGGCAGACAGCTAGGATAAGCGTTAGGCCATTCATTGGAACTAAACGCCCTAGAAAATAGACCGAACGATGCACTGCCGTATTAAGCCATGGAATCATATAATGTTTTGTATAATATTATTAGTGTGGTTTGCTTAAAGTTTGATGTAAGATAAGCATATGTAAAATAGCGAAGTATGAAATGCAATAATTTTCCATGGTTAAGTATTATTTAGATTGTAGTAATTGATTCTGTACTAAGCTATTAAGTATGAACATTAACGGGTAGGTACTACCCAAGATATAATTATAAAACGCTAATAAGAAGAAAAGGCTTTTATAATAATACCTGGTTCATATTATTAACAAGCTATAAATGTACTATAAATACACACTACATCTATAATATTCCATGTGAATAATTATTTTCTTTCATTAGGAAATGGCGCGATTGAATCGAATGACGGAACAAGAACTCGAGGAACTCATCAACCAGCGAGTGAACGATAGAATGCTATGGGTCGAAGCTGCAAGAGCTGCTGCAGTTAACCCAAATCCTCGTGTAGGATGCTCCTACAAGACGTTTCAAGCTTGCAAGCCATCATCATTCAGTGGAACGGAAGGACCGATCGGTTTAACCCGATGGATAGAAAAGATGGAGACGGTGTTCAAAATCAGTGGTTGTGATGAAAAAGACATGACCAAGTTTGCATCGTGCACTTTACAAGATAGTGCACTCACATGGTGGAAGAATTATGTGAAGGCGGTAGGAGGAGATGTAGCTTATGATACTCCATGGGAAGAATTCAAAGCGATGATAATCACCGAGTATTGTCCAAGGAATGAGGTTATTAAGTTAGAAGATGAGTTACGAAGTTTGAAGGTGGTTGGTACTGAAATCACCAACTACAATCAGCGATTCATGGAATTGGTTTTACTATGTCCTGAATTGGTTCCAACCGAAGCACGGAAGATTGAAATGTACAAAGGTGGTTTGCCCAAAAAGGTCAAGGCAAACGTTACAGCATCGAAACCTAAGACAATTCATGAAGCTATAACCATGGCGAACGAGTTAATGGATCAGGTCATTCTGGATAAGAAAGCATCCAATACTGATGTGAAGGTATCAGGTAACAAAAGAAAGTGGAATGGAAATTATGATCGAGGTAACCAACAACAATCTTTTAAGAAACAAGAAACCATACAAGGTGCAGGTGGTGGTTCAAGCTTTGGTTATAAAGGACAAAGTCCTTTATGCAACCGTTGTCACAAACATCATTTTGGTTACTGTAGTGTGTTGTGCACTAAATGCAATAGACAGGGACATCTTGCTGAAGATTGTAAGGCTCTCGTTACAAATGGTAACAAGACTCCTGCCACCAACGCAAATAGAACTGCTTTGGCTAACATTACTTGTTTTGGGTGTGGAAAACAAGGTCACTATAAGAGCCAGTGCCCGAATCAGAATGGCGGACCTGCACGTGGAAGAGCGTTTGTTATTAATGCTAGAGAGGCACGAGAAGACCCGGAGCTTGTTACGGGTACGTTTACCATTAATAACTTATCAGCATCTATTTTATTTGATACTGGCGCCGATAGAAGTTACGTGTGTATAAATTTTTACACTAAATTGAATTGTTCATCATTACCTCTAGATGCTAAGTACTTGATTGAGTTAGCTAATGGTAAACTAATTAAAGCCGATAAAATTTGTCGTGATTGTGAAATAAATCTAGCCGGAGAAACGTTTAAAATCGACTTAATACCCGTGGAATTAGGAGGTTTTGATGTAATAGTCGGCATGGACTGGATGTCTAAAATAGGAGCGGAAGTTGTTTGTGCCAAGAAGGCAATTCGTATTCCTGGTAAGGATAAAATACCGGTGATGATTTATGGAGAGAAGGGTAATTCAAAGCTAAAACTCATTAGCTGTTTGAAAGCCAAGAAGTGTTTAGAAAAGGGATGTTACGCTATTTTAGCACATGTTAATAAAGTCGAAAAGAAAGAAAAGTGCATCAACGACGTGCCTGTGGCAAGAGATTTTCCTGAAGTTTTTCCGGAAGAATTGCCGGGATTACCTCCATTTAGATCTGTAGAATTTCAAATAGATTTAGTACCAGGAGCTGCACCAGTGGCTCGTGCGCCATATAGACTTGCACCGTCCGAATTAAAAGAACTTCAAAGTCAGTTAAAAGAATTACTAGACCGTGGATTCATACGACCAAGTACTTCACCGTGGGGAGCTCCGATTCTATTTGTTAAAAAGAAAGATGGATCTTTTAGGATGTGCATAGATTATCGTGAATTAAATAAGTTAACTATCAAAAATCGGTATCCACTACCGAGAATTGATGACTTATTTGATCAACTCCAGGGATCATGTGTTTATTCGAAAATCGACCTAAGATCGGGCTATCATCAACTACGTGTCAAAGAAGAGGACATTCCGAAAACTGCTTTTCGAACACGTTATGGTCATTACGAATTTTTGGTCATGTCGTTTGGGTTGACAAATGCGCCAGCTGTATTCATGGACCTCATGAATCGAGTTTGTAGTCCGTATTTGGATAAGTTTGTTATCGTTTTCATTGATGATATTCTTATCTATTCCAAAAGTGAGCAAGAGCATGAGCAGCATTTAAGGTTGATATTAGAGTTGTTGAGAAAAGAACAGCTATACGCTAAATTTTCTAAGTGTGCTTTCTGGTTGAAAGAAGTGCAATTTCTTGGTCACGTTGTTAATAGCAAAGGAATTCAGGTTGATCCAGCAAAAACTGAAGCTATTGAAAAATGGGAGACTCCTAAGACACCAACACAGATACGCCAATTTTTGGGTTTAGCCGGTTATTATAGAAGGTTTATTCAAGATTTTTCCCGAATAGCTAAGCCGTTGACAGCATTAACACAAAAAGGGAAGAAATACGAATGGACCTCGGAGCAGGAGAACGCATTTCAATTACTGAAGAAGAAGTTAACTACGGCGCCTATTTTATCGTTACCTGAAGGGAACGATGATTTTGAAATATATTGTGACGCTTCGCGACAAGGTTTTGGTTGTGTTCTTATGCAACGGAAGAAAGTTATTGCATTTGCATCCCGACAATTGAAGATTCACGAGCGAAATTATACGACGCATGATCTAGAATTGGGAGCAGTCGTGTTTGCATTGAAGATGTGGAGACACTACTTGTATGGGGTTAAATTCACTGTGTTTACTGATCATAAAAGCCTTCAACATATTTTTGATCAGAAACAATTGAACATGAGGCAACGTAGGTGGGTCGAGTTAATAAACGACTATGATTGTGAAATTCGTTATCATCCCGGAAAGGCGAACGTGGTGGCCGATGCTTTAAGCAGAAAGGAACGAGAACCAATTCGAGTACGAGCGATGAACATAAAAATTCGCATGAATCTCAACTCACAAATCAAAGAAGTTCAACAAGAAGCACTCAATAAAGAAAACATAAAGAATGAAATAATGAAGAAGTATGAGAAGCAACTCGTTATACGGGAAGATGGAATTCGATATTTTGCAAATCGTATTTGGGTACCGAAGTTGGGTGGATTAAGGAAGTTAATATTGAACGAGGCACATAAGACAAGATACTCGATACATCCTGGAGTTGGAAAGATGTATCAAGATCTTAAGACACGTTATTGGTGGCCTAATTTAAAGACCGACGTTGCAACATATGTTGGGGAGTGTTTAACTTGTTCTAAGGTCAAAGCAGAACACCAGAAGCCGTCAGGGTTACTTCAACAACCAGAAATCCCAGAATGGAAATGGGATGGTATTACCATGGATTTCATCACAAAGTTACCAAAGACTGCCTGGGGATACGACACCATTTGGGTGATTGTTGATCGTCTCACCAAGTCTGCACATTTCTTACCTATAAAGGAAACGGATAGAATGGAGAAACTATTACGATTGTATATAAAGGAAGTTGTTTCAAGGCATGGAATACCTATTTCCATTATATCCGATCGTGATAGTAGATTTACCTCAAAATTCTGGCAATCACTACAGGAGGCACTAGGAACTCGGTTGGATATGAGTACCGCATATCATCCACAAACCGATGGACAGAGTGAGAGAACGATTCAGACTCTCGAAGACATGCTCAGGGCATGTGTGATCGATTTTGGAAACGGATGGGATAAATATCTACCGTTAGCAGAATTCTCGTATAATAATAGTTATCATGCGAGCATTGGAGCTGCGCCATTCGAAGCATTGTACGGAAGGAAGTGTAGATCTCCTATCTGTTGGAAAGAAGTAGGAGATCGACATTTAACTGGTCCCGAAATCATACACGAAATGACCGAGAAGATAGTACAAATCAAGGAGAGATTGAAAACAGCTCGTAGTCGCCAAAAGAGCTACGCCGATGTTCGAAGGAAACCATTAGAGTTTCAGGTCGGGGACATGGTTATGCTAAAGGTGTCACCTTGGAAAGGTGTGATACGTTTTGGAAAAAGGGGTAAACTGAACCCAAGGTACGTAGGCCCGTTTAAGATCATCGAACGCATTGGACCGGTAGCTTATCGGCTCGAGTTACCGCAACAACTCGCTGGAGTACATAATACCTTTCACGTCTCAAACCTGAAGAAGTGTCTTGCAAAGGAAGACCTCACCATTCCTCTTGAAGAAATCCATGTCGACGAGAAACTACAATTCGTCGAAGAACCAATCGAAATCATGGACCGTGAAGTTAAACAGCTCAAACAGAGCAATATACCGATTGTTAAGGTTCGTTGGAATGCTAGAAGAGGTCCCGAGTTTACGTGGGAACGAGAGGATCAAATGAAACAAAAGTATCCACACTTGTTTCTCGATAACGCAAAATAGGTACAATTTTAAAATTTCGGGACGAAATTTATTTAACGGGGAGGTAATGTAACGACCCGCACTTTTTCGATCATACTATACTTATAAGATTAATATTTACATAAATTAAACCTTGCCAACATGATAAGCAATCCAAATTGTCGAGACTTATATTTCCGAAAAGAGTTTTACACAACGTTTGACCGTCTAGTTTGACCGATGATATCACGAACTATACAATATATGATAATTATACGTTTGTGTATATAAATGTATATATACATATTTAACATGATTAATAAATGTTTTAATATCTCATTTTATATTAATAACAACAAGTTATATGTGTATTTTGAAACTACTAACTTAAGTTTTCAAAACGATAACTATACGTAACGTTATTTGACATAAATACTTAAGACATATAATGTTTATACATATATTGTATAAGTAATGTATTTAATCACTTTTAAAGACTTAAATACATAAAACCATATAAGTGTATTCACAAAAGATAGCTATATTTGAATCCTCATTCCATTTTTCACAAAATTTCTATACGTATACCTAGAGTATTTATACTCGTATCATACCTAGCTTTTATACGTATTTACTAATAGTAAATACACATCAAATCACCACCAAACCTACTCTTGTTACTGCCCTTAGAGCTAGGTAATTGAACTTGGATGCAAATAAGACTAGATACATAAAATGATAGCTTGAATTTTTGTCTCCATACCCCCCATTCACGTTTTTTTTGGTGTATATATACATGCTCATTTTGATCCATTTTTACTACCATTTTCTTATCAAAAACACACACTCTTTCTTACTCTCTAAACTCCATAACAATCCAGCAAATAACCAAGAAGATCTAGCCATAAAAACCATACTAAAACACCATAAGAAAACTCTTACAACAACACTTCAAGAAAACCTTCCAAGAACACCAACTTACTTCCAATCTTTCATCCACTTCTATCACCCTTTTGATTCTAGCTTCTTACTCCTCTTTTACAGCAAACTTATCCAAGGAACTTGAGGTAGAATCTATGTTCATAACCTTATTCGATTCATATATATATAGCTATCTTATTTTGTGGTACAAAAGTTTAACAACAAGAACATAGTTTGAATGTTTTCAAACTTGTTTGCAAACTAAATAGATCCTTCTAACTTAACTTTTAAAATACTTCAAGACATGTAACATAACTTATTTATATGTTAATTTAACAAGGTAAAACTTGGTTTTTCAAAGTATAAGTATTTTTAGAAAAATAATCATTTGAGGTTGTTTACATGATGGAAAATGATTAACTTCATAAGTTTCACTAAAGTTTGACCTATGCCGTGTGATTTTGAATACAAACTAAGGTATTTACAGTTCATAGTCTTAAAGAGGGACTCGATCCAAGGAGATGGCAAGTTGAATCAACGAAAACGGAGTTGTAACGAAGAAACTATGACCGAAACAAAATCGGATATCCAAGACTAGTTTAGCCACGAAAATAATTGGGAAAAAATTAAATAAATCACATCTTTTTAAGTTAACATGATATTTTATATATATGTACTTGTAATTCAATTTTATATGGTTCAGGATCACCCGTAAACAACACGAGAAGATTAATCATAAGATCCCATGATTGTACGCAACACGTCATTTGACAACACCGGTACTTTATGTACGCAACACGTCATTTGACAACACCGGTACCATGGGTCAAGATTAATCTCGACCAATACATATATGATGAGGTTTTATTTATTTCGTTGGGGGTTTTATTTATTTCATTGCGGGTATATTAAACATCTAAAAATGAACCATTAAAATTGAATTACTAACAACGAACTGCTAACTACGGACTAAGGAAATATTCAAAATATTAAAAGTATAACAAGTATATATATATATAACGTTTGTTTTAAAATGAAAACATATTGATATATTATATATGGATAGGTTCGTGATATCAACCGGAAGACCGAGTCAAAATATATATATCATCAAGACAAGAGTGAGTATATAGTCCCACTTTTAAACTCTAAATATTTCGGGATGAGAATACATGTATTTTATGTTTTACGATATGGACACAAGTAACTGAAAAATATGTTCTACGTTGAGTTGTACCACTGGCATACTTCCCTGTAGCTTGGTAACTAATATTTACAGCGGTATTGTAAACGCGAATCCTGTTGATAGATCTATCGGGCCTGACAACCCCAACCGGACTGGACGACCAGTATTCAACGGTTGCACAGTACTTCGTTTTGTGACTACACTTGGTACGGTGTAGTAAGATTTCATATTAAAGGGAATATGCGACGTGAAAATGTTAAGTATGGTTACCAAGTGCTCAACCACTTAGAATACTTTTATTAAACTGTTTATATACGAAATCTTGTGGTCTATATATATATTGCTGCCGGCATTAAACCTATATCTCACCAACTTTATGTTGACCTTTTAAAACATGTCTATTCTCAGGTGATTTCTAAAGCTTCCGCTGCATCATGTTGGATCTAACCAGGATCTTGCGTACGCATGTTTGTGTCAAAAATAAAACTGCATATCCGAGATGTTGTATTGTAAAATATGCTAGAAACCGTGTTGTTGTCATCATTTGTAAAGTTTGTAAGTCGAAGATTATCGCTAAACGTTAATCTTCTTTTTATTGTCTTAAGCTTGTAACAAAAATAATGGTTATGGTTTGTAATGTATAATATATGCAGTTTTCTTTCAAAAATGTCTCATATAGAGGTCAATACCTCGCAATGAAATCATACGTTATCTAACGCGTTCTTATGGTTAAGGACGGGTTATGACAGATGGTCATGCTTAAAGTTTCACCTTGGAAAGGCGTTGTTCGATTTGGTAAACGAGGGAAATTAAATCCAAGGTATATTGGACCATTCAAGATTATTGATCGTGTCGGACCAGTAGCTTACCGACTTGAGTTACCTCAACAACTCGCGGCTGTACATAACACTTTCCACGTCTCGAATTTGAAGAAATGTTTTGCTAAAGAAGATCTCACTATTCCGTTAGATGAAATCCAAATCAACGAAAAACTCCAATTCATCGAAGAACCCGTCGAAATAATGGATCGTGAGGTTAAAAGACTTAAGCAAAACAAGATACCAATTGTTAAGGTTCGATGGAATGCTCGTAGAGGACCCGAGTTCACCTGGGAGCGTGAAGATCAGATGAAGAAGAAATACCCGCATCTATTTCCAGAAGATTCGTCAACACCTTCAACAGCTTAAAATTTCGGGACGAAATTTATTTAACGGGTAGGTACTGTAGTGACCCGAACTTTTCCATGTTTATATATATTAATTGAGATTGATATTTACCTGATTAAATGTTTCCAACATGTTAAGCAATCAAACTTGTTAAGACTTGATTAATTGAAATATGTTTCATATAGACAATTGACCACCCAAGTTGACCGGTGATTCACGAACGTTAAAACTTGTAAAAACTATATGATGACATATATATGGATATATATATAGTTAACATGATACTATGATAAGTAAACATATCATTAAGTATATTAACAATGAACTACATATGTAAAAACAAGACTACTAACTTAATGATTTTTAAACGAGACATATATGTAACGATTATCGTTGTAAAGACATTTAATGTATATATATCATATTAAGAGATATTCATACATGATAATATCATGATAATATAATAATTTAAAATCTCATTTGATATTATAAACATTGGGTTAACAACATTTAACAAGATCGTTAACCTAAAGGTTTCAAAACAACACTTACATGTAACGACTAACGATGACTTAACGACTCAGTTAAAATGTATATACATGTAGTGTTTTAATATGTATTCATACACTTTTGAAAGACTTCAATACACTTATTAAAATACTTCTACTTAACAAAAATGCTTACAATTACATCCTCGTTCAGTTTCATCAACAATTCTACTCGTATGCACCCGTATTCGTACTCGTACAATACACAGCTTTTAGATGTATGTACTATTGGTATATGCACTTCAATGATCAGCTCTTAGCAGCCCATGTGAGTCACCTAACACATGTGGGAACCATCATTTGGCAACTAGCATGAAATATCTCATAAAATTACAAAAATATGAGTAATCATTCATGACTTATTTACATGAAAACAAAATTACATATCCTTTATATCTAATCCATACACCAACGACCAAAAACACCTACAAACACTTTCATTCTTCAATTTTCTTCATCTAATTGAACTCTCTCAAGTTCTATCTTCAAGTTCTAAGTGTTCTTCATAAATTCCAAAAGTTCTAGTTTCATAAAATCAAGAATACTTTCAAGTTTGCTAGCTCACTTCCAATCTTGTAAGGTGATCATCCAACCTCAAGAAATCTTTGTTTCTTACAGTAGGTTATCATTCTAATACAAGGTAATAATCATATTCAAACTTTGGTTCAATTTCTATAACTATAACAATCTTATTTCAAGTGATGATCTTACTTGAACTTGTTTTCGTGTCATGATTTTGCTTCAAGAACTTTGAGCCATCCAAGGATCCATTGAAGCTAGATCCATTTTTCTCTTTTCCAGTAGGTTCATCCAAGGAACTTAAAGTAGTAATGATGTTCATAACATCATTCGATTCATACATATAAAGCTATCTTATTCGAAGGTTTAAACTTGTAATCACTAGAACATAGTTTAGTTAATTCTAAACTTGTTCGCAAACAAAAGTTAATCCTTCTAACTTGACTTTTAAAATCAACTAAACACATGTTCTATATCTATATGATATACTAACTTAATGATTTAAAACCTGGAAACACGAAAAACACCGTAAAACCGGATTTACGCCGTCGTAGTAACACCGCGGGCTGTTTTAGGTTAGTTAATTAAAAACTATGATAAACTTTGATTTAAAAGTTGTTATTCTGAGAAAATGATTTTTATTATGAACATGAAACTATATCCAAAAATTATGGTTAAACTCAAAGTGGAAGTATGTTTTCTAAAATGGTCATCTAGACGTCGTTCTTTCGACTGAAATGACTACCTTTACAAAAACGACTTGTAACTTATTTTTCCGACTAGAAACCTATATTTTTTTTGTTTAGATTCATAAAATAGAGTTCAATATGAAACCATAGCAATTTGATTCACTCAAAACGGATTTAAAATGAAGAAGTTATGGGTAAAACAAGATTGGATAATTTTTCTCATTTTAGCTACGTGAAAATTGGTAACAAATCTATTCCAACCATAACTTAATCAACTTGTATTATATATTATGTAATCTTGAGATACCATAGACACGTATACAATGTTTCGACCTATCATGTCGACACATCTATATATATTTCGGAACAACCATAGACACTCTATATGTGAATGTTGGAGTTAGCTATACAGGGTTGAGGTTGATTCCAAAGTATATATAGTTTGAGTTGTGATCAATACTGAGATACGTATACACTGGGTCGTGGATTGATTCAAGATAATATTTATCGATTTATTTCTGTACATCTAACTGTGGACAACTAGTTGTAGGTTACTAACGAGGACAGCTGACTTAATAAACTTAAAACATCAAAATATATTAAAAGTGTTGTAAATATATTTTGAACATACTTTGATATATATGTATATATTGTTATAGGTTCGTGAATCAACCAGTGGCCAAGTCTTACTTCCCGACGAAGTAAAAATCTGTGAAAGTGAGTTATAGTCCCACTTTTAAAATCTAATATTTTTGGGATGAGAATACATGCAGGTTTTATAAATAATTTACAAAATAGACACAAGTACGTGAAACTACATTCTATGGTTGAATTATCGAAATCGAATATGCCCCTTTTTATTAAGTCTGGTAATCTAAGAATTAGGGAACAGACACCCTAATTGACGCGAATCCTAAAGATAGATCTATTGGGCCTAACAAACCCCATCCAATGTACCGGATGCTTTAGTACTTCGAAATTTATATCATATCCGAAGGGTGTCCCGGAATGATGGGGATATTCTTATATATGCATCTTGTTAATGTCGGTTACCAGGTGTTCACCATATGAATGATTTTTATCTCTATGTATGGGATGTGTATTGAAATATGAAATCTTGTGGTCTATTGTTACGATTTGATATATATAGGTTAAACCTATAACTCACCAACATTTTTGTTGACGTTTTAAGCATGTTTATTCTCAGGTGATTATTAAGAGCTTCCGCTGTCGCATACTTAAATAAGGACGAGATTTGGAGTCCATGCTTGTATGATATTGTGTAAAAACTGCATTCAAGAAACTTATTTTGTTGTAATATATTTGTATTGTAAACCATTATGTAATGGTCGTGTGTAAACAGGATATTTTAGATTATCAGTATTTGATAATCTACGTAAAGTTTTTTAAAACCTTTATCTATGAAATAAAGGTTATGGTTTGTTTTAAAAATGAATGCAGTCTTTGAAAAACGTCTCATATAGAGGTCAAAACCTCGCAACGAAATCAATTAATATGGAATGTTTTTAATCAATAAGAACGGGACATTTCAGCTTTTTCTTCAATAACTGAAACGCTTTCTCTTGTTCATCATTCCATTCAAATTTCTTCCCTTTATGCGTTAATGCAGGCAAGGGTTTTGCTATTCTGGAAAAGTCTTGGATGAACTTTCTGTAGTAACCAGCTAGTCCTAAAAACTGGCGTATGTGTTTCGGAGTTTTCGGGGTTTCCCACTTTTCAACAGTTTCTATCTTTGCCGGATCTACCTTAATACCTTCTTTGTTCACTATGTGACCGAGGAATTGAACTTCTTCCAACCAAAATGCACACTTTGAAAACTTAGCGTACAATTCTTCCTTCCTCAATACTTCTAACACCTTTCTCAAATGTTCACCGTGTTCTTGGTCATTCTTTGAGTAAATAAGTATGTCATCAATGAAAACAATGACAAACTTGTCAAGGTATGGTCCACACACTCGGTTCATAAGGTCTATGAACACAGCTGGTGCATTAGTTAAACCAAACGGCATGACCATAAACTCGTAATGACCGTAATGTGTTCTGAAAGCAGTCTTTGGAATATCATCTTCTTTCACCTGCATTTGATGATACCCGGAACGTAAGTCAATCTTTGAATAAACAGACGAGCCTTGTAGTTGATCAAATAAGTCGTCGATTCTCGGTAGTGGGTAGCGGTTCTTGATGGTAAGTTTGTTCAACTCTCGGTAGTCGATACACAATCTGAATGTACCATCTTTCTTCTTGACAAACAAAACAGGAGCTCCCCACGGTGATGTGCTTGGTCGAATGAAACCACACTCTAAAAGTTCTTGTAATTGGCTTTGCAGTTCTTTCATCTCGCTGGGTGCGAGTCTGTAAGGAGCACGAGCTATTGGTGCAGCTCCTGGTACAAGATCTATTTGAAATTCAACGGATCGATGTGGGGGTAATCCCGGTAATTCTTTCGGAAATACATCGGGAAATTCTTTTGCAATGGGAACATCATTGATGCTCTTTTCTTCAGTTTGTACTTTCTCGACGTGTGCTAGAACAGCATAGCAACCTTTTCTTATTAGTTTTTGTGCCTTCAAATTACTAATAAGATGTAGCTTCGTGTTGCCCTTTTCTCCGTACACCATTAAGGGTTTTCCTTTTTCTCGTATAATGCGAATTGTATTTTTGTAACAAACGATCTCTGCTTTCACTTCTTTCAACCACTCCATACCAATTATCACATCAAAACTCCCTAACTCTACTGGTATTAAATCAATCTTAAATGTTTCGCTAACCAGTTTAATTTCTCGATTCCGACATATATTATCTGCTGAAATTAATTTACCATTTGCTAATTCGAGTAAAAATTTACTATCCAAAGGCATCAATGGGCAACTTAATTTAGCACAAAAATCTCTACTCATATAGCTTCTATCCGCACCCGAATCAAATAAAACGTAAGCAGATTTATTGTCAATAAGAAACGTACCTGTAACAAGCTCCGGGTCTTCCTGTGCCTCTGCCGCATTAATATTGAAAACTCTTCCGCGGCCTTGTCCATTCGTTTTCTCCTGGTTCGGGCAATTTCTAATAATTTGGCCCGGTTTTCCACATTTATAACAAACTACATTGGCATAACTTGCTCCGACACTACTTGCTCCGACACCATTTGTTCCTTTCGTTCTATTAACCCCTGGTCCGTAGACCTCACACTTCGCCGTGCTATGACCATTTCTTTTACACTTGTTGCAAAATTTGGTGCAGAACCCCGAGTGATACTTTTCACACCTTTGGCATAGCTGCTTCTGATTGTTGTTGTTGTTGCGGTTATTATTGTTATTGGGATGATTGTTGTAGTTGCTGTTGTTGTTGTTGTTGTTGTTGTTGGGCCGTTTGTTGTAGTTGCGATTGATGTTGCGATTGTTGGGATAATTGTTGCGATTATTGTTGTAATTGCTGTTGTTGTTGTATGGGTGATTCTTATCACCGTTTTCCTCCCACTTTCTTTTGACTTGCTTCACATTGGCCTCTTCAGCAGTCTGTTCTTTAATTCTTTCTTCAATCTGGTTCACTAGTTTGTGAGCCATTCTACATGCCTGTTGTATGGAGGCGGGCTCGTGTGAACTTATAACTTCTTGGATTCTTTCCGGTAATCCTTTCACAAACGCGTCGATCTTCTCTTCCTCATCTTCGAATGCTCCCGGACACAATAGGCACAATTCTGTGAATCGTCTTTCGTACGTGGTAATATCAAATCCTTGGGTTCGTAACCCTCTAAGTTTTGTCTTGAGCTTATTTACCTCGGTTCTGGGACGGTACTTCTCGTTCATCAAGTGCTTGAATGCTGACCACGGTAGTGCGTACGCATCGTCTTGTCCCACTTGCTCTAGATAGGTATTCCACCATGTTAACGCAGAACCTGTGAAGGTATGCGTAGCGTACTTTACGTGTCCTCTTCAGTACACTTACTTATGGCAAACACCGATTCGACCTTCTCGGTCCACCGTTTCAATCCGATCGGTCCTTCGGTTCCATCAAATTCCAAAGGTTTGCAGGCAGTGAATTCTTTGTAGGTGCATCCTACACGATTTCCTGTACTGCTAGATCCAAGGTTATTGTTGGTATGTAGCGCAGCCTGTACTGCGGCTATGTTTGAAGCTAGAAAAGTACGGAATTCCTCTTCATTCATATTCACGGTGTGTCGAGTAGTCGGTGCCATTTCCTTCAAAATAGTCAAGTGGAACAAGTTAATCATACAGAATATTAAGAGTAGTTAATAGTATTCCGTAGCATAATATGAACTCATTTATAAAAGCTTTTTCTTCATATTAGCGTTTTATAAGTTTAAATTCGGGTAGTACCTAGCCGTTAAGTTCATACTTAGTAGCTAATATACAATTCAATTACTACAATTCTATATGAAAAACTGATTATAATAATATTTCGCGTTCAAACTTTTATACAATATTTTACAAACTTACAATACCGCTTAATTTACATAAAGCATGAAATATAGCACACAATAACTTTGATACATGATAGTTGTGAAGATAATTCTAGCTAGTACACAAGTCGTTCAGCAAAGGCAATAAAGACACGTAATTCATACGTCCAGAAACAAGTCATGCATTCTGGTTTTACTAGGACTACTTCCCATCCTTGGTCTTGTGGAACATAACCCTTATAGCCGTTGATAAGACAGCGTGTTGTAACGTCGTCAAAGGGACGAGGGTTACGTAATGTCCAACAGTCCCGTAACAATCTAAAAACCTCATTTCTTACCCCAATTACCGACTTCGTCACTTGTGGGAACGTTTTGTTTAATAGTTGTAGGCCGATGTTCTTGTTCTCACTTTGGTGAGAAGCGAACATTACTAATCCGTAAGCATAACATGCTTCTTTATGTTGCATGTTAGCCGCTTTTTCTAAATCACGAAGTCCAATATTCGGATATATTGAGTCAAAATAATTTCTTAACCCATTGCGTAAAATAGCATTTGGGTTCCCCGCAATATATGCGTCAAAGTAAACACATCGTAACTTATGGATTTCCCAATGTGATATCCCCCATCTTTCGAACGAAAGCCTTTTATAAACCAAGGCATTCTTGGAACGTTCTTCGAATGTCTTACAAACTGATCTCGCCTTAAATAGTTGTGCCAAAGAATTCTGACCGACTCTAGACAAGATTTCATCAATCATGTCTCCGGGTAGGTCTCTTAAAATATTGGGTTGTCTATCCATTTTGTGTTTTTATACTGTAAATAGACAAGAGTTAGATTCATAAAAAAAATACTTATTAATACAAGAAATTTTTACATATATCATAAAGCATAAGCACACTATATTACATATATTACACCACACGAATACAACTATCTTATTCCGACTCGCTTGTTTCTTCTTCTTCGGTTTTGGTTTGTTTTGCCAAGTTTCTAGGGATATATGATGTTCCTCTAATACGAGCCGTCGTTATCCACATTGGTTTAGAAAAACCTGGTGGTTTAGCGGTTCCCGGGTCATTGTTACAACTTAAGGACTGCGGGGGTTGATGATACATATAAAGTTCATCGGGGTTGGAATTAGATTTCTCTATTTTTATGCCCTTTCCCTTATTATTTTCTTTTGCCTTTTTAAATTCAGTTGGGGTAATTTCTATAACATCATCGGAATTCTCGTCAGAATCCGATTCATCGGAGAATTGGTAATCCTCCCAATATTTTGCTTCCTTAGCGGAAACACCATTGACCATAAATAACCTTGGTCGGTTGGTTGAGGATTTTCTTTTACTTAACCGTTTTATTATTTCCCCCACCGGTTCTATTTCTTCATCCGGTTCCGATTCTTCTTCCGGTTCCGATTCTTCTTCTGGTTCCGACTCTTCTTCCGTTTCCTCTTCGGGAACTTGTGAATCAGTCCACGAATCATTCCAATTTACATTTGACTCTTCATTATTATTAGGTGAGTCAATGAGACTTGTTCTAGAGGTAGACATCTATCACATAATATCAAACGCGTTAAGAGATTAATATATCACATAATATTCACATGTTAAAAATATATAGTTTCTAACAAAATTTGTTAAGCAATCATTTTTCAAGTAAACACGGTCGAAGTCCAGACTCACTAATGCATCCTAACAAACTCGATAAGACACACTAATGCAAAATTTTGGTTCTCTAAGACCAACGCTCGGATACCAACTGAAATGTCCCGTTCTTATTGATTAAAAACGTTCCATATTAATTGATTTCGTTGTGAGGTTTTGACCTCTATATGAGACGTTTTTCAAAGACTGCATTCATTTTTAAAACAAACCATAACCTTTATTTCATAAATAAAGGTTTAAAAAGCTTTACGTAGATTATCAAATAATGATAATCTAAAATATCCTGTTTACACACGACCATTACATAATGGTTTACAATACAAATATGTTACATCGAAATGAGTTTCTTGAATGCAGTTTTTACACAGTATCATACAAACATGGACTCCAAATCTTGTCCTTATTTTAGTATGCAACAGCGGAAGCTCTTAGAATTCACCTGAGAATAAACATGCTTTAAACGTCAACAAAAATGTTGGTGAGTTATAGGTTTAACCTATATATATCAAATTGTAACAATAGACCACAAGATTTCATATTTCAATATACATCCCATACATAGAGATAAAAATCATTCATATGGTGAACACCTGGTAACCGACATTAACAAGATGCATATATAAGAATATCCCCATCATTCCGGGACACCCTTCGGATATGATATAAATTTCGAAGTACTAAAGCATCCGGTACTTTGGATGGGGCTTGTTGGGCCCGATAGATCTATCTTTAGGATTCGCGTCAATTAGGGTGTCTGTTCCCTAATTCTTAGATTACCAGACTTAATAAAAAGGGGCATATTCGATTTCGATAATTCAACCATAGAATGTAGTTTCACGTACTTGTGTCTATTTTGTAAATCATTTATAAAACCTGCATGTATTCTCATCCCAAAAATATTAGATTTTAAAAGTGGGACTATAACTCACTTTCACAGATTTTTACTTCATCGAGAAGTAAGACTTGGCCACTGTTGATTCACGAACCTATAACAATATATACATATATATTAAAGTATGTTCAAAATATATTTACAACACTTTTAATATATTTTGATGTTTTAAGTATATTAAGTAAGCTGTCCTAGTTAGTAACCTACAACTAGTTGTCCACAGTTAGATGTACAGAAATAAATCGATAAATATTATCTTGAATCAATCCATGACCCAGTGTATACGTATCTCAGTATTGATCACAACTCAAACTATATATATTTTGGAATCAACCTCAACCCTGTATAGCTAACTCCAACATTCACATATAGAGTGTCTATGGTTGTTCCGAAATATATATAGATGTGTCGACATGATAGGTCGAAACATTGTATACGTGTCTATGGTATCTCAAGATTACATAATATACAATACAAGTTGATTAAGTTATGGTTGGAATAGATTTGTTACCAATTTTCACGTAGCTAAAATGAGAAAAATTATCCAATCTTGTTTTACCCATAACTTCTTCATTTTAAATCCGTTTTGAGTGAATCAAATTGCTATGGTTTCATATTGAACTCTATTTTATGAATCTAAACAGAAAAAGTATAGGTTTATAGTCAGAAAAATAAGTTACAAGTCGTTTTTGTAAAGGTAGTCATTTCAGTCGAAAGAACGACGTCTAGATGACCATTTTAGAAAACATACTTCCACTTTGAGTTTAACCATAATTTTTGGATATAGTTTCATGTTCATAATAAAAATCCTTTTCTCAGAATAACAACTTTTAAATCAAAGTTTATCATAGTTTTTAATTAACTAACCCAAAACAGCCCGCGGTGTTACTACGACGGCGTAAATCCGGTTTTACGGTGTTTTTCGTATTTCCAGGTTTCAAATCATTAAGTTAGCATATCATATAGATATAGAATATGTGTTTAGTTAATTTTAAAAGTCAAGTTAGAAGGATTAACTTTTGTTTGCGAACAAGTTTAGAATTAACTAAACTATGTTCTAGTGATTACGAGTTTAAACCTTCGAATAAGATAGTTTTATATATATGAATCCTCAAGTTTAGTATGTAAACCTACTGGAAGTGACAAGAAATGATCTAGCTTCAAAGGATCTTGGATGGCTTGAAAGTTCTTGAAGTAGGATCATGACACAAAAACAAGTTCAAGTAAGATTTTTACTCGAATTAAGATAGTTTATAGTTATAGAAATTGAATCAAAGTTTGAATATGAATATTACTTTGAATAAGAAAGATAACCTACTGTATATAACAAAGGTTTCTTGATCTTAGATGATTACTTGGAATGGATTACAAAGCTTGGAAGTAAATTAGTAAACTTGAAGGGATTTTTGAAGTGTTCTTGAAGTGTTCTTCCTATGATGATTATAGCTTGATTCTTGAAGTGATTTTTGATGAAGATGATGATTAACTACTGGAAAAATACGTTCATAATAGTGTGTGTGTGTTGAGAGAGAATTAGAAAGAGAATTGGAAGTGAAATGGAGTGAATGATGAGTGGTAATTGGTGAGTGGTGAGTGGGGTTAAAAGGAGTTCTAGTTAGTTGATTAGCTCATGGTAGAAGTTAAAATTGATTAGTCATACATGACATAATCAAGAGTGGAATCCCATGCTAGTTCCTATTGGTATATACCCATAGTAAGTACGTTTTAAAGCTGTGTATAATACGGGTAAGAATACGACTAGAAGTCTTGATGAAAGAAAAGAATGGGAACGTAACTGTAACCATTTTCATTAAGTATGAGTGTTTTGATATATGTCTTGAAGTCTTCCAAAAGTATTTTAATACATCTAAATACACTACATGTATATACATTTTAACTTAGTCGTTAAGTCATCGTTAGTCGTTACATGTAAGTGTTGTTTTGAAACCTTTAAGTTAACGATCTCAATTAATGTTGTCAACCCATTGTTTATTATATCTAATGAGATGTTAAATTATTATATTATCATGATATTATGATATATTAATATATCTTAATATGATATATATACATTTAAATGTCGTTACAACGATAATCGTTACATATATGTCTCGTTTCGAATTCCTTAAGTTAGTAGTCTTGTTTATATGTATATAACTCATTGTTAATATACTTATGGAGATACTTACTTATCATAATCTCATGTTAACCATATGTATATCCATATATATATCGTCATGTCGTTTTTACAAGTTTTAACGTTCGTGAATCGCCGGTCAACTTGGGTGGTCAATTGTCTATATAAAACATATTTCAATTAATCAAATCTTAACAAGTTTGATTGCTTAACATGTTGGAAACATTTAATCATGTAAATATTAATCTCAATTAATATATATAAACATGGAAAAGTTCGGGTCACTACACCCGCGCAAAAGAACATATCGGCACAAGTCTTCTTCGCTTATCACCATGAATAATTAGCTCTCCCCCACTTGGGGTCTTCACAAGAATAGATTTTTCATGGCATGCAATATCGGCTCTATTATGATCGAGCCAATCCATACCAACAACGATATCAAAATCTCCCAAAGTCATCGGGATAAGATCAATATTAAAATTTTCGGCACCAAAAACAACATCACAATTTTTACACACATCAACCACTAGCACCATCTTGCCGTCCGCTATTTCGACTTCTACCAGATGACTTAACTTAGCTAACGGTCTATCAAGTTTAGGCACAAATTTTGGAGACACAAACGACAAGTTTGCACCGCTATAAAAAGTATCCTTGCCGGATTAGAATTAACCATGAAAGTACCTGAGTCTACTTCATTTGTTTGCTTGGCTTCGTCATTGGTCATTAAATAGTTGTGACCCCTAGCCATGCCCGCCGCCTTCTCTAACTTCTTAACATGATCATTATTCAAGTCGCGGCATTCCGGCCTCTTGTGCCCCTCTTTACCACAATTAAAGCAAGTGACTTTGGTCGACACCTTGGTGCAATCACGGGCCATGTGTCCTCTTTGATTACAATTATAACTCGTGGGTCCAAAACCCCCGGAAGCACCCTTCTTCACACTATTAACACTTTCGGAGCCTTTCTTGTTCTTTTTATTTGAAAAGTTCGAATAGCTCGAACCTTCAAACTTTCTCTTCGAAAACGTGAAATCGCTTTTCCTTGGAACCTCCGGCTCAAAACCCCTAGCCAATTCGTATAAATCTTCAAATGACTTAGCCATTCCTCAGCTAATCGTACCCTTCAACTCATTACTTAAAGTACGGTAGAAATCTAGCATCAACTTGTGATCATCACCAACGTACTCCGGACAAAAACGAGTCTTTGCCAAGAAGGTAGACTTGTGAGTAACCAAGTCCATTGAACCTTGTCGCAAATGGTGCAACTTGTCTCGGATTTTATCAAGGTCGGAAGAAGTTCGGTATTCTTGGAAAAATTCCTTCTTAAACTCCTCCCATGTCAAGCTCATGCATTGCTCTTCGCCATATAAATTGATTTTATCGTCCCACCACAACTTGCCTTCTTCACGTAACATGCTAGACCCATACCTCGTCTTCTTCTCGGGAGGACACTCCGCGGTACGAAACGCTCCCTCGATATCAGAAATCCAACAAGTGCTTTTCAATGGATCCCTCACCCCATTAAACATCGGAGGTTGAGTATCCTTGAAATTTTTATAGTGGAAGTCCCGCCTTCCACCCCCACCATTACCTTCACCCCCCTTCGCCTCGAGGATAAATGTTTCTAGCCTCTAAAGCCTCCTCTATTGCGGCTTTCATTCGATCATTGATCATTTCGGTCACTTGTCCATCGACCGACTCTTGGAAGACCTTTCGGACGTCGTCAAGAAAATCCTTCTTTAGCCTTTTAAAGATGGCCTTAACCTTGGCAGTGAGTTCAACGTCCTCACTCGTACTTCCGTCATTAGTGTCGTGTCCATTTCTCATCTTCATTCTATAAAATGAAGTAAGTTAAGCAACAAAACGAAAGGACTTAACGCATATGTATATACATATACACCACACTACCCCATCTTGCTCAACAATCGTCGTACATTGCTTGTTTGACATAATTTGAACCCGTAATAATGGTAGCTAATCATTGTTACGCGAGCACATCGCATTAACTCACTAGTACCACGTCTATCTCTCTTGACGATTTCCAATACCACACAAAACATTAGCGCATGATTAGTTCACATAAACCTATGCACTAACCAAAACCCGATTTGACCCAAAGTCCTACAAGTCCCGCATAACGTGCACACAAAAAGTCTAAGTCTAGGCACCTATCTCAAGTCACCTAAATCCCTTAGACCATGCTCTGATACCACTTGAAACAACCTAACACGTATTCCATATGATAAAAATTTTTTTATATATAATACTCATTTACGCGCCATTTAAATATGCAAACCATTCCACAAGCTCCATTCAAACGTACAACAATTTAAATGTTTACAAAAGGCTCGAAGGCCATTACTTAAGTTTAATACAAGTTTGACCTACTACAATGATAGTTTATAATCCAAACGACACTCGAGCATGGTTTGGGGCTAAACTACCCAAAACGTTAGGCCACTTCAAAAGCTATCCCAAAAGCACCCCCTGTCAACACAAACGGGAGACAACTAATCCAACTGTATGCCCTTACCCTTGTCCAAGCTGGAACCTATAAAATGGTAAACAACGAGAGGGTAAGCAATGCTTAGTGAGTGCCACAATTATACATACATATATATAACCAATCCATTTGCAATCACAATACCAAATACCTCATACTAACTTGTAACTCAAATAGCATGTCAACATACCCGTAACACCAACAAGTCTTACATTATCACACCACTTCATTAGCATTTACTCAACTCAACATATATATTTAATATGCTAAACAAATCAACAATCTCAATATGGTTAACCAATAATGCTATGGTGCTACCGGCTCGTGGTTCACACCATACGCTTGAGTCATACTCTTTTATAGTGCTACCGGCTTGTGGTTCACACTCAATGCTACCGGCTCATGGTTCGCATCCTATCCCACACATGTTATGGCACTACCGGCTCGGTGGTTCATACCATAACATTCATAGATAAATACGCTATATACACATACGTATAATTACTCCACTCACCTTGTCACAAGGATGATGATTTAGCACTTTCGAGCTTCAACGCAATGTACCTAAATCATTAAGTGCACATTAAATTTCACAACTAGTGGGATTAACCACAATACTCCCACTTGAGCATTTAATGACCCAATTTGCATTAAATGACTCAACTACTCACAACCGCCCATAAATGGCCAAGACTCGACTTTAATCACTAAGACTAGTGAATTAAAGTCTATTAACTTCAATTAACACAAAACTTAGGGTAATCGATACCCATTTCATCTAATTAGGTCAACTAGTACATTTTGACCCATTTTATATTACTTAGACTCACAATCAAGTCAAACTTACCCATTAACACTTCTTTCATAAATCTTAAAGTGCATTAGTGACTAACAACACCATTTGACACTTACAACCTCAAATCACAAGGCCAAAACCCTAGGTTGTGGCTATTCGGGTTTCATTACAACAACATAACCCAATTTCACCCATTTTACCCTCAAATGGGTCATACAAATCTCAAGTAACCAAAACCCTAGCCATTAACCAATTAGAACTTAAAACATAAAGTTAGAACTTACTAAGACTATCCTCTTGCAGCTAACAACAAGGAGAACAACTTCAATTCTTGCTCCTAGGTTTGATTCACAAATCTTCACCTTCAAATCTCAAGATTAAACTAAGTGGGTTTTGTGTATTGGGAGAGAAATTGGAAAGAAAAAAGGGAAAAGGAAAAGAAATAAATGGATAAGTGGTCGAGATTTAATGCTCCCATCAGATTTACATGTCAAATTACCATTTTGTCCCTTAAAACCCCCTTAAAAGAGCTAAATCCGGAATCTGTCCAGCAGATCTGTCGCGGCGCGACCAAATTCTCGCGGCGCGGCGTTTAAAGGGAAAATGAACCCTTCTTAACCTAACTTATGATCCAGATTCGCTTTATTTGTCGCGTCGCGGCGTGGCATTAGCCTGAGCCTGGTCACTTCGACCATTTAACACAAACCAAAAGTTCAAACAACTAGCACAACTCATTTGCTCTTCCTATGCACAACTAAGTTTCAACCCTAAGTCTCACATGACTCAACGCCATAGCGACACATACATATACTCATACACACACGTATTCACGTATATATATAATTATACATTTACACATAAACTAACACTTTGGCTCATTTAATCGCATAACAGAACAAGTTTTAAGCGTACTAATAATTACGTTTGTACCTTTAAACATGTACGAGAACAACGGGATGTTACACCGTTCGATCAGTAAAATATCCTAGAGAGATAATGGAGAACATGCTAGTTAAAGTTGGTACTTTAGTATTTCCAGAAGATTTTGTTATTCTGGACATGGAAGAAGATTCTCGAGTTCCTTTCATATTAGGAAGACCATTCTTAAACACGGCTAAAGCAATAATAGACGTGTTCGGTAAGAAACTGACCCTGAGTATAGAGGACGAGAGTGTTACCTTTTCTGTTGATAGAGCCATGCAACAACCGCAATCTGCAGATGATACATGTTATTATATTCAAACTATAGATTCACATGCAGAATTGTTAGAAGAATTTCCAGAATTACAAGGAACAGGAGAATGTTCTTTAGGAGAAGGAACTGAACCAACTGATGAAGCTGAAATGTTAGCCGCACTTATTGTGATGACCCGAGAATTTCCAACCAAATTTAAACTTAATCCTTATATGTTTCCGACAGAATAAGCAAAGTTTGTAACGTTGAAGTCTCAAAAACTTTGAACTGTGTTCATGTACACATTTAACCTTTGACGATTCCCGACGATTCACGAACAATTATTTGTAAATAAATATGTATAGCTATAAATGTAAGTAGGTATATGAATGCTATTAATAACTATAAGTATATTGCAATATATAAATAAATGTGTATATGTAAGTATATATAAACAAATGTATATATATAAAAATTTGAAATAATGAAATACAATTTAATCAATTAAAAAAAAATTTAAAGAATGTAAACTAATGAACAAAATAATTAAGTTGCTATGAATCTATATATTTATGAAATCTATATACAAGAAATGGTATATATATATAATTATATAGATATATAACTTATAAATATTCATATTTGATAAAAGATATTATATACATTTTGCATACCTGGTAAATATTGCATCAAATTAATTACAAGTTTAGAAATATAAATGTTATACTAATATTATTATTACTTCCACCATTATTATTAACATTAATATTAATATCACTACTTGTTAAATTATTTTCAATATATATATATATATACTATATAGAAATAAAAGTTAACACATGTAAGGTGTTATAAACACTAATATCATTATTATCATAATTAGTAGTAAAAATTATAACTTTAGTTATTACTACGATTAGTATTATTATTTTAATCAGTATTAATATTATAAAGATAATTATTAATAGTATTATTATTATGTATCAATATTATTATTATTAGTGTAGAAATAATACAAATTATTAGTATAATTATTATTAATATCATTAAGAACATGGTTATAACTATTAGTGTTATCATCCTAAAAATTGATATTAAGTTAATTATGATTAATAACATTATTATTAGGTTATTATTAGTAATAATATTCTGTAATATTATTATTTATTATTAATAGATTTATTTTTATTTAAAATTAGTTTTTATATAAAAACCAATTATTATCTATAAAAAAAATAAAAACTAGTATGGATCAGTTATGGGTAACTATCATACTATATCTAATTGATTCCTACTTTTGATCAAGTACCAATCACGTTCAATTACAGATGAAGTTAAAAGCAGTTACAATTGACATCTATATTATTCTTTGATTTTTATTATTTGTTTCGTCTGCTTGCACTTGTCTGTCGCATCTTTCCACCATAAAACATGTGATTTAGATTGAGATTAGAAAGGAAATCATTCATTTATTCATATCCAGTATCAATTAAATTTATAACAGTTTTTATTTTGGTTGAATTCAACAGAAAGAATTGAAGAAAAACAGGCCCGGTTTCTTTGTACGCATACCTTTATACTCAAATCTTGATTTTCAATGATTTTGAAAAATCTAAAAATGCAGTTACGTTAGGATTTAATTATTCAAACTATCTGCAAATTTATAGCCTTCAATTCCTAAAATTAAGTAAGAATTTCTGAGTCAAAGTTAGTTTTATAAAAAGTCAAACTTTTGTTCATGATCCAAATTCAAGATTTTTGTTATAGATAAAGTTAAATTGATGAATCTGGTAGTTTATACGGATGATTTGAAATGTAATTCGTATTGTAAATTTTGGTCAAAACGATTTCAATCCCTGTATCATTTTTTTTCTTTCTTGAACTCGCGACGAACAACAGACATGTTCTGTTCTTTATTTTTTTTCAATTAATAAACATTAGATATTTAGTTGTTATTGTTACTTTGATGTGTTTGAATTTTTTTTAATGAAATATAAACGTCTGGTCGATTTGATTTCAAGTAGAGAAGAAGAAGAAAAATTGAAACGGATAGATATAGATATAAGATATATTACGGGGTATCATATCAGAAAAGAATACACAGAAGGATGGTTAAGATTGATGATGAGGAACGGGAGGTCTCGGGTTGGAGCCCGGGCGAGGTTGTTTATTTTTTTGGAGCTTGTTTTTAAAGGTAGTATACTTTTATTATTTTTGTTATTATTATTATTACTAATATTATTATTATTATTATTATTATTATTATTATTATTATTATTATTATTATTATTGTTGTTATCAAATATTGTTATTATTATTTATATTATAATTACTAGTATTAGTATTAATAAAAGTATTAGTTACAAATGATTATTACCTTTATCATAATTATAATTACAATTATTATTATTATTGTTATTATTATTATTATTATTATTATTATTATTATTATTATTATTATTATTATTATTATTATTATTATTATTATTATTATTATTATTATTATTATTAATATTATTGTGATTGTTAATATTATTAATAATTGTTGCCAATTAGGTTAATATAAATAATGAGATTAATACTAATATCATTTTTGTTAATACTAATTAATATCACTAAGTACTATTATTATTATTATTATTATTATTATTATTATTATTATTATTATTATTATTATTATTATTATTATTATTATTGGTACAAGTATTATTATTATTATTAAGGTTATTATTATAAATTATTGTTATTAGTACTAAATAATATAGTTAATATTGTTATTATTACTAATATGTATTAATTATCAATTATCATTATAATTATCATAATCATAGTTATAATTAAAAACATTGTTATTACTATTATTATTATCGTAATTATTATGCTAACAGAAATACTATATAATTATTAAAACTATTAATCTAACTAGTAATAGCAGCAGAAGTATCATTTTTATAATTAAAATTATTATCAATATTATCATTATTATTATTAGTATTATTGTTATTAGTATTATCATTAAGTTAACAAACAAAAGATATTTATAAAATAAATAAAAAATATATATACATACATATTTAATACAAAAACTATATAAATATGATTATTTACTTTATATATATATATATATATATATATACATATATATATATATATATATATATATATATACATATATATATATATATACATATATATATATATATATATATATAAAATGATACATACAGGCTACTAACAAAGATTAAATCACTAATAATAATAAATACATATATATTTATTCGATTACAATTATGTATATTAATAAATATACCAATGATATAGGTTCGTGAATCCGAGGCCAACCCTACTTTTGTTCAATGTCGTCATATGTATTTTTAATACAAAATACATTAGGTGAGTTTCATTTGCCTTTTTACCCTTTATATTTTTGGGCTGAGAATACATGCCCAATTTTTATAAATGTTTTACGAAATAGACACAAGTACGTGAAACTACATTCTATGGTTGAATTATAGAAATCGAATATGCCCCTTTTTAATAAGTCTGGTAATCTAAGAATTAGGGAACATACACCCTAATTAACGCGAATCCTAAAGATAGATCTATCGGGCCCAACAAGCCCCATCTAAAGTACCAGATGTTTTAGTACTTCGAAATTTATATCATGTTCGAAAGAGGATCCCGGAATGATGGGAATATTCTTATATGCATATTGTGAATGTCGATTACCAGGTGTTCAATCCATATGAATGATATTTTTGTCTCTATGCATGGGACGTATGTTTATGAGAAATGGAAATATAAAATCTTGTGGTCTATTAAATTTATGAAATGATTATTTATGTTAAACTAATGAACTCACCAACCTTTTGGTTGACACTTTAAAGCATGTTCATTCTCAGGTACGAAAGAAATCTTCCGCTGTGCATTTGCTCATCTTAGAGATATTACTTGGAGTCATTCATGACATATTTCAAAAGACGTTGCATTCGAGTCGTTGAGTTTATCAAGATTATTATTAAGTCAATTATAGTAAGATATATTACGAAATGGTATGCATGTTGTCAACTTTCGATGAAATGAAAGATTGTCTTTTCAAAAACGAATGCAATGTTGGTAAAATGTATCATATAGAGGTCAAGTACCTCGCGATGTAATCAACTGTTGTGAATCATTTATAATCGATATGGACTTCGTCCGGATGGATTAGGACGGGTCTTCACAGTTGGTATCAGAGCGGTGGTCTTAGTGAACTGGGTCTGCATTAGTGTGTCTAACTGATAAGTCGTTAAGATGCATTAGTGAGTCTGGACTTCGACCGTGTCTGCATGTCAAAAGTTTTGCTTATCATTTTTGTCGGAAATTGTATGCTTATCATCCTTAGTAAATTACCTGCTTATTATTCTAAGTCTAGACACATCTTATTGCATTGACTGCATGAATAGTGTATAGACAAAATTCATATCTTAGCGTATCTACTAATTCATATCTTAGTTTATCTGCTATTGTTACCTTTGCCTGACAGATTCCGTAGATTCTTCCGTAACTTACGGGATTTTAGTATTATATATGCATATATAAATTATGTATTGCAGGGTACTAATCTACATCCTATAATCTATTTCTTATTGAAAATCCATCATCTGATCGTACGAGATAAATCCCTCAACCAGTTCGAATTCCTCGGATTCCGATAGCTATTCCGATATGGAGTTTCACTTATCAGCGTCACCAGAATGAATCAACCAATCAGTCACCCCTAATTCATCTGATGGGTTCGTAGTCGAATTAATCAATGGAGACGCAAAGAAGGCGATCCCTTCCACCAACCGAATTTACCTCTTGGCGATGAACCTGAAACACTTACCGACGAACCTGTTCGAAACACCAATTTCTATCTCAGAGTATCTCACCACAACTATATCATAACTCAGATTCTAAACCTTATTCATCCGCTCATTCTGATCAACAATCATCCCGGATAATAGAAAAAGTCAACGAATTTTGCACTCGTGTAATCAATTTGGAGAATATAGTGCAAAATTTACCAGCTTCAGCAACATCACCGGCACCAACAGTACCCCAACATCAATACCAGTACCACCAACAACCCAAGTTTCAACATCATGCGCCTCAACATCTCATTCCGTACCTCGAGTATAAACATCGTTCTACGTATCGTTCTACATCAATTATCTTCTTTCAGTATGGCGATTATGTAATCTCTAATGTTTTAGAGATTATATATTCTTGTTCTAACAATAAATCAAATGAGATTAATATCATATTAACTCATTAAATCTATGATTACATCTGAAGAAAATATATATGTATATATGTTTTCATAAAGATTGTAATTAAAAATTCTTTTGTATAAACTGTTAATGATGAAAATATTTTAACGGGTAGGTAATACTCGAGGAATATTCAGATCTCACATTAATAAATTACACTATACATTCTTCGAAGCTGATTCAATAGTCATTTACTATCCTAGTTACAACCACCGAATTACGTATCCTTTCACCAAAGAATAACTATTTTCATTCAAATTCAATTTCATATTTGGATTTTGATCTATCAGAATCCAACAAGTGGCATAATGAAGAAATAATGAACACAATAAAAATTGATTAGAAACAGACTAATTAACAATATGAAATTTTGTTAAGAAACCACACTAACAAGATCCTAGCTAACTGTTCCTAGCTAACTGTTAATTCCGTATTACATTTTATTTTATCGCAATTTAATTATTTATCGCAGTTTATTTATCGCAATTTATATTCTAGCAATTTTATTTATCGTCATTTAATTTCTGTATTTATTTTACGCACTTTAAATATCGGGACACGTATACAAGGTTTGGACATATCATATCAACGCATTTATATATATTATTTGGAATAACCATAGACACTCTATATGCAGTAATGATCGAGTTTTCTATACAGGGTTGAGGTTTATTCTACAATAATATATATAATTTGAGTTGTGATCGAGTCTGAGACGTATACGGGTCACGACACGTATTAATTAATTCGAATATTGTATATTAAACTATATATGAATTATTGGACTGTTACTGTGGACTATCGACTGTGGACTAATAACATTGGACAATTAAAAGGAATTAAAATATTGATTATAACATATGAAACTAAATATTCTTCAAGTTTGCCACTTGATTTCATCTTAAACTTCGTTTGTATCTCGACAATTACAATCTGCATTCAAACCTTTCATGATTCTTGAAAACATCTCAAACGAGAGGATGAACCAACCGCACTTCATCTACGGGAGAAAAGATTGATGCATTTAGTTATGCATTTGAAAAAAAAAAAACTCTCGAAAACTGAGTAACATTTAACACGTAGTTGTGCTAATTCCTTTAGTGTTATTATTACCCAAAATAACTTGGTAATTCCTTTCAAAGTAGCAAATTTTGTCACAGCTCCAGCAAATCAACTTCGACTTTTCGTTCGAAACTACCTTATTATCACCTTGATTTATATGTATGCTCTTTTATTGTTACCGGGGAACCTTTTATATTCCACCATATTACCGTCAGTGTTTAATCATCTAAAAACACAATTCTCTTGAAATCACCTCGGATCGATAACCAATGATTCAGATATGGTAGCAGTAAATGTAGAGGAATCGGCAATCAGTACTTTGAAAACTCACAGCGTATCTACATCAACAGTTATATGTATAACATTTATCTCTTAGAATAATGACCTTCCATTCTGAAATTTTGAAAAGCACCCAGCCTACGAATTAATATATTGAACTTTGAAAAAGCTGAATGAAGCAGCAGAAACTGTATATAACCGTACCTTAATTGTCGGAAGTTTGATGATAGAGAATAGTACGTTGGAAAAGCTCAGAAAAATTGGAACTGGGAAACGAATTGAGATAACCACGAAGGAGACCAAGGACAAATACAAGGACCAAACCCTATATTCAAAGAATCCAGGTAATTCTGGATCCAATGAAACCTTCAACGAATATCTTGCTCTATATTCATGTTAAAATCTTGCGAAAAATCTTCCTCATCAACCATCGAACTTAGAAATTCCTAAATATCATCATAAATATCTTCGATATTTCTGAAGATATTTTCATAAATATTCTCGTCCGAAATTATTTATCTCTTCGTGCTATCAGTATTACATCATATAGAAACTATTAGTTTCTATATTCTGTAAACTTTCGAGCTTAAAAAAAAATATGAATGTTATTGAAGTAATGTTGGGAACTGATGCATGAGTTAGTATAATATAATGACACTTGATCAACGTGATTATATTACAGTAAGTCATGCTGAGTTTCTAATTGGACGTGATGATTCACAGATCATAACGTCATCATGTGCCATGTTACATAACTCTTTCATTCTACTTAACTCCTGAACAAATCAAGAAAATGTATTCATGATGGTTCTATCTTCCGTGATGCTGATAAAATTAAAAATCAAATCGTGTTATCACGTTCCTTCCTGCTTAGAACACTATAATCATTCGAAACTCTATATCTACAAATTCTGGACCATTATTCGCTTGACTTGAAGTCGGGAGGAGAAAACAAAAGCATAGAACTTTGAAATATAAGGGAAGATATAAAGCCCAACAACAACTCAGAAACTACAAACTGTGTATATCAATAATTATCACAACATAAAGACACGGGAGAATTAAAAACACTATAACCCCAATAGCGAAGTAGAAGAAAACAGATTCCTCCGGTGGAAGTTGGAAAAGGAATGATTGTTGCGATAATAAGAATAAGGACAAGGATTGGAGCTGGATTAAGCATTTTCACAATCTTTTGGAAGCATGAACTAAGAAAGAAAGTATAGGAATGGTGAGAACAATGAAATAGATGAGCTTAATTTATAATGAAAATATTAGACAGAGTAATCGAGGCAGATCACCGTATTTAATTATAGAGATCTTAATTTCCTTATTCGCCGAAGAATCAAATCTTTTAGATTTCGAAGATTTTCTTTAAATTCTTTGAAATACGGAATTCAACCAAGACAACGGCAAAAGCTAAGACGCACCTTATTTTTTTCTAAATTCAACCATGACTAGTGGAAAGTTATGATGAAACCTGTTTACCTCATTTCACTCTTTTGTGATAACTTCACTCATACGCTTCGTGTACTCAAATCGTTTTATCTATATTAACCAATAATGATAAAACTCTATTTTGTCAGCTCATATTCGTCAGAAAAACATTCTTATTGTTAGCCATGACGACCACACTCAAATTTCGGGACGAAATTTCTTTAACGGGTAGGTACTGTGATGACCCGAGAATTTCTGACCAAATTTAAACTTAATCCTTATATGTTTCTGAAACGATAAGCAGAGTTTGTAACGTTGAAGTCTCAAAAACTTTGAACTGTGTTCATGTATACATTTAACCTTTGACGATTCCCGACGATTCACGAACAATTATTTGTAAATAAATATGTATAGCTATAAATGTAGGTAGGTATATGAATGCTATTAATAACTATAAGTATATTGTAATATATAAATAACTGTGTATATGTAAGTATATATAAACAAATGTATATATATAAAAATTTAAAATAATGAAATACAATTTAATCAATTAAAAAAAATTAAAGAATGTAAACTAATGAACAAAATAATTAAGTTGCTATGAATCTATATATTTATGAAATCTATATACAAGTAATGGTATATATATATATAATTATATAGATATATAACTTATAAATATTCATATTTGATAAAAGATATTATATACATTTTGCATACTTGTTAAATATTACATCAAATTAATTACAAGTTTAGAAATATAAATTTTATACTAATATTATTATTACTTCCACTATTATTATTAACATTAATATTAATATCACTACTTGTTAAATTATTTTCAATATATATATACTATATAGATATAAAAGTTAACACATGTAAGGTGTTATAAACACTAATATCATTATTATCATAATTAGTGGTAAAAATTATAACTTTAGTTATTACTACGATTAGTATTATTATTTTAATCAGTATTAATATTATAAAGATAATTATTAATAGTATTATTATTATGTATCAATATTATTATTATTAGTGTAGAAATAATACAAATTATTAGTATAATTATTATTAATATCATTAAGAACATGGTTATAACTATTAGTGTTATCATCCTAAAAATTGATATTAAGTTAATTATGATTAATAACATTATTATTAGGTTATTATTAGTAATAATATTCTGTAATATTATTATTTATTATTAATAGATTTATTTTTATTTAAAATTAGTTTTTATATAAAAACCAATTATTATCTATAAAAAAAATAAAAACTAGTATGGATCAGTTATGGGTAACTATCATACTATATCTAATTGATTCCTACTTTTGATCAAGTACCAATCACGTTCAATTACAGATGAAGTTAAAAGCAGTTACAATTGACATCTATATTATTCTTTTATTTTTATTATTTGTTTCGTCTGCTTGCACTTGTCTGTCGCATCTTTCCACCATAAAACATGGGATTTAGATTGAGATTAGAAAGGAAATCATTCATTTATTCTTATCCAGTATCAATTAAATTTATAACAGTTTTTATTTTGGTTGAATTCAATAGAAAGAATTGAAGAAAAACAGGTCCGGTTTCTTTGTACGCATACCTTTATACTCAAATCTTGATTTTCAATGATTTTGAAAAATCTAAAAACACAGTTACGTTAGGATTTAATTATTCAAACTATCTGCAAATTTATAGACTTCAATTCCTAAAATTAAGTAAGAATTTCTGAGTCAAAGTTAGTTTTATAAAAAGTTAAACTTTTGTTCATGATCCAAATTCAAGATTTTTGTTATAGATAAAGTTAAATTGACGAATCTGGTAGTTTATACGGATGATTTGAAATGTAATTCGTATTGTAAATTTTGGTCAAAACGATTTCAATCCCTGTATCATTTTTTTTCTTTCTTGAACTCGCGACGAACAACAGACAGGTTCTGTTCTTTATTTTTTTTTCAATTAATAAACATTAGATATTTAGTTGTTATTGTTACTTTGATGTGTTTGAATTTTTTTTAATGAAATATAAACGTCTGGTCGATTTGATTTCAAGTAGAGAAGAAGAAGAAAAATTGAAACGAATAGATATAGATATAAAATATATTACGGGGTATCATATCAGAAAAGAATACATAGAAGGATGGTTAAGATTGATGATGGGGAACGGGAGGTCTCGGGTTCGAGCCCGGGCAAGGGTGTTTATTTTTTTGGAGCTTGTTTTTAAAGGTAGTATACTTTTATTATTTTTGTTATTATTATTATTACTAATATTATTATTATTATTATTGTTGTTGTTATCAAATATTGTTATTATTATTTATATTATAATTACTAGTATTAGTATTAATAAAAGTATTATTTACAAATGATTATTACCTTTATCATAATTATAATTACAATTATTATTATTATTATTATTATTATTATTATTATTATTATTATTATTATTATTATTATTATTATTATTATTATTATTATTATTATTATTATTATTATTATTATTATTATTATTATTATTATTATTATTATTATTATTATTATTAATGTTATTGTGATTGTTAATATTATTAATAATTGTTGCCAATTAGGTTAATATAAATAATGGGATTAATACTAATATCATTTTTGTTAATACTAATTAATATCACTAAGTACTATTATTATTATTATTATTATTATTATTATTATTATTATTATTATTATTATTATTATTATTATTATTATTATTATTATTATTATTATTAATATTGGTACAAGTATTATTATTATTTTTAAGGTTATTATTATAAATTATTGTTATTGTTATTAGTACTAAATAATATAGTTAATATTGTTATTATTACTAATATGTATTAATTATCAATTATCATTATAATTATCATAATCATAGTTATAATTAAAAACATTGTTATTACTATTATTATTATCGTAATTATTATGCTAACAGAAATACTATATAATTATTAAAACTATTAATCTAACTAGTAATAGCAGCAGAAGTATCATTTTTATAATTAAAATTATTATCAATATTATCATCATTATTATTAGTATTATTGTTATTAGTATTATCATTAAGTTAACAAACAAAAGATATTTATAAAATAAATAAAAAATATATATACATACATATTTAATACAAAAACTATATAAATATGATTATTTACTTTATATATATATATATATATATATATATAAAATGATACATACAGGCTACTAACAAAGATTAAATCACTAATAATAATAAATACATATATATTTGTTCGATTACAATTATGTATATTAATAAATATACCAATGATATAGGTTCGTGAATCCGAGGCCAACCCTACTTTTGTTCAATGTCGTCATATGTATTTTTACTACAAAATACATTAGGTGAATTTCATTTGCCTTTTTACCCTTTATATTTTTGGGCTGAGAATACATGCGCAATTTTTATAAATATTTTACGAAATAGACACAAGTACGTGAAACTACATTCTATGGTTGAATTATCGAAATCGAATATGCCCCTTTTTAATAAGTCTGGTAATCTAAGAATTAGGGAACATACACCCTAATTGACGCGAATCCTAAAGATAGATCTATCGGGCCCAACAAGCCCCATCCAAAGTATCGGATGCTTTAGTACTTCGAAATTTATATCATGTCGGAAGGAGGATCCCGGAATGATGGGGATATTCTTATATGCATATTGTGAATGTCGATTACCAGGTGTTCAATCCATATGAATGATATATTTGTCTCTATGCATGGGACGTATGTTTATGAGAAATGAAAATATGAAATCTTGTGGTCTATTAAATTTATGAAATGATTATTTATGTTAAACTAATGAACTCACCAACCTTTTGGTTGACACTTTAAAGCATGTTCATTCTCAGGTACGAAAGAAATCTTCCGCTGTGCATTTGCTCATCTTAGAGATAGTACTTGGAGTCATTCATGACATATTTCAAAAGACGTTGCATTCGAGTCGTTGAGTTTATCAAGATTATTATTAAGTCAATTATAGTAAGATATATTACAAAATGGTATGCATGTTGTCAACTTTCGATGAAATGAAAGATTGTCTTTTCAAAAACGAATGTAATGTTGGTAAAATGTATCATCTAGAGGTCAAGTACCTCGCGATGTAATCAACTGCTGTGAATCGTTTATAATCGATATGGACTTCGTCCGGATGGATTAGGACGGGTCTTCACACTTATGGCTAATGAATACGAACCAACAACAGAAGAAATTCAAATGCTAAAAGAAGAAGACAGATATCGATATAAATCGTCGATAGAAGAACCACCGATATTAGAGTTAAAGCCACTTCCAAACCATTTGGAATATGCTTATTTACATGGTGAATCTGAATTACCTGTAATAATATCGTCTTCTTTTACGGAAAATGAAAAATTTCAACTCATTTCGGTGCTAAAAGCTCATAAACCAGCTATTGCATGGAAGATTCATGAAATTAAAGGCATAAGTCCTTCGTATTGCACACATAAAATCCTTATGGAAGAAGGCCATAAAACCTATGTTCAACGCCAACGAAGACTAAATCCAAATATGTAAGATGTTGTTAAGAAAGAAATTATTAAACTACTAGATGCAGGTTTAATTTATCCAATCTCTGATAGTTCATGGGTAAGCCCAGTTCAATGCATACCTAAGAAGGGTGGCATGACTGTCATCACAAATGAAAAAAATGAGCTTATTCCTACTATGACTGATAACAGGATGGCGTGTCTGTATAGATTTTGATCAAATGTTGGAAAGATTAGCCAGAAACAGTTACTATTATTTTCTTGACGGTTTCTTCGGATACTTTCAAATTCCAATAGCACCCGAGGACCAAGAGAAAACCACGTTCACGTGCCCTTATGGTACTTTTGCTTATAAACGCATGCCTTTTGGACTTTGCAATGCCCCTGCAACCTTTCAAAGGTGCATGATGGAAATTTTTCACGACATGATAGAAGAATGCATGGAAGTTTTCATGGACGACTTTTCAGTCTTCGGTGATACTTTTGAAACATGTCTAGTTAATCTTGAACGAATGCTTATTAGATGCGAGCAATCAAATCTAGTTCTTAATTGGGAGAAATGCCATTTCATGGTTAGAGAAGACATCGTTCTTGGTCATAAAATTTCAAAGGAAGGAATTGAAGTGGATAGAGCTAAAGTAGATGTAATTGCTAAACTTCCACATCCCACCAATGTTAGAGGAGTTAGGAGTTTTCTAGGGCATGCCGGTTTTTATCGACGTTTCATAAAAGATTTTTCTAAAATTGCCACTCCTATGAATTAACTCTTAGAAAAGGATGCTCCATTCATCTTTTCAGATGAATGCATCAAATCTTTTAATATTCTTAAAGAAAAACTCACTAATGCGCCGATCATGATAACTCCAAATTGGAATCTACCATTTGAACTTATGTGCGATGCAAGTGATTTTGCAATGGGAGCCATTTTAGGACAAAGGATTGAAAAATGATTTCAACCTATTTATTACTCTAGTAAGACGTTACAAGGAGCACAAACGAATTACACAACTACTGAAAAAGAACTCCTTGCTATTGTCTTTGCTTTTGACAAATTTCGTTCATATCTCCATTCTAGCAAAAACGGTGGTCTATACCAACCATTCTGCTCTTAGATACCTATTTTCAAAACAAGATGCTAAACCACGATTAATCCATTGGATCTTACTCTTACAAGAGTTCGATATTGAAATCCGAGACAAAATGGGAGCAAAAAATCTCGCAGCTGATCATCTTTCTCGTCTTGAAAATCCCGAATTAGAAGTTCTAAATGAATCGCCTATACAAGATAACTTTCCTGATGAATATCTTTTGAAGATCGATTATAATGAAATTTCATGGTTTGCAGACTATGTAAACTGTTTAGTATGTGGATTCCTTGAAAAAGGGTTGTCGTACCAAAAACGAAAGAAATTCTTTAGTGATATAAAACACTATTTCTGGGAAGATCCACATTTGTTTAAAAGTTGTCCCGATGGAATAATACGCTGATGCGTATTCGGAGATGAAGCTATTCAAATCTTAAACCATTGTCACACAGGACCAACAGGAGGGCATTATAGGCCTCAACTCACAACAAAAAAAGTTTACGATGCTGGATTCTATTGGCCTACAATTTTCAAAGACGCACACCTTCTTTGTAAATCCTGTGATGCTTGTCAAAGGGCCGAAAAAATAAGTCAACTTGATGAAATGCCACAAAATGTCATTCAAGTATGTGAAATATTTGACGTTTGGGGTATTGACTTTATGGGTCCATTTCCAAAATCTCAGAATAATCTCCACATTCTCGTTGCCATTGATTATGTATCTAAATGGGCGGAAGCACAAGCTCTCTCAACTAACGATGCACGAGTTGTAGTCAACTTCTTAAAACGTCTTTTTGCTAGGTTCGGAACACCGAAAGCTTTAATAAGTGATCGGGGTACTCATTTTTGTAATAATCAACTTGAGAAAGTTCTCAAAAGATATGGAGTAACTCATAAAATCTCAATCACTTATCATCCACAAACAAGTGGACAAGTTGAAAATACCAACCGAGCTTTAAAACGTATTCTAGAGAAAACCGTAGGATCAAATCCAAAGGAATGGTCCATGAAATTGGAGGATGCACTCTGGGCTTTTAGAACAGCCTACAAAACTCCAATTAGAACCACACCTTTTAAACTTTTTTACGGAAAAGCATGTCATCTTCCAGTAGAAATTGAGCACAAAGCATTTTGGGCTTTGAAGACATGTAATCTTGATTTACATGAAGCCAGACGTCTACGGTTAAGTCAACTAAACGAATTAGAAGAATTGAGACATGAAGCATACAAAAATTAGTTAATCTATAAGGAAAGAATGAAGAAATGGCATGATAAAAGAATCAGAAGTTCAAAACAATTTAAGGAAGGAGACAGAGTCCTTCTTTTCAATTCACGATTCAAGCTATTTCCTGGAAAATTGAAATCAAGATGGTCTGGACCATTCATAGTCAAAAGAGTTTTCCCATATGGAACAATAGAGTTGATAAATTCAAATGGGATTGAATTTAAAGTTAATGGTCACAGAGTTAAACATTACATAGATAATCCAATGAAAGTTGAAGATGAAGTTAATCACAATTTCGACACCACAGCTAACTAAGTGTGGGGAGAATCAAGTCTTTTTAAGGATAATATATATTTCTGTTAGAGTTAGATTTTCTATTTTCGTGTAGTTCTCGAGAATGGAATCTGAATGGTCTTTCCCTAGCAGACCCTAAAGAACTAGTCTTCTCCCTCCATTCTGAATTTTTATTTCTTTTAGGTTTTACGAGATGAAGAATTCCTTTGATCTGAACCATGGTCTAATGCTACACGCTATGATTACTAAACGTAATAATGACACACTTCCGAGTGAACTGGTATCCTTCATAAGAGGCAAAATGGACGAAGTGAAGAAAAAACTCAGGAAAAATCATCATAAGATACATTTTGGTAAAGGAAAATCAAAATCCGCAACAAAAAGAAGAGGACGACAACTTGAAAGATGTCATGAATGCGGAAAATGGTCACAAGAAGGTAAATGTTCGAACAATCAAACATATTCAAATACCGAACTTGTTACTCTACGCAAAGAAGGACCGTTCATATGTTTAGAAGAAAAGTTATTGAAGAATCGAGGTTACGCTTATGTAGCTATGGAAAACCAAATCACACGACTCTCCTATGAGTCGGCTAAAGCAGGTCTCTGAGAATTCTTTCTCATAGGTAAGTATGTACAATTTTTATTTTATTTTATTGCTTTTAACCTTTTGATAATAAACGCTGAATCGTTCGCTATAAAGTATTAAATTGATATTCAATAAAATTAGGTATGCGAAACCGAAATTATTGATATCATACAAAATTTATTACATCACTGCGAAATTTACCATTTATTCTTAAGGTATAAATATCTTTAATTAATCAATCCAAAATATTTCAGAAATTCGTCAGGAGTAAAACTAGGTAATATAGCCGAAATTACTTTACCCAAAAAGAGGGGCGTATATTTTTGATAATATTTGATTGATTAAAGTGGGATAAAAGACCAAAAATATTTTTCATTTTAATTTTTACCTTGTTTTTAAAATTAATATATAAATATTAAATTATTATTGTAAATTTTTAAAATCAATATATTTAAGTTTTTAAATATTTTAAAAATTAATATTTTCAATATAAGTTTGTAAAATTAATGTATAAAAATAATATTAATATGAATTTTCAATTTTATGCATTTTAAATTTAAGTTTGGTGTGAATTTAAAAACAAAAATTTACTTTATTTAATTAAGTTAAAAATTTGATATTTAAAATTCATCGTGAGTTGAAGACTAGGTCGTTGAACCGAAATTGCTTTACCCGAGGGCGGGACGAGAAATTTTGTTATCATTATTTTTAATCTTATTAATTTATGCCAAAAATATTTAAAAAACCCAAAAATCTTTGCTTTTAAAACAGACGCTATAAAATGACAAATTTTAAAATTTTATCGAGGGACGGACTAGGTAAACGTACCGAAACAACCTCGTCCTAAATGAAAAGGAAAACAAAATTTTAAATTTAATTAATTATTTTATTATTAAATATTTTATAAAAAGAAAAAGAAATCCGCACTCGCGGAGTTTTTGTGGTACCCACATTCGCACTCGCGGAGTTTGAAAATCCCAGACCACTTTAACTGGTCGAGACAGACCAGTCCCCAACACACACACACAAAATTCTGCGAAAAACACACACAAAACACTCTAAAAATTGCGATTTTTCACCGTTAATCATCAATTTTTTTTTGCTAAAATCATGTTGAGAAGGATCCTACCAAGAAGTTACTCAAGGAGATCGGTAATTTCTACATCTAAACACTCTTTAATTCGGATTTTTAGTATTCTTGAATAAATTTACACCTAATTTGATTTTGATGATTTCTAGTTTAATTATGCTTAAATTGTTTGTGTATTATGCTTGTATAACCTAGATTGATGCTATTTAACATGATTAGAAGCCTTAAACTTCAAATTTTGAGTAATCTAGGGTTTGTGTTCTTGAGCAAAATTGGGGTCTTTTGATATAAACGGGTTATGGCTGAATTTTGTTGTTAGTTTACACTAAATCGAGTAGTGTAACATGTTTAGGTTGCTAAATGATCAAAACTTTGATCCTAAACATGATTTTTGAATATTAAAGTGGACTTTTTGAGTCAAAAATGCATGAACTAGATTTAATTAATATGAATGCCATTTGGAACTCGTTTAATTGCTATAATGGTTATTTTTGACATGATTTAGAAGATGAATGCTAAGGAACATTGTATACATTTTCATATATGTTTATTTGTAAAAGTGTAGATTTGTTAATATTGTGAAAATGCGTATAAAGTTTAATATGGATTAAACATGTCATTATAATTGTTTTGATTTATGATTTTGCTAACACTAATACATATTTGGATGCACAAAAATTGTGTTTAATATGTTTTGCAGACTGAAAGGGGTGAATCTTCATCCGCATCCCAGGCTCACAATGCTCCTCCTGAGAATGCAGAAGAACAGGAGATTAACAACCAATATAGACAAAATCTACCGCATCAATTCATTTCATATTCAAATATAGAATTGGCAGATTTACACCCTAATTTAAGGTTTGACAGACATTGGATAGATTATCTAAAATATCAGAGGAACTTGCACACCCTTCAGTCTAATGTTGTTGAAGTACCCAGGGTAATAGATTAGGAACCGTTAAAAATAGTAGGATTGGCCGATCCAATCAGAGAATTACTTACACAAAGGTATGGTAATTCTACTTTTAATGATTGGGAACGTTTGTTCAATATACATAGGCGTGTATATAGAGAATGGTGTGTGGAATTATTATGTAGTGTTGAAATAAATGATCGGGTAGCTACCTTAACCGATCGGAGTTTTATTAGATTTTTATTAGGAGGTGTGATGCGCCATATGTCTCTACTAGACATGGCTCAGGCTTTGTGTATATATACGCCTGAGGACCTAGCATCTACTGATTGTCAAAGGTTGATAGTTAATGGTAGGAGGGTTGATGAAAATTTTGATATGAATGGAATATGGACTAGAATGACTAGCCATAACCGATTTCGTGAGGGGAATAACTCTTATACTGATATTGATAGAGCTGAGCTAAGAGTAATCCATAGGTTCTTAGCAAACTCCATTACACAGCGAGGTAGGACCAAAGAGAAGGTAAATGAGAATGATTTATTTTATCTCATGTGTATTCGAGACGCACAGAGCGCTGTGAGTATACCTTATTGTGTGGGTTATTATTTATCGGCTATGGTTAGGAGTATACGGCCTAATAGTGTAATAGGAGGTGGTATCTTTGTTACTTTAATTGCTGAGTATCTCGGTGTTGATAGAAGTCAAGGGGGATTAATAATTGCAGCACAAGAACCCCGTGATACAATTGGTTTGAAAGTATATCATGGTGCTAAGGTTTTAAAGAAACGACATAACGCTGCAGCACCATATGATGGCAATCATCCACAGGTCAAAAGAGATCAGCAGCAAGGTAATGCGGGAGGGGGGGAATCAGATGACAGAAATGCAAATTTTTATGGCTCAACATAAGTATGAAATGGCTAGACAACGAGCATTTCAAGATTGGCAGTATCGTCAAAACCAAATCATAAGTCATTGTACATACATAAATACAAACTACATTCCTACTCCAATGCCCGTATTTCCTCCCTGGACTATACAGACCTGACCACCGTACCCTACATATGACCCAGCTCAAGCATTCTACAGCACATATGTAACAGACTGAAATCGGGGTTAGAAGTAAGATTACTTAATTACCCTTAGGTTTACATTTGTGGTTAAAATATTCTTTTATTTTAATAATATGTTTATTATTAATTGAATATGTGGTTAAGACCAGTTTGTGACAAGAGTCACAGAGATGGTTTGTTTGTTAAATTTGGACTCCGTTAGGGTTGCCAAATTAAGTGCGAAAGATATCAGATAACTGATAAATACCCGTGTGTTGTGGGGTATGAGTTTTAATACCATCTTAATAGTGTAAACTGCTTCCTTCTTCTCATTTCTAGATAATTCTTAAAACTAGTACGTACAAAACTCTTTCACTCTCAAACCCTAATCTAATCCAAGCCACAAATTGAATTAAGAGGCTTTAGGATCTGAATCTTATCATCCTTGTGATCATTTATCCAGGTTTGTTTGCTTAGATTCGTGATTTAATTCTTATAGAAATGGGTTTGGGTATAAAGTGGGTTTTTGATGAAATTAAGCTTGAATCTTCATGATTTGTGTTTGTTATGTTTAATTGATGTTAGAAATAGTTGCTATATAGTTTATATGATCTAATTATGCTGTGAATTGAGCAAGAACTTGTTAAAAATGATGAATTGTGTGTTAGAACTTGAGTTTATGTTAAAGTGTGTATTTTAGGATGAATTAATCCCAAATCTTGATTGTAGATGCTAGATTTTGATGTTTATAGTTGGGAAAAGTGTTTATGTATGATTGGTATGTTTCTTTATGCTTGAATTTGGACTATAAACCTTGAAATCGAGTTTTTTTGGCTTAAAATCACCAAATCAGCGAAGCTGGTGGTGAAGAAGAAGCTGCTCGAAAAACTCGCTCGAAAACAGTGTTCGAGACTCGCTCGAAAACAGTGCTCGAGAACCTTTTGCTCGAAAACATATTATATCTCAAAAAACTCGAGTTGCTCGAGAACCTCCTGCTCGAAAAACTCGAGTTGCTCGAGAACCTTCTCCTCGATAAACTCGAATATGTTCGAAAACTCGAATTCGCTTGAAAAACTCGAATTTGCTCAAGAACCCCATGTTGCTCGAAAACCTTGCCTGTTATGTGAATATTTTCCGTTCAATGTAAAGTTGTGTATTAATACTTGGATATAATACTAACTTGAGATATTATGTGATGATTCACAGGTGATAAACAAAAAGGTGAAGGCTCAGAAAGATTAGACCTCTGAGAACCTTCAGCTACTGGTAATCGGTGAGTGGGTCTATCTCCGGATAGAGTATTAAGTAGCTGACACGCTACTTGTTCAGACTCTTTATTACTATATTTATGTTCAGTACGATTACCATGCGTAGTTAGATATTGCCATACTAGTTAGGACGATTGCATGACTATTTATCTGTGATCTTATGTGCACACTGTTAGTTTGACACCAACCGAGGCAGCAAGGTTGGGAACCCTCTGAGGCAGCAAGGCAGGGTTGATGTGAGGTCGACAGTGGTAGCCTGGTCGGGTCATGAGTTACTGATTGTTCAGTATAGCATTGAAGGACGCATGTGTTGCGTCTGGACGGTTATGCAGTGAAATCAGTAAAGCGGACTATCGGTAGACTATAGCTTGATCAACTACGTCGTGTGCTCGTACAAGCCGCCGATCCTCATATTGTCAGTTATTGTATGCTAGTTCAGGACGTTAGCATAACTGTGACCCTTGCATGCTCACTTACTTATGCTTAGTCTGTTAGATAGTATCCATTCACTTAGCTGTGTGCTAATTTCCCCCACATTTCCACCCCTTGTAGGTTTAGGTACTGCTGGTTAGGATGGGTGTTGCTGTTGGGTTGAAGACATGTTTGACTACGTGCCTAACTCTGATGTTTTCTGGTTTTATAATGTTTCACGTAACACCAATGTTTTGAAATATTGTAATAACATTAACTAAGCTAAATTGATAACTATGGTTTGTAAATGTTATCTAAGGGTATTTATGCAATTCAGTCTTCCGCTGTGATATATAAAAAAAAAAAAATCAGGGTGTTACAAGTTGGTATCAGAGCGTGGTTTAGCAGCAAGTACGTGCGCGTATTTGTTCCTAAACCCTGAGTTAAGTCAAACATGTCTGTGGGGTGGGGTTAAGTGAATGTAGGATACGTGTGTGTGTTAGTTGTGTCTGAACTAACGGTTATCCACTAAGCTTTTGTGTAAGCTGTTTTGTAGAACAGGTATGGCAGAACAAGATAAAAATTCAACTGACCCCAATGCCCCTAGAACGTCTTTAGCTTCAAATGAAGGACATGTGCTAGATAAAGGTCCGCAGGAACAAATAATGGAATTACAAAGTCAACTACAAAAGGCTCTAAATCGAATTCACAGATTGGAACAGCAACAAGTTCAAGAGAACTCGAGTATTAGTGTCCCCAATCAGATTACTCCGACAGTGATAAATGGATACTTCAGTTCACCAAACATGTATCAGCAAATCGGGAATGCTCTTAAACAGCCGATGTTGCCACCACAATATTCCTTTTCTCAATAGAATCAATTACTACCTCAACTCAATTCACAGTTTCCTAATCAGTTAGTATACCCTCGTCAGATGGTTTCTGGGAATAGTATGATAGGATATGATATGCCGCAGCAAAATCAAGAGGTGGGTCAGTCGAGCTCTAAGTCGAAGAAATTACAGGGAAAGAATCGTAAGCGAAAGTCAAAGCGAAATAGATCTGGGTTGAGTAAGAATTTATGGTGTTATGGTTGTAAGGCATTACATAGCGGACTGTGCACAAGCATAACTAAAAGATGTTTAAGATGTGGTATAGTAGGGCATGAGATCCAAATGTGTTCGTTAAGTGAGGATGTGTGTTGGAGATGTCAACATGTAGGGCATAAATTCGCACAGTGCTCGAGTGTAGTGAAAGGTATTAGTGGTCCGAGTGAATCAGGGTCCGGTTTAGGGCGAAAGAAGTCTTGTCGACGTTATAAATCCTCACATGATGGGTCATGCTCAGTAATGACAAAAAGGTGTTTGAGGTGTGGTCTGATCGGGCATGGGTCCCCAACATGCTCTTTTTCATAAAATGTTTGTTGGGTATGTCATCAGGTAGGTCACCGATCAAAACAATGTGCGTCTTCCAAAAGTGGGAGTTCTGGGGCAGGGGCAGGGGTGCAGTTTGTGACGACCCGGAAATTTTCGATCAAATTTAAACTTAATCTTTATATGATCTCGACACGATAAGCAAAGTTTATAAAGTTGAGTCTTAAAATTTTTGAACTGTTTACATGGATTCAATTGACCTTCGAATGTTCCCGATGATTCACGAACAATTAATTGTAAATAGATATATATGTATATAGATATATAAATAATAATTCGAAATATAATTTGAAGTATTATATGTTGTATTATTAAAAATTTAATAAAATAAAAATAGGATATTATAATAATTATTATTTAAAATATATCTCTATTATAAATAAGTATATTAAAAATTAAAAATAAATATTAAATGATTGTAATACTAGTTTGACGTCCCGATTGATATTAGAGAAGTTTAATTCAAATTTATATAATTTTAAGATAAACGACGATTCGAAAATGAGTTTTTATAAATTCTTAGGCTGCTTATTGTCTTCATTCATTACACACGTTTCTTTCTTAAAATTTAAAAGTATTATATCATTCTTTTGCTATATATATATTGTAAGACAACTTGATTCTCCACTACATTAACTAACCCACTAGCTCAATATTAAAAAAAAAAAATTAAACGTTCATATGCATAATTGAATTGAAAGTGGAACATGGGATGACATTGTTCATCATCACTTTGCAATTTAAATTATGTGATTACTGTGCCTAATTGATTAATTCGTTGGATTTCACTGTACTTGAATTGTGATTTTTCTTCACTGATATAATATATATATATATATTAAGAATAAAAATTGGTGATTGAACGTCACTGTAGTTGATTGATTACTTTTTAGAAATATATACATATGTGCATAATAGGGGTACACCTCACCACTTCTATCTAACCCACTATATTTGCTGTTTCCCATTTCAACTTGCAACATGAATACCAAACTGAATCATTTAGTTGCTGTCTTCTTAAGTACAAGTCTCCACCACCCATCGTTAAACGCCACCACAACTCACTCCATCACCACCAACACCACCGAAGCCTCCTAATCGATTCGTGTATCTGTCCAGGACGGCTAATAGGAACTTAACAAGAACAAATGGTAACTACCATCTCAATCTCTCTCATTCTCCCTCTCTAATATTTCTCTTAGCTCGAACCCACAACCTTTGAACGTATTTCTTTTTCTGCAATGTTTCTGCAAACCACGTTACTACTCATGTTTACGGTTTGAAAATCCATCCAAACCACACCCATGACTTACACCACCATTCAATCATCTAGAACACCCTTTAAGTATTACCTTAAGGTTGATAGGGTTTTTCTATTAAACTGAGACCAAACAACAAACCATTCTTGCTTCATCGAAACCCACCATCACAAGACCACCCATTCGATTGAAACCCAAAAACCCAAACAAATCGTTAGTCTCCTGTTCGGTATGCGAAAACCAACACCCACCTCCAAAAACCACAACTAAATCACCTTCCACGTAATCACTACTAATACATCTTTCTTTCTGTTTTTCCTTGTGAACTCACAACACCACAAGACCAAACCAAACAACTATCACCTTCTAATGTCGTGATAATGGTACCATGCTTCTATTTTTAATATTCGAACACCACATCATCACCAACCTATTTTTTTGGTTCCGGTGTACTGCTATTATATCGAATTTCTTCTGCTGCTCCTGTTGTTATAACAATAACGATGATGGTAAGTAAAAGAAGATGATTTCTCATAATGCTTTTGATGTCACGATGAATATAATAATGGATGATGTTCATATTGATGATGAGATAAAGGTGACAATATGATAAAGTAAGGCTAATGGGAGACATATGGTTTCCACCCAATTTTTAATACAGCAAAATTAACACCACTTGCACATAAAAAATATTTGTCTATAATAATGCTTCAAGTGATTTATAAATTAAAAGATCCTATTAGTCGATTGTGACTTTTAAACTTAATAGATGAGGTGGCGATGACGATTTTGATGATAATTGTATATTTGCTGCTACAGCCGATATGATATCCACCTGTTTTTCTGTTTAAAAATCGCGATACATAAAGACGATTATGATACTGTTGATGATTTACGGTTAAGATGATGATGATTACGGCTAGGTAAGGGAAAGGTGATGATGTTGTCACAAAGATGAAAAAGATGATGATGAATGGTTGTTACAGCCGCTGCAACTCGTGTTTCCATTATTATTTTTACATAACCCGAAAACCTCACCTCAACAGATTAAACCATGCATTTGGATCGATTTATATATATATTCTTTTGTTTATCGGACTGCAAGATCTTACACCTAAATAACCACACTCAATTCATCCCAAAAACAGGTCTATTGGACCTTGTAACTAGTGTTAGGCCGATGTATGTTGGGCTGTGACCCAATATGAAAGCAGGCTACTGATAACCGGGTTATATAGAAACAAGCTAGGAGTTAAATCAGATAAACAAGTTAGCTTGGATGGTTTGGGATGTTCTTGAGTTATCAATAGGTCGTGGGTTCAAACCCTGCTGGTGGCATTTTTTTTATCCTATTCTTTTGAGGTATAAATTCTTTTAGTATTATTATTATTATTATTATTATTATTATTATTATTATTATTATTATTATTATTATTATTATTATTATTAGCGTTATTGGTATTATTGTTATTGTTAATGTTATAATTATTATTATTATCATTTTTATTATTACTATCATTATTAGAAAACTTATCATTATTATTATTATTATTATTATTATTATTATTATTATTATTATTATTATTATTATTATTATTATTAAAAGTATCAATTAGTATTATTATTAGTATTAACATTACTTTTATTATTAAGTTTTAACAGCAATATTATTATTAACACTTTTACTACTAGAATCATTATTATTATTATTAAAATTATATTATTATTATTATTACCAATATTCCAATCATAATAATTACAATAAAAGTTAGTTATATAAAAATATATTTAATAAAACTATATTATATATTTTTTTTATTTAGAGTATGTAAAATAGATATATTTAAATTATTAATGAAACATATAATTTATTAAGATAACAATTGTAATAAATAAATATGTTCGATTACAATGTGTTAATATAAATAATTGATATAGGTTCGTGAATCCGAGGCCAACCCTGCATTGTTCAATATAGTCATATGTATTTTTACTACAAAATACATTAGGTGAGTTCATTTGATTCCCTTTTACTCTTTACATTTTTGGGACTGAGAATACATGCGCTGCTTTTACAACTGCTTTATTAAATGCTTTTGAAATATGTTTTGAACTGCGACTACTTGAAATGCCTTTATAAATGTTTGACAAGATAGACACAAGCAAAACATTCCTCGAATGAATTATTATGCAGACAGAAGTTCTGCGGATTATTATTGAATTATGTGGACATGATAATTGCCACCATTGAATTATGTGGACATGATAATTGCCACCATTGAATTATGTGGACATGATAATTGCCACCAGTTGATGTGAATGTTATATATCGAGATAATGATTTTATACACAGGTTATGTGTATGTTATTTTTGTGCACAAGATATGTGTTCGGTTACTATGATTTATGAAAATGGTTTCGTACACGAGAAAGATGTACTGTATTTAAAAGATATAGCATGTACATTACAGGTGGGTATAGGATTCGAGCCCATTTGTACCATGCAGCATTTAAATTTTGTGGTCTATCAAAATGATAAATTTTATTATTTTAAGATAAACCTATGAACTCACCAACCTTTTGGTTGACACTTGAAAGCATGTTTATTCTCAGGTATGAAAGAAATCTTCCGCTGTGAATTTGCTCAATTTAAGGACATTACTTGGAGTCGATCATCGCTCTGGGATCAAATGTTGATGACTTCGTCCAGATGGATTAGGACGGGGAATTTCAGTTGGTATCAGAGCGGTGGTCTTAGCGAACCAGGTCTTACATTAGTGTGTTTAATTGATAGTCGTTAGGATGCATTAGTGAGTCTGGACTTCGACCGTGTCTGCATGTCAAAAGTTTTGCTTATCATTTCGTGTCGGAAATCATCTGCTTATCATCCTTAGGAAATTACCTGCTTATCATTCTTAGTCTAGAAACGTTTTACTGCATTGACTGCATAAATAGTGTATAGACAAAAATTCATATCTTTGCGTATCTGATAATTCATATCTTAGCGCATCTGTTACTGTAGATTTGCCTGACATATGCCGTAAATTCCTCCGTAGTCTATGAACTCTTTAGAACTATATATATAGATATTCTATGTAGTTAGAATCTCATCCAATATTCGAAAATCATTTCATATCGAAAAATCCTTTATTCATTCGTACGAAATGGAATTCGAAACTAGTTCAAGTCCCTCTGATTCCGATATGGAGTTTCACTCGAGCTCCGAAAGCAGTGTGACTGGACTAGATCAACCAAACAGTCCTTCCCAATTCATCTGATGGGTTCGTAGTTGACTTAATCATTGGAGACAAAAAGAAGGTGATCCTTTCCATCAACCAAATTCACCTCTTGGCGGTGAACCTGAAGCACTTACCGACGAACCTATTCGAGATACTATTTTCTCACTCATTTCCCGAATATCTCGCCACGATTATATTCTATCTAAAATTCTAAACCTTAGTCATCTACTCGTTCCGATCGACAATCATCTCGGAGTAATACAAGAAGTCAACGAACTTCGCGCTCGAGTAATCAATTTGGAGAATATGGTGCAAAATGTACCAGCTTCAACAACATCACCGGCATCAACAGTACCACCAACAACACAAGTTTCAACATCACATGCCCCAATATCTCATTCTGTACCTCGAGCATAATCATTGTTCTACGAATCGTTCTACATTATTTATCTTCGTTCGACATGGTGATTATATAATCTTTAATGTTTTAGAGATTATATATTCTTATTCTAACAGTAAATCAAATGAGTCTAATATCATATTGACTCATTAAATTCATGATTACATCTGAAGAAAATATATATGTAAGTATATTTTCATAAAGATGGTAATTAAAAATTCATTTGTACAAACCGTTAATGGTGAAAATATTTTAACGGGTAGGTAATACCCACGGAATATTCAGATTTCACATTAATAAGTTACACTGTACATTCTCCGAAGCTGATTCAACAGTCGTTTACTATCTTGCTTACATCCACCGATATACAAATCCGTTCACCATAGAATAACTATATTCATCCAATTTCATATTGGGATTTTGATTTATCAGAATCCAACAAGTGGCATAATGAAGAAAACATTTGACAAAATAAAATTTGTTAGAAACAAACAAATTAACTATGAGAAATTTTGTTAAGAATCCACGCTAACTGTTCCTAGCTAATTGTTCCTAGCTAACTGATTACATTTTATTTATCGCAATTTAATTATCGCTATTTACATTCTCGCAATTTTATTTATCGTCATTTAAATTTCTGTTATTTATTTTTACGCACTTTAAGTATCGGGACATGTATACAAGGTTTTGACATATCATATCGACGCATCTATATATATCATTTGGAATAACCATAGACACTCTATATGCAGTAATGATCGAGTTCTCTATACAGGGTTGAGGTTGATTCTACAATAATATATATAGTTTGAGTTGTGATCGAGTCTGAGACATGTACACGGGTCACGATATGTATTAATTAATTCGAATATTATATATTAAATTATATATGAATTATTGGACTGTTATCTGTGGACTATCGACTGTGGACAATTAAAATGAATTAAAATATTGATTATAACATATGAAACTAAACATTTCTTCAAGTTTGCCACTTGATTTCATCTTAAACCTCATTTGTATCTTGACGATTACAATCTGCGTTCAAACCCTTCATGATTCTTGACAGCACCTCAATCAAAAGGATGAACCAACCGCACTTCATCTACGGAAGGAAAGATTTATGCATATAGTATGCACCTGAAAAACACTCGGAAACTGAGTAAACGTTTAACAAGTAGCTGTGCTAATTCCTTTAGTGTTATTATTACACAAAATAACATTGCAATTCTTTTTCACAATAGTCAGTTTTGTCACAGCTCCAACAAATCAACTTCAACTTTTCGTTCGAAACAACCTTATTATAATCTTGATATATCTGCGTGCTCTTTTATTGTTACCTGAGAACCATTTATATTTCACCACATTCGCAGTAAACTTATCAGCAACTTCATTACTCATTGGCTTAAGTCTCCCGAAGAACCATTATATTTGTTCATAAAAACCTTATCATATACTCATCCGCACCTTATAACGAGAATTGCCATACCAAATACCAGAAATCAGCATTTAATCATCTAAAAACACAATTCTCCTGAAACCACCTCGGATTGATAACCGACGATTCAGATATGGCTGCATTGAATGCAGAGGAAACAGTAAAATTGTAGATGGCATAAATGGTCAAGTGTTTGAAGATAAAGAATAGAATGTTGGGAACGCTCGATAGAAAATTTAGTACTGAAAAACGGATTGAACCAACCATGAAGGAGGCCAAGGACAAATACAAGGACCAAACTCTATATTCAAAGAATCCAGGTAATTCTGGATCCAATGAAATCTTTAGAGAATATCATGCTCCGAAGTCATGTTAAAATCTTGCGGAAAAATCTTTCTTCATCCACCTTCGAACTTAGAAATTCCAAAATATCATCATAAATATCTTCGATATTTCTGAGGATATTTTCATAAATATTCTTGTCCGAAATTATCTACCTCTTCGTGTTTTATGTATTTCATTATATTTAAAACTTCTGTAAAAAATCTAAGTATAAATTATGAATGAATTGTGGAGAAGTGTTGGGAATTGAAGCATGGGTTAGTATAATATAATGACGCTTGGCCAACGTGATTATATTACAGTAAGTCATGCTGAGTTTCTAATGAAACGTGATGATGGTTCACAGTAGATCATACCATTATCATGTGCCATGTTACATAACTCTTTCATTCTACTTAACTTCTGAACATATCAAGAAAATGTATTCTTGACAGTTCTATCTTCAGAAATTTTGATAAATTTGAAAACCAAATCGTGCTATCACGTTCCACCCTGCTTAGAACATTATAATCATTCAAAACTCTATATCTAGAAATTCTGGACCATAAATTGCTTGAATTGAAGTCGGGAAGAGAAAAACAAAAAAATAGAGCTTCGAAATATATGGGAGAATATAAAGCCCGATAACAACACATAAATTACAAACCGTGTATATCAATGTTTATCGCAACATAAAGACACGGGAGGATTAAAAACACTATAACCCCAAGGGCGAAATAAAAGAAAACAGATTCCTCTGGTGGAAGTTGGAAAAGGAGAATGATTGTTGCGATAGTAAGGATGAGGACAAGGATCAGAACTGGATTAAGCATTTTCACAATCTTTTGGATGTATGAATTAAGAAAGAAAGTATAGGAATGGTGAAAATTAATGGAACGAAGAAAGTGAATTTATAATGGAAATATCCGACAGAGCAATCGAGGCATATTACCGTATTTAAAGAGATCTTAATTTCCTTTATTCGCCGAAGAATCAAATCTTATAGATTACGAAGATTTCCTTTTTAAATTCCTTAATTTTTCGAAATCCACCGTGACTACGTTAACAGTTAAATCTCTATCTCAATCTTTTGTGACAGCTTCACTCGTACGCTTCACATAATTGAATTGTTTTATCTATATTAGTCAATAATGATAAAACTCTATTTAACAACTCATATTTGTCATGAAAACATTTTTATTGTTAGCCATGACCACCTCACTCAAATTTCGGGACGAAATTTCTTTAACGGGTAGGTACTGTGACGACCCAGAAATTTTCGATCAAATTTAAACTTAATCTTTATATGATCTCGACACGATAAGCAAAGTTTATAAAGTTGAGTTTTAAAATTTTTGAACTGTTTACATGGATTCAATTGACCTTCGAATGTTCCCGATGATTCACGAATAATTAATTGTAAATAGATATATATGTATATAGATATATAAATAATAATTCGAAATATAATTTGAAGTATTATATGTTGTATTATTAAAAATTTAATAAAATAAAAATAGGATAATATAATAATTATTATTTAAAATATATCTCTATTATAAATAAGTATATTAAAAATTAAAAATGAATATTAAATGATTGTAATACTAGTTTGACGTCCCGATTGATATTAGAGAAGTTTAATTCAAACTTATATAATTTTAAGATAAACGACGATTCGAAAATGAGTTTTTATAAATTCTTAGGCTGCTTATTGTCTTCATTCATTACACACGTTTCTTTCTTAAAATTTAAAAGTATTATATGTGCATAATAGGGAAAAGTGTAGTTGATTGATTACTTTTTAGAAATATATACATATGTACATAATAGGGGTACACCTCACCACTTCTATCTAACCCACTACATTTGCTGTTTCCCATTTCAACTTGCAACATGAATACCAAACTGAATCATTTAGTTGCTGTCTTCTTAAGTACAAGTCTCCACCACCCATCGTTAAACGCCACCACAACTCACTCCATCACCACCAACACCACCAAAGCCTCCTAATCGATCCGTGTATCTGTCCAGGAGGGCTAATAGGAACTTAACAAGAACAAATGGTAACTACCATCTCAATCTCTCTCATTCTCCCTCTCTAATATTTCTCTTAGCTCGAACCCACAAACTTTGAAAGTATTTATTTTTCTGCAATGTTTCTGCAAACCACGTTACTACTCATGTTTACGGTTTGAAAATCCATCCAAACCACACCCATGACTTACACCACCATTCAATCATCTAGAACACCCTTTAAGTATTACCTTAAGGTTGATAGGGTTTTTCTATTAAACCGAGACCAAACAACAAACCATTCTTGCTTCATCGAAACCCACCATCACAAGACCACCCATTCGATTGAAACCCAAAAACCCAAACAAATCGTTAGTCTCCTATTCGGTATGCGAAAACCAACACCCACCTCCAAAAACCACAACTAAATCACCTTCCACGTAATCACTACTAATACATCTTTCTTTCTGTTTTTCCTTGTGAACTCACAACACCACAAGACCAAACCAAACAACTATCACCTTCTACTGTCGTGATAATGGTACCATGCTTCTATTTTTAATATTCGAACACCACATCATCACCAACCTATTTTTTTGGTTCCGGTGTACTGCTATTATATCGAATTTCTTCTGCTGCTCCTGTTGTTATAACAATAACGATGATGGCAAGTAAAAGAAGATGATTTCTCATAATGCTTTTCATGTCACGATGAATATAATAATGGATGATGTTCATATTGATGATGAGATAAAGGTGACAATATGATAAAGTAAGGCTAATGGGAGACATATGGTTTCCACCCAATTTTTAATACAGCAAAATTAACACCACTTGCACATAAAAAAATATTTGTCTATAATAATGCTTCAAGTGATTTATAAATTAAAAGATCCTATTAGTCGATTGTGACTTTTAAACTTAATAGATGAGGTGGCGATGACGATTTTGATGATAATTGTATATTTGCTGCTACAGCCGATATGATATCCACCTGTTTTTCTGTTTAAAAATCGCGATACATAAAGACGATTATGATACTGTTGATGATTTACGGTTAAGATGATGATGATTACGGCTAGGTAATGGAAAGGTGATGATGTTGTCACAAAGATGAAAAAGATGATGATGAATGGTTGTTACAGCCGCTGCAACTCGTGTTTCCATTATTATTTTTACATAACCCGAAAACCTCACCTCAACAGATTAAACCATGCATTTGGATCGATTTATATATATATTCTTTTGTTTATCGGACTGCAAGATCTTACACCTAAATAACCACAATCAATTCATCCCAAAAACAGGTCTATTGGACCTTGTAACTAGTGTTGGGCCGATGTATGTTGGGCTGTGACCCAATATGCAAGCAGGCTACTGATAACTGGGTTATATAGAAACAAGCTAGGAGTTAAATCAGATAAACAAGTTAGCTTGGATGGTTTGGGATGTTCTTGAGTTATCAATAGGTCGTGGGTTCAAACCCTGCTGGTGGCATTTTTTTTATCCTATTCTTTTGAGGTATAAATTCTTTTAGTATTATTATTATTATTATTATTATTATTATTATTATTATTATTATTATTATTATTATTATTATTATTATTATTATTATTATTATTATTATTATTATTAGCGTTATTGGTATTATTGTTATTGTTAATGTTATAATTATTATTATTATTATTATCATTTTTATTATTACTATCATTATTAGAAAACTTATCATTTTTATTATTATTATTATTATTATTATTATTATTATTATTATTAAAAGTATCATTAGTATTATTATTAGTATTAACATTACTTTTATTATTAAGTTTTAACAGCAATATTATTATTAACACTTTTACTATAGAATCATTATTATTATTATTAAAATTATATTATTATTATTATTACCAATATTCCTATCATAATAATTACAATAAAAGTTAGTTATATAAAAATATATTTAACAAAACTATATTATATGTTTTTTTTATTTAGAGTATGTAAAATAGATATATTTAAATTATTAATGAAACATATAATTTATTAAGATAACAATTGTAATAAATAAATATGTTCGATTACAATGTGTTAATATAAATAATTGATATAGGTTCGTGAATCCGAGGCCAACCCTGCATTGTTCAATATAGTCATATGTATTTTTACTACAAAATACATTAGGAGAGTTCATTTGATTCCCTTTTACACTTTACATTTTTCGGACTGAGAATTCATGCGCTACTTTTACAACTGCTTTATTAAATGCTTTTGAAATATGTTTTGAACTGCGACTACTTGAAATGCCTTTATAAATGTTTGACGAGATAGACACAAGCAAAACATTCCTCGAATGAATTATTATGCAGACAGAAGTTCTGCGGATTATTATTGAATTATGTGGACATGATAATTGCCACCATTGAATTATGTGGACATGATAATTGCCACCATTGAATTATGTGGACATGATAATTGCCACCAGTTGATGTGAATGTTATATATCGAGAGAATGATTTTATACACAGGTTATGTGTATGTTATTTTTGTGCACAAGATATGTGTACGGTTACTATGATTTATGAAAATGGTTTCGTACCCGAGAAAGATGTACTGTATTTAAAAGATATAGCATGTACATTACAGGTGGGTATAGGATTCGGGCCCATTTGTACCATGCAGCATTTAAATTTTGTGGTCTATCAAAATGATGAATTTTATTATTTTAAGATAAACCTATGAACTCACCAACCTTTTGGGTGACACTTGAAAGCATGTTTATTCTTAGGTATGAAAGAAATCTTCCGCTGTGCATTTGCTCAATTTAAGGACATTACTTGGAGTCGATCATCGCTCTGGGATCAAATGTTGATGACTTCATCCAGATGGATTAGGACGGGGCATTTCACAGTTGATGTCAATAGGAGAGTCCTCTGCTTCTGCGGTAGGACAGAAAAGAAATGATCCCTCATTGTCTACAGCGAGAGAAAATCAGAGATGCGTCGAGACGGATGCTGCATTTGATGACTTGATAGCTAGTAAGTCTTCGTTGCCGTTATTACACCTTATGAATTGTATTATGTTGACTGTTGTTTGTCTGTGTATATTAGAAGCTATCTTAAGTGGTTTAAGTTAGTTTTCATAGACCTTGGAGCCTGAAATCTATTTCTTTGATTTGTGGTCTTGTGTTCTGTGTATTGACTGTTGTAATCACTGAGTGTTGTGCTGGGATAATACGATATGGGTTCCTTTAACATTGATTGGCGGGACACACGTCATGGCCGTAAGGATCAAGATCGCTTAACAGTCGACTTGTTAGTGATGAATGGCTTGAACCTCGTGTTCTAACGCTATATTATATGTGATTTGCATGCATATGGTTTATGGTGTAACTTTTATGCATTACTAACCCTGTTATATCATCGCATTACTGGACTAGTTGTGTAGGACCGTAATATTATCCTAAGATATTGATCTCCTTAATTGGGATGACGTAACTTTTTGTGTGGCCCTTAGAATGTAAGGATGGGTGGTGTTTCCTAATTATCTCTTGGATATATAGGGAAGAACTTTGTCCTGATTGAATAAATGTGAGTCTTGGTAAGATTCATAGTAATGCCTCAAGGAATTGTTTTCCTTCTGTACCCTCGTGACTTCTGTTATGATTTTTTAGAAATGTGTGTGGGTAGCGCTATCTGTGTTGTGTATCTAGCTGATAGTGAACCCTTTGACCTGAATAGGGAGTTGTATCTGATTTGTGTTATGACTTGGGGATTGATCAAATGAGTGGTTGAGGCTTGGAATTGTGATTCGTATATCATTAGGATGGAATGATGTATCATAATATATTCCTATGCTTTGAGCGTCGTGTGGCATCTTTGCGTGAAGGTTATAAACTTCAGAACTTGAATAGTAAGGATAGGGTTAGTGATTGTGTTCGTGAACTTATGAATCAAATTTGCAAGTGTATTTGTAAAAGGTGATCTTTTGGATAGACTAGGAACAGTATAGATGGTGACTGATTTGTAAACAGATTGGGATAGTTGTTGTTGAGTGATAAGGCTTTTGTCAACAAACTTTGTGATCTTTTAGAGTTACTTAGTGAACTATAATTAAGAATGGTTTGTGTGGGTAAGACCTCGATGAATTAATAAACATAATTAGGGTCATAGTTCCATTATGTCTTTACCAGAGACTTGAGCCTTAGTTAGGGGTCTTTTGAGACATAGTCTGTATGGTTAATAGAAAATGGTAGAACCAATAGATGTGACTGGACCAGTAGTATCCTTGTATGACTAGATTTGTCGTGTAGTACCCGTAGGGTTGTCATAAGGAACTATCTTCCTTTCTTGGCCAGACGTGACCTTATGTGTGGTACTTAGAATGTAAGTGCAGGTTGTTTCTTAGTATTGGTCTCTTGGGTAGGAAGAGACGAACTTTGACTGGACTGAGGATTGAGTTTTGCGTATGAGTTGATCATAAGACTAGGGTGAGTACCCGACAGTGAGTGAGGTTGTGATTAGTATCACTTAAGAATGAATCAATGTAAATTGCTAATACCATGTTCAGGGGGTATTATGACAGTAGAGGACTTAGAGAGAAGTGTTGGAAAATACTAGTAGGTTACGATAGAAGGATTAATTGGGTACATTTGAGCAGTGAAAATGTGCCAGGTGTAGTGACCCGAACTTTTCCATGTTTATATATATATTAAATGAAATTGTTATTTACATGATTAAGTGTTTCCAACATGTTAAACAATCAAACTTGTTAAGACTTGATTAATTGAAATAGGTTTCATATAGACAATTGACCACCCAAGTTGACCGGTGATTCACGAACGTTAAAACTTGTAAAAACTATACGATGACATATATATGGTTATATATATAGTTAACATGATTTTATTATAAGTATGTATCTCATTAGGTATTTTAACAATGAGTTATATACATAAAAATGAGACAATTAATTTAAGAAACTCGAAAACGATATATATAACGATTATCATTATAACAACGTCTTACTAGGTACATATGAATCATATTAAGATATTGATACACTTGGTTAATTATGTTAAATGATAAGTAAATATATTATTAAGTGTATTAACAATGAAATACATATGTAAAAATAAGACTACTAACTTAATGATTTCGAAACGAGACATATATGTAACGATTATCATTGTAACGGCATTTAAATGTATATATATCATAATAAGATATATTATATATCATAATATCATGATAATATAACAATTTAACATCTCATTTGTTATAATAAACCATGGGTTAACAACATTCAACAAGATCGTTAACCTAAAGGTTTCAAAACAACATTTACATGTAACGACTAACGATGACTTAACGACTCAGTTAAAATGTATATACATGTAGTGTTTTAATATGTATTCATACACTTTTGAAAGACTTCAAGACACTTATCAAAATACTTCTACTTAACAAAAATGCTTACAATTACATCCTCGTTCAGTTTCATCAACAATTCTACTCGTATGCACCCGTATTCGTACTCGTACAATACACAGCTTTTAGATGTATGTACTATTTATATATACACTCTAATGATCAGCTCTTAGCAGCCCATGTTGAAATGTCCCGTTCTTATTGATTAAAAACGTTACATATTAATTGATTTCGTTGCGAGGTTTTGACCTCTATATGAGACGTTTTTCAAAGACTTCATTCATTTTAAAATAAACCATAACCTTTATTTCATCAGTAAAGGTTTAAAAAGCTTTACGTAGATTATCAAATAATGATAATCTAAAATATCCTGTTTACACACGACCATTACATAATGGTTTACAATACAAATATGTTACAACAAAATAAGTTTCTTGAATGCAGTTTTTACACAATATCATACAAGCATGGACTCCAAATCTCGTCCTTATTTAAGTATGCGATAGCGGAAGCTCTTAATAATCACCTGAGAATAAACATGCTTAAAACGTCAACAAAAATGTTGGTGAGTTATAGGTTTAACCTATATATTATGAAATCATAATAATAGACCACAATATTTCATATTTCAATACACATCCCATACATAGAGATAAAAATCATTCATATGGTGAACACCTGGTAACCGACATTAACAAGATGCATATTTAAGAATATCCCCATCATTCCGGGACACCCTTCGGATATGATATAAATTTCGAAGTACTAAAGCATCCGGTACTTTGGATGGGGTTTGTTAGGCCCAATAGATCTATCTTTAGGATTCACGTCAATTAGGGTGTCTGTTCCCTAATTCTTAGATTACCAGACTTAATAAAAAGGGGCATATTCGATTTTGATAATTCAACCATAGAATGTAGTTTCACGTACTTGTGTCTATTTTGTAAATCATTTATAAAACCTGCATGTATTCTCATCCCAAAAATATTAGATTTTAAAAGTGAGACTATAACTCACTTTCACAGATTTTTACTTCATCGGGAAGTAAGACTTGGCTACTGGCTGATTCACGAACCTATAACAATATATACATATATATCAAAGTATGTTTAAAATATATTTACAACACTTTTAATATATTTTGATGTTTTAAGTTTATTAAGTCAGCTGTCCTCGTTAGTAACCTACAACTAGTTGTCCACAGTTAGATGTACAGAAATAAATCGATAAATATTATCTTAAATCAATCCACGACCCAGTGTATACGTATCTCAGTATTGATCACAACTCAAACTATATATATTTTGGAATCAACCTCAACCCTGTATAGCTAACTCCAACATTCACATATAGAGTGTCTATGGTTGTTCCGAAATATATATAGATGTGTCGACATGATAGGTCAAAACATTGTATACGTGTCTATGGTATCTCAAGATTACATAATATACAATACAAGTTGATTAAGTTATGGTTGGAATAGATTTGTTACCAATTTTCACGTAGCTAAAATGAGAAAAAATATCCAATCTTGTTTTACCCATAACTTCTTTATTTTAAATCCGTTTTGAGTGAATCAAATTGCTATGGTTTCATATTGAACTCTATTTTATGAATTTAAACAGAAAAAAGTATAGGTTTATAGTCAGAAAAATAAGTTACAAGTTTTTGTAAAGGTAGTCATTTCAGTCGAAAGAACGACGTCTAGATGACCATTTTAGAAAACATACTTCCACTTTGAGTTTAACCATAATTTTTGGATATAGTTTCATGTTCATAATAAAAATCATTTTCTCAGAATAACAACTTTTAAATCAAAGTTTATCATAGTTTTTAATTAACTAACCCAAAACAGCCCGCGGTGTTACGACGGCGTAAATTCGGTTTTACGGTGTTTTTCGTGTTTCCACGTTTTAAATCATTAAGTTAGCATATCATATAGATATAGAACATGTGTTTAGTTGATTTTAAAAGTCAAGTTAGAAGGATTAACTTTTATTTGCGAACAAGTTTAGAATTAACTAAACTATGTTCTAGTGATTACAAGTTTAAACCTTCGAATAAGATAGCTTTATATGTATGAATTGAATGATGTTATGAACATCATTACTACCTCAAGTTCCTTGGATAAACCTACTGGAAATGAGAAAAATAGATCTAGCTTCAAAGGATCCTTGGATGGCTTGAAAGTTCTTGAAGCAGAATCATGACACGAAAACAATTTCAAGGAATATTTCCACTCGGAATAAGATTGTTATAGTTATAGAAATTGAATTAAAGTTTGAATATGATTATTACCTTGTATAATAAAGATAACCTACTGTAAGTAACAAACGTTTCTTGATCTTGGATGATTACTTGGAATGGATTTAGAAAACTTGGAAGTAAACTTGCAATCTTGGAAGTATTCTTGATTTTATGAAACTAGAACTTTTGGAATTTATGAAGAACACTTAGAATTTGAAGATAGAACTTGAGAGAGATTAATTAGATGAAGAAAATTGAAGAATGAAAGTGTTTGTAGGTGTTTTTGCTCGTTGGTGTATGGATTAGATATAAAGGATATGTAATTTTGTTTTCATGTAAATAAGTCATGAATGATTACTCATATTTTTGTAATTTTATGAGATATTTCATGCTAGTTGCCAAATGATGGTTCCCACATGTGTTAGGTGACTCACATGGGCTGCTAAGAGCTGATCATTGGAGTGTATATACCAATAGTACATACATCTAAAAGCTGTGTATTGTACGAGTACGAATACGGGTGCATACGAGTAGAATTGTTGATGAAACTGAACGAGGATGTAATTGTAAGCATTTTTGTTAAGTAGAAGTATTTTGATACGTGTCTTGAAGTCTTTCAAAAGTGTATGAATACATATTAAAACACTACATGTATATACATTTTAACTGAGTCGTTAAGTCTTCGTTAGTCGTTACATGTAAATGTTGTTTTGAAACCTTTAGGTTAACGATCTTGTTGAATGTTGTTAACCCATTGTTTATTATAACAAATGAGATGTTAAATTATTATATTATCATGATATTATGATATATAATATATCTTAGTATGATATATATACAGTTAAATATCGTTACAACGATAATCGTTACATATATGTCTCGTTTCGAAATCATTAAGTTAGTAGTCTTATTTTTACATATGTATTTCATTGTTAATACACTTAATAATATATTTACTTATAATTTAACATAATTAACCAAGTGTATCAATATCTTAATATGATTCATATGTACCTAGTAAGACGTTGTTATAACGATAATCGTTATATATATCGTTTTCAAGTTTCTTAAATTAACAGTCTCATTTTTATGTATATAACTCATTGTTAAAATTCCTAATGAGATACATACTTATAATAAAATCATGTTAACTATATATATAACCATATATAGGTCATCGTATAGTTTTTACAAGTTTTAACGTTCGTGAATCACCGGTCAACTTGGGTGGTCAATTGTCTATATGAAACCTATTTCAATTAATCAAGTCTTAACAAGTTTGATTGCTTAACATCTTAAAAACATATAATCATGTAAATAACAATTTCATTTAATATATATATAAACATGGAAAAGTTCGGGTCACTACAGTACCTACCCGTTAAATAAATTTTGTCCCGAAATTTTAAGCAGTTGGAGGTGTTGACGTATCTTCTGGAAATAAATGCGGGTATTTCTTCTTCATCTGATCTTCATGCTCCCAGGTGAACTCGGATCCTCTACGAGCATTCCATCGAACCTTAACAATCGGTATCTTGTTTTGTTTAAGTCTCTTAACCTCACGATCCATTATTTCGACGGGTTCTTCAATGAATTGAAGTTTTTCATTGATTTGGATTTCGTCCAACAGAATAGTGAGATCTTCTTTAGCAAAACATTTCTTCAAATTTGAGACGTGGAAAGTGTTATGTACAGCCGCGAGTTGTTGAGGTAGCTCCAGTTGGTAAGCTACTGGTCCGACACGATCTATAATCTTGAATGATCCAATGTACCTTGGATTTAGTTTCCCCCGTTTACCAAATCGAACAACGCCTTTCCAAGGTGAAACCTTAAGCATGACCATTTCTCCAATTTCAAACTCTATATCTTTTCTTTTACTGTCCGCGTAGCTCTTTTGTCGACTCTGGGCGGTTTTCAATCTTTGTTGAATTTGGATGATTTTCTCGGTAGTTTCTTGTATTACCTCCGGACCCGTAATCTGTCTATCCCTCACTTCACTCCAACAAATCGGAGACCTGCACTTTCTACCATAAAGTGCTTCAAACGGCGCCATCTCAATTCTTTAATGGTAGCTGTTGTTGTAGGAAAATTCTGCTAACGGTAGATGTCGATCCCAACTGTTTTCGAAATCAATAACACATGCTCGTAGCATGTCTTCAAGCGTTTGTATCGTCCTTTTGCTCTGTCCATCAGTTTATGGATGATAGGAAGTACTCATGTCTAGACGAGTCCCTAATGCTTGCTGTAATGTCTGCCAGAATCTTGAAATAAATCTGCCATCCCTATCAGAGATAATAGAGATTGGTATTCCATATTTGGAGACGACTTCCTTCAAATACAGTCGTGCTAACTTCTCCATCTTGTTATCTTCTCTTATTGGCAGGAAGTGTGCTGATTTGGTGAGACGATCAACTATTACCCAAATAGTATCAAAACCACTTGCAGTCCTTGGCAATTTAGTGATTAAATCCATGGTAATATTTTCCCATTTCTATTCCGGGATTTCGGGTTGTTGAAGTAGACCTGATGGTTTCTGATGCTCAGCTTTGACCTTAGAACATGTCAAACATTCTCCTACGTATTTAGCAATATCGGCTTTCATACCTGGCCACCAAAAATGTTTCTTAAGATCCTTGTACATCTTCCCCGTTCCAGGATGTATTGAGTATCTAGTTTTATGAGTTTCTCTAAGTACCATTTCTCTCATATCTCCAAATTTTGGTACCCAAATTCTTTCAGCCCTATACCGGGTTTCGTCTTCCTGAATGTTAAGATGCTTCTCCGATCCTTTGGGTATTTCATCCTTTAAATTTCCCTCTTTTAAAACTCCTTGTTGCGCCTCCTTTATTTGAGTAGTAAGGTTAGTGTGAATCATTATATTCATAGATTTTACTCGAATGGGTTTTCTGTACTTTCTGCTCAAGGCGTCGGCTACCACATTTGCCTTCCCCGGGTGGTAACGAATCTCAAAGTCGTAATCATTCAACAATTCAATCCACCTACAGTGCCTCATATTCAGTTGTTTCTGATTAAATATGTGTTGAAGACTTTTGTGGTCGGTATATATAATACTTTTGACCCCATATAAGTAGTGCCTCCAAGTCTTTAATGCAAAAACCACCGCGCCTAATTCCAAATCATGCGTCGTATAATTTTGCTCGTGAATCTTCAATTGTCTAGACGCATAAGCAATCACCTTCGTCCGTTGCATTAATACACAACCGAGACCTTGCTTTGATGCGTCACAATAAATCACAAAATCATCATTCCCTTCAGGCAATGATAATATAGGGTAGTTAGCTTTTTCTTCAATAATTGAAACGCCTTCTCTTGTTCATCCTTCCATTCAAATTTCTTCCCTTTATGCGTTAATGCAGTCAAGGGTTTTGCTATTTTGGAGAAATCTTGGATGAATCTTCTGTAGTAACCAGCCAATCCTAAAAATTGACGTATATGCTTCCGAGTTTTTGGGGTTTCCCACTTTTCAACGGTTTCGATCTTTGCCGGGTCCACCTGGATACCTTCTTTGTTCACTATGTGACCGAGGAATTGAACTTCTTCCAACCAAAATGCACACTTTGAAAACTTAGCGTACAGTTTTTCTTTCCTCAATACTTCTAGCACTTTTCTCAAATGTTCTTCATGCTCTTGATCATTCTTTGAGTAAATAAGTATGTCATCGATGAAAACAATGATAAACTTATCAAGATATGGCCCACACACTCGGTTCATGAGGTCCATGAACACAGCTGGTGCGTTAATCAATCCAAACGGCATAACCATAAACTCGTAATGACCATAACGCGTCCTAAAAGCAGTTTTTGGAATATCATCCTCCTTTACTCGCATTTGATGATATCCAGAATGTAAATCGATCTTCGAATAAACCGACGAGCCTTGTAGTTGATCAAATAAGTCGTCAATTCTCGGCAGTGGATAACGGTTTTTGATGGTAAGTTTGTTCAACTCTCTGTAGTCAATACACAACCTAAATGTACCATCCTTCTTCTGGACAAACAAAACAGGAGCTCCCCATGGTGATGTGCTTGGTCGAATGAAACCACGTTCTAATAGTTCTTGTAGTTGGCTTTGCAGTTCTTTCATCTCGCTGGGTGCGAGTCTATAAGGAGCACGAGCTATTGGTGCAGCTCCTGGTACAAGATCTATTTGAAATTCAACAGATCGATGTGGAGGTAGTCCCGGTAATTCTTTCGGAAATACATCGGGAAATTCTTTTGCGACGGGAACATCATTGATGCTCTTTCCTTCAGTTTGTACTTTCTCGACGTGTGCTAGAACAGCATAGCAACCTTTTCTTATTAGTTTTTGTGCCTTCAAATTACTAATAAGATGTAGCTTCATGTTGCCCTTTTCTCCGTACACCATTAAGGGTTCTCCTTCTTCTCGTACAATGCGAATTGCATTTTTATAACATACGATCTCTGCTTTCACCTTCTTCAGCCAGTCCATGCCAACTATTACATCAAAACTCCCTAACTCTACTGGTATCAAATCAATCTTAAATATTTCGCTACCCAGTTTAATTTCTCGATTCCGGCATATATTATCTGTAACGACCCGCACTTTTCCGATCGTTCTATACTTATGAGATTAATATTTACATAAATTAAACCTTACCAACATGATAAGCAATCCAAATTGTTGAGACTTATGTTTTTGAAAAGAGTTTTACACAACGTTTGACCGTCTAGTTTGACCGATGATATCACGAACTATACAATATATGATAATTATACATACATATTTAACATGATCTAAGGATGTTTTAATATCTCATTTTGTATTAATAACAAAAAGTCATAAGTATATTTTGAAACTACTAACTTAAGTTTTCAAAACAATAACCTACGTAACGTTATTTGACATAAATACTGATGATTTATAATGTTTATACATATATCGTATAAGTAATGTATTTAATCATTTTTAAAGGGCTTTTATACATAAAACAATATAAGTATATTTACAAAAGATAGTTATATTTGAATTCTCGTTCCGTTTCCTCAATAATCCTATACGTATATCTAGGGTACTATACACAGCTTCTAGAAGTATTTACTATTGGTATATACCAATAGAAATCTTCAATTATTGGAATAATATGTCATTCATGACATAATAAATTTTAACTTATCTTAGATATTTTCACTAAAAACCAAATTTTCAAGCCTATAAATAAGCACCATTTCTAACTCATTTTTACACATTCATTTTCCAAATTTTACTTCCAATTTTCACACACACTTGCAAGAACTCTCTCAACTTTTATTTTACTACTTCTTTCCAGCAACTTTACATTTTAAACTTGAGGTAAAAACTCTACTTCAACTCTTTTTCAATTCATATATTTATAGCTATATATATAAGAGTTTATAAACTAGAACATAGTTTGAATGATTTCAAACTTGTTCGCAAACTAAATAGATCCTTCTAACTTAACTTTTAAAATACTTCAAGACCTGTAATATAACTTAAAAATATGCTAATTTAACAAGGTATAACTTGGTTTTTCAAAGAACACCTTAAAAACTGTTTTTATGACGTCGGAGTGCAACCGGGGGCTGTTTTGGGTTGGATAATTAAAAACCATCTTAAACTTTGAATTGGAGGTTTATTTTCTGGAAAAATGATTTTTACTATGAATATGATAACACATAAAAATTTCATGATTTAACTCAAAGTATAAGTATTTTTAGAAAAATAATCATTTAAGGTTGTTTACATGATGGAAAATGATTAACTTCATAAGTTTCACTAAAGTTTGACCTATGACCTGTGATTTCGAATACAAACTAAGGTATTTACAGTTCATAGTCTTAAAGAGGGACTCGATCCAAGGAAGTGGCAAGTTGAATCAACGAAAACGGAGTTGTAACGAAGAAACTATGACCAAAACGAGATCGGATATCTAAGACTAGTTTGGCTACGAAAATAATTGGAGAAAATTAAATAAATCACATCTTTTTAAAATAACATGATATTTTATATATATGTACTCATAATTTAATTTTATATGGTTCAGGATCACCCGTAAACAATACGAGAAGATTAATCATAAGATCCCATGATTGTACGCAAAACGTCATTTGACAACACCGGTACTTTATGTACGCAACACGTCATTTGACAACACCGGTACCATGGGTCAAGATTAATCTCGACCAATACATATACGATGGGGGTTTTTATTTATTTCATTGGGGGTTTATTAAACACCTAAAAATGAACCATTAAAATTGAATTACTAACATCGGACTGCTAACTACGGACTAAGAAATTATTAAAACTATTAAAAGTATAAAAAGTATATATATGTGACGATTGTTTAAAATAGAAATATATTGATAAACTATATATGGATAGGTTCGTGATATCAATCGGAGACCAAGTCGAAATTACATATCTTCAAGACGAAAGTGAGTATATAGTCCCACTTTTAAACTCTAAATATTTCGGGATGAGAATACATGTATTTTATGTTTTACGTTATGGACACAAGTAACTGAAAAATATATTCTACGTTGAGTTGTACCACTGGCATACTTCCCTGTAGCTTGGTAACTAATATTTACAGCGGTATTGTAAACGCGAATCCTGTTGATAGATCTATCGGGCCTGACAACCCCAACCGGACTGGACGACCAGTATTCAACGGTTGCACAGTACTTCGTTTCGTGACTACACTTGGTACGGTGTAGTAAGATTTCATAATAAAGGGAATATGCGACGTGATTAAATGTTAAGTATGGTTACCAAGTGCTCAACCACTTAGAATATTTTTATTAAACTGTTTATATATGAAATCTTGTGGTCTATATATATATTGCTGCCGGCACTAAACCTATATCTCACCAACTTTATGTTGACGTTTTAAACATGTTTATTCTCAGGTGATAATTAGAAGTTTCCGCTGCATTATGTTGAATTTGAGCAGGATCTTGCGTACGCATATTTGTGTCAAAAATAAGACTGCATATCCAAGAACTTGTGTTGTAAAATATGCTAGAAATCGGGTTGTTATTATCATTTGTAAAGTTTGTAAGTCGAAGATTATCGCTAAACGATAATCATCTTTATTTTGTCCAAAGCTTGTATCAAAAATAAGGATCATGGTTTGTAATGTATAATATATGCAGTTTTTCTTTAAAAAAAATGTCGCATATAGAGGTCAATACCTCTCAATGAAATCATACGTTATCTAACACGTTCTTATGGTTAAGGACGGGTTATGACATGTGGTATCAGAGCGGTGGTCTTAGCGAACCAGGTTTGCATTAGTGTGTCTAACTGATAAGTCGTTAGGATACATTAGTAAGTCTGGACTTTGACCGGGTTTGATTTAAAAACCATTGCTTATCATTGTTGGTTAAAATTTATATGTAAATATTATGTAGTACTAATGGGTTAGTTGTTGTGTGATAGATGTCGGGCTCAAAACTTATCATCACGTTCAGCGACTCCGAACCAGAATCTTCAGATGGTGTTCCAGTCATTAACCTATCCGATGACGAAAATAATATCTTTGGGGAAGACTCACAAATTCCGGATGAACCGACTATAGAGAACCCGAAAAGTGAACCCGAGGAGGAAAGTGAACCCGAGGAGGAAAGTGAACCCGAGGAGGAAAGTGAACCCGAGGAGGAAAGTGAACCCGAGGAAGAAATACAGGAAATTACAAAAGACGAGTTCGAACTAGGAAAGAAACGAAAGGCTAATGAATTAGAAAATTCAAATCCCGAGTTTAGTAAGGATGATGTGGCACCAACTCCACTAGACACTACCACCCCTACTCCCGCTATTCCTATTCGTGCTGTCCCGGCATCCAGTTCTTCAGCCCCACAGCCAAAATATAGGCAGACAGCTAGGATAAGCGTTAGGCCATTCCTTGAACCTAAATGTCCTAGAAAATAGACCAAACGATGCGCTGCCGTATTAAACCATGGGATCATATAATGTTTTGTATAATATTATTAGTGTGGTTTGCTTAATGTTCGATATAAGATAAGCATATGTAAAATAGTGAAGTGTGAAATGCAATAATTTTTCCATGGTTAAGTATTATTTAGATGGTAGTAATTGATTCTGTACTAAGCTATTAAGTATGGACATTAACGGGTAGGTACTACCCTAGATATAATTATAAAACGCTAATAAGAAGAAAAGGCTTTTATAATAATACCTGGTTCATATTATTAATAAGCTATAATGTACTGTAAATATACACTACATCTATAATATTCCATGTGAATAATTATTTTCTTTTCATTCTTATAGAAGAATATGGCGCGATTGAACCGAATGACGGAACAAGAAATCCAGGAACTCATCAATCAACGAGTGAACGACAGAATGTTATGGGTCGAGGCTGCAAGAGGTGCTGCAGTTAACCCAAATCCTCGTGTGGGGTGCACTTACAAAACTTTTCAAGCTTGCAAGCCCTCATCATTCAGTGGAACAGAAGGACCGATCGGTTTAACCCGGTGGATAGAAAAGATGGAAACTGTGTTCAAAATCAGTGGTTGTGTTGAAAAGGACATGACCAAATACGCATCGTGCACTTTACAAGATAGTGCACTCACGTGGTGGAAAAATTATGTGAAGGCTGTAGGAGGAGATGTAGCTTATGATACTCCGTGGGAAGAATTCAAAACAATGTTAATCAACGAATATTGTCCAAGGAACGAGGTTAGGAAGTTGGAAGATGAGTTACGAAGTCTGAAGGTTATTGGTACTGAAATCACCAACTACAATCAGCGATTCATGGAATTAGTTTTGCTATGTCCTGAATTGGTTCCAATCGAAGAACGGAAGATTGAAATGTACAAAGATGGTTTGCCCAAAAAGGTCAAGGCAAACGTTACAGCATCGAAACCTAAGACAATTCATGAAGCTATAACCATGGCAAACGAGCTAATGGATCAGGTCATTTTGGATAAGAAAGCATTCAATACTGATGTGAAGGTATCAGGTAACAAGAGAAAGTGGAATGGAAGCTATGATCGAGGTAATTAACAACAAACTTTTAAGAAACAAGAAACCCCGAAAGGTGCGGGTAGTGGTTCAGGTTTTGGTTACAAAGGACAAAATCCTTTATGTAACCGATGCCACAAACATCACTTTGGTTACTGTAGTGTGGTATGCAACAAATGTAATCGACAGGGTCATCTTGCTGAAGATTGTAGGGCTCTCGTTACGAATACAAATGGTGCCAAGACTCCTGCCACCAACGCAAATAGAACTGCTTTGGCTACCATTACTTGTTTTGGGTGTGGAAAACAAGGCCACTATAAGAGCCAGTGCCCGAATCCAGAGAAGAATATTGGACCTGCACGTGGAAGAGCATTTGTTATTAATGCTAAAGAGGCATGTGAAGACCCGGAGCTTGTTACGGGTACGTTTACCATTAATAACTTATCCGCATCTATTATATTTGATACTGGTGCTGATAGAAGTTACGTGTGTAGAGACTTTCACGCTAAATTGAATTGTTCATCATTACCTCTCGATGCTAAGTACATGATTGAGTTAGCTAATGGTAAACTAATTAAAGCCGATAAAATTTGCCGTGATTGTAAAATAAATTTAGCCGGAGAAACGTTTAAAATTGACTTGATACCCGTAGAATTAGGAAGTTTTGATGTAATAATCGGCATGGACTGGATGTCCAAAATAGGAGCTGAAGTTGTGTGCGCCAAGAAGGCAATTCGCATTCCTCGTAAGGATAAAACGCCAGTAATGATTTATGGAGAGAAGGGTAAATCAAAGCTAAAACTCATTAGTTATTTGAAAGCTCAAAAGTGCTTGAAGAAAGGGTGCTATGCTATCTTAGCACATGTTAATAAAGTTGAAAAGAAAGAAAAAGAGAAGTGCATCAATGACGTGCCTGTGGCAAGAGATTTTCCTGAAGTATTTCCGGAAGAGTTGCCGGGATTACCTCCATTTAGATCTGTAGAATTTCAAATAGATCTTGTACCAGGAGCTGCACCGGTTGCCCGTGCTCCATATAGACTTGCACCGTCCGAGTTAAAAGAACTTCAGAGTCAGTTAAAAGAATTACTGGATCATGGATTCATACGACCAAGTACTTCACCGTGGGGAGCTCCGATTCTATTTGTTAAAAAGAAAGATGGATCTTTTAGGATGTGTATAGATTATCGTGAATTAAATAAGTTAACTATCAAAAATCGGTATCCACTACTGAGAATTGACGACTTATTTGATCAACTCCAGGGATCATGTGTTTATTCGAAAATCGACCTAAGATCGGGCTATCATCAACTACGTGTCAAAGAAGAGGACATTCCGAAAACTGCTTTTCGGACACGTTATGGTCATTACGAATTTTTGGTCATGCCGTTTGGATTGACGAATGCGCCAGCTGTATTCATGGACCTCATGAATCGAGTTTGTAGTCCATATTTAGATAAGTTTGTTATCGTTTTCATTGATGATATTCTTATCTATTCCAAGAGTGAGCAAGAGCATGAGCAGCATTTAAGGTTGATATTAGAGTTGTTGAGAAAAGAACAGCTATATGCTAAATTTTCTAAGTGTGCTTTTTGGTTGAAAGAAGTTCAATTTCTTGGCCACGTTGTTAGTAGCAAAGGAATTCAGGTTGATCCAGCAAAAACTGAAGCCATTGAAAAATGGGAGACTCCTAAGACACCAACGCAGATACGTCAATTTTTGGGTTTAGCCGGTTATTATAGAAGGTTTATTCAAGATTTTTCCCGAATAGCTAAGCCGTTGACAGCGTTAACGCAAAAAGGGAAGAAATATGAATGGACTTCTGAGCAGGAGAGTGCATTTCAATTACTAAAGAAGAAGTTAACTACGGCGCCTATTTTATCGTTACCAGAAGGGAACGATGATTTTGAAATATATTGTGACGCTTCGCGACAAGGTTTTGGTTGCGTTCTTATGCAACGAAAGAAAGTTATTGCATACGCATCCCGACAATTGAAGATTCACGAGCGGAATTATACGACGCATGATCTAGAACTGGGAGCAGTCGTGTTTGCATTGAAGATATGGAGACACTACTTGTATGGGGTTAAATGCACTGTGTTTACTGATCATAAAAGCCTTCAACATATTTTTGATCAGAAACAGCTGAACATGAGACAACGTAGGTGGGTCGAGTTAATAAACGACTATGATTGTGAAATTCGTTATCATCCCGGGAAGGCGAACGTGGTGGCCGATGCTTTAAGCAGAAAGGAACGAGAACCAATTCGAGTACGAGCGATGAACATAAAAATTCGCATGAATCTCAACTCACAAATCAAAGAAGTTCAACGAGAAGCACTTACTAAAGAAAATATAGGAAATGAAATAATGAAGAAGTATGAGAAGCAACTCGTTATGCGGGAAGATGGAATTCGATATTTTGCAAATCGTATTTGGGTACCGAAGTTGGGTGGATTAAGGAAGTTGATATTAAATGAGGCACATAAGACAAGATACTCGATACATCCTGGAGTTGGAAAGATGTACCAAGATCTTAAGACACATTATTGGTGGCCTAATTTAAAGACAGACGTTGCAACATATGTTGGGGAATGTTTAACTTGTTCCAAAGTCAAAGCTGAACACCAGAAGCCGTCAGGGTTACTTCAACAACCAGAAATCCCAGAATGGAAATGGGATGGTATTACCATGGATTTCATCATGAAGTTACCAAAGACTGCCTGGGGATACGACACCATTTGGGTGATTGTTGATCGTCTCACCAAGTCTGCACACTTCTTGCCTATAAAGGAAACGGATAGAATGGAGAAACTATTACGATTGTATATAAAGGAAGTTGTTTCAAGGCATGGAATACCTATTTCCATTATATCCGATCGTGATAGTAGATTTACATCAAAGTTCTGGCAATCACTACAGGAGGCCCTAGGAACTCGTTTGGATATGAGTACCGCGTATCATCCGCAAACCGACGGGCAGAGTGAAAGAACGATTCAGACTCTTGAAGACATGCTCAGGGCATGTGTGATCGATTTTGGAAACGGATGGGATAAATATCTACCATTAGCAGAATTCTCGTATAATAATAGTTATCATGCGAGCATTAAAGCTGCGCCATTCGAAGCATTGTACGGAAGGAAGTGTAGATCTCCTATTTGTTGGAATGAAGTAGGAGATCGACAATTAACTGGTCCCGAGATCATACACGAAACGACTGAGAAGATAGTACAAATCAAGGAGAGATTGAAAACAGCCCGTAGTCGCCAAAAGAGCTACGCCGATGTCCGAAGGAAACCATTAGAGTTTCAGATCGGTGACATGGTTATGCTAAAGGTGTCACCTTGGAAAGGTGTAATACGTTTCGGTAAAAGAGGTAAACTGAACCCAAGATATGTAGGCCCGTTCAAGATCATCGAACGCATTGGACCGGTAGCTTATCGACTCGAGTTACCGCAACAACTCGCCGGAGTACACAATACCTTTCACGTCTCAAACCTTAAGAAGTGTCTTGCAAAGGAAGACCTCACCATTCCTCTTGAAGAAATCCATGTCGATGAGAAACTACAATTCATCGAAGAACCAATCGAAATCATGGATCGTGAAGTTAAACAGCTCAAGCAGAGCAACATACCAATCGTTAAGGTTCGTTGGAATGCTCGAAGAGGTCCTGAGTTTACTTGGGAACGAGAGGATCAGATGAAACAAAAGTATCCACACTGGTTTCTCGATGACGCAAAATAGGTACAATTTTAAAATTTCGGGACGAAATTTATTTAACGGGTAGGTACTGTAACGACCCGCACTTTTCCGATCGTTCTATACTTATGAGATTAATATTTACATAAATTAAACCTTACCAACATGATAAGCAATCCAAATTGTTGAGACTTATGTTTTTGAAAAGAGTTTTACACAACGTTTGACCGTCTAGTTTGACCGATGATATCACGAACTATACAATATATGATAATTATACATACATATTTAACATGATCTAAGGATGTTTTAATATCTCATTTTGTATTAATAACAAAAAGTCATAAGTATATTTTGAAACTACTAACTTAAGTTTTCAAAACAATAACCTACGTAACGTTATTTGACATAAATACTGATGATTTATAATGTTTATACATATATCGTATAAGTAATGTATTTAATCATTTTTAAAGGGCTTTTATACATAAAACAATATAAGTATATTTACAAAAGATAGTTATATTTGAATTCTCGTTCCGTTTCCTCAATAATCCTATACGTATATCTAGGGTACTATACACAGCTTCTAGAAGTATTTACTATTGGTATATACCAATAGAAATCTTCAATTATTGGAATAATATGTCATTCATGACATAATAAATTTTAACTTATCTTAGATATTTTCACTAAAAACCAAATTTTCAAGCCTATAAATAAGCACCATTTCTAACTCATTTTTACACATTCATTTTCCAAATTTTACTTCCAATTTTCACACACACTTGCAAGAACTCTCTCAACTTTTATTTTACTACTTCTTTCCAGCAACTTTACATTTTAAACTTGAGGTAAAAACTCTACTTCAACTCTTTTTCAATTCATATATTTATAGCTATATATATAAGAGTTTATAAACTAGAACATAGTTTGAATGATTTCAAACTTGTTCGCAAACTAAATAGATCCTTCTAACTTAACTTTTAAAATACTTCAAGACCTGTAATATAACTTAAAAATATGCTAATTTAACAAGGTATAACTTGGTTTTTCAAAGAACACCTTAAAAACTGTTTTTATGACGTCGGAGTGCAACCGGGGGCTGTTTTGGGTTGGATAATTAAAAACCATCTTAAACTTTGAATTGGAGGTTTATTTTCTGGAAAAATGATTTTTACTATGAATATGATAACACATAAAAATTTCATGATTTAACTCAAAGTATAAGTATTTTTAGAAAAATAATCATTTAAGGTTGTTTACATGATGGAAAATGATTAACTTCATAAGTTTCACTAAAGTTTGACCTATGACCTGTGATTTCGAATACAAACTAAGGTATTTACAGTTCATAGTCTTAAAGAGGGACTCGATCCAAGGAAGTGGCAAGTTGAATCAACGAAAACGGAGTTGTAACGAAGAAACTATGACCAAAACGAGATCGGATATCTAAGACTAGTTTGGCTACGAAAATAATTGGAGAAAATTAAATAAATCACATCTTTTTAAAATAACATGATATTTTATATATATGTACTCATAATTTAATTTTATATGGTTCAGGATCACCCGTAAACAATACGAGAAGATTAATCATAAGATCCCATGATTGTACGCAAAACGTCATTTGACAACACCGGTACTTTATGTACGCAACACGTCATTTGACAACACCGGTACCATGGGTCAAGATTAATCTCGACCAATACATATACGATGGGGGTTTTTATTTATTTCATTGGGGGTTTATTAAACACCTAAAAATGAACCATTAAAATTGAATTACTAACATCGGACTGCTAACTACGGACTAAGAAATTATTAAAACTATTAAAAGTATAAAAAGTATATATATGTGACGATTGTTTAAAATAGAAATATATTGATAAACTATATATGGATAGGTTCGTGATATCAATCGGAGACCAAGTCGAAATTACATATCTTCAAGACGAAAGTGAGTATATAGTCCCACTTTTAAACTCTAAATATTTCGGGATGAGAATACATGTATTTTATGTTTTACGTTATGGACACAAGTAACTGAAAAATATATTCTACGTTGAGTTGTACCACTGGCATACTTCCCTGTAGCTTGGTAACTAATATTTACAGCGGTATTGTAAACGCGAATCCTGTTGATAGATCTATCGGGCCTGACAACCCCAACCGGACTGGACGACCAGTATTCAACGGTTGCACAGTACTTCGTTTCGTGACTACACTTGGTACGGTGTAGTAAGATTTCATAATAAAGGGAATATGCGACGTGATTAAATGTTAAGTATGGTTACCAAGTGCTCAACCACTTAGAATATTTTTATTAAACTGTTTATATATGAAATCTTGTGGTCTATATATATATTGCTGCCGGCACTAAACCTATATCTCACCAACTTTATGTTGACGTTTTAAACATGTTTATTCTCAGGTGATAATTAGAAGTTTCCGCTGCATTATGTTGAATTTGAGCAGGATCTTGCGTACGCATATTTGTGTCAAAAATAAGACTGCATATCCAAGAACTTGTGTTGTAAAATATGCTAGAAATCGGGTTGTTATTATCATTTGTAAAGTTTGTAAGTCGAAGATTATCGCTAAACGATAATCATCTTTATTTTGTCCAAAGCTTGTATCAAAAATAAGGATCATGGTTTGTAATGTATAATATATGCAGTTTTTCTTTAAAAAAAATGTCGCATATAGAGGTCAATACCTCTCAATGAAATCATACGTTATCTAACACGTTCTTATGGTTAAGGACGGGTTATGACATTATCTGCTGAAATTAATTTACCGTTTACTAATTCGAGTAAAAATTTACTATCAAAAGGCATCAATGGGCAACTTAATTTAGCACAAAAATCTCTACTCATATAGCTTCTATCCGCACCCGAATCAAATAAAACGTAAGCAGATTTATTGTCAATAAGAAACGTACCCGTAACAAGCTCCGGGTCTTCCTGTGCCTCTGCCGCATTAATATTGAAAACTCTTCCGCGGCTTTGTCCATTCGTTTTCTCCTGGTTCGGGCAATTTCTAATAATGTGGCCCGGTTTTCCACATTTATAACAAACTACATTGGCATAACTTGCTCCGACACTACTTACTCCGCCATTACTCGTTTCAACACCATTTGTTCCTTTCGTTCTGTTAACCCCTGGTCCGTAGACCTCACACTTCGCCGCGCTATGACCATTTATTTTACACTTGTTGCAAAATTTGGTGCAGAACCCCTAGTGATACTTTTCACACCTTTGGCATAGCTGCTTCTGATTGTTGTTGTTGTTGCGGTTGTTATTGTTGTTGGGATGATTGTTGTAGTTGCTGTTGTTATTGTTGTTATTGTTGTTGTTGTTGGGTCGTTTGTTGTAGTTGCGATTGATGTTGCGATTGTTGGGATAATTGTTGCGATTATTATTGTAATTGTTGTTGTTGTTGTATTGGTGATTCTTATCACCGTTTTCCTCCCACTTTCTTTTGACTTGCTTCACATTGGCCTCTTCAGCCGTCTGTTCTTTAATTCTTTCCTCAATATGGTTCACTAGTTTGTGAGCCATTCTACATGCCTGTTGTATGGAGGCGGGCTCGTGTGAACTTATATCTTCTTGGATTCTTTCCGGTAATCCTTTCACAAACGCGTCGATCTTCTCTTCTTTATCTTCGAACGCTCTCGGACACAATAGGCACAATTCTGTGAATCGTCTTTCGTACGTGGTAATATCAAATCCTTGGGTTCGTAACCCTCTAAGTTCTGTCTTGATCTTATTGACCTCGGTTCTGGGACGGTACTTCTCGTTCATCAAGTGCTTGAATGCTGACCACGGTAGTGCGTACGCATCATCTTGTCCCACTTGCTCTAGATAGGTATTCCACCATGTTAACGCAGAACCTGTGAAGGTATGCGTAGCGTACTTCACTTTGTCCTCTTCAGTACACTTACTTATGGCAAACACCGATTCGACCTTCTCGGTCCAACGTTTCAATCCGATCGGTCCTTCGATTCCATCAAATTCCAAAGGTTTGCAGGCAGTGAATTCTTTGTAGGTGCATCCTACACGATTTCCTGTACTGCTAGATCCAAGGTTATTGTTGGTATGTAGCGCAGCCTGTACTGCGGCTATGTTTGAAGCTAGAAAAGTACGGAATTCCTCTTCATTCATATTCATGGTGTGTCGAGTAGTCGGTGCCATTTCCTTCAAAATAGTCAAATGGAACAAGTTAATCATACAGAATATTAAGAGTAGTTAATAGTATTTCGTAGCATAATATGAACTCATTTATAAAAGCTTTTTCTTCATATTAGCGTTTTATAAGTTTAAATTCGGGTAGTACCTACCCGTTAAGTTCATACTTAGTAGCTAATATACAATTCAACTACCACAATTCTATATGAAAAACTGATTATAATAATATTTCGCGTTCAAACTTTTATACAATATTTTACAAACTTACAATACCGCTTATTTTACATAAAGCATGAAATATAGCACACAATAACTTTGATACAAGATAGTTGTCAAGATAATTCTAGCTAGTACACAAGTCATTCAGCAAAGGCATTAAAGACACGTAATTCATACGTCCAGAAACAAGTCATGCATTCTGGTTTTACTAGGACTACTTCCCATCCTTGGTCTTGTGGAACATAACCGTTATGGCCTTTGATAAGACAGCGTGTTGTAACGTCGTCAAAGGGACGAGGGTTACGTAATGACCAACAGTCTCGTAATAACCTAAAAACCTCATTTCTTACCCCAATTACCGACTCCGTCACTTGTGGGAACGTTTTGTTTAATAGTTGTAGCCCGATGTTCTTTTTCTCACTTTGGTGAGAAGCGAACATTACTAACCCGTAAGCATAGCATGCTTCTTTATGTTGCATGTTAGCCGCTTTTTCTAAATCATGAAGTCCTATATTCGGATACATTGAGTCAAAATAATTTCTTAACCCGTTGCGTAAAATAGCAGTTGGGTTCCCCGCAATATATGCGTCAAAGTAAACACATCGTAACTTATGGGTTTCCCAATGTGATATCCCCCATCTTTCAAACGAAAGTCTCTTATAAACCAAGACATTCTAGGAACGTTCTTCGAACGTCTTACAAACTGATTTCACCGTAAATAGTTGTGCCGAAGAATTCTGACCGACTTTAGACAAGATTTCATCAATCATGTCTCCGGGTAGGTCTCTTAAAATATTGGATTGTCTATCCATTTTGTGTTTTTATACTGTAAAATAGATAAGATTTAGATTCATAAAAAAATACTTATTAATACAAGCAATTTTTTACATATATCATAAAGCATAAGCACACTATATTACATATATTACACCACACGAATACAACTATCTTATTCCGACTCGCTCGTTTCTTCTTCTTCGGTTTTGGTTCGTTTTGCCAAGTTTCTAGGGATATATGATGTTCCCCTAATAGGAGCTGTCGTTTTCCACAACGGTTTAGAAAAACCTTGTGGTTTAGAGGTTCCCGGGTCATTGTTACAACTTAAGGGCTTCGGGGGTTGACGATACATATAAAGTTCATCGGGGTTAGAATTAGATTTCTCTATTTTTATGCCCTTTCCCTTATTATTTTCTTTTGCCTTTTTAAATTCAGTTGGGGTAATTTCTATAACATCATCGGAATTCTCGTCGGAATCCGATTCATCGGAGAATTGGTAATCCTCCCAATATTTTGCTTCCTTGGCAGAAACACCATTGACCATAATTAACCTTGGTCGGTTGGTTGAGGATTTTCTTTTACTTAACCGTTTTATTATTTCCCCCACCGGTTCTATTTCCTTCTCCGGTTCCTCCTCTTCCGGTTCTGATTCTTCTTCCGGTTCTTCTTCGGGAACTTGTGAATCAGTCCAATATATATTCGACTCTTCGTTATTATTAGATGAGTCAATGGGATTTGTGCTAGAGGTAGACATCTATCACACAATATCAAACATGTTAAGAGATTAATATATCACATAATATATACATGTTAATAATATATAGTTTCCAACAAAAATGTTAAGCAATCATTTTTAAAGAAAACACGGTCGAAGTCCAGACTCACTAATGGATCCTAACAAACTCGATAAGACACACTAATGCAAATTTTCTGGATCTCTAAGACCAACGCTCTTATACCAACTGAAATGTCTCGTTCTTATTGATTAAAAACGTTCCATATTAATTGATTTCGTTGCGAGGTTTTGACCTCTATATGAGACGTTTTTCAAAGACTGCATTCATTTTAAAACAAACCATAACCTTTATTTCATCAATAAAGGTTTAAAAAGCTTTACGTAGATTATCAAATAATGATAATCTATAATATCTTGTTTACACACGACCATTACATAATGGTTTACAATACAAATATGTTACAACAAAATAAGTTTCTTGAATGCAGTTTTTACACAATATCATACAAGCATGGACTCCAAATCTCGTCCTTATTTAAGTATGCGACAGCGGAAGCTCTTAATAATAGCCTGAGAATAAACATGCTTAAAACGTCAACAAAAATGTTGGTGAGTTATAGGTTTAACCTATATATTATCAAATCATAATAATAGACCACAATATTTTATATTTCAATACACATCCCATACATAGAGATAAAAATCATTCATATGGTGAACACCTGGTAACCGACATTAACAAGATGCATATTTAAGAATATCCCCATCATTCTGGGACACCCTTCGGATATGATATAAATTTCGAAGTACTAAAGTATCCGGTACTTTGGATGGGGTTTGTTAGGCCCAATAGATCTATCTTTAGGATTCGCATCAATTAGGGTGTCTGTTCCCTAATTCTTAGATTACCAGACTTAATAAAAAGGGGCATATTCGATTTCGATAATTCAACCATAGAATGTAGTTTCACGTACTTGTGTCTATTTTGTAAATCATTTATAAAACCTGCATGTATTCTCATCCCAAAAATATTAGATTTTAAAAGTGAGACTATAACTCACTTTCACAGATTTTTACTTCGTTGGGAAGTAAGACTTGGCCACTGGTTGATTCACGAACCTATAACAATATATACATATATATATCAAAGTATGTTTAAAATATATTTACAACACTTTTAATATATTTTGATGTTTTAAGTTTATTAAGTCTGCTGTCCTCGTTAGTAACCTACAACTAGTTGTCCACAGTTAGATGTACAGAAATAAATCGATAAATATTATCTTGAATCAATCCACGACCCAGTGTATACGTATCTCAGTATTGATCACAACTCAAACTATATATATTTTGGAATCAACCTCAACCCTGTATAGCTAACTCCAACATTCACATATATAGTGTCTATGGTTGTTCCGAAATATATATAGATGTGTCGACATGATAGGTCGAAACATTGTATACGTGTCTATGGTATCTCAAGATTACATAATATACAATACAAGTTGATTAAGTTATGGTTGGAATAGATTTGTTACCAATTTTCACGTAGCTAAAATGAGAAAAAATATCTAATCTTGTTTTACCCATAACTTCTTCATTTTAAATCCGTTTTGAGTGAATCAAATTGCTATGGTTTCATATTGAACTCTATTTTATAAATCTAAACAGAAAAAAGTATAGGTTTATAGTCGGAAAAATAAGTTACAAGTTGTTTTTGTAAAGGTAGTCATTTTAGTCGAAAGAACGACGTCTAGATGACCATTTTAGAAAACATACTTCCACTTTGAGATTAACCATAATTTTTGGATATAATTTCATGTTCATAATAAAAATCATTTTCTCAGAATAACAACTTTTAAATCAAAGTTTATCATAGTTTTTAATTAACTAACCCAAAACAGCCCGCGGTGTTACTACGACGGCGTAAATCCGGTTTTACGGTGTTTTTCGTGTTTCCAGGTTTTAAATCATTAAGTTAGCATATCATATAGATATAGAACATGTGTTTAGTTGATTATAAAAGTCAAGTTAGAAGGATTAACTTTTATTTGCGAACAAGTTTAGGATTAACTAAACTATGTTCTAGTGATTACAAGTTTAAACCTTCGAATAAGATAGCTTTATATGTATGAATCGAATGATGTTATGAACATCATTACTACCTCAAGTTCCTTGGATAAACCTATTGGAAATGAGAAAAATAGATCTAGCTTCAAAGGATCCTTGGATGGCTTGAAAGTTCTTGAAGCAGAATCATGACACGAAAACAATTTCAAGTAAGATTTCCACTCGAAATAAGATTGTTATAGTTATAGAAATTGAATTAAAGTTTGAATATGATTATTACCTTGTATTAGAAAGATAACCTACTGTAAGTAACAAAGGTTTCTTGATCTTGGATGATTACTTGGAATGGATTTAGAAAACTTGGAAGTAAACTTGCAATCTTGGAAGTATTCTTGATTTTATGAAACTATAACTTTTAGAATTTATGAAGAACACTTAGAACTTGAAGATAGAACTTGAGAGAGATTAATTAGATAAAGAAAATTGAAGAATGAAAGTGTTTGTAGGTGTTTTTGGTCGTTTGTGTTTGGATTAGATATAAAGGATATGTAATTTTGTTTTCATGTAAATAAGTCATGAATGATTACTCATATTTTTGTAATTTTATGAGATATTTCATGCTAGTTGCCAAATGATGGTTCCCACATGTGTTAGGTGACTCACATGGGCTGCTAAGAGCTGATCATTGGAGTGTATATACCAATAGTACAAACATCTAAAAGCTGTGTATTGTACGAGTACAAATACGGGTGCATACGAGTAGAATTATTGATGAAACTGAACGAGGAGGTAATTGTAAGCATTTTTGTTAAGTAGAAGTATTTTGCTAAGTGTCTTGAAGTCTTTAAAAAGTGTATGAATACATATTAAAACACTACATGTATATACATTTTAACTGAGTCGTTAAGTCATCGTTAGTCGTTACATGTAAATGTTGTTTTGAAACCTTTAGGTTAACGATCTTGTTGAATGTTGTTAACCCATTGTTTATTATAACAAATGAGATGTTAAATTGTTATATTATAATGATATTATGATATATAATATATCTTAGTATGATATATATACAGTTAAATGTCATTACAACGATAATCGTTACATATATGTCTCGTTTCGAAATCATTAAGTTAGTAGTCTTATTTTTACATATGTATTTCATTGTTAATACACTTAATAATATATTTACTTATCATTTAACATAATTAACCAAGTGTATCAATATCTTAATATGATTCATATGTACCTAGTAAGACGTTGTTATAACGATAATCGTTATATATATCGTTTTCGAGTTTCTTAAATTAATAGTCTCATTTTTATGTATATAACTCATTGTTAAAATACCTAACGAGATACATAATTATAATAAAATCATGTTAACTATATATATAACCATATATATGTCATCGTATAGTTTTTACAAGTTTAACGTTCGTGAATCACCGGTCAAGTTGGGTGGTCAATTGTCTATATGAAACCTATTTCAATTAATCAAGTCTTAACAAGTTTGATTGCTTAACATGTTGGAAACACTTAATCATGTAAATAACAATTTCATTTAATATATATATAAACATGGAAAAGTTCGGATCACTACACATGTGAGTCACCTAACACATGTGGGAACCATCATTTGGCAACTAGCATGAAATATCTCATAAAATTACAAAAATATGAGTAATCATTCATGACTTATTTACATGAAAACAAAATTACATATCCTTTATATCTAATCCATACACCAACGACCAAAAACACCTACAAACACTTTCCTTCTTCATTTTTCTTCATCTAATTGATCTCTCTCAAGTTCTATCTTCAAGTTCTAAGTGTTCTTCATAAATTCCAAAAGTTCTAGTTTCATAAAATCAAGAATACTTCCAAGATTGCAAGTTTACTTCCAAGTTTTCTAAATCCATTCCAAGTAATCATCCAAGATCAAGAAACCTTTGTTACTTACAGTAGGTTATCTTTCTAATACAAGGTAATAATCATATTCAAACTTTAATTCAATTTCTATAACTATAACAATTTTATTTCGAGTGGAAATCTTACTTGAAATTGTTTTCGTGTCATGATTCTGCTTCAAGAACTTTCAAGCCATCCAAGGATCCTTTGAAGCTAGATCTATTTTCCTCATTTCCAGTAGGTTTATCCAAGGAACTTGAGGTAGTAATGATGTTCATAACATCATTCAATTCATACATATAAAGCTATCTTATTCGAAGGTTTAAACTTGTAATCACTAGAACATAGTTTAGTTAATTCTAAACTTGTTCGCAAATAAAACTTAATCCTTCTAACTTGACTTTTAAAATCAACTAAACACATGTTCTATATCTCTATGATATGCTAACTTAATGATTTAAAACCTGGAAACACGAAAAACACCGTAAAACCGGATTTACGCCGTCGTAGTAACACCGCGGGCTGTTTTGGGTTAGTTAATTAAAAACTATGATAAAATTTGATTTAAAAGTTGTTATTCTGGGAAAATGATTTTTATTATGAACATGAAACTATATCCAAAAATTATGGTTAAACTCAAAGTGGAAGTATGTTTTCTAAAATGGTCATCTAGACGTCGTTCTTTCGACTAAAATGACTACCTTTACAAAAATTACTTGTAACTTATTTTTCCGACTCTAAACCTATACTTTTTCTGTTTATATTCATAAAATAGAGTTTAATATGAAACCATAGCAATTTGATTCACTCAAAACGGATTTAAAATGAAGAAGTTATGGGTAAAACAAGATTGGATAATTTTTCTCATTTTAGCTACGTGAAAATTGGTAACAAATCTATTCCAACCATAACTTAATCAACTTGTATTGTATATTATGTAATCTTGAGATATCATAGACACGTATACAATGTTTCGACATATCATGTCGACACATCTATATATATTTCGGAACAACCATAGACACTCTATATGTGAATGTTGGAGTTAGCTATACAGGGTTGAGGTTGATTCCAAAATATATATAGTTTAAGTTATGATCAATACTGAGATACGTATACACTGGGTCGTGGATTGATTCAAGATAATATTTATCGATTTATTTCTATACATCTAACTGTGGACAACTAGTTGTAGGTTACTAACGAGGACAGCTGACTTAATAAACTTAAAACATCAAAATATATTAAAAGTGTTGTAAATATATTTTGAACATACTTTGATATATATGTATATATTGTTATAGGTTCGTGAATCAACCAGTGGCCAAGTCTTACTTCCCGACGAAGTAAAAATCTGTGAAAGTGAGTTATAGTCCCACTTTTAAAATCTAATATTTTTAGGATGAGAATACATGCAGGTTTTATAAATGATTTACAAAATAGACACAAGTACGTGAAACTACATTCTATGGTTGAATTATCGAAATCGAATATGCCCCTTTTTATTAAGTCTGGTAATCTAAGAATTAGGGAACAGACACCCTAATTGACGGAATCCTAAAGATAGATCTATTGGGCCTAATAAACCCCATCTAAAGTACCGGATACTTTAGTACTTCGAAATTTATATCATATCCGAAGGGTGTCCCGGAATGATGAGGATATTCTTATATATATGCATCTTGTTAATTTCGGTTACCAGGTGTTCACCATATGAATGATTTTTTATCTCTATGTATGGGATGTGTATTGAAATATGAAATCTTGTGGTCTATTGTTACGATTTGATATATATAGGTTAAACCTATAACTCACCAACATTTTTGTTGACGTTTAAATCATGTTTATTCTCAGGTGAATACTAAGAGCTTCCGCTGTTGCATACTAAAATAAGGACAAGATTTGGAGTCCATGTTTGTATGATATTGTGTAAAAACTGCATTCAAGAAACTGATTTCGATGTAACATATTTGTATTGTAAACCATTATGTAATGGTCGTGTGTAAACAGGATATTTTAGATTATCATTATTTGATAATCTACGTAAAGCTTTTTAAACCTTTATTTATGAAATAAAGGTTATGATTTGTTTTAAAAATGAATGCAGTCTTTGAAAAACGTCTCATATAGAGGTCAAAACCTCGCAACGAAATCAATTAATATGGAACGTTTTAATCAATAAGAACGGGACATTTCAGTTGGTATTCGAGCGTTGGTCTTAGAGAACCAGAATTTTGCATTAGTGTGTCTTATCGAGTTTGTTAGGATGCATTAGTGAGTCTGGACTTCGACCGTGTTTACTTGAAAAATGATTGCTTAACAAATTTTGTTGGAAACTATATATTTTTAACATGTGAATATTATGTGATATATTAATCTCTTAACGCGTTTGATATTATGTGATAGATGTCTACCTCTAGAACAAGTCCCATTGACTCACCTAATAATAATGAAGAGTCAAATGTAAATTGGAATGATTCGTGGACTGATTCACAAGTTCCCGAAGAGGAACCGGAAGAAGAGTCGGAACCAGAAGAAGAATCAGAACCGGAAGAGGAGAAACCGGAGGAGGAAATGGAACCGGTGGGGGAAATAATAAAACGGTTAAGTAAAAGAAAATCCTCAACCAACCGACCAAGGTTAATTATGGTCAATGGTGTTTCCGCCAAGGAAGCAAAATATTGGGAGGATTACCAATTCTCCGATGAATCGGATTCCGACGAGAATTCCGATGATGTTATAGAAATTACCCCAACTGAATTTAAAAAGGCAAAAGAAAATAATAAGGGAAAGGGCATAAAAATAGAGAAATCTAATTCCAACCCCGATGAACTTTATATGTATCGTCAACCCCCGAAGCTCTTAAGTTGTAACAATGACCCGGGAACCTCTAAACCACCAGGTTTTTCTAAACCAATGTGGAAAACGACGGCTCGTATTAGGGGAACATCATATTGTGACAACCCGGAAATTTCCAACCAAATTTAAACTTTATCTTTATATTATTCCGACACGATAAGCAAAGTTTGTTAAGTTAAATCTCAAGAATTTTAAATTGTGTTCATACATTCATTATAACCTCGACCAAATTCTGATGATTCACGAACCGTTATATATAAATAAATATGTATATATATGTATATATATATATTATAACTTGAGAATATTAATAAAGTATTAAACGTATAATACTTTACATGAACGTATTTGTTTCAATATGTTTATCGATGGAATTAGAAGATAATATCAAATGATTGATTTATCAGATACATTATGATATGATTACGGGTCTATGTTATGAGGTCCACTGTGATTTAAGAAATCTATTCTTTTTGACAACATTCGGAAAATGGTAAAGTGATTTATAAGTAAGAACGTGAAGTGTAAATAACTTAGATATTGGATATCGACAAGTTAAGTAACTCGACATTTTTCATTAAGATGATTTCATACGTTTATTTAACCTTTGAACTTTATCCCATGCTTCACCAACAAACTGTAATTTAAAAACTTGAAACCTATTATGAATATATATGATTCTACTTTTCTAAAACATTTTATAATATAACGATTTCTATTATTTTAACCTTTAAACAAAATGATTCTTAAAAATATATTTGGTTTTGGAAAACAAAATTATTATATTTATTTGATTTAGTTTCAAACGTACAAAAATGTTTTCAGTTTAAAAAGAACTTTATTATTAAAATGTATATAACTTTTATAAATATCTAGAACCACTTTTGACAACTCATTACTTAACCAGTATGATAAAGATAACGATATTTATATTTTATTTTATTAAATATATATAACGATTTAAATTAATATTATATATATTTATACGCGTATTATACGTACATAGTTTTATAGTTTTACTATACTTAAACTTTACCTTTACTTTATTTTTACTTTACTTTAACTTTAATAATTCACTTTAACAATTCATACTTTAATAATTCACTTTAATAATTCATACTTTAATAATTCACTTTAATAATTCATAATTTAATAATTCACTTTAATAATTCATACTTTAATAATTCACTTTAATAATTCATACTTTAATAATTCACTTTAATAATTCAAAAATCTATTATAAATAGAATTCAATAGGTTTCATTATTTCATAGAAACTTGAAAATATTTTTCTCTAAACTCTCTCAATCGATTTACATATATATATATTTACTCCGTATTATTTCAAGATATTATTAGTATACATAAAATATTACGTCAGAGTGCTGTCGAGTGATTTTGAAATTGTTTTTCGAGTGGGATTGGATTAAGGAAATTATGGGTTATAGTTATGGAGGTGATTGGGTATGGTTCATGGGTATGCTCGTGAGGTCAATATAGTGTTTATCATCTCCGTTGCGTCTACGTACCTTTCCTGTAATATTGAATCTCAATATTGATACGTGAGTACTCATAATTTAACTTTTACATACTAATAGTGCATCCTTGACTAGTGCTCGAGTATATAGGATTATGCATATTTGTACTTTTGGTATTGCCTTTAGTTAGGTTATGTTGAATCCTGAATTAGTTATATATGCGACTGAGATAAGGTATAAGATATGCATGTCGTTGGAATGCTAACGAAAAATTAAGAACTTTTCATTTAGATATCGAATGATTTCGATGAATGGGTTTGAAGTTATAGTCCATCGAATTTTTGTATTATTATTAAAAATGATTATTATTATCGTCGTTATTATCGTCATTCTAGTTTTATCTTATTATTATTATTATTATCTTTATCAATAAAAGGATTTATCATTAAAAAAATTGTTATTTTTTATTATTATTACTATCGTTATTATCGTTAAAGTTATAATTAGTATTATTATTATTATCCAATTATTATTATTATTATTATTATTATTATTATTATTATTATTATTATTATTATTATTATTGGTATTGGTATTATTATTATTATTATCATTATTAATATATATATCATTATTTAAAAATGGTTATTGTTATTGTTAATATTATTATTACTATATTATCATTAAGATAATTATTAGTATTATCGTTAATAATGTTATAATAACTATCATTATTAATATTAGTGTAATTAAAACAAATATTTGTAACACCTAATTATTTTGATTACTATTATTATCATTATTACGAACACGATATAAAAGACGATTAAAAGCAATTAAACGAAACGATTAGGAAATAATGGGTAAGAGTATCATGATGAAATTAAAATATTATAAGATATTGATTTAGATAAAATTATCGTTCTTATTATTTTTATCATTACTATTATTATTAAAATTATCGTTAGTATTAAAACTATCATTTTAACAAAAATTATCATTTTAATAGAAATGTCATTATTACTATAAAATATCATTATTATTATTATTATTTTAAATAGAATTATTATTTTAAAGATAATATTAAAAATTATCGTAAATATTAAAGTTATCATAATTAGAATTATCGTTTATCATAATGTCATCTTAGTAATTATAAATATTGATATTTTTATAATAATAATTATTATTACAAAATAATACAACTTTTACTTACTATCATTATAGATATTATTTTATCAAATAAATATTTGATACAAACATATTTTACTACGTGTAATAACTTACTTTAATAATACCTATCATATTATCTTTATAATATTAAATGAACCCTATAAATTTTATTACTTAATATATATAAAAGTATATTTTATTATATAAATATAATATAAAATTTTATTTATTAATAAACAAATTATATTATTTACTCTAATAAATCTTTTAAAAATATTTAAAAATATAAAACGACGATATTTAAACTATATATTAATTATGTATAGATTTTTGGAAATTATTTTGAGTCAAATTTACTTTTGTTGACTTTTGCATATTAGTCTCGAGCATTAGGATTGTGGTACACTATGACTTGACCTAATTTGTTAGAAAAATATTGACCAACACATAAATATATATAATTAATTTAGGTTCGTGAATCCGAGGCCAACCTTGCACTTGTTCAATGACGTTATATGTATTTTTACTAAGAAATACAGTATGGTGAGTTTCATTTGCCTTTTTACCCTTTATATTTTTGGGACTGAGAATACATGCGCTTATATAAATGATTGACAAAATAGACACAAGTAATTGAAACTACATTCTATGGTTGAATTATCGAAATCGAATATGCCCCTTTTTATTAAAGTCTGGTAATCTAAGAATTAGGGAACAGACACCCTAATTGACGCGAATCCTAAAGATAGATCTATTGGGCCTAACAAACCCCATCCAAAGTACCGGATGCTTTAGTACTTCGAAATTTATATCATGTTCGAAGGAGGATCCCGGAATGATAGGGGATATTCTTATATGTATCTAGTTAATGTCGGTTACCAGGTGTTCACCATATGAATGATTATTTTTTGTCTCTATGCATGGGACGTATATTTATGAGAACTGGAAATGAAATTCTTGTGGTCTATTAAAATGATGGAAATAAATGATTATGATAAACTAATGAACTCACCAACCTTTTGGTTGACACTTTAAAGCATGTTTATTCTCAGGTATTAAAGAAATCTTCCGCTGTGCATTTGCTCATTTTAAAGATATTACTTGGAGTCTTTCATAGCATATTTCGAAGAATGTTGCATTCGAGTCATTGAGTTCATCAAAGATTATTATTAAATCAATTTATAGTTGGATAGTGAATATTATGAAATGGTATGCATGCCTGTCAATTTTTGATGTAAAGAAAGATTGTCTTTTAAAAACGAATGCAATGTTTGTAAAATGTATCATATAGAGGTCAAATACCTCGCAATGTAATCAACTATTGTGAATCGTTTATAATGTATATGAACGGGTTCTTTCAGTTGGTATCAGAGCGGTGGTCTTAGCAAACCAGGTCTGCATTAGTGTATCTAACTGATAAGTCGTTAGGATGCATTAGTGAGTCTGGACTTCGACCGTGTCTGCATGTCAAAAGTTTTGCTTATCATTTTTAGTCGGAAATCATCTGCTTATCATCCATAGGAAATTACCTGCTTATCATTATTAGTCTAGACACGTCTTGCTACATTAATTGCATGAGTAGTGTATAGACAAAATTCATATCTTAGCGTATCTGCTAAATCATATCTTATCGTATCTGTTACTTTAAACTTTGCCTGACATATCCCGCAAATTCCTCCGTAATCTTTGAAATCTTTTGATATCTATATATAGATATCCTATGTAAATAGAATACCACCCGATAGCCAAAAAATCATTTTTATATCGAAAATCCTTTATCCAATCGTACGAAATGGAATTTGTCATCAGTTCAAGTCACTCGGATTCTGAAATGGAATCTCACTCAAGCTCCGAAAGCAGTGTGACCGGAATGGATCAACCAATCAGTCATCACCTATTCTGGATGAATTGGGGATGGGTTCGTAGCCTCTTCAATCATTGGAAACAAGAAGAAGGCGATCCTTTCCATCCACCACATTGCCCTCTTGGCGAAGAACCTGAAGCACTTACCGGCGAACCTGTTCGAGACACCATTTTCTCTCTCATTTCCAGGGTATCTCGTCACGATTATATACTACATCAAATTCTAGATTTTATTTATCCGCTCTTTCCGACCGACAATCATCCTGGAATAATAGAAGAAGTCAACGAACTTCGCGCTCGGGTAGTGGCTTTGGAGAATATGGTGCAGAGATTACAAACACCAGCAGCAGCACCAGCAGCATAACCAGTACCACCATCATCAACGCCAACAGTACCATTACCACCTCCAACCACAACCACGTTGTAAACCTCAACTTCACAATCTGTCCCACTAGTATCAACGTCATACGCACCATAGATACCAAGGAGTACCAACAACAATAACTGACGAAGTATTAATTCATAACTTCATTGGAGAAACATTCCGCGGTGATTATATAATCTCTAAAGTCTTAGAGATTATCTAATCTAGCCCTAACCATAAATCAGTTAAGCGAACCAAAATGATAGAAGGAAGAGTAGAAACCCTGAAAAAAATGGTGTGTGATTAACAAGTTAAACTTGTTTTACCAACAGCATCAACAGTACCATCAACGTCACCAGCATCGTCAGTACAGTCAACATCAGAATCAACAACACCTATAATATCACAAACTCCGTCAGTTCAAGAATCACTGTGGACATCATTACGAATCAATAACGTGTATATTGTATCAACAAGTTATGAAGAATTAACTCATTCCCTCTGAAGAAATTATATTTATATTTTATATATATATATTTTGAAATAAAAAATAAATTTTCCGTGCTAAACTATTGTGTGTGAATCTTAACTACTCGATTAATTCATATTACAAATATGCAATAATGTACGTCCCTCGCCCATGACTTAACCATCGTTAACTACAATCTCTGTCTCAATTCACCAAATTCCAATTCCTAATAAATCAAGTATATATTTGATTTTACACTTCATCATTGATGTAACCGAAACTTTTCAGATAACATCATTCGTACTTTGCGAAGTTCACAAGAATTTAACGAAAACCAACATCACATCTCAACAAATAACGAAGTATTGATTCATAATTTCAATATTATTGAAGAAATACTTATGTAACCTCTAAAGCCTTCAAGGAATTATTCAATTCTAGTTCCAACCGTAAATCGAATGAGTTTAATTTAGTATTAACTCATTAAAATCTATGTTACATCTGAGGAGAATATATACATATATATTTTCATAAAGACTGTAATAAAAATCTTATGTACAAAATATTAATTGTGAAAAATTTTTAACGGGTAGGTAATAACCGAGAGATATATATAAATTCACAATTAATATGTTACATTCTTCGAATCAGATTAAGAAAATTATCAATTATACTTCCTACTTTCACAATAATATACATTCTTTCATAGAAATCAAAACAATCATACTCATTCAAACCCAATTACATATTTTGATTTTAAAATCTCAGAATTCAATTCGAGATATAACCGGTACCATCACTTTTAGATTCCTACATCTTTCAAAGCTATACTTTGACTTCAAAAGTGTGTTAGAACATCAAATGTATACAAACAATTACAATCTGTGTTCAAACCCTTCGAAAATCTCTGAAGACACTTCAAATAATGAGCAATCGAGATGATGATCCAACCACATATTACCCACAGTTATGTACTTAAAAATCTCTCGAAACCAAAGTCATAATTCAACACATATCTGTGTCAGATCTTTTGGCATTTATTAGCAAAAATAACCTTGCAATTCCTTTGCAAAGTAGCAAATTATATCACAGCTCCAGCAAGACAACTTCGATTTTTCATTCGGAGTAGCCTTATCATAATTTTGATATATGTGATTACCCTTTTGTTACCGGAGAACCTTTCATATTCCACCACATTAGCAATAAACTTACCAACAACTTCACTGATCTTCGGCATTCCGAAGAATCTTTATATTTATCGAAACCTCATCATTTACTCATCTGCCTCTTGTAACGAGAATTACCATACGAGTCATTGGGAATTAGCAATCAGTATTTTGAAATCTCACAGCATGTTGACGCCAACAGTTATACATAACGTCTATTTCCAAGGCTTACATACTTCGAATGTGAAGTTTCTGAAAAACACTCTGAACCGCGAACTAGTTCTCGAAATGCTGATGAAGAAACAAAAACTGTAAACGACCTTAGCAGTAAAAAGTTTGATGATAAAGATTAGTGTATTAACAAAGCTCAGAAATAGAGAAGTTTTGGAACTGGAAAACGGATTGAGCAAAGTATGAAGGAGGCTGTGGATAAATCACAAAGACTGAACCTGCCTTTAAAGAATCCAAATGATTCAGTGTCTGCTGAAGTCATTAACGAATACCTTGCTCCTGACACTAAACCCTTACAAACAATATTCTTCATCATCCTCTGATCTTAGAAATTCTAAGATATCATCGTATCTTTCATTATAAATATCTTCCATATTTCTGAAGATATTTCCATAACTATTCTTATCTGGAATCATTTATCTCTTTGCGCTATCTGTATTACATCAAAAAGGATACTGTTTAGTTCCTATACTCTGTAAACCTTTGAGTTTAAAATATGAATATTTTTGAAGTAGTGTTGGAAACTGAAGCATGAGTTAGTATAATATAATGACACTTGATCAACGTGATTATATTACAGTAATTCATGCTGAGTTTCTAAATAGAACGTGATGATTCACAGATCATAACATCATCATGTGCCATGTTATACGACTCATGTATTCTATTTAACCTCTAAAATATCAAGAAAATATTTCTTGATGATTCGGCCTTTTCCAAGGTATTCTAGTAATTTGACATGTCAAGATCGTGCCATCACAATTTCCTTCCTAGAACATTAACAATGTTCATTCCGAAATTCATATCTGTGAATTCTGGACCATTACAAGCGGTGCTTATTCGTAAGAAGAAGAAACGAAAGGACAAAACTCTGAAATAGAAATTGGGGAATAAAAGAGAGCATTAACTGTGGATGACAATGATTATAGAAGATAGAAACAGAGACTTTGAAATATAAGGGAAGAACTAGAAACCATATATATCGATGCATATAGCAATATAAAGACACGGGAGAACTAGAAACACTATAAACCCAAGAGTATAGTAGAAGTAAATAGATTCTTCCGGCGGTAGATGAAAAAGAAGAATGACCGATATGAAAGTTATAAGTATATTGAGAATCAGAACTGGATGGAGCATATTGATGAACACTTTAAAATATGAGTTGAGGGGGAAAGAATAGAAGGTGATGAAACATGACTAGGAACTTAGAAATCAACAGATTTAACTCACACAATGACGGAATAAGTGAATCAAACCCTCTAGTAAATAGGTTAAGCTTTTTGGGATTAATTTAGTCATACCATAACTAAATCAAGTGTGATTAGATCAACACCTAGAGCTATTATTCACCACCTGGGTGATTTGGGTTGAGAGAGAATCGGAGGAGCTCACCAGATCTGAGTGTGTGTAACAAATGAGAGGCTTAACCTAAAATGATGAACATAAGACTTTATATACCCCTGCTGTTGACTCACCCGTACGATTCATCCATCACATATACGAGTTGGCTTCATCAGCCGTACGGGTGATCACTCACTCGTGTCTTCTCATTTAGGTTTTAATTGTGACTTAGCTCAGTATCAACCGTGCGTATGAGCCTATCAGCCGTACGAGTGAGGCTTCACTCGGACGTCTGACTATGTCTAACATAGTCAAACATCTAAATCTCGTTCCTGTAATTGCTGTAACCACATATAAACACGGATAGGATAATAACAAACGATCATGGTGGCCTGTAAACTGTTGTACCTGCAATAGACGTGGGTAGATGTCTAGGGACTTGCATAAAATGCATCAACAGAAGGTGTGAGTTGTAAGAAAATGAAGGAGGTGAATTTATAAGAAAATCTCCGACAGAACAATTAAAATGGACTATCGCATTTAAAGCGGATCCAAATTCCTTTTGTTACCGGAGAATCAAATCTTATTACAAAGATTTTCTTCAAATCCCTTGAAATCTAGAAATCAATCATATCTACGTCAAATGATAAGATGAATCTACACTTACTCATTTCACTCTTCTATGTTAGCTTCATTCGTACTCTTCATATAAATGAATTGTTTATCCAAATTATTCGCTGATGATAAAACTCTAATTTTCAGCCTGTATGCATCATGAAAACATACTTATTATCATTCACGACCTTTCCACTCAAATTTCGGGACGAAATTTCTTTAACGGGTAGGTACTGTGACAACCCGGAAATTTCCAACCAAATTTAAACTTTATCTTTATATTATTCCGACACGATAAGCAAAGTTTGTTAAGTTAAATCTCAAGAATTTTAAATTGTGTTCATACATTCATTATAACCTCGACCAAATTCTGATGATTCACGAACCGTTATATATAAATAAATATGTATATATATGTATATATATATATTATAACTTGAGAATATTAATAAAGTATTAAACGTATAATACTTTACATGAACGTATTTGTTTCAATATGTTTATCGATGGAATTAGAAGATAATATCAAATGATTGATTTATCAGATATATTATGATATGATTACGGGTCTATGTTATGAGGTCCACTGTGATTTAAGAAATCTATTCTTTTTGACAACATTCGGAAAATGGTAAAGTGATTTATAAGTAAGAACGTGAAGTGTAAATAACTTAGATATTGAATATCGACAAGTTAAGTAACTCGACATTTTTCATTAAGATGATTTCATACGTTTATTTAACCTTTGAACTTTATCCCATGCTTCACCAACAAACTGTAATTTAAAAACTTGAAACCTATTATGAATATATATGATTCTACTTTTCTAAAACATTTTATAATATAACGATTTCTATTATTTTAACCTTTAAACAAAATGATTCTTAAAAATATATTTGGTTTTGGAAAACAAAATTATTATATTTATTTGATTTAGTTTCAAACGTACAAAAACGTTTTCAGTTTAAAAAGAACTTTATTATTAAAATGTATATAAATTTTATAAATATCTAGAACCACTTTTGACAACTCATTACTTAACCAGTATGATAAAGATAACGATATTTATATTTTATTTTATTAAATATATATTACGATTTAAATTAATATTATATATATTTATACGCGTATTATACGTACATAGTTTTATAGTTTTACTATACTTAAACTTTACCTTTACTTTATTTTTACTTTACTTTAACTTTAATAATTCACTTTAACAATTCATACTTTAATAATTCACTTTAATAATTCATACTTTAATAATTCACTTTAATAATTCATACTTTAATAATTCACTTTAATAATTCATACTTTAATAATTCACTTTAATAATTCATACTTTAATAATTCACTTTAATAATTCAAAAATCTATTATAAATAGAATTCAATAGGTTTCATTATTTCATAGAAACTTGAAAATATTTTTCTCTAAACTCTCTCAATCGATTTACATATATATATATTTACTCCGTATTATTTCAAGATATTATTAGTATACATAAAATATTACGTCAGAGTGCTGTCCGAGTGATTTTGAAATTGTTTTTCGAGTGGGATTGGATTAAGGAAATTATGGGTTATAGCTATGGAGGTGATTGGGTATGGTTCATGGGTATGCTCGTGAGGTCAATATAGTGTTTATCATCTCCGTTGCGTCTACGTACCTTTCCTGCAATATTGAATCTCAATATTGATACGTGAGTACTCATAATTTAACTTTTACATACTAATAGTGCATCCTTGACTAGTGCTCGAGTATATAGGATTATGCATATTTGTACTTTTGGTATTGCCTTTAGTTAGGTTATGTTGAATCCTGAATTAGTTATATATGCGACTGAGATAAGGTATAAGATATGCATGTCGTTGGAATGCTAATGAAAAATTAAGAACTTTTCATTTAGATATCGAATGATTTCGATGAACGGGTTTGAAGTTATAGTCCATCGATTTTTTGTATTATTATTAAAAATGATTATTATTATCGTCGTTATTATCGTCGTTCTAGTTTTATCTTATTATTATTATTATTATCTTTATCAATAAAAGGATTTATCATTAAAAAAATTGTTATTTTTTATTATTATTACTATCGTTATTATCGTTAAAGTTATAATTAGTATTATTATTATTAACCAATTATTATTATTATTATTATTATTATTATTATTATTATTATTATTATTGGTATTATTATTATTATTATCATTATTAATATATATATCATTATTTAAAAATGGTTATTGTTATTGTTAATATTATTATTACTATATTATCATTAAGATAATTATTAGTATTATCGTTAATAATGTTATAGTAACTATCATTATTAATATTAGTGTAATTAAAACAAATATTTGTAACACCTAATTATTTTGATTACTATTATTATCATTATTACGAACACGATATAAAAGACGATTAAAAGCAATTAAACGAAACGATTAGGAAATAATGGGTAAGAGTATCATGATGAAATTAAAATATTATAAGATATTGATTTAGATAAAATTATCGTTCTTATTATTTTTATCATTACTATTATTATTAAAATTATCGTTAATATTAAAAATATCATTTTAACAAAAATTATCATTTTAATAGAAATGTCATTATTACTATAAAATATCATTATTATTATTATTATTTTAAATAGAATTATTATTTTAAAGATAATATTAAAAATTATCGTAAATATTAAAGTTATCATAATTAGAATTATCGTTTATCATAATGTCATCTTAGTAATTATAAATATTGATATTTTTATAATAATAATTATTATTACAAAATAATACAACTTTTACTTACTATCATTATAGATATTATTTTATCAAATAAATATTTGATACAAACATATTTTACTACGTGTAATAACTTACTTTAATAATACCTATCATATTATCTTTATAATATTAAATGAACCCTATAAATTTTATTACTTAATATATATAAAAGTATATTTTATTATATAAATATAATATAAAATTTTATTTATTAATAAATAAATTATATTATTTACTCTAATAAATCTTTTAAAAATATTTAAAAATATAAAACGACGATATTTAAACTATATATTAATTATGTATAGATTTTTGGAAATTATTTTGAGTCAAATTTACTTTTGTTGACTTTTGCATATTAGTCTCGAGCATTAGGATTGTGGTACACTATGACTTGACCTAATTTGTTAGACAAATATTGACCAACACATAAATATATATAATTAATTTAGGTTCGTGAATCCGAGGCCAACCTTGCACTTGTTCAATGACGTTATATGTATTTTTACTACAAAATACAGTATGGTGAGTTTCATTTGCCTTTTTACCCTTTATATTTTTGGGACTGAGAATACATGCGCTTTTATAAATGATTGACAAAATAGACACAAGTAATTGAAACTACATTCTATGGTTGAATTATCGAAATCGAATATGCCCCTTTTTATTAAAGTCTGGTAATCTAAGAATTAGGGAACAGACACCCTAATTGACGCGAATCCTAAAGATAGATCTATTGGGCCTAACAAACCCCATCCAAAGTACCGGATGCTTTAGTACTTCGAAATTTATATCATGTCCGAAGGAGGATCCCGGAATGATAGGGGATATTCTTATATGTATCTAGTTAATGTCGGTTACCAGGTGTTCACCATATGAATGATTATTTTTTGTCTCTATGCATGGGACGTATATTTATGAGAACTGGAAATGAAATTCTTGTGGTCTATTAAAATGATGGAAATAAATGATTATGATAAACTAATGAACTCACCAACCTTTTGGTTGACACTTTAAAGCATGTTTATTATCAGGTATTAAAGAAATCTTCCGCTGTGCATTTGCTCATTTTAAAGATATTACTTGGAGTCTTTCATAGCATATTTCGAAGAACGTTGCATTCGAGTCATTGAGTTCATCAAAGATTATTATTAAATCAATTTATAGTTGGATAGTGAATATTATGAAATGGTATGCATTCCTGTCAATTTTTGATGTAAAGAAAGATTGTCTTTTAAAAACGAATGCAATGTTTGTAAAATGTATCATATAGAGGTCAAATACCTCGCAATGTAATCAACTATTATGAATCGTTTATAATGTATATGAACGGGTTCTTTCACATATATCTCTAGAAACTTGGCAAAACGAACCAAAACCGAAGAAGAAGAAACGAGCGAGTCGGAATAAGATAGTTGTATTCGTGTGGTGTAATATATGTAATATAGTGTGCTTATGCTTTATGATATATGTAAAAATTGCTTGTATTAATAAGTAATTTTTTTTATGAATCTAACTCTTGTCTATTTTACAGTTTAAAAACACAAAATGGATAGACAACCCAATATTTTAAGAGACCTACCCGGAGACATGATTGATGAAATCTTGTCTAGAGTCGGTCAGAATTCCTCGGCACAACTATTTAAGGCGAAATCAGTTTGTAAGACATTCGAAGAATGTTCCAAGAATGTCTTGGTTTATAAGACTTTCGTTTGAAAGATGGGGGATATCACATTGGGAAACCCATAATTTACGATGTGTTTACTTTGACGCATATACTACGGGGAACCCAAATGCTATTTTACGCAACGGGTTAAGAAATTATTTTGACTCAATGTATCCGAATATAGGACTTGATGATTTAGAAAAAGCGGCTAACATGCAACATAAAGAAGCATGCTATGCTTACGGGTTAGTAATGTTCGCTTCTCACCAAAGTGAGAACAAGAACATCGGGCTACAACTATTAAACAAAACGTTCCCACAAGTAACAGAGTCGGTAATTGGGGTAAGAAATGAGGTTTTTAGATTGTTACGGGACTGTTGGATATTACGTAACCCTCGTCCCTTTGACAACGTTACAACACGCTGTCTTATCAACGGCCATAACAGGTTATGCTCCACAAGACCAAGGATGGGAAGTAGTCCTAGTAAAACCAGAATGCATGACTTGTTTCTGGACGTATGAATTACGTGTCTTTATTGCCTTTGCTGAACGACTTGTGTACTAGCTAGAATTATCTTCACAACTATCTTGTATCAAAGTTATTGTGTGCTATATTTCATGCTTTATGTAAAATAAGCGGTATTGTAAGTTTGTAAAATATTGTATAAAAGTTTGAACGCGAAATATTATTATAATCAGTTTTTCATATAGAATTGTAGTAGTTGAATTGTATATTAGCTACTAAGTATGAACTTAACGGGTAGGTACTACCCAAATTTAAACTTATAAAATGCTAATATGAAAAAAAAACTTTTATAAATGAGTTCATATTATGCTACGAAATACTATTAACTACTCTTAATATTCTGTATGATTAACTTGTTCCATTTGACTATTTTGAAGGAAATGGCACCGACTACTCGACACACCGTGAATATGAATGAAGAGGAATTCCGTACTTTTCTAGCTTCAAACATAGCCACAGTACAGGCTGCGCTACATACCAATAATAACCTTGGATCTAGCAGTACAGGAAATCATGTAGGATGCACCTACAAAGAATTCACTGCCTGTAAACCTTTGGAATTTGATGGAACCGAAGGACCGATTGGATTGAAACGGTGGACCGAGAAGGTCGAATCGGTGTTTGCCATAAGTAAGTGTACTGAAGAGGACAAAGTGAAGTACGCTACGCATACCTTCACAGGTTCTGCGTTAACATGGTGGAATACCTATCTAGAGCAAGTGGGACAAGATGATGCGTACGCACTACCGTGGTCAGCATTCAAGCACTTGATGAACGAGAAGTACCGTCCCAGAACCGAGGTCAATAAGCTCAAGACAGAACTTAGAGGGTTACGAACCCAAGGATTTGATATTACCACGTACGAAAGATTATTCACAGAATTGGGCCTATTGTGTCCGGGAGCGTTCGAAGATGAGGAAGAGAAGATCGACGCGTTTGTGAAAGGATTACCGGAAAGAATCCAAGAAGATATAAGTTCACACGAGCCCGCCTCTATACAACAGGCATGTAGAATGGCTCACAAACTAGTGAACCAGATTGAGGAAAGAATTAAAGAACAGACGACTGAAGTGGCCAATGTGAAGCAAGTCAAAAGAAAGTGGGAGGAAAACGGTGATAAGAATCACCAATACAACAACAACAGCAATTACAATAATAATCACAACAATTATCCCAACAATCGCAACATCAATCGCAACTACAACAAATGGCCCAACAACAACAACAACAACAACAACAACAACAACAGTAACTACAACAATCATCCCAACAACAATAACAACCGCAACAACAACAACAATCAGAAGCAGCTATGCCAAAGGTGTGAAAAGTATCACTCGGGGTTCTGCACCAAATTTTGCAACAAGTGTAAAAGAAATGGTCATAGCGCGGCGAAGTGTGAGGTCTACGGACCAGGGGTTAACAGAACGAAAGGAACAAATGGTGTTGGAACGAGTAATGGCGGAGCAAGTAGTGTCGGAGCAAGTTATGCCAATGTAGTTTGTTATAAATGTGGAAAACCGGGCCACATTATTAGAAATTGCCCGAACTAGGAGAACACGAATGGACAAGGCCGCGGAAGAGTTTTCAATATTAATGCCGCAGAGGCACAGGAAAACCCAGAGCTTGTTACGGGTACGTTTCTTATTGACAATAAATCTGCTTACGTTTTATTTGATTCGGGTGCGGATAGAAGCTATATGAGTAGAGATTTTTGTGCTAAATTAAGTTGTCCATTGACGCCGTTGGATAGTAAATTTTTACTTGAATTAGCAAACGGTAAATTAATTTCAGCAGATAATATATGCCGAAATCGAGAAATTAAACTGGGTAGCGAAATATTTAAGATTGATTTGATACCAGTAGAGTTAGGGAGTTTGGATGTAATAGTTGGCATGGACTGGCTGAAGAAGGTGAAAGCAGAGATCGTATGTTATAAAAATGCAATTCGCATTGTACGAGAAGAAGGAGAACCCTTAATGGTGTACGGAGAAAAGGGCAACATGAAGCTACATCTTATTAGTAATTTGAAGGCACAAAAACTAATAAGAAAAGGTTGCTATGCTGTTCTAGCACACGTCGAAAAAGTACAAACTGAAGAAAAGAGCATCAATGATGTTCCCGTCGCAAAAGAATTTCCCGATGTATTTCCGAAAGAATTACCGGGACTACCTCCACATCGATCTGTTGAATTTCAAATAGATCTTGTACCAGGAGTTGCACCAATAGCTCGTGCTCCTTATAGACTCGCACCCAGCGAGATGAAAGAACTGCAAAGCCAACTGCAAGAACTATTAGAACGTGGTTTCATTCGACCAAGCACATCACCTTGGGGAGCTCCTGTTTTGTTTGTCAAGAAGAAGGATGGTACATTTAGGTTGTGTATTAACTACAGAGAGTTGAACAAACTTACCATCAAAAATCGTTATCCACTGCCGAGAATTGATGACTTATTTGATCAACTACAAGGCTCTTCGGTTTATTCGAAGATCGATTTACGTTCTGGATATCATCAAATGCGAGTAAAGGAGGATGATATTCTAAAAACTGCTTTTAGGACGCGTTATGGTCATTACGAGTTTATGGTTATGCCGTTTGGATTGACTAACGCACCAGCTGTGTTCATGGACCTTATGAACCGAGTGTGTGGGCCATATCTTGACAAGTTTGTCATTGTTTTCATCGATGACATACTTATTTACTCAAAGAATGATCAAGAGCACGAAGAACATTTGAGAAAAGTGCTAGAAGTATTGAGGAAAGAAAAACTGTACGCTAAGTTTTCAAAGTGTGCATTTTGGTTGGAAGAAGTTCAATTCCTCGGTCACATAGTGAACAAAGAAGGTATCCAGGTGGACCCGGAAAAGATCGAAACCGTTGAAAAGTGGGAAATCCCAAAAACTCCGAAGTATATACGTCAATTTTTAGGATTGGCTGGTTACTACAGAAGATTCATCCAAGATTTCTCCAAAATAGCAAAACCCTTGACTGCATTAATGCATAAAGGGAAGAAATTTGAATGGAAGGATGAACAAGAAAAGGCGTTTCAATTATTGAAGAAAAAGCTAACTACGACACCTATATTGTCATTGCCTGAAGGGAATAATGATTTTGTGATTTATTGTGACGCATCAAAGCAAGGTCTCGGTTGTGTATTAATGCAACGGACGAAGGTGATTGCTTATGCGTCTAGACAATTGAAGATTCACGAGCAAAATTATACGACGCATGATTTGGAATTAGGTGCGGTTGTTTTTGCATTAAAGACTTGGAGGCACTACTTATATGGGGTCAAAAGTATTATATATACCGACCACAAAAGTCTTCAACACATATTTAATCAAAAACAACTGAATATGAGACAGCGTAGGTGGATTGAATTGTTGAATGATTACGACTTTGAGATTCGTTACCACCCGGGGAAGGCAAATGTGGTAGCCGACGCCTTGAGCAGAAAGGACAGAGAACCCATTCGAGTAAAATCTATGAATATAATGATTCACACTAACCTTACTACTCAAATAAAGGAGGCGCAACAAGGAGTTTTAAAAGAGGGAAATTTAAAGGATGAAATACCCAAAGGATCGGAGAAGCATCTTAATATTCGAGAAGACGGAACCCGGTATAGGGCTGAAAGAATTTGGGTACCAAAATTTGGAGATATGAGAGAAATGGTACTTAGAGAAGCTCATAAAACCAGATACTCAATACATCCTAGAATGAGGAAGATGTACAAGGATCTCAAGAAACATTTTTGGTGGCCGGGTATGAAAGCCGATGTTGCTAAATACATAGGAGAATGTTTGACGTGTTCTAAGGTCAAAGCTGAGCATCAGAAACCATCAGGTCTACTTCAACAACCCGAAATCCCGGAATTTAAATGGGAAAATATTACCATAGATTTCATCACTAAATTGCCAAGGACTGCAAGTGGTTTTGATACTATTTGGGTAATAGTTGATCGTCTCACCAGATCAGCACACTTCCTGCCAATAAGAGAAGATGACAAGATGGAGAAGTTAGTATGACTGTATTTGAAGGAAGTCGTCTCCAGACATGGAATACCAATCTCTATTATCTCTGATAGGGATGGCAGATTTATTTCAAGATTCTGGCAGACATTACAGCAAGCATTAGGACCTCGTCTATACATGAGTACTGCCTATCATCCACAAACTGATGGACGGAGCGAAAGGACGATACAAACGCTTGAAGACATGCTACGAGCATGTGTTATTGATTTCGGAAACAGTTGGGATCGACATCTACCGTTAGCAGAATTTTCCTACAACAACAGCTACCATTCAAGCATTGAGATGGCGCCGTTTGAAGCACTTTATGGTAGAAAGTGCAGGTCTCCGATTTGTTGGTGTGAAGTGGGGGATAGACAGATTACGGGTCCGGAGATAATACAAGAAACTACCGAGAAAATCATCCAAATTCAACAAATATTGAAAACCGCCCAGAGTCGACAAAAGAGCTACGCGGACAGTAAAAGAAAAGATATAGAGTTTGAAATTGGAGAAATGGTCTTGCTTAAGGTTTCACCTTGGAAAGGCGTTGTTCGATTTGGTAAACGTGGGAAACTAAATCCAAGGTACATTGGACCATTCAAGATTATAGATCGTGTCGGACCAGTAGCTTACCAACTGGAGCTACCTCAACAACTCGCGGCGGTACATAACACTTTCCACGTCTCAAATTTGAAGAAATGTTTTGCTAAAGAAGATCTCACTATTCCAATGGACGAAATCCAAATCAATGAAAAACTTCAATTCATTGAAGAACCCGTCGAAATAATGGATCGTGAGGTTAAGAGACTTAAACAAAACAAGATACCGATTGTTAAGGTTCGATGGAATGCTCATAGAGGACTCGAGTTCACCTGGGAGCGTGAAGATCAGATGAAGAAGAAATACCCGCATTTATTTCCAGAAGATACGTCAACACCTCCAACTGCTTAAAATTTCGGGACGAAATTTATTTAACGGGTAGGTACTGTAGTGACCCGAACTTTTCCATGTTTATATATATATTAAATGAAATTGTTATTTACATGATTAAGTGTTTCCAACATGTTAAGCAATCAAACTTGTTAAGACTTGATTAATTGAAATAGGTTTCATATAGACAATTGACCACCCAAGTTGACCGGTGATTCACGAACGCTAAAACTTGTAAAAACTATACGGTGACATATATATGGTTATATATATAGTTAACATGATTTTATTATAAATATGTATCTCATTAGGTATTTTAACAATGAGTTATATACATAAAAATGAGACTATTAATTTAAGAAACTCGAAAACGATATATATAACGATTATCGTTATAACAACGTCTTACTAGGTACATATGAATCATATTAAGATATTGATACACTTGGTTAATTATGTTAAATGATAAGTAAATATATTATTAAGTGTATTAACAATGAAATACATATGTAAAAATAAGACTACCAACTTAATAATTTCGAAACGAGACATATATGTAACGATTATCGTTGTAACGGCATTTAACTGTATATATATCATACTAAGATATATTATATATCATAATATCATGATAATATAACAATTTAACATCTCATATGTTATAATAAACAATGGGTTAACAACATTCAACAAGATCGTTAACCTAAAGGTTTCAAAACAACATTTACATGTAACGACTAACGATGACTTAACGACTCAGTTAAAATGTATATACATGTAGTGTTTTAATATGTATTCATACACTTTTGAAAGACTTCAAGACACTTATCAAAATACTTCTACTTAACAAAAATGCTTACAATTACATCCTCGTTCAGTTTCATTAACAATTCTACTCGTATGCACCCGTATTCGTACTCGTACAATACACAGCTTTTAGATGTATGTACTATTGGTATATACACTCCAATGATCAGCTTGTAGCAGCCCATGTGAGTCACCTAACACATGTGGGAACCATCATTTGGCAACTAGCATGAAATATCTCATAAAATTACAAAAATATGAGTAATCATTCATGACTTATTTACATGAAAACAAAATTACATATCCTTTATATCTAATCCATACACCAACGACCAAAAACACCTACAAACACTTTCATTCTTCAATTTTATTCATCTAATTGATCTCTCTCAAGTTCTATCTTCAAGTTTTAAGTGTTCTTCATAAATTCCAAAAGTTCTAGTTTCATAAAATCAAGAATACTTCCAAGATTGCAAGTTTACTTCCAAGTATTCTAAATCCATTCCAAGATCAAGAAACCTTTGTTACTTACAGTAGGTTATCTTTCTAATACAAGGTAATAATCATATTCAAACTTTAATTCAATTTCTATAACTATAACAATCTTATTTCGAGTGGAAATCTTACTTGAAATTGTTTTCGTGTCATGATTCTGCTTCAAGAACTTTCAAGCCATCCAAGGATCCTTTGAAGCTAGATCTATTTTTCTCATTTCTAGTAGGTTTATCCAAGGAACTTGAGGTAGTAATGATTGAAATGTCACGTTCTTATTGATTAAAAACGTTCCATATTAATTGATTTCGTTGCGAGGTTTTGACCTCTATATGAGACGTTTTTCAAAGACTGCATTCATTTTTAAAACAAACCATAACCTTTATTTCATAAATAAAGGTTTAAAAAGCTTTACGTAGATTATCAAATAATGATAATCTAAAATATCCTGTTTACACACGACCATTACATAATGGTTTACAATACAAATATGTTACATCGAAATCAGTTTCTTGAATGCAGTTTTTACACAATATCATACAAACATGGACTCCAAATCTTGTCCTTATTTTAGTATGCAACAGCGGAAGCTCTTAATATTCACCTGAGAATAAACATGCTTTAAACGTCAACAAAAATGTTGGTGAGTTATAGGTTTAACCTATATATATCAAATCGTAACAATAGACCACAATATTTCATATTTCAATACACATCCCATACATAGAGATAAAAATCATTCATATGGTGAACACCTGGTAACCGACATTAACAAGATGCATATATAAGAATATCCCCATCATTCCGGGACACCCTTCGGATATGATATAAATTTCGAAGTACTAAAGCATCCGGTACTTTGGATGGGGTTTGTTAGGCCCAATAGATCTATCTTTAGGATTCGCGTCAATTAGGGTGTCTGTTCCCTAATTCTTAGATTACCAGACTTAATAAAAAGGGGCATATTCGATTTCGATAATTCAACCATAGTATGTAGTTTCACGTACTTGTGTCTATTTTGTAAATCATTTATAAAACCTGCATGTATTCTCATCCCAAAAATATTAGATTTTAAAAGTGGGACTATAACTCACTTTCACAGATTTTTACTTCGTCGGGAAGTAAGACTTGGCCACTGGTTGATTCACGAACCTATAACAATATATACATATATATCAAAGTATGTTCAAAATATATTTACAACACTTTTAATATATTTTGATGTTTTAAGTTTATTAAGTCAGCTGTCCTCGTTAGTAACCTACAACTAGTTGTCCACAGTTAGATGTACAGAAATAAATCGATAAATATTATCTTGAATCAATCCACGACCCAGTGTATACGTATCTCAGTATTGATCACAACTCAAACTATATATATTTTGGAATCAACCTCAACCCTGTATAGCTAACTCCAACATTCACATATAGAGTGTCTATGGTTGTTCCGAAATATATATAGATGTGTCGACATGATAGGTCGAAACATTGTATACGTGTCTATGGTATCTCAAGATTACATAATATACAATACAAGTTGATTAAGTTATGGTTGGAATAGATTTGTTACCAATTTTCACGTAGCTAAAATGAGAAAAATTATCCAATCTTGTTTTACCCATAACTTCTTCATTTTAAATCCGTTTTGAGTGAATCAAATTGCTATGGTTTCATATTGAACTCTATTTTATGAATCTAAACAGAAAAGTATAGGTTTATAGTCGGAAAAAATAAGTTACAAGTCCTTTTTGTAAAGGTAGTCATTTCAGTCGAAAGAACGACGTCTAGATGACCATTTTAGAAAACATACTTCCACTTTGAGTTTAATCATAATTTTTGGATATAGTTTCATGTTCATAATAAAAATCATTTTCACAGAATAACAACTTTAAAATCAAAGTTTATCATAGTTTTTAATTAACTAAACCAAAACAGCCCGCGGTGTTACTACGACGGCGTAAATCCGGTTTTACGGTGTTTTTCGTGTTTCCAGGTTTTAAATCATTAAGTTAGCATATCATATAGATATAGAACATGTGTTTAGTTGATTTTAAAAGTCAAGTTAGAAGGATTAACTTTTGTTTGCGAACAAGTTTAGAATTAACTAAACTATGTTCTAGTGATTACAAGTTTAAACCTTCGAATAAGATAGCTTTATATGTATGAATCGAATGATGTTATGAACATCATTGTCATAACCCGTCCTTAACCATAAGAACGCGTTAGATAACGTATGATTTCATTGCGAGGTATTGACCTCTATATGTGACATTTTTGAAAGAAAACTGCATATATTATACATTACAAACCATAACCATTATTTTTGTTACAAGCTTAAGACAATAAAAAGAAGATTAACGTTTAGCGATAATCTTCGACTTACAAACTTTACAAATGATGACAACAACACGGTTTCCAGCATATTTTACAATACAACATCTCGGATATGCAGTTTTATTTTTGACACAAACATGCGTACGCAAGATCCTGGTTAGATCCAACATGATGCAGCGGAAGCTTTAGTAATCTCCTGAGAATAGACATGTTTTAAAAGGTCAACATAAAGTTGGTGAGATATAGGTTTAATGCCGGCAGCAATATACATATAGACCACAAGATTTCGTATATAAACAGTTTAATAAAAGTATTCTAAGTGGTTGAGCACTTGGTAACCATACTTAACATTTTCACGTCGCATATTCCCTTTAATATGAAATCTTACTACACCGTACCAAGTGTAGTCACAAAACGAAGTACTGTGCAACCGTTGAATACTGGTCGTCCAGTCCGGTTGGGGTTGTCAGGCCCGATAGATCTATCAACAGGATTCGCGTTTACAATACCGCTGTAAATATTAGTTACCAAGCTACAGGGAAGTATGCCAGTGGTACAACTCAACGTAGAATATATTTTTCAGTTACTTGTGTCCATATCGTAAAACATAAAATACATGTATTCTCATCCCGAAATATTTAGAGTTTAAAAGTGGGACTATATACTCACTCTTGTCTTGATGATATATATATTTTGACTCGGTCTTCCGGTTGATATCACGAACCTATCCATATATAATATATCAATATGTTTTCATTTTTAAACAAACGTTATAAATATATACTTGTTATACTTTTAATACTTTGAATAATTCCTTAGTCCGTAGTTAGCAGTCCGATGTTAGTAATTCAATTTTAATGGTTCATTTTTAGATGTTTAATATACCCGCAATGAAATAAATAAAACCCCCAACGAAATAAATAAAAACCCATCGTATATGTATTGGTCGAGATTAATCTTGACCCATGGTACCGGTGTTGTCAAATGACGTGTTGCGTACAATCATGGGATCTTATGATTAATCTTCTCGTGTTGCTTACGGGTGATCCTGAACCATATGAAATTGAATTATGAGTACATATATATAAAATATCATGTTATCTTAGAAGTATGTGATTTTATGTAAATTTTTCCAATGAATCCCGAAGTTGAAAATGTCTAGGATAGCCAATTTTGTTTCGGTCATAGTTTCTTCGTTACAAGTCCGTTTTCGTTGATTCAAATTGCCATCTTCTTGGATCGAGTTCTTCTTTAAGACTATGAACTGTAAATACCTTGGTTTGTATTCAAAATCATACGGCATAGGTGAAAGTTTAGTGAAACATATGAAGTTAAACATTTTTGTTACAACAAAATCATTTAATGACCATTTTTCCAAAAATACTTATACTTTGAAAAACCAAGTTTTACCTTGTTAAATTAACATATAAATAAGTTATATTACATGTCTTGAAGTATTTTAAAAGTTAAGTTAGAAGGATCTATTTAGTTTGCAAACAAGTTTGAAAACATTCAAACTATGTTTTTGTTGTTAAACTTTTGTACCACAAAATAAGATAGCTATATATATATGAATCGAATAAGGTTATGAACATAGATTCTACCTCAAGTTCCTTGGATAAGTTTGCTGTAAAAGAGGAGTAAGAAGCTAGAATCAAAAGGGTGATAGAAGTGGATGAAAGATTGGAAGTAAGTTGGTGTTCTTGGAAGGTTTTCTTGAAGTGTTTTTGTATGGTTTTCTTATGGTGTTTTAGTATGGTTTTTGAAGCTAGATCTTCTTGGAACTTTGCTGAATTGTTGAAGGTGTTTAAGGGTTATAAGTGTGTGTGTTTTAGCTAGGAGATTGAAGTAGTAAATGAATCAAAAATGATGATACATATATACTAAAAAAAAACGTGACCCATGATTGTATATGGACAAATTCTTTAACTTGTAATCTTGTGTAATTGTCAATAATTATACAAAAGCAATTACCTTATACATAAGGCATGAACAAGGGCTGGTTAGGTGGTGATTTGATGTGTATATACCAATAGTAAATACGTATAGAAGCTAGGTATGATACGAGTACAAATACTCTAGATATACGTATAGAAATTTTGTGAAAAATGGAATGAGGATTCAAATATAGCTATCTTTTGTGAATACACTTATATAGTTTTATGTATTTAAGTTCTTAAAAGTGATTAAATACATTACTTATACGATATATGTATAACATTATAAGTCTTAAGTATTTATGTCAAATAACGTTACGTATAGTTATCGTTTTGAAAACTTAGTTAGTAGTTTCAAAATATACTTATAACTTATTGTTATAAATACAAAATGAGATATTTAAACATTCATTAATCATGTTAAATATGTATATATACATATATATACACAAACGTATAATTATCATATATTGTATAGTTCGTGATATCATCGGTCAAACTAGACGGTCAAACATTGTGTAAAACTCTTTTCGAAAACATAAGTCTCAACAATTTGGATTGCTTATCATGTTGGTAAGGTTTAATTTATGTAAATATTAATCTTATAAGTATATAACGATCGAAAAAGTGCGGGTCGTTACATTACCTCCCCGTTAAATAAATTTCGTCCCGAAATTTTAAAATTGTACCTATTTTGCGTCATCGAGAAACAAGTGTGGATACTTTTGCTTCATCTGATCCTCTCGTTCCCAAGTAAACTCGGGACCTCTTCTAGCATTCCAACGAACCTTAACAATCGGTATATTGCTCTGTTTGAGCTTTTTAACTTCACGGTCCATGATTTCGATTGGTTCTTCGACGAATTGTAGTTTCTCGTCGACATGGATTTCTTCAAGAGGAATGGTAAGGTCTTCCTTTGCAAGACACTTCTTAAGGTTCGAGATGTGAAAGGTATTATGTACTCCGGCGAGTTGTTGCGGTAACTCGAGTCGATAAGCTACCGGTCCAATGCGTTCGATGATCTTGAACGGGCCTACGTACCTTGGGTTCAGTTTACCCCTTTTGCCGAAACGTATTACACCTTTCCAAGGTGACACCTTTAGCATAACCATGTCCTCAACCTGAAACTCTAATGGTTTCCTTCGAACATCGGCGTAGCTCTTTTGGCGACTACGGGCTGTTTTCAATCTCTCCTTGATTTGTACTATCTTCTCGGTCGTTTCGTGTATGATTTCGGGACCAGTTAAATGTCGATCTCCTACTTCATTCCAACAGATAGGAGATCTACACTTCCTTCCGTACAATGCTTCGAATGGCGCAGCTCCAATGCTCGCATGATAACTATTATTATACGAGAATTCTGCTAACGGTAGATATTTATCCCATCCGTTTCCAAAATCGATCACACATGCCCTGAGCATGTGGCGACTCCGTCAAAACACTTAACGGCTCCGTCACTTGGTCCCACAGCTTGATCGAAACTCTATATGAATTTAATAAAACAACCTTGCATTCTTTATTTAAAAATGATTTCCTATAAAGGAAATCTACTAAAATGTATAAGTTTAGAAAAACTATACAATAATACTTTAACCAAAAGTTGACCAAAATAAAGTCAACAAACAACCACTTTTTAATGTAACAAAATAGAATGCAAATTAATGTTTAACAAAAGCTGCCATCATAAATATGCAGACTCTCTAAGCACAGCGGAAGCAATCAATCATGAACCTGAGAATAAAACATGCGAGTAACTGTCAACAAAAATGTTGAGTGAATTATAGGTTTAATATTGCAAACAATATTTAATTTAAACAATAAAAATTTATGTTTGAAAACATAAAAACTCCTTTTTGAACCACCAAATTATATGCTAGAAAACATATAATAAAACATTATTCCATTTTCCGTGAGCCACCTGGTAACCACTTAACCATTTATTTACCCTTGCCAAACACAATAAATAATATACACCGAACAAGTGTATCTACAACAAAATACGAAGTACTAAACATTCCGATTATAAATTGCTAGCGCGACTAGCTCGAAATGGGGTTGTCAAACCCGATAGATCTATCCATAGGATTCGCGTTCACCAGTAGAAACCAGTGATTACAGTTACCAGACTAGGGAATATTTTTGTTCAACTCACAATGAATAATTTAAACCAACTTCCACTTGTCCAAAATATAAAATAAATTGCATGTATTCTCATCCCAAAAGATTTAAATAGAAAAATGGGACTATAACACACCTTAATAGCAACCGAAGTAACCACACAATTATGCGAACAGCAAATGAAGTAAAGTGATCATGAATGATCACAACGCCGACCTATAGATAAAGCAGGTCGATATAAATAACTAACTTAGGTCAAGTCTTAGTATGATAGCTATTGTACATGTTGCAAGTAGACATAGAACAATACTCAACATGCATCGGTTTGATCGGAACAGCGTACGGACACACACTTTCTATTTTTAGAAAGTTTCTATTTTTAGCAGGTTTCCATATTTGGAAAGTTTCTATTTTAGGAAAGTTTCTATTTTTGGAAAGTTTCTATTTTTGGAAAGTTTCTATTTTTGGAAAGTTTCTATTTTTGGAAAGTTTCTATTTTTGGAAAGTTTCCAAATTTAGAAAGTTTCTATTTTTAGAAAGTTTTAAGTTAGGAAAGTTTCCTTATTTAGAAAGTCAACAGAAGTCAACTGAAAGTCAAAGTCAACCGAAAGTCAACTCAAAAGTCAACCTTGGTCAAACATAGTCAACATAAATTTTAAAAGTGTAAGTTATAATAATAATGTAAGTTATAACGTTTATTAAAGTTAAATATGTCTAATTATGTCATAACATAAGTTTAATTAAATTAAAATGAATTATTAAAGTTAATATAAGTTTAAATGATATAATTAATATAACATAAGTATTTAATTAATTAATTAAATATTAGTCATAATATAAGTATTATTCATTAATAATAAATTTTAAATTATATCATAAGTATTATTAATTAATAATGAATTATTAATCATATCATAAGTTTCTAATTATAATCATTAAATCATAAGTATTTAATAATTAAATTATAATTAAATAATAACTAAGCCTTATAATAATTAAATAATTAATTAATCCTTATTATAAGTCTTATTATAATAATCTCATAATATAAGTTTAATACTTACCATAAGTATTTTCCATTAATAATAAAAGTATTATTAATTAAAAGTTTAATTAAAATTTTAATTAAATCATAAGTAATAATTAAATGATATAATAAATATATATCATAAGTCTTAAATAATAATAATTACTTTTTTTATCATAAGTAATTAAATGATAATGAAATCCATTATTTTTATCATAAGTTCAATAGTTAATCATAAATTTTAAATCAAAAGTTCATCGGGTCGTATCTTGAGCCCCGGGTGTCGGTTTTCGGCGAGCCTTACATATATCTCTGCCTAATCAAACCACCCGACACTTTGGTACACTCAAGAACACACCAAGAACAGGCCACAAGTCGTGATATACAGCCAATACACTACTTGGAACTTCAATTTAATCAAAAACGTGTTTTAGACGTAACGGGTGATTCGTGGCTCGGATTGAGATGACCCGAACATGAAAGTTCGCCCCACCATCAGTCCTAACACACTAACACACCCTAAAGTCACCAAATATGATCACAAGGTCGGACCACACCTGGTTCATACCAAAATCACATTCAATCTTAATAAAATACCACTTTGATCATAACTATGGTTCCGGGAATCGAAACGACATGAATCCGGTGTCTAAAATTAATGTCTTGATGAGAGGAACTCATTTATATACTTTATTTTAACTTTTATATCAGTTACAAAGTCAGAAACACACGAAAAAGCTGCTGTCCAAATTATATCAAACCGAAAACATATGTTTACGAGTAATTCTATGCATACAAACACCATTACAACAACAAGTAATCATCATACTATTAATTTATAATCAAAATACAGAAATATAATGAAAAATCAAAAGTTCTAGGGTTAGGGTTTATACCCTATTCAAGAATTGAATGATATGAACGCGTAGAGATCGTTGTGTAGAATCCGATTATGCAATCTATTTGATGATCCATGCAAGATTAGATGAAGATGATGATGATTTGGTGGAGCTAGGGTGACGGCTCAAAAAAAAAGAGAAGAGGAGGAAGAAAATAAAATGGGAGTAATTAGGTTTGAGAGGAAATGCTAGTGTTTAGAAAATGAAAAATGGAATAATGAAATAAAATCACAAACCACCCCCTCCCTAAGGGAATTTTCGGCCATCAACTGAATGGGGTGGGCCCCACATGGCCCACAATGATAAATATGTAATTTCTTTTAGCCCGAACGCCCGATCGAAGCCCGAAACGCGAAAACGCTACTACGCGATTGATTTTTCGGAGAGATAACAACTACGCGACGGATAAAATATATAAACACTATATATAATCATATGACATCAAAATATCATAATTAAAATAATTAGGACTTAAAAATCCCAAAAACTCGACAGTTGGTTTGAAAACCGAAAAGATTCGCCGGATAGAAATCCGCGACTCTTAGGAACGTATAATTTAAAATATGAATACCAATATTCATATAACACATAATAATTAATATATTATTTCAAAAATAATAATATAAGTCATAGAAATGACGTGGCACGAATAACAATTAACGGTAAAAGATAACGGAAAAAGTAGGGTCGTTACAGTACCTTCCCGTTACGGAAATTTCGTCCCGAAATTTAAGCAGGTGCAAGGGTTGACTCAACATTTGGGAACAAATGCGGGTACTTCTGCCTCATCTAATCTTCACGCTCCCAAGTGATCTCGGGACCGATTCGTTCCATCTAACTCGAACAATAGGAATTCTACTCTGTTTAAGAGTCTTAACCTTTCGATCCATAATTTCAACAGGTTCCTTAAAAGAAAAAGTAGTTTCTTATCAACATGAAGTCCCTCCATAGGAATGGTTTCCTCGGCCTCGGCCAAACACTTCTTTAAATTCGATACATGAAACACATCGTGAACAGCACTGAGTTCTTGTGGCAATTTCAAACGATAAGCCATGGGTCCAACTCTCTCAATAATTTCAAAAGGTCCAACAAATCGAGGATTCAACTTTCCCCCTTTTACCAAAACGTATCACGCCCTTCCAAGGAAATACCTTCAACATAACACGATCACCGACCTGATATTCAATATCGTTCCTTCTCTTATTGGCATAGCTCTTTTGCCGACTTCTGACGGTTCTCAATCCTTCCTTAATCTGTACGATCTTCTCGGTAGTCTCATGAATAATGTCAGGACCTGTGAGTTGAGCATCCCCAACCTCATTCCAACAGACAGGAGACCTACACTTTCTACCATACAGTGCTTCAAACGGTGCGGCTTTAATACTTGCATGATAGCTGTTGTTATAAGAAAGCTTAGCCAACGACAAGGATCTATCCCTACAATTACCAAAATCAATTACGCACGCCCTCAACATGCCTTCTAACGTTTGGATGGTCCTTTAATTCTGACCGTCCGACTGTGGATGATAAGCGGTGCTCATATCCAACTTAGTTCCCAAAGTTTCCTGTAAGGATTGCCAAAATCTCGATATAAATCGACTGTCTCGGTCCGAATTAATAAATACGGGAACACCATGTCTAGAAACAATCTCCTTCAAATACAAACGAGTAAGCTTCTCTATCGAATCTGTTTCCTTAATCGGTAAGAAATGAGCTGATTTTGTGAGTCGGTCAACAATCACCCAAATGGTATCATAACCACCCACAGCTCACATTAACTTCGTAATAAAATCCGTTGTAATACCTTCCCACTTCCACTCGGGAATCTCAGGTTGCACCAAAAGTCCAGACGGTTTCTGATGTTCAGCTTTAACCTTAGCACAGGTCAAACACTTAGCCACATACGTAGCCATATCAGCTTTCAAATTAGGCCACCAATACAGCTCCTTAAGATCATGATACATCTTTCCTGAACCAGGATGAATAGAGTACCCATACTTATGAGCCTCATCTAAAACAAGTTTCGTAGGTCACCAAACTTTGGAACCTAAAGGCATCCCGCAAAAATACCGAGTACCATCAGTTTGTACCTCTAACTGTTTACTCAAGCCTCGGACCTTCCCGTTACAAAATTTTCCTCCCTCAAGGCTTCTTGTTGTGCCTCAAGAATCTGCCTTGTGAGGTTTGTTCGAATGGTCATATTTAAGGCTCTAAACCTACGAGGTTCAATTCTCTCTTTTCGACTCAAAGCATCGGCTACAACATTGGCCTTTCCAGGATGATATAAAAGTTCGAAATCATAATCGTTCAACGTCTCAACCCATCTTCGCTGTCTCATATTTAGCTGTTTTTGATCAAGAATATGTTGAAGACTTTTGTGATCAGTGTACACTGCACATTTGACCCCATATAAGTAATGTCTCCAATTCTTGAGTGCGAATATAACAACTCCCAATTCTAAATCATGGGTTTTATAATTCTGCTCGTGGATCTTCAACTGACATGACGCATATGCAATAACCTTCTTTCATTGCATCAAAACACACCCAAAGCCTTGACGCGAAGTATCACAATAAACAACAAAATCATAATTACCCTTAGGTAGTGACAATATCGGAGCGGTAGTCAACTTCTTCTTCAAAATTTGCGAAGCAGTCTCTTGTTCATCCTTCCACTCATACTTCTCCCTCTTATGCGTTAAAGCAGTCAGAGGTGTCGCTATACGAGAGAAATCTTGAATGAACCTTCTATAATATCCTACCAATCCTAGAAACTGACGGATCTGAGTAGGAGTTTTCGGAGTTTCCCGCTTTTTAATCGCCTCAATCTTAGCAGGATCAATCTGTATTTCCTGTTTGCTAACAATATGTCTAAGGAATTGAACTTCTCTTAACCAGAAAGCACACTTAGAGAACTTAGCGTACAACTCTTCCTTTCTCAATAAATCAAGCACCAACTTCAAATGTTTTTCGTGTTCATGATCACTCTTGGAATAGGTAAGAATATCACCGATGAAAATGATAAAGAACTTGTCTAGATAGGGTCTACACACACGGTTTATGAGGTCCATGAACACAGCAGGTGCATTTGTCAATCCGAACGGCATAACAAGGAATTCGTAGTGACCATAACGGGTGCGAAAAGCAGTTTTCGGAATATCAGTTTCTTTAGCCCGCAGTTGGTGATGACCGGAACGAAGATCAATCTTAGAATAAACGGACGAACCTTGAAGTTGATCGAACAGATCATCAATTCTAAGAAGAGGGTAACGGTTTTTAACTGTAAGCTTGTTCAATTCACGATAATCAATGCACAAACGAAACGAACCATCTTTCTTCTTAACAAACAAAACAGAAGCTCTCCAAGAGGAACGTATAAGGACGAATGAGGTATAGTTGCAGCTAACAAAGGAAGAAATATAGAGAGTAACCAAATCGGTGGTAACGTTGTTTAAGACAATTCCTTCAAAGGGAATAACGAGGATCATGAACTTCAACGTAAATTTTCATTATATTTTCGAAAAGGAAGACTTGCAAAAGTTGTGATCTTTCAACGACAGTGAACTTCCTCGCACAATGAGCGAGTCAACCTAGGATTCATCCTTATTCTTCAATTTATATGAGGCTGAAAGGAAACGTGAATCATGGACTATAAAGAGTAGTCGACTCCAGGTGAGATCAATCTCCAAAAATGATTTCGTGCACCTCAAAGTACTGAATCATAGGGTTGATGTTTACGAGGGTGTTGCGGTTGACAGCGAATATTGAGAGTATAAACTCCTCAAATGGTCTAGTGTAATATATATCCATGGTACCCACTATAACAACAGTTGGGGTAGAAACCCACCTAGCCCTTTTCTATAATAGGGTGACCACCGAGTGTACCTCAGAAAGCTGATTTATCGGTCCGCGTTTCGGCCATGTCCAACCATAAGAGGGAAAATTTTATGGGCGCAAAGACTTTCCAACAAATTTTATAAAACCGGCATCCAAACTGGTGTAAGAACTTCTATCAATGAACTTAATGGTAAATTTCATCCTTAAACGGAGAATGAGAAGAACGGTGATCCAAACACTCTGTAGAGTAATGCGAAAATTCTAATGTAATCAATCAAAGAAGTTTTGAAAAAGCTTTAAACATCTGATGTAACCCCATAAATGGAACGAAGCTCTTAGTAAATTTAGAAGTATGTACAACGTGTACCATTTTACGTAAAACAATTTGAGTTAACTAGACAACTCGACATGAGTGATTTTAAAATAATTTTGAAGGTACAATTTAGTGTATACTAGCTAAAATAGGTAAGGGTAAATTTATCCATTCGAATTCATACGTACATATATGATTTTATAATTAGTATACATGACAAAATATTTCATTACTTCTATTCGCCCATAAATCTCATGAGAACCGCCCAATTACACAAATGTGTAAAAATTTTAAATGAAAAGCAGGGTATCCGCATTACAAAGGTTACGAGTTGAAGTAAGACCGTTAAAGCTCGGGTGAAGGACTTGAATCGTCTTGCGACATCTAATCAATAAATGCTACGAGGTCATGAGAACCAATGAGTTAAATATTGTTTTGACTTTTATCAGGACACAAGTCCTTGGGTCAAAACTAGTCACGTGCGAAGCTGTCACTAACAAGCGAGTTATGAATGATAAAACATGGGGTAAGTAGTTCGGTTAAGACGAGTCTCTCGTATATCAACAAATAAGATAATGAGTATCTTCCTTACTCATGTAACAACGTTAGAATTTCCGAATGAGTGGTGTACAAATTTTCTTTGACTAACTTTCTATTCCTCATGTCACAATATTGGGACTTTTTATGAATTAACGTAATATAATCACGTTGGCCTGACGCCATTATATTTCACTAACTCATAGTTCCATTCCAATATCACTACATAAGGTCAGGACACGTGGTCAACCTCGAATTTCAACACAATTTCCCTAAAACAATTTCTTAACAATGTGCTAAGGATAGCACAAGAGACAAAGACATCGAAAGTAATGAATAGGAGTAACGATGACATAAGAATGTCTTCGAAGTACCAAGAATCTCTAAAAGTCAAGAATGACGTTTTCCGTTTCAAAAACCAAAGCACATAGGCACAACGGCACAAAGGCACGTAATATAACAAGAATGTTATATACCTAAGCAGAATAGCTGACATTGAAATGCCGAGCCTTTAGAAGTCAAGAATGACATCTCGCGTAATATAACTCAAACGTTATATACATAACCATAATAGATGACATAGAAATGCCGAGAATTCTAGAACACGTAATGTAACTTAAACGTTATATCAATAAACACTAATTATGACATAGAAATGTCGAGAATTCCAGAAGTCAAGAATGACACCCCCTCGGTTTCACTAACCGAGGTGTTCCTTTAAAAGATGAACTCGCATGAGTCGGAGAATACGTTTAAATCGGAATGGGAGTTCCTCCCGGATTCAGAACATAATAGAAATGTATGTATGATAACAATATACATACCAACATGACATTAATAATCACATATAATAATATATAATAGGCCGGGCTGTAGACTAGACTCACTAATGCACCCTATTGACTCGGGTAACGACATCAATGCAGCCTAATTCCCTACAACCAGAGCTCTGATACCAACTGTGATAACATCACAGTTGAGGCAAAAACCCACCCAGTGCCTTTCCTGAGAACAGGGTGACCACTGAGCGTACCTCAGACACTGATTTTACAGCCTGCGTCTCCGCCAAACCGGCTAACCCTAGAAAGGGACCGCAAGGGGCAAGAGCCAATGCTTCGTCACAGGTAACACTGTGAGAACCCCCTCTACGATTAATCCGCTCAAAAACGGAATTAAACCTGGCTCTGATACCAACTGTGGCGACTCCGTCAAAACACTTAACGGCTCCGTCACTTGGTCCCACAGCTTGATCGAAACTCTATATGAATTTAATAAAACAACCTTGCATTCTTTATTTAAAAATGATTTCCTATAAAGGAAATCTACTAAAATGTATAAGTTTAGAAAAACTATACAATAATACTTTAACCAAAAGTTGACCAAAATAAAGTCAACAAACAACCACTTTTTAATGTAACAAAATAGAATGCAAATTAATGTTTAACAAAAGCTGCCATCATAAATATGCAGACTCTCTAAGCACAGCGGAAGCAATCAATCATGAACCTGAGAATAAAACATGCGAGTAACTGTCAACAAAAATGTTGAGTGAATTATAGGTTTAATATTGCAAACAATATTTAATTTAAACAATAAAAATTTATGTTTGAAAACATAAAAACTCCTTTTTGAACCACCAAATTATATGCTAGAAAACATATAATAAAACATTATTCCATTTTCCGTGAGCCACCTGGTAACCACTTAACCATTTATTTACCCTTGCCAAACACAATAAATAATATACACCGAACAAGTGTATCTACAACAAAATACGAAGTACTAAACATTCCGATTATAAATTGCTAGCGCGACTAGCTCGAAATGGGGTTGTCAAACCCGATAGATCTATCCATAGGATTCGCGTTCACCAGTAGAAACCAGTGATTACAGTTACCAGACTAGGGAATATTTTTGTTCAACTCACAATGAATAATTTAAACCAACTTCCACTTGTCCAAAATATAAAATAAATTGCATGTATTCTCATCCCAAAAGATTTAAATAGAAAAATGGGACTATAACTCACCTTAATAGCAACCGAAGTAACCACACAATTATGCGAACAGCAAATGAAGTAAAGTGATCATGAATGATCACAACGCCGACCTATAGATAAAGCAGGTCGATATAAATAACTAACTTAGGTCAAGTCTTAGTATGATAGCTATTGTACATGTTGCAAGTAGACATAGAACAATACTCAACATGCATCGGTTTGATCGGAACAGCGTACGGACACACACTTTCTATTTTTAGAAAGTTTCTATTTTTAGCAGGTTTCCATATTTGGAAAGTTTCTATTTTAGGAAAGTTTCTATTTTTGGAAAGTTTCTATTTTTGGAAAGTTTCTATTTTTGGAAAGTTTCTATTTTTGGAAAGTTTCTATTTTTGGAAAGTTTCCAAATTTAGAAAGTTTCTATTTTTAGAAAGTTTTAAGTTAGGAAAGTTTCCTTATTTAGAAAGTCAACAGAAGTCAACTGAAAGTCAAAGTCAACCGAAAGTCAACTCAAAAGTCAACCTTGGTCAAACATAGTCAACATAAATTTTAAAAGTGTAAGTTATAATAATAATGTAAGTTATAACGTTTATTAAAGTTAAATATGTCTAATTATGTCATAACATAAGTTTAATTAAATTAAAATGAATTATTAAAGTTAATATAAGTTTAAATGATATAATTAATATAACATAAGTATTTAATTAATTAATTAAATATTAGTCATAATATAAGTATTATTCATTAATAATAAATTTTAAATTATATCATAAGTATTATTAATTAATAATGAATTATTAATCATATCATAAGTTTCTAATTATAATCATTAAATCATAAGTATTTAATAATTAAATTATAATTAAATAATAACTAAGCCTTATAATAATTAAATAATTAATTAATCCTTATTATAAGTCTTATTATAATAATCTCATAATATAAGTTTAATACTTACCATAAGTATTTTCCATTAATAATAAAAGTATTATTAATTAAAAGTTTAATTAAAATTTTAATTAAATCATAAGTAATAATTAAATGATATAATAAATATATATCATAAGTCTTAAATAATAATAATTACTTTTTTTATCATAAGTAATTAAATGATAATGAAATCCATTATTTTTATCATAAGTTCAATAGTTAATCATAAATTTTAAATCAAAAGTTCATCGGGTCGTATCTTGAGCCCCGGGTGTCGGTTTTCGGCGAGCCTTACATATATCTCTGCCTAATCAAACCACCCGACACTTTGGTACACTCAAGAACACACCAAGAACAGGCCACAAGTCGTGATATACAGCCAATACACTACTTGGAACTTCAATTTAATCAAAAACGTGTTTTAGACGTAACGGGTGATTCGTGGCTCGGATTGAGATGACCCGAACATGAAAGTTCGCCCCACCATCAGTCCTAACACACTAACACACCCTAAAGTCACCAAATATGATCACAAGGTCGGACCACACCTGGTTCATACCAAAATCACATTCAATCTTAATAAAATACCACTTTGATCATAACTATGGTTCCGGGAATCGAAACGACATGAATCCGGTGTCTAAAATTAATGTCTTGATGAGAGGAACTCATTTATATACTTTATTTTAACTTTTATATCAGTTACAAAGTCAGAAACACACGAAAAAGCTGCTGTCCAAATTATATCAAACCGAAAACATATGTTTACGAGTAATTCTATGCATACAAACACCATTACAACAACAAGTAATCATCATACTATTAATTTATAATCAAAATACAGAAATATAATGAAAAATCAAAAGTTCTAGGGTTAGGGTTTATACCCTATTCAAGAATTGAATGATATGAACGCGTAGAGATCGTTGTGTAGAATCCGATTATGCAATCTATTTGATGATCCATGCAAGATTAGATGAAGATGATGATGATTTGGTGGAGCTAGGGTGACGGCTCAAAAAAAAAAGAGAAGAGGAGGAAGAAAATAAAATGGGAGTAATTAGGTTTGAGAGGAAATGCTAGTGTTTAGAAAATGAAAAATGGAATAATGAAATAAAATCACAAACCACCCCCTCCCTAAGGGAATTTTCGGCCATCAACTGAATGGGGTGGGCCCCACATGGCCCACAATGATAAATATGTAATTTCTTTTAGCCCGAACGCCCGATCGAAGCCCGAAACGCGAAAACGCTACTACGCGATTGATTTTTCGGAGAGATAACAACTACGCGACGGATAAAATATATAAACACTATATATAATCATATGACATCAAAATATCATAATTAAAATAATTAGGACTTAAAAATCCCAAAAACTCGACAGTTGGTTTGAAAACCGAAAAGATTCGCCGGATAGAAATCCGCGACTCTTAGGAACGTATAATTTAAAATATGAATACCAATATTCATATAACACATAATAATTAATATATTATTTCAAAAATAATAATATAAGTCATAGAAATGACGTGGCACGAATAACAATTAACGGTAAAAGATAACGGAAAAAGTAGGGTCGTTACAGAGCATGTCTTCGAGAGTCTGAATCGTTCTCTCACTCTGTCCATCGGTTTGTGGATGATATGCGGTACTCATATCCAACCGAGTTCCTAGTGCCTCCTGTAGTGATTGCCAGAATTTTGAGGTAAATCTACTATCACGATCGGATATAATGGAAATAGGTATTCCATGCCTTGAAACAACTTACTTTATATACAATCGTAATAGTTTCTCCATTCTATCCGTTTCCTTTATAGGTAAGAAATGTGCAGACTTGGTAAGACGATCAACAATTACCCAAATGGTGTCGTATCCCCAGGCAGTCTTTGGTAACTTCGTGATGAAATCCATGGTAATACCGTCCCATTTCCATTCTGGAATTTCTGGTTGTTGAAGTAACCCTGACGGCTTCTGGTGTTCTGCTTTGACTTTGGAACAAGTTAAACATTCCCCAACATATGTTGCAACGTCTGTCTTCAAATTAGGCCACCAATAATGCGTCTTAAGATCTTGGTACATCTTTCCAACTCCAGGATGTATCGAATATCTTGTCTTATGTGCCTCGTTCAATATTAACTTCCTTAATCCACCCAACTTCGGTACCCAAATACGATTTGCAAAATATCGAATTCCATCTTCCCGCATAACGAGTTGCTTCGCATACTTCTTCATTATTTCATTTCCTATATTTTCTTTAGTAAGTGCTTCTCGTTGAACTTCTTTGATTTGTGAGTTGAGATTCATGCGAATTTTTATGTTCATCGCTCGTACTCGAATTGGTTCTCGTTCTTTTCTGCTTAAAGCATCAGCCACCACATTCGCCTTCCCGGGATGATAACGAATTTCACAATCATAGTCGTTTATTAACTCGACCCACCTACGTTGCCTCATGTTCAATTGTTTTTGATCGAAAATATGTTGAAGGCTTTTATGATCAGTAAACACAGTGAATTTAACCCCATACAAGTAGTGTCTCCACATCTTCAATGCAAACACGACTGCTCCCAATTCTAGATCATGCGTCGTATAATTCCGCTCGTGAATCTTCAATTGTCGGGATGCAAATGCAATTACTTTCTTTCGTTGCATAAGAACACAACCAAAACCTTGTCGCGAAGCGTCACAATATATTTCAAAATCATCGTTCCCTTCTGGTAACGATAAAATAGGCGCCGTAGTTAACTTCTTTTTCAGTATTTGAAATGCGTTCTCCTGCTCCGAGGTCCATTCATATTTCTTCCCTTTTTGCGTTAACGCTGTCAACGGCTTAGCTATTCGGGAAAAATCTTGAATAAACCTTCTATAATAACCGGCTAAACCCAAAAATTGGCGTATCTGCGTTGGTGTCTTAGGAGTCTCCCATTTTTCAATAGCTTCAGTTTTTGCTGGATCAACCTGAATTCCTTCGCTATTAACAACGTGACCAAGAAATTGCACTTCTTTCAACCAGAAAGCACACTTAGAAAATTTAGCATAAAGTTGTTCTTTTCTTAACAACTCCAGTATCAACCTTAAATGCTCTTCATGCTCTTGCTCACTCTTGGAATAGATAAGAATATCATCAATGAAAACGATAACAAACTTATCTAAATACGGACTACAAACTCGATTCATGAGGTCCATGAATACAGCTGGCGCATTCGTCAATCCAAACGGCATAACCAAAAATTCGTAATGACCATAACGTGTCCGAAAAGCAGTTTTCGGTATATCTTCTTCTTTGACACGTAATTGATGATAGCCCGACCTTAAGTCAATTTTTGAGTACACACATGATCCTTGGAGTTGATCAAATAAGTCGTCAATTCTCGGTAGTGGATACCGATTCTTGATAGTTAATTTATTTAATTCACGATAATCTATACACATCCTAAAAGATCCATCTTTCTTCTTAACAAACAAAATTGGAGCTCCCCACGGTGATGTACTTGGTCGTATGAATCCACGGTCCAATAATTCTTTTAACTGACTTTGAAGTTCTTTTAATTCGGACGGTGCAAGTCTATATGGCGCACGAGCCACTGGTGCAGCTCCTGGTACTAAATCTATTTGAAATTCTACCGATCTAAATGGAGGTAATCCCGGCAATTCTTCCGAAAAAACTTCAGGAAAATCTCTTGCCACAGGCACGTCGTTGATATACTTTTCTTTCTTTTCGACTTTATTAACATGTGCTAAAATAGCGTAACATCCCTTTTCTAAACACTTCTTGGCTTTCAAACAGCTAATGAGTTTTAGCTTTGAATTACCCTTCTCTCCATAAATCATCACCGGTATTTTATCCTTACCAGGAATACGAATTGCCTTTTTGGCACAAACAACTTCCGCTCCTATTTTGGACATCCAGTCCATGCCGACTATTACATCAAAACCTCCTAATTCTACGGGTATTAAGTCGATTTTAAACGTTTCTCCGGCTAGATTTATTTCACAATCACGACAAATTTTATCGGCTTTAATTAGCTTACCATTAGCTAACTCAATCAAGTACTTAGCATCTAGAGGTAATGATGAACAATTCAATTTAGTGTAAAAATTTATACACACGTAACTTCTATCGGCGCCAGTATCAAATAAAATAGATGCTGATAAGTTATTAATGGTAAACGTACCCGTAACAAGCTCCGGGTCTTCTCGTGCCTCTCTAGCATTAATAACAAACGCTCTTCCACGTGCAGGTTCGCCATTCTGATTCGGGCACTGGCTCTTATAGTGACCTTGTTTTCCACACCCAAAACAAGTAATGTTAGCCAAAGCAGTTCTATTTGCGTTGGTGGCAGGAGTCTTGGTACCATTTGTATTTGTAACGAGAGCCCTACAATCTTCAGCAAGATGACCCTTTCGATTACATTTGTTGCATACCACATTACAGTAGCCAGAGTGATGTTTGTGGCATCGGTTACATAAAGGATTTTGTCCTTTATAACCAAAGCTTAAACCACTACCCGCACCTTGCGTGTTTTCTTGTTTCTTAAAAGATTGTTGTTGGTTACCTCGATCATAATTTCCATTCCACTTTCTTTTGTTACCTGATACCTTCACATCAGTATTGGATACTTTCTTATCCATGATGACCTGATCCATTAGCTCGTTTGCCATGGTTATAGCTTCATGAATTGTCTTAGGTTTCGATGCTGTAACATTTGCCTTGACCTTTTTGGGCAAACCAGCTTTGTACATTTCAATCTTCCGTTCTTCGGTTGGAACCAATTCAGGACATAGCAAAACTAATTCCATGAATCGCTGGTTGTAGTTGGTGATTTCAGTACCAACCACCTTCAAACTTCGTAACTCATCTTCTAACTTAATAACCTCATTCCTTGGACAATACTCGGTGATTATCATTGCTTTGAATTCTTCCCATGGAGTATCATAAGCTACATCTCCTCCTACCGCCTTCACATAATTCTTCCACCATGTGAGTGCACTATCTTGTAAAGTGCACGATGCATACTTGGTCATGTCTTTTTCATCACAACCGCTGATTTTGAACACCGTCTCCATCTTTTCTATCCATCGGGTTAAACCGATAGGTCCTTCCGTTCCACTGAATGATGAAGGTTTGCAAGCTTGAAACGTCTTGTAGGAGCATCCTACACGAGGATTTGGATTAACTGCAGTAGCTCTTGCAGCTTCGACCCATAGCATTCTATCGTTGACTCGCTGGTTGATGAAGTTCTCGACTTCTTGTTCCGTCATTCGGTTCAATCGCGCCATTTCCTAATGAAAGAAAATAATTATTCACATGGATTATTATAGATGTAGTGTGTATTTATAGTACATTATAGCTTGTTAATAATATGAACCAGGTATTATTATAAAAGCCTTTTCTTCTTATTAGCGTTTTATAATTATATCTAGGGTAGTACCTACCCGTTAATGTTCATACTTAATAGCTTAGTACAGAACCAATTACTACAATCTAAATAATACTTAACCATGGAAAATTATTGCATTTCATACTTCGCTATTTTACATATGCTTATCTTACATCGAACATTAAACAAACCACACTAATAATATTATACAAAACATTATTTGATTCCATGGTTTAATTTGGCAGCGCATCGTTTGGTCTATTTCCCAAAACATTTATGTCCAGGGAATCCCCCAACGCGAATCCTAGCTGTCTCCCTACGTTTTGGCTGAGGTGCCGAAGAACTAGATGCGGGGATAGCACTAATAGGAATAGCGGGGATAGGGGTGGTAGTGTTGAGTGGAATTGGTGCCACTTCATTCTCATTAAACTCGGGATTTGGATTTTCTAATTCACTAGCTTTTCGTTTCTTTCCTAGTTCGAACTCGTCCTTTGTAATTTCCTGTATTTCTTCCTCGGGTTCACTTTCCTCCTCGGGTTCACTTTCCTCCTCGGGTTCACTTTCCTCCTCGGGTTCACTTTCCTCCTCGGGTTCACTTTCCGGGTTCTCTATAGTTGGTTCATCCGGAATTTGTGAGTCTTCCCCAAAGATATTATTTTCGTCATCGGATAGGTTAATGACTGGAACACCATCTGAAGATTCTGGTTCGGAGTCGCTGAATGTGATAACAAGTTTTGAGCCCGACATCTATCATACAACAACTAACCCATTAGTACTACATAATATTTACATATAAATTTTAACCAACAATGATAAGCAATGGTTTTTAAATCAGACCCGGTCAAAGTCCAGACTTACTAATGTATCCTAACGACTTATCGGTTAGACACACTAATGCAAACCTGGTTCGCTAAGACCACCGCTCTGATACCACATGTCATAACCCGTCCTTAACCATAAGAACGCGTTAGATAACGTATGATTTCATTGCGAGGTATTGACCTCTATATGTGACACTTTTGAAAGAAAACTGCATATATTATACATTACAAACCATAACCATTATTTTTGTTACAAGCTTAAGACAATAAAAAGAAGATTAACGTTTAGCGATAATCTTCGACTTACAAACTTTACAAATGATGACAACAACACGGTTTCCAGCATATTTTACAATACAACATCTCGGATATGCAGTTTTATTTTTGACACAAACATGCGTACGCAAGATCCTGGTTAGATCCAACATGATGCAGCGGAAGCTTTAGTAATCTCCTGAGAATAGACATGTTTTAAAAGGTCAACATAAAGTTGGTGAGATATAGGTTTAATGCCGGCAGCAATATACATATAGACCACAAGATTTCGTATATAAACAGTTTAATAAAAGTATTCTAAGTGGTTGAGCACTTGGTAACCATACTTAACATTTTCACGTCGCATATTCCCTTTAATATGAAATCTTACTACACCGTACCAAGTGTAGTCACAAAACGAAGTACTGTGCAACCGTTGAATACTGGTCGTCCAGTCCGGTTGGGGTTGTCAGGCCCGATAGATCTATCAACAGGATTCGCGTTTACAATACCGCTGTAAATATTAGTTACCAAGCTACAGGGAAGTATGCCAGTGGTACAACTCAACGTAGAATATATTTTTCAGTTACTTGTGTCCATATCGTAAAACATAAAATACATGTATTCTCATCCCGAAATATTTAGAGTTTAAAAGTGGGACTATATACTCACTCTTGTCTTGATGATATATATATTTTGACTCGGTCTTCCGGTTGATATCACGAACCTATCCATATATAATATATCAATATGTTTTCATTTTTAAACAAACGTTATAAATATATACTTGTTATACTTTTAATACTTTGAATAATTCCTTAGTCCGTAGTTAGCAGTCCGATGTTAGTAATTCAATTTTAATGGTTCATTTTTAGATGTTTAATATACCCGCAATGAAATAAATAAAACCCCCAACGAAATAAATAAAAACCCATCGTATATGTATTGGTCGAGATTAATCTTGACCCATGGTACCGGTGTTGTCAAATGACGTGTTGCGTACAATCATGGGATCTTATGATTAATCTTCTCGTGTTGCTTACGGGTGATCCTGAACCATATGAAATTGAATTATGAGTACATATATATAAAATATCATGTTATCTTAGAAGTATGTGATTTTATGTAAATTTTTCCAATGAATCCCGAAGTTGAAAATGTCTAGGATAGCCAATTTTGTTTCGGTCATAGTTTCTTCGTTACAAGTCCGTTTTCGTTGATTCAAATTGCCATCTTCTTGGATCGAGTTCTTCTTTAAGACTATGAACTGTAAATACCTTGGTTTGTATTCAAAATCATACGGCATAGGTGAAAGTTTAGTGAAATATATGAAGTTAAACATTTTTGTTACAACAAAATCATTTAATGACCATTTTTCCAAAAATACTTATACTTTGAAAAACCAAGTTTTACCTTGTTAAATTAACATATAAATAAGTTATATTACATGTCTTGAAGTATTTTAAAAGTTAAGTTAGAAGGATCTATTTAGTTTGCAAACAAGTTTGAAAACATTCAAACTATGTTTTTGTTGTTAAACTTTTGTACCACAAAATAAGATAGCTATATATATATGAATCGAATAAGGTTATGAACATAGATTCTACCTCAAGTTCCTTGGATAAGTTTGCTGTAAAAGAGGAGTAAGAAGCTAGAATCAAAAGGGTGATAGAAGTGGATGAAAGATTGGAAGTAAGTTGGTGTTCTTGGAAGGTTTTCTTGAAGTGTTTTTTATGGTTTTCTTATGGTGTTTTAGTATGGTTTTTGAAGCTAGATCTTCTTGGAACTTTGCTGAATTGTTGAAGGTGTTTAAGGGTTATAAGTGTGTGTGTTTTAGCTAGGAGATTGAAGTAGTAAATGAATCAAAAATGATGATACATATATACTAAAAAAAAACGTGACCCATGATTGTATATGGACAAATTCTTTAACTTGTAATCTTGTGTAATTGTCAATAATTATACAAAAGCAATTACCTTATACATAAGGCATGAACAAGGGCTGGTTAGGTGGTGATTTGATGTGTATATACCAATAGTAAATACGTATAGAAGCTAGGTATGATACGAGTACAAATACTCTAGATATACGTATAGAAATTTTGTGAAAAATGGAATGAGGATTCAAATATAGCTATCTTTTGTGAATACACTTATATAGTTTTATGTATTTAAGTTCTTAAAAGTGATTAAATACATTACTTATACGATATATGTATAACATTATAAGTCTTAAGTATTTATGTCAAATAACGTTACGTATAGTTATCGTTTTGAAAACTTAAGTTAGTAGTTTCAAAATATACTTATAACTTATTGTTATAAATACAAAATGAGATATTTAAACATTCATTAATCATGTTAAATATGTATATATACATATATATACACAAACGTATAATTATCATATATTGTATAGTTCGTGATATCATCGGTCAAACTAGACGGTCAAACATTGTGTAAAACTCTTTTCGAAAACATAAGTCTCAACAATTTGGATTGCTTATCATGTTGGTAAGGTTTAATTTATGTAAATATTAATCTTATAAGTATATAACGATCGAAAAAGTGCGGGTCGTTACAATCATTACTACCTTAAGTTCCTTGGATAAACCTACTGGAAAAGAGAAAAATGGATCTAGCTTCAACGGATCCTTGGATGGCTCGAAGTTCTTGAAGCAGAATCATGACACGAAAACAAGTTCAAGTAAGATCATCACTTGAAATAAGATTGTTATAGTTATAGAAATTGAACCAAAGTTTGAATATGATTATTACCTTGTATTAGAATGATAACCTACTGTAAGAAACAAAGATTTCTTGAGGTTGGATGATCACCTTACAAGATTGGAAGTGAGCTAGCAAACTTGAAAGTATTCTTGATTTTATGAAACTAGAACTTTTGGAATTTATGAAGAACACTTAGAACTTGAAGATAGAACTTGAGAGAGATCAATTAGATGAAGAAAATTGAAGAATGAAAGTGTTTGTAGGTGTTTTTGGTCGTTGGTGTATGGATTAGATATAAAGGATATGTAATTTTGTTTTCATGTAAATAAGTCATGAATGATTACTCATATTTTTGTAATTTTATGAGATATTTCATGCTAGTTGCCAAATGATGGTTCCCACATGTGTTAGGTGACTCACATGGGCTGCTAAGAGCTGATCATTGGAGTGTATATACCAATAGTACATACATCTAAAAGCTGTGTATTGTACGAGTACGAATACGGGTGCATACGAGTAGAATTGTTGATGAAACTGAACGAGGATGTAATTGTAAGAATTTTTGTTAAGTAGAAGTATTTTGATAAGTGTATTGAAGTCTTTCAAAAGTGTATAAATACATATTAAAACACTACATGTATATACATTTTAACTGAGTCGTTAAGTCATCGTTAGTCGTTACATGTAAGTGTTGTTTTGAAACCTTTAGGTTAACGATCTTGTTAAATGTTGTTAACCCAATGTTTATAATATCAAATGAGATTTTAAATTATTATATTATCATGATATTATCATGTATGAATATCTCTTAATATGATATATATACATTAAATGTCTTTACAACGATAATCGTTACATATATGTCTCGTTTAAAAATCATTAAGTTAGTAGTCTTATTTTTACATATGTAGGTCGTTGTTAATATACTTAATGATATGTTTACTTATCATAGTATCATGTTAACTATATATATATCCATATATATGTCATCATATAGTTTTTACAAGTTTTAACTTTCGTGAATCACCGGTCAACTTGGGTGGTCAATTGTCTATATGAAACATATTTCAATTAATCAAGTCTTAACAAGTTTGATTGCTTAACATGTTGGAAACATTTAATCATGTAAATATCAATCTCAATTAATATATATAAACATGGAAAAGTTCGGGTCACTACAGTACCTACCCGTTAAATAAATTTCGTCCCGAAATTTTAAGCTGTTGAAGGTGTTGACCAATCTTCTGGAAATAGATGCGGGTATTTCTTCTTCATCTGATCTTCACACTCCCAGGTGAACTCGGGTCCTCTACGAGCATTCCATCGAACCTTAACAATTGGTATCTTGTTTTGCTTAAGTCTTTTAACCTCACGATCCATTATTTCGACGGGTTCTTCGATGAATTGAAGTTTTTCGTTGATTTGGATTTCATCTAACGGAATAGTGAGATCTTCTTTAGCAAAACATTTCTTTAAATTCGAGACGTGGAAAGTGTTATGTACAGCCACGAGTTGTTGAGGTAACTCTAGTCGGTAAGCTACTGGTCCGATACGATCAATAATCTTGAATGGTCCAATATACCTTGGATTTAATTTTCCTCGTTTACCAAATCGAACAACGCCTTTCCAAGGTGCAACTTTAAGCATGACCATCTCTCCAATTTCAAATTCTATATCTTTTCTTTTAATGTCAGCGTAGCTCTTTTGTCGACTTTGGGCGGTTTTCAACCGTTGTTGAATTTGGATGATCTTCTCGGTAGTTTCTTGTATAATCTCCGGACCCGTAATCTGTCTATCCCCCACTTCACTCCAACAAATCGGAGACCTGCACTTTCTACCATAAAGTGCTTCAAACGGCGCCATCTCAATGCTTGAATGGTAGCTGTTGTTGTAGGAAAATTCTGCTAACGGTAGATGTCGATCCCAACTGTTTCCGAAATCAATAACACATGCTCGTAGCATGTCTTCAAGCGTTTGTATCGTCCTTTCGCTCTGCCCATCAGTTTGTGGATGATAGGCAGTACTCATGTCTAGACGAGTTCCTAATGCTTGCTGTAATGTCTGCCAGAATCTTGAAATAAATCTGCCATCCCTATCAGAGATAATAGAGATTGGTATTCCATGTCTGGAGATGACTTCCTTCAAATACAGTCGTGCTAACTTCTCCATCTTGTCATCTTCTCTTATTGGCAGGAAGTGTGCTGATTTGGTGAGACGGTCAACTATTACCCAAATAGTATCAAAACCACTTGCAGTCCTTGGCAATTTAGTGATGAAATCCATGGTAATGTTTTCCCATTTCCATTCCGGGATTTCGGGTTGTTGAAGTAGACCTGATGGTTTCTGATGCTCAGCTTTGACCTTAGAACACGTCAAACATTCTCCTACGTATTTAGCAACATCGGCTTTCATACCCGGCTACCAAAAATGTTTCTTGAGATCCTTGTACATCTTCCCCGTTCCAGGATGTATTGAGTATCTGGTTTTATGAGCTTCTCTAAGTACCATTTCTCTCATATCTCCAAATTTTGGTACCCAAATCCTTTCAGCCCTATACCGGGTTCCGTCTTCCCGAATATTAAGATGCTTCTCCGATCCTTTGGGTATTTCATCCTTTAAATTTCCCTCTTTTAAAACTCCTTGTTGCGCCTCCTTTATTTGAGTAGTAATGTTATTATGAATCATTATATTCATAGATTTTACTCGAATGGGTTCTCTGTCCTTCCTGCTCAAGGCATCGGCTACCACATTTGCCTTCCCCGGGTGGTAACGAATCTCAAAGTCGTAATCATTCAATAATTCAATCCACCTACGCTGCCTCATATTCAGTTGTTTCTGATTAAATATGTGTTGAAGACTTTTGTGGTCGGTATATATAATACTTTTGACCCCATATAAGTAGTGCCTCCAAGTCTTTAATGCAAAAACAACCGCGCCTAATTCCAAATCATGCGTCGTATAATTTTGTTCGTGAATCTTCAATTGTCTAGACGCATAAGCAATCACCTTCGTTCGTTGCATTAATACACAACCGAGACCTTGCTTTGATGCATCACAATAAATCACAAAATCATCATTCCCTTCAGGCAATGACAATATAGGTGCCGTAGTTAGCTTTTTCTTCAATAACTGAAATGCTTTCTCTTGTTCATCATTCCATTCAAATTTCTTCCCTTTATGCGTTAATGCAGTCAAGGGTTTTGCTATTCTGGAAAAGTCTTGGATGAACCTTCTGTAGTAACCAGCTAGTCCTAAAAACTGACGTATGTGTTTCGGAGTTTTCGGGGTTTCCCACTTTTCAACAGTTTCTATCTTTGCCGGATCCACCTTAATACCTTCTTTGTTCACTATGTGACCGAGGAATTGAACTTCTTCCAACCAAAATGCACACTTTGAAAACTTAGCGTACAATTCTTCCTTCCTCAATACTTCTAACACCTTTCTCAAATGTTCACCGTGTTCTTGGTCATTCTTTGAGTAAATAAGTATGTCATCAATGAAAACAATGACAAACTTGTCAAGGTATGGTCCACACACTCGGTTCATAAGGTCCATGAACACAGCTGGTGCATTAGTTAAACCAAACGGCATGACCATAAACTCGTAATGACCGTAACATGTTCTGAAAGCAGTCTTTGGAATATCATCTTCTTTCACCCGCATTTGATGATACCCGGAACGTAAGTCAATCTTTGAATAAACAGACGAGCCTTGTAGTTGATCAAATAAGTCATCGATTCTCGGTAGTGGGTAGCGGTTCTTGATGGTAAGTTTGTTCAACTCTCGGTAGTCGATACACAACCTGAATGTACCATCTTTCTTCTTGACAAACAAAATAGGAGCTCCCCACGGTGATGTGCTTGGTCGAATGAAACCACGCTCTAAAAGTTCTTGTAATTGGCTTTGTAGTTCTTTCATCTCGCTGGGTGCGAGTCTGTAAGGAGCACGAGCTATTGGTGCAGCTCCTGGTACAAGATCTATTTGAAATTCAACGGATCGATGTGGGGGTAATCCCGGTAATACTTTCGGAAATACATCAGGAAATTCTTTTGCGACGGGAACATCATTGATGCTCTTTTCTTCAGTTTGTACTTTCTCGACGTGTGCTAGAACAGCATAGCAACCTTTTCTTATTAGTTTTTGTGCCTTCAAATTACTAATAAGATGTAGCTTCGTGTTGCCCTTTTCTCCGTACACCATTAAGGGTTTTCCTTTTTCTCGTATAATGCGAATTGCATTTTTGTAACAAACGATCTCCGCTTTCACTTCTTTCAACCAGTCCATACCGATTATCACATCAAAACTCCCTAACTCTACTGGTATCAAATCAATCTTAAATGTTTCGCTAACCAGTTTAATTTCTCGATTCCGACATATATTATCTGCTGAAATTAATTTACCATTTGCTAATTCGAGTAAAAATTTACTATCCAAAGGCGTCAATGGACAACTTAATTTAGCACAAAAATCTCTACTCATATAGCTTCTATCCGCACCCGAATCAAATAAAACGTAAGAAGATTTATTGTCAATAAGAAACGTACCCGTAACAAGCTCCGGGTCTTCCTGTGCCTCTGCTGCATTAATATTGAAAACTCTTCCACGGCCTTGTCCATTCGTGTTCTCCTGGTTCGGGCAATTTCTAATAATGTGGCCCGGTTTTTCACATTTATAACAAAATACATTGGCATAACTTGCTTCGACACTACTTGCTCCGCCATTACTCGTTCCGACACCATTTGTTCCTTTCGTTCTATTAACCCCTGGTCCGTAGACCTCACACTTCGCCGCGCTATGACCATTTCTTTTACACTTGTTGCAAAATTTGGTGCAGAACCCCGAGTGATTCTTTTCACACCTTTGGCATAGCTTCTTCTGATTGTTGTTGTTGTTGCGGTTATTATTGTTGTTGGGATGATTGTTGTAGTTGCTATTGTTATTGTTGTTGTTGTTGTTGGGCCGTTTGTTGTAGTTGCGATTGATGTTGCGATTGTTGGGATAATTGTTGCGATTATTGTTGTAATTGCTGTTGTTTTTGTTGTATTGGTGATTCTTATCACCGTTTTCCTCCCACTTTCTTTTGACTTGCTTCACATTGGCCTCTTCAGCAGTCTGTTCTTTAATTCTTTCTTCAATTTGGTTCACGAGTTTGTGAGCCATTCTACATGCCTGTTGTATGGAGGCGGGCTCGTGTGAACTTATATCTTCTTGGATTCTTTCCGGTAATCCTTTCACAAACGCGTCGATCTTCTCTTCCTCATCTTCGAATGCTCCCGGACACAATAGGCACAATTCTGTGAATCGTCTTTCGTACGTGGTAATATCAAATCCTTGGGTTCGTAACCCTCTAAGTTCTGTCTTGAGCTTATTGACCTCGGTTCTGGGACGGTACTTCTCGTTCATCAAGTGCTTGAATGCTGACCACGGTAGTGCGTACGCATCGTCTTGTCCCACTTGCTCTAGATAGGTATTCCACCATGTTAACGCAGAACCTGTGAAGGTATGCGTAGCGTACTTCACTTTGTCCTCTTCAGTACACTTACTTATGGCAAACACCGATTCGACCTTCTCGGTCCACCGTTTCAATCCGATCGGTCCTTCGGTTCCATCAAATTCCAAAGGTTTGTAGGCAGTGAATTCTTTGTAGGTGTATCCTACATGATTTCCTGTACTGCTAGATCCAAGGTTATTGTTGGTATGTAGCGCAGCCTGTACTGCGGCTATGTTTGAAGCTAGAAAAGTACGGAATTCCTCTTCATTCATATTCACAGTGTGTCGAGTAGTCGGTGCCATTTCCTTCAAAATAGTTAAATGGAATAAGTTAATCATACAGAATATTAAGAGTAGTTAATAGTATTTCGTAGCATAATATGAACTCATTTATAAAAGCTTTTTCTTCATATTAGCGTTTTATAAGTTTAAATTCGGGTAGTACCTACCCGTTAAGTTCATACTTAGTAGCTAATATACAATTCAACTACTACAATTCTATATGAAAAACTTATTATAATAATATTTCGCGTTCAAACTTTTATACAATATTTTACAAACTTACAATACCGCTTATTTTACATAAAGCATGAAATATAGCACACAATAACTTTGATACAAGATAGTTGTGAAGATAATTCTAGCTAGTACACAAGTCGTTCAGCAAAGGCAATAAAGACACGTAATTCATACGTCCAGAAACAAGTCATGCATTCTGGTTTTACTAGGACTACTTCCCATCCTTGGTCTTGTGCAACATAACCGTTATGGCCGTTGATAAGACAGCGTGTTATAACGTCATCAAAGGGACGAGGGTTACGTAATGTCCAACAGTCCCGTAATAATCTAAAAACCTCATTTCTTACCCCAATTACCGACTCCGTCACTTGTGGAAACGTTTTGTTTAATAGTTGTAGCCCGATGTTCTTGTTCTCACTTTGGTGAGAAGCGAACATTACTAATCCGTAAGCATAACATGCTTCTTTATGTTCATTGTTAGCCGCTTTTTCTAAATTACGAAGTCCAATATTCGGATATATTGAGTCAAAATAATTTCTTAACCCGTTGCGTAAAATAGCATTTGGGTTCCCCGCATTATATGCGTCAAAGTAAACACATCGTAACTTATGGGTTTCCCAATGTGATATCCCCCATCTTTCAAACGAAAGTCTCTTATAAACCAAGACATTCTTGGAACGTTCTTCGAATGCCTTACAAACTGATCTCGCCTTAAATAGTTGTGCCGAGGAATTCTGGCCGACTCTAGACAAGATTTCATCAATCATGTCTCCGGGTAGGTCTCTTAAAATATTGGGTTGTCTATCCATTTTGTGTTTTTAAACTGTAAAATAGACAAGAGTTAGATTCATAAAAAAAATACTTATTAATACAAGCAATTTTTACATATATCATAAAGCATAAGAACACTATATTACATATATTACACCACACGAATACAACTATCTTATTCCGACTCGCTCGTTTCTTCTTCTTCGGTTTTGGTTCGTTTTGCCAAGTTTCTAGGGATATATGATGTTCCCCTAATACGAGCCGTCGTTGTCCACATTGGTTTAGAAAAACCTGGTGGTTTAGAGGTTCCCAGGTCATTGTTACAACTTAAGGACTTCGGGCGTTGACGATACATATAAAGTTCATCGGGGTTGGAATTAGATTTCTCTATTTTTATGTCCTTTCCCTTATTATTTTCTTTTGCCTTTTTAAATTCAGTTGGGGTAATTTCTATAACATCATCGAAATTCTCGTCGGAATCCGATTCATCGGAGAATTGGTAATCCTCCCAATATTTTGCTTCCTTGGCGGAAACACCATTGACCATAATTAACCTTGGTCGGTTGGTTGAGGATTTTCTTTTACTTAACCGTTTTATTATTTCCCCCACCGGTTCTATTTCTTCATCCGGTTCCGATTCTTCTTCCGGTTCCGATTCTTCTTCCGGTTCCGACTCTTCTTCCGGTTCCTCTTCGGGAACTTGTGAATCAGTCCACGAATCATTCCAATTTACATTTGACTCTTCATTATTATTAGGTGAGTCAATGGGACTTGTTCTAGAGGTAGACATCTATCACATAATATCAAACGCGTTAAGAGATTAATATATCACATAATATTCACATGTTAAAAATATATAGTTTCCAACAAAATTTGTTAAGCAATCATTTTTCAAGTAAACACGGTCGAAGTCCAGACTCACTAATGCATCCTAACAAACTCGATAAGACACACTAATGCAAAATTCTGGTTCTCTAAGACCAACGCTCGGATACCAACTGAAATACATAGAGATAAAAATCATTCATATGGTGAACACCTGGTAACCGACATTAACAAGATGCATATATAAGAATATCCCCATCATTCCGGGACACCCTTCGGATATGATATAAATTTCGAAGTACTAAAGCATCCGGTACTTTGGATGGGGTTTGTTAGGCCCAATAGATCTATCTTTAGGATTCGCGTCAATTAGGGTGTCTGTTCCCTAATTCTTAGATTACCAGACTTAATAAAAAGGGGCATATTCGATTTCGATAATTCAACCATAGAATGTAGTTTCACGTACTTGTGTCTATTTTGTAAATCTTTTATAAAACCTGCATGTATTCTCATCCCAAAAATATTAGATTTTAAAAGTGGGACTATAACTCACTTTCACAGATTTTTACTTCGTCGGGAAGTAAGACTTGGCCACTGGTTGATTCACGAACCTATAACAATATATACATATATATCAAAGTATGTTCAAAATATATTTACAACACTTTTAATATATTTTGATGTTTTAAGTTTACTAAGTCAGCTGTCCTCGTTAGTAACCTACAACTAGTTGTCCACAGTTAGATGTACAGAAATAAATCGATAAATATTATCTTGAATCAATCCACGACCCAGTGTATACGTATCTCAGTATTGATCACAACTCAAACTATATATATTTTGGAATCAACCTCAACCCTGTATAGCTAACTCCAACATTCACATATAAAGTGTCTATGGTTGTTCCGAAATATATATAGATGTGTGGACATGATAGGTCGAAACATTGTATATGTGTCTATGGTATCTCAAGATTACATAATATACAATACAAGTTGATTAAGTTATGGTTGGAATAGATTTGTTACCAATTTTCACGTAGCTAAAATGAGAAAAATTATCCAATCTTGTTTTACCCATAACTTCTTCATTTTAAATCCGTTTTGAGTGAATCAAATTGCTATGGTTTCATATTGAACTCTATTTTATGAATCTAAACATAAAAGTATAGGTTTATAGTCGAAAAAAATAAGTTACAAGTCGTTTTTGTAAAGGTAGTCATTTTAGTCGAAAGAACGACGTCTAGATGACCATTTTAGAAAACATACTTCCACTTTGAGTTTAATCATAATTTTTGGATATAGTTTCATGTTCGTAATAAAAATCATTTTTTCAGAATAACAACTTTAAAATCAAAGTTTATCATAGTTTTTAATTAACTAACCCAAAACAGCCCGCGGTGTTACTACGACGGCGTAAATCCGGTTTTACGGTGTTTTTCGTGTTTCCAGGTTTTAAATCATTAAGTTAGCATATCATATAGATATAGAACACGTGTTTAGTTGATTTTAAAAGTCAAGTTAGAAGGATTAACTTTTGTTTGCGAACAAGTTTAGAATTAACTAAACTATGTTCTAGTGATTACAAGTTTAAACCTTCGAATAAGATAGCTTTATATGTATGAATCGAATGATGTTATGAACATCATTACTACCTTAAGTTCCTTGGATAAACCTACTGGAAAAGAGAAAAATGGATCTAGCTTCAACGGATCCTTGGATGGCTCGAAGTTCTTGAAGCAGAATCATGACACGAAAACAAGTTCAAGTAAGATCATCACTTGAAATAAGATTGTTATAGTTATAGAAATTGAACCAAAGTTTGAATATGATTATTACCTTGTATTAGAATGATAACCTACTGTAAGAAACAAAGATTTCTTGAGGTTGGATGATCACCTTACAAGATTGCAAGTGAGCTAGCAAACTTGAAAGTATTCTTGATTTTATGAAACTAGAACTTTTGGAATTTATGAAGAACACTTAGAACTTGAAGATAGAACTTGAGAGAGATCAATTAGATGAAGAAAATTGAAGAATGAAAGTGTTTGTAGGTGTTTTTGGTCGTTGGTGTATGGATTAGATATAAAGGATATGTAATTTTGTTTTCATGTAAATAAGTCATGAATGATTACTCATATTTTTGTAATTTTATGAGATATTTCATGCTAGTTGCCAAATGATGGTTCCCACATGTGTTAGGTGACTCACATGGGCTGCTAAGAGCTGATCATTGGAGTGTATATACCAATAGTACATACATCTAAAAGCTGTGTATTGTACGAGTACAAATACGGGTGCATACGAGTAGAATTGTTGATGAAACTGAACGAGGATGTAATTGTAAGCATTTTTGTTAAGTAGAAGTATTTTGATAAGTGTATTGAAGTATTTCAAAAGTGTATAAATACATATTAAAACACTACATGTATATACATTTTAACTGAGTCGTTAAGTCATCGTTAGTCGTTACATGTAAGTGTTGTTTTGAAACCTTTAGGTTAACGATCTTGTTAAATGTTGTTAACCCAATGTTTATAATATCAAATGAGATTTTAAATTATTATATTATCATGATATTATCATGTATGAATATCTCTTAATATGATATATATACATTAAATGTCTTTACAACGATAATCGTTACATATATGTCTCGTTTAAAAATCATTAAGTTAGTAGTCTTGTTTTTACATATGTAGGTCGTTGTTAATATACTTAATGATATGTTTACTTATCATAGTATCATGTTAACTATATATATATCCATATATATGTCATCATATAGTTTTTACAAGTTTTAACGTTCGTGAATCACCGGTCAACTTGGGTGGTCAATTGTCTATATGAAACATATTTCAATTAATCAAGTCTTAACAAGTTTGATTGCTTAACATGTTGGAAATATTTAATCATGTAAATATCAATCTCAATTAATATATATAAACATGGAAAAGTTCGGGTCACTACAATGATGTTCATAACATCATTCAATTCATACATATAAAGCTATCTTATTCGAAGGTTTAAACTTGTAATCACTAGAACATAGTTTAGTTAATTCTAAACTTGTTCGCAAATAAAAGTTAATCCTTCTAAATTGACTTTTAAAATCAACTAAACACATGTTCTATATCTATATGATATGCTAACTTAATGATGTAAAACCTGGAAACACGAAAAACACCGTAAAACCGGATTTACGCCGTCGTAGTAACACCGCGGGCTGTTTTGGGTTAGTTAATTAAAAACTATGATAAACTTTGATTTAAAAGTTGTTATTCTGTGAAAATGATTTTTACTATGAACATGAAACTATATCCAAAAATTATGGTTAAACTCAAAGTGGAAGTATGTTTTCTAAAATAGTCATCTAGACGTCGTTCTTTCGACTGAAATGACTACCTTTACAAAAATGACTTGTAACTTAATTTTACGACTATAAACCTATACTTTTTTTTTATATTCATAAAATAGAGTTCAATATGAAACCATAGCAATTTGATTCACTCAAAACGGATTTAAAATGAAGAAGTTATGGGTAAAATAAGATTGGATAATTTTTCTCATTTTAGCTACGTGAAAATTGGTAACAAATCTATTCCAACCATAACTTAATCAACTTGTATTGTATATTATGTAATCTTGAGATACCATAGACACGTATACAATATTTCAACCTATCATGTTGACACATCTATATATATTTCGGAACAACCATAGACACTCTATATGTGAATGTTGGAGTTAGCTATACAGGGTTGAGGTTGATTCCAAAATATATATAGTTTCAGTTGTGATCAATACTGAAATACGTATACACTGGGTCGTGGATTGATTCAAGATAATATTTATCGATTTATTTCTGTATATCTAACTGTGGACAACTTGTTGTAGGTTACTAACGAGGACAGCTGACTTAATAAACTTAAAATATCAAAATATATTAAAAGTGTTGTAAATATATTTTGAACATACTTTGATATATATATGTATATATTGTTATAGGTTCGTGAATCAACCAGTGGCCAAGTCTTACTTCCCGACGAAGTAAAAATCTGTGAAAGTGAGTTATAGTCCCACTTTTAAAATCTAATATTTTTGGGATGAGAATACATGCAGGTTTTATAAATGATTTACAAAATAGACACAAGTACGTGAAACTACATTCTATGGTTGAATTATTGAAATCGAATATGCCCCTTTTTATTAAGTCTGGTAATCTAAGAATTAGGGAACATACACCCTAATTGACGCGAATCCTAAAGATAGATCTATTGGGCCTAACAAACCCTATCCAAAGTACCGGATGCTTTAGTACTTCGAAATTTATATCATATCCGAAGGGTGTCCCGGAATGATGGGGATATTCTTATATATATGCATCTTGTTAATGTCGGTTACCAGGTGTTCACCATATGAATGATTTTTTATCTCTATGTATGGGATGTGTATTGAAATATGAAATCTTGTGGTCTATTGTTACGATTTGATATATATAGGTTAAACCTATAACTCACCAACATTTTTGTTGACGTTTAAAGCATGTTTATTCTCAGGTGAATACTAAGAGCTTCCGCTGTTGCATACTAAAATAAGGACAAGATTTGGAGTCCATGTTTGTATGATATTGTGTAAAAACTGCATTCAAGAAACTGATTTTGATGTAACATATTTGTATTGTAAACCATTATGTAATGGTCGTGTGTAAACAGGATATTTTAGATTATCATTATTTGATAATCTACGTAAAGCTTTTTAAACCTTTATTTATGAAATAAAGGTTATGGTTTGTTTTAAAAATGAATGCAGTCTTTGAAAAACGTCTCATATAGAGGTCAAAACCTCGCAACGAAATCAATTAATATGGAACGTTTTTAATCAATAAGAACGGGACATTTCACCAGGATAGTTGTAATCAGATAACAAATTAGAAACCCTGAGTTTAGAATATATTTGTTAGTTAGTGGATTATAACTCTCAGTGATCAGAGTATAAAGACTGCGATTGATCAACAGATTCGATTAGGGTCTTGCACCAAAATACCCGAAATGAAGATATGATTTGGGAATGATGTATTACGCCTGGCCAACGGAATACATCATGGTAAATCATACAGTAGTTTCGGGAGTCGGAGGAGATATAGTGATTGATAGTCTGTTTTGAATTTTAGAGGATTTTGACCAAAAGCTTACTTTTCTGACGAGGTGCTGACGAATGTAATGTACCTAGACTTGTGTGATTATTAGTTTAATAAGTTTGGATTGTGAATTCTAATGAAATCTTAACCTAGTCATGACCTATGAGGAATCACTTTAGCGATGTTAGACAGAAGAATTAAAGTTATTTGAAGCAATTAACTATTAGATAATTTACTTCCGGTATAGTATGATGGTTATTCTATACTCAGGATTCGTGAACTATTGATAATATTTGACTTGGAACTGTGTTGGTAAGCGGTTCTACGCTGGATGAGTGGACCAGTAATGCATTTTTAGTCATTAAATTAGTGAGTGAATATCGTCACGATTGAGCGAATTTCGATGAAATTCTTATTATCAGGTTTGAGAAAGATATTAAATTACGAATTTTGGATAATTTAGTGTAGTCCGAGTTGACTTAGCGATATTGTAGTGATGAAATTAGTTAAGTTGTGTGTTCTGAGGTAATTGATATCCGTTAATTAGTATTTAGAATGGGTTGATTTGGGAAATTCGATGATTGTGATTCGGGGATAACCACGAATCATGATTGACAGATAACAGGTAGAGGGTCATTAATGGTGATTCGACAGGTTAGTGTGTAAAACTTAGAATTGATATGGAATTCGTAAGATTTATGACTGATCAAGTTTGGAATTCGGACGGAATTAGACTTGTTCGGCAGGTTTTCAACATTGAATTACTTTTGTAGGTAGTATAGACAAAAGATAAACTAGATCGGTGTGTAAGGAACGTTTCAGATGTTGTGTAGTGTATAAGAAATTGTAGTTCAGTGTATAGCGGGTCAACCCTTGTAGTAGTTTTATTAGACGATGTGTTTGACTTTGGGCCATTGAGTTATCATTTGACTTAGGAGAAATGGATGGAGCTTTGTAGGGTATATGTCCGTAAGACCAGTTTTGGTTTAGGTCTAGTTGTGACCTGTTGTGGTGGTTCATTGTACTCATGACCTTTGTTGACCCAGACCAGATTCCGAGGACGGAATCTCTTTAAGGGGGGTGGATTTGTAACAGACTGAAATCGGGGCTAGAAGTAAGATTACTTAATTACCCTTAGGTTTATATTTGTAGTTAAAATATGCTTTATTTTAATAATATGTTTATTATTAATTGAATATGTGGTTAAGACCAGTTTGTGACAAGGGTCACAGAGATGGTTTGTTTGTTAAATTTGGACTCCGTTAGGGTTGCCAAATTAAGTGCGAAAGATATCAGATAACTGATAAATACCCGTGTGTTGTGGGGTATGGTGTGATGACCCAGAAATTTCTGACCAAATTTAAACTTTATCTTTAAATGATTTAACGTTTCCGACACGATAAGCAAAGTCTGTAAAACCGAATCTCAAAATTTTTGAACTATTCAAGTACCCTTCGGTTGTTCTCAACGATTCGCGAATCATTACATGTAAATAGATACATATATATACTATAACTTGAAAACGTAATAAAGTTTTAATTGTTTAATACCGTACATTAAACTTATTGGTTTAAATATTTATTTGAATATATATGATAAGTTGGAATATTAATTGTATGAATAACTTGCGACGTATATTTAAAACGTGTTTATGAATGTTGAAAATATATATTAACTTGGTCATAAAACGATTTGTTATTATATATATATATCAACAAATAGCGAGACAATGATTTATAGAAGTAAATGACCAAAACACTCGAAAGTTTAAGTTACACTTTGAATGATATAGTTTATTGATAATTTAAGACTATATTTTGACAAAGGTACGAGTCACAAAACGTAAATTGCGAGTTTTCTAAGCGTACAAAAATGCGTTCGAGAAACCGAAACAAGGACATAAGTCGAGTGACAACGTACGGGTCATCGGAACGAAAATTACAAGTCAACTATGCACATGAATTTAATATAATATATAATTAATTATTTAAATTATATATATTATATATATTATATAATAATATGTCGACAAACAAGAAAACAAAAACATTTTGAGCTGGATCAGGCAGTCATGCGATCGCATGGCAAATACACTAAAAACCCATGCGATCGCATGGGCATCAGATTTCAAAAAATTGCCTATAAAAGTCCAGTTTCTGCTCGAGTTCTTACACATATATTACTCCATGTGTAATATTATTATTATTTATTATTTATATTAATTATTATTATTATTATTATTATTATTATTATTATTATTATTATTATTATTATTATTATTATTATATTATTATTATTAATATTAATCTTAATATTTTTAGTAATATTATACATAAAATACTACGACGAGGTTATGAGCTTGTCACTTTCAAAATGGTTTTTCGAGCGGGATAGAGCTAAGGAAATTATGAGTTATAGCTATGGAGGTTATGGGTATGATTTGGGGATTATGCTCGTAAAGTCAAACCTAGTGTTTATCATCTCCGTTACGTTTACGTACTTTCCTACAATATTGAATCTCAATATTGATACGTAAGCACTCATATTTTATCTTTTATATATTAATTGTGTATCCATGTCCAGTGCTCGAGTATATATATTTATACATGCTTGTATGCTAAATTTCGTCGTTAAACAGTTATAATGAATCACGAATTAAATACATATATTACTGGTAAAAGGTATATGATATACATGTTTTTGGAAAGCTGGCGAAAAATCAATAACTTTTCATTTAGATATCGAATAGCTTCGATGAACGGATTAAAAGATATGATCAACTGAATTATGATTGACGTTAATTGAAATTGCTTTTGAATCTGCAATTAAGATATAAACAACTTGTTTACGAGATTGATAAAATGGATTTTTAAATATTACCAACCGAGTAACTGAAATCTTATATAAGGCACGTCTCGTTTTATTGAACAATTGTCAAAACTGATTGTTTTATCATATTTTAAAGCCTTATAAAAACTATAGTTTAATTTTACAAGAATTGGAAAACTATGTGAAATATTAAAATGATTCGATTGCCATGATCATTCAACTATTGTATGGAGTCAGATTGACTTTTTGAAATAACTTTTGATAACTATTGTATGTCGATCTCGAGCATTAGGATTGTGATACACTATAACCTGACCTAGCTTGATAGACATTTATTGACCAACATATGTTCTCTAGGTTGAGAACTATGATTATTTGATATTCCGAGTTTCGGTCACAATACGATGAACAACTATATGTGCTGCTAAGGTGAGTTTCATAAGATCCCTTTTACTCTCTACATTTTTGGGCTGAGAATACATGCAAATGCTTTATAAACTGATTTACAATATTTATATGCGTAAGTTTCATTTGCTCCCTTTTTAATTGCTTTTGCAATATAAATTTTTGGGCTGAGAATATATGCACTTTATTTTAAACGCATTGGATACAAGTACATACTAAATTCTACACTGAGTTTGAACCAAAAATCCTTTAGCTTTGGTAACTGTTAACTGCCAGTTATAAGAACTGGTGGGCGCGAGTAGTAGTATATGGATCCATAGGGCTTGATATCCCCGTCCAAGCTAGAGCACTAGCCTTTTAACGGACGTATGCTATTTGAGAAGCGTACACGTTGGTTTGCGTATATTATTAAGATGATTATACAAAGGGTATAAATTATATATACGTTAAGTTTAGTTACCAAGGTGCTCAATTTTGTAGAACATTTTGATAAACGTTTCTGGATGAAACAACGGAAATCTTGTGATCCACTTTTATATACAGATTATGCGCAATACTAAAACTATGAACTCACCAACCTTTGTGTTGACACTTGTTAGCATGTTTATTCTCAGGTTCCCTAGAAGCCTTCCGCTGTTTGCTTATATGATAGACAAGCTATATGCATGGAGTCTTACATGGCATATTTTTCAAGAAAACGTTGCATTCACCATGTACCTTATTTTAACTGCATTGTCAACGGAAGTACTATTGTAAACTATTATATACGGTGATTGTCTATATGTAGAAATCATCAGATGTCGAAAACCTTTGATTTAAATATTCATTTATGGTGTGCCTTTTCAAAAGAATGCAATGTTTACAAAACTTATCATATAGAGGTCAAATACCTCGCAATGAAATCAATGAATGACGTTTTCGTCCATATGGATTTGGTGCGATCGTCACAGTTGGTATCAGAGCGTTGGTCTTAGCGAATCAGGTCTTGCATTAATGTGTCTAACTAATAGATGTTAGGATGCATTCGTAAGTCTGGGCTTTGACTGTGTCTGCATGTTAAAAGTTTTGCTTATCAACTCTTGTCAGAAATTACATGTTTATCAATCTTACGTCTTGACACGTGTTTTTGCATTTATTGCATACACGGTGTATAGACAAATCATATCCTATCATATCTACTACAGTGAATCTTATTTGGCGTTTTTTGAAATTTCCTCCGTAAATTACGGAATCCTTTTACTATATATACGTATGCGAGAAGACGAAGGTATCATCCAGTATTTAACCCTCAATTCATACCAAGAATCATTTCATAACTTTCTGTGAACACGTAAGATGGCCTCCTCAAATAGACCAAGTCCCTCCAACTCTGAAGACAGCGTGACGGGACCGCATCGACCGATCAACTACCGTGATTTCTTTAGAAAATGGGGATGGGTTCGCGAAATACTTACCCTATGGAGAAATGAAGAAGGTACTCCATACCACGAGCCGAACTTACCACCTAACGTCGGAGTACTCGATCCGCTTACCGGCGAACCTGTTCGCAACACCGTTTATACTCTTTTTGCGAGAATTTTTCATCTTGAAGCTACCATTAACGGAACTAGAAAAAATATCCTACCTCTATCTCACACCAATAACCAACCAGGGTTAGTAGAAGAAGTTAAAGAACTTCGAGCTCGAGTGTCAACTTTAGAGAGCACGGTACATAATTTACAAACACCAGCAGTATCACCAACACCAGTAACATCACCATCCTCAGCACCAACAGCACTAGTACCACTGACAACAACACCAACAGTACCATTACCACCACCACCAACATCCACATCACACGCCTCAACATCACGATTTATACCTCGAACATCAACATCATACGCACCATAGATACCAAGGAGTATCAACAACAGCAAACGATGAACTATGGATTCATAACTTCATCGGAGAAATATCCTACAGTGATTATATAATCTGTAATCTTAGAGATTATCTATTCTAGCCTTAACCATAAATCAGATAAAGTAGAAACCCTGATCGGAATGGTGTATGATTTATAAGCTATACTTGTTATATCACAACATCAACAATACCCTTAGCCTCACCAGCAGTCTGAAATGTCCCGTTCTTATTGATTAAAAACGTTCCATATTAATTGATTTCGTTGCGAGGTTTTGACCTCTATATGAGACGTTTTTCAAAGACTGCATTCATTTTAAAACAAACCATAACCTTTATTTCATCAATAAAGGTTTAAAAAGCTTTACGTAGATTATCAAATAATGATAATCTATAATATCCTGTTTACACACGACCATTACATAATGGTTTACAATACAAATATGTTACAACAAAATAAGTTTCTTGAATGCAGTTTTTACACAATATCATACAAGCATGGACTCCAAATCTCGTCCTTATTTAAGTATGCGACAGCGGAAGCTCTTAATAATCACCTGAGAATAAACATGCTTAAAACGTCAACAAAAATGTTGGTGAGTTATAGGTTTAACCTATATATATCAAATCGTAACAATAGACCACAAGATTTCATATTTCAATACACATCCCATACATAGAGATAAAAATCATTCATATGGTGAACACCTGGTAACCGACAATAACAAGATGCATATATAAGAATATCCCCATCATTCCGGGACACCCTTCGGATATGATATAAATTTCGAAGTACTAAAGCATCCGGTACTTTGGATGGGGTTTGTTAGGCCCAATAGATCTATCTTTAGGATTCGCGTCAATTAGGGTGTCTGTTCCCTAATTCTTAGATTACCAGACTTAATAAAAAGGGGCATATTCAATTTCGATAATTCAACCATAGAATGTAGTTTCACGTACTTGTGTCTATTTTGTAAATCATTTATAAAACCTGCATGTATTCTCATCCCAAAAATATTAGATTTTAAAAGTGGGACTATAACTCACTTTCACAGATTTTTACTTCGTCGGGAAGTAAGACTTGGCCACTGGTTGATTCACGAACCTATAACAATATATACATATATATCAAAGTATGTTCAAAATATATTTACAACACTTTTAATATATTTTGATGTTTTAAGTTTATTAAGTCAGCTGTCCTCGTTAGTAACCTACAACTAGTTGTCCACAGTTATATGTACAGAAATAAATCGATAAATATTATCTTGAATCAATCCACGACCCAGTGTATACGTATCTCGGTATTAATCACAACTCAAACTATATATATTTTGGAATCAACCTCAACCCTGTATAGCTAACTCCAACATTCACATATAGAGTGTCTATGGTTGTTCCGAAATATATATAGATGTGTCGACATGATAGGTCGAAACATTGTATACGTGTCTATAGTATCTCAAGATTACATAATATACAATACAAGTTGATTAAGTTATGGTTGGAATAGATTTGTTACCAATTTTCACGTAGCTAAAATGAGAAAAATTATCCAATCTTGTTTTACCCATAACTTCTTCATTTTAAATCCGTTTTGAGTGAATCAAATTGCTATGGTTTCATATTGAACTCTATTTTATGAATCTAAACAGAAAAGTATAGGTTTATAGTCGGAAAAATAAGTTACAAGTCGTTTTTGTAAAGGTAGTCATTTCAGTCGAAAGAACGACGTCTAGATGACCATTTTAGAAAACATACTTCCACTTTGAGTTTAACCATAATTTTTGGATATAGTTTCATGTTCATAATAAAAATAATTTTCTCAGAATAACAACTTTTAAATCAAAGTTTATCATAGTTTTTAATTAACTAACCCAAAACAGCCCGCGGTGTTACTACGACGGCGTAAATCCGATTTTACGGTGTTTTTCGTGTTTCCAGGTTTTAAATCATTAAGTTAGCATATCATATAGATATAGAACATGTGTTTAGTTGATTTTAAAAGTCAAGTTAGAAGGATTAACTTTTGTTTGCGAACAAGTTTAGAATTAATTAAACTATGTTCTAGTGATTACAAGTTTAAACCTTCGAATAAGATAGCTTTATATGTATGAATCGAATGATGTTATGAACATCATTACTACCTTAATTTCCTTGGATAAACCTACTGGAAAAGAGGAAAATGGATCTAGCTTCAATGGATCCTTGGATGGCTCGAAGTTCTTGAAGCAGAATCATGACACGAAAACTAGTTCAAGTAAGATCATCACTTGAAATAAGATTGTTATAGTTATAGAAATTGAACCAAAGTTTGAATATGATTATTACCTTGTATTAGAATGATAACCTACTGTAAGAAACAAAGATTTCTTGAGGTTGGATGATCACCTTACAAGATTGGAAGTGAGCTAGCAAACTTGAAAGTATTCTTGATTTTATGAAACTAGAATTTTTGAAATTTATGAAGAACACTTAGAACTTGAAGATAGAACTTGAGAGAGATCAATTAGATGAATAAAATTTAATAATGAAAGTGTTTGTAGGTGTTTTTGGTCGTTGGTGTATGGATTAGATATAAAGGATATGTAATTTTGTTTTCATGTAAATAAGTCATGAATGATTACTTATATTTTTGTAATTTTATGAGATATTTCATGCTAGTTGCCAAATGATGGTTCCCACATGTGTTAGGTGACTCACATGGGCTGCTAAGAGCTGATCATTGGAGTGTATATACCAATAGTACATACATCTAAAAGCTGTGTATTGTACGAGTACGAATACGGGTGCATACGAGTAGAATTGTTGATGAAACTGAACGAGGATGTAATTGTAAGCATTTTTGTTAAGTAGAAGTATTTTGATAAGTGTATTGAAGTCTTTTAAAAGTGTATAAATACATATTAAAACACTACATGTATATACATTTTAACTGAGTCGTTAAGTCATCGTTAGTCGTTACATGTAAGTGTTGTTTTGAAACCTTTAGGTTAACGATGTTGTTAAATGTTGTTAACCCAATGTTTATAATATCAAATGAGATTTTAAATTATTATATTATCATGATATTATCATGTATGAATATCTCTTAATATGATATATATACATTAAATGTCTTTACAATGATAATCGTTACATATATGTCTCGTTTAAAAATCATTAAATTAGTATTCTTGTTTTTACATATGTAGTTCATTGTTAATATACTTTATGATATGTTTTCTTATCACAGTATCATGTTAACTATATATATATATCCATATATATGTCATCATATAGTTTTTACAAGTTTTAACGTTCGTGAATCACCGATCAACTTGGGTGGTCAATTGTCTATATGAAACATATTTCAATTAATCAAGTCTTAACAAGTTTGATTGCTTAACATGTTGGAAACATTTAATAATGTAAATATCAATCTCAATTAATATATATAAACATGGAAAAGTTCGGGTCACTACAGTACCTACCCGTTAAATAAATTTCGTCCCGAAATTTTAAGCTGTTGAAGGTGTTGACGAATCTTCTGAAAATAGATGCGGGTATTTCTTCTTCATCTGATCTTCATGCTCCCAGGTGAACTCGGGTCCTCTACGAGCATTCCATCGAACCTTAACAATTGGTATCTTGTTTTGCTTAAGTCTTTTAACCTCACGATCCATTATTTCGACGGGTTCTTCGATGAATTGAAGTTTTTCGTTGATTTGGATTTCATCTAACGGAATAGTGAGATCTTCTTTAGCAAAACATTTCTTTAAATTCGAGACGTGGAAAGTGTTATGTACAGCCGCGAGTTGTTGAGGTAACTCTAGTCGGTAAGCTACTGGTCCGACACGATCAATAATCTTGAATGGTCCAATATACCTTGGATTTAATTTCCCTCGTTTACCAAACCGAACAACGCCTTTCCAAGGTGCAAATTTAAGCATGACCATCTCTCCAATTTCAAATTCTATATCTTTTATTTTAATGTCAGCGTAGCTCTTTTGTCGACTTTGGGCGGTTTTCAACCGTTGTTGAATTTGGATGATCTTCTCGGTAGTTTCTTGTATAATCTCCGGACCCGTAATCTGTCTATCCCCCACTTCACTCCAACAAATCGGAGACCTGCACTTTCTACCATAAAGTGATTCAAACGGCGCCATCTCAATGCTTGAATGGTAGCTGTTGTTGTAGGAAAATTCTGCTAATGGTAGATGTCGATCCCAACTGTTTTCGAAATCAATAACACATGCTAGTAGCATGTCTTCAAGCGTTTGTATCGTCCTTTCGCTCTGCCCATCAGTTTGTGGATGATAGGCAGTACTCATGTCTAGACGAGTTCCTAATGCTTGCTGTAATGTCTGCCAGAATCTTGAAATAAATCTGCCATCCCTATCAGAGATAATAGAGATTGGTATTCCATGTCTGGAGACGACTTCCTTCAAATACAGTCGTGCTAACTTCTCCATCTTGTCATCTTCTCTTATTGGTAGGAAGTGTGCTGATTTGGTGAGACGATCAACTATTACCCAAATAGTATCAAAACCACTTGCAGTCCTTGGCAATTTAGTGATGAAATCCATGGTAATGTTTTCCCATTTCCATTCTGGGATTTCGGGTTGTTGAAGTAGACCTGATGGTTTCTGATGCTCAGCTTTGACCTTAGAACACGTCAAACATTCTCCTACGTATTTAGCAACATCGGCTTTCATACCCGGCCACCAAAAATGTTTCTTGAGATCCTTGTACATCTTCCCCGTTCCAGGATGTATTGAGTATCTGGTTTTATGATCTTCTCTAAGTACCATTTCTCTCATATCTCCAAATTTTGGTACCCAAATCCTTTCAGCCCTATACCGGGTTCCGTCTTCCTGAATATTAAGATGCTTCTCCGATCCTTTGGGTATTTCATCCTTTAAATTTCCCTCTTTTAAAACTCCTTGTTGCGCCTCCTTTATTTGAGTAGTAATGTTATTATGAATCATTATATTCATAGATTTTACTCGAATGGGTTCTCTGTCCTTCCTGCTCAAGGCATCGGCTACCACATTTGCCTTCCCCGGGTGGTAACGAATCTCAAAGTCGTAATCATTCAATAATTCAATCCACCTACGCTGCCTCATATTCAGTTGTTTCTGATTAAGTATGTGTTGAAGACTTTTGTGGTCAGTATATATAATACTTTTGACCCCATATAAGTAGTGCCTCCAAGTCTTTAATGCAAAAACAACCGCGCCTAATTCCAAATCATGCGTCGTATAATTTTGTTCGTGAATCTTCAATTGTCTAGACGCATAAGCAATCACCTTCGTTCGTTGCATTAATACACAACCGAGACCTTGCTTTGATGCGTCACAATAAATCACAAAATCATCATTCCCTTCAGGCAATGACAATATAGGTGCCGTAGTTAGCTTTTTCTTCAATAACTGAAACGCTTTCTCTTGTTCATCATTCCATTCAAATTTCTTCCCTTTATGCGTTAATGCAGTCAAGGGTTTTGCTATTCTGGAAAAGTCTTGGATGAACCTTCTGTAGTAACCAGCTAGTCCTAAAAACTGGCGTATGTGTTTCGGAGTTTTCGGGGTTTCCCACTTTTCAACAGTTTCTATCTTTGCCGGATCCACCTTAATACCTTCTTTGTTCACTAGGTGACCGAGGAATTGAACTTCTTCCAACCAAAATGCACACTTTGAAAACTTAGCGTACAATTCTTCCTTCCTCAATACTTCTAACACCTTTCTCAAATGTTCACCGTGTTCTTGGTCATTCTTTGAGTAAATAAGTATGTCATCAATGAAAACAATGACAAACTTGTCAAGGTATGGTCCACACACTCGGTTCATAAGGTCCATGAACACAGCTGGTGCATTAGTTAAACCAAACGGCATGACCATAAACTCGTATTGACCGTAACGTGTTCTGAAAGCAGTCTTTGGAATATCATCTTCTTTCACCCGCATTTGATGATACCCGGAACGTAAGTCAATCTTTGAATAAACAGACGAGCCTTGTAGTTGAGAAAATAAGTCGTCGATTCTCGGTAGTGGGTAGCGGTTCTTGATGGTAAGTTTGTTCAAGTCTCGGTAGTCGATACACAACCTGAATGTACCATCTTTCTTCTTGACAAACAAAACAGGAGCTCCCCACGGTGATGTGCTTGGTCGAATGAAACCACGCTCTAAAAGTTCTTGTAATTGGCTTTGCAGTTCTTTCATCTCGCTGGGTGCGAGTCTGTAAGGAGCACGAGCTATTGGTGCAGCTCCTGGTACAAGATCTATTTGAAATTCAACGGATCGATGTGGGGGTAATCCCGGTAATTCTTTCGGAAATACATCGGGAAATTCTTTTGCAATGGGAACATCATTGATGCTCTTTTCTTCAGTTTGTACTTTCTCGACGTGTGCTAGAACAGCATAGCAACCTTTTCTTATTAGTTTTTGTGCCTTCAAATTACTAATAAGATGTAGCTTCGTGTTGCCCTTTTCTCCGTACACCATTAAGGGTTTTCCTTTTTCTCGTATAATGCGAATTGCATTTTTGTAACAAACGATCTCCGCTTTCACTTCTTTCAACCAGTCCATACCGATTATCACATCAAAACTCCCTAACTCTACTGGTATCAAATCAATCTTAAATGTTTCACTAACCAGTTTAATTTCTCGATTCCGACATATATTATCTGCTGAAATTAATTTACCATTTGCTAATTCGAGTAAAAATTTACTATCCAAAGGCGTCAATGGACAACTTAATTTAGCACAAAACTCTCTACTCATATAGCTTCTATCCGCACCCGAATCAAATAAAACGTAAGCAGATTTATTGTCAATAAGAAACGTACCCGTAACAAGCTTCAGGTCTTCCTGTGCCTCTACCGCATTAATATTGAAAACTCTTCCACGGCCTTGTCCATTCGTGTTCTCCTGGTTCGGGCAATTTCTAATAATGTGGCCTGGTTTTCCACATTTATAACAAACTACATTGGCATAACTTGCTCCGACACTACTTGCTCCGCCATTACTCGTTCCGACACCATTTGTTCCTTTCATTCTATTAACCCCTGGTCCGTAGACCTCACACTTCGCCGCGCTATGACCATTTCTTTTACACTTGTTGCAAAATTTGGTGCAGAACCCCGAGTGATTCTTTTCACACCTTTGGCATAGCTGCTTCTGATTGTTGTTGTTGTTGCGGTTATTATTGTTGTTGGGATGATTGTTGTAGTTGCTGTTGTTGTTGTTGTTGTTGTTGAGCCGTTTGTTGTAGTTGCGATTGATGTTGCGATTGTTGGGATAATTGTTGCGATTATTGTTGTAATTGCTGTTGTTGTTGTATTGGTGATTCTTATCACCGTTTTCCTCCCACTTTCTTTTGACTTGCTTCACATTGGCCTCTTTAGCAGTCTGTTCTTTAATTCTTTCTTCAATCTGGTTCACTAGTTTGTGAGCCATTCTACATGCCTGTTGTATGGAGGCGGGCTCGTGTGAACTTATATCTTCTTGGATTCTTTCCGGTAATCCTTTCACAAACGCGTCGATCTTCTCTTCCTCATCTTCGAATGCTCCCGGACACAATAGGCACAATTCTGTGAATCGTCTTTCGTACGTGGTAATATCAAATCCTTGGGTTCGTAACCCTCTAAGTTCTGTCTTGAGCTTATTGACCTCGGTTCTGGGACGGTACTTCTCGTTCATCAAGTGCTTGAATGCTGACCACGGTAGTGCGTACGCATCATCTTGTCCCACTTGCTCTAGATAGGTATTCCACCATGTTAACGCAGAACCTGTGAAGGTATGCGTAGCGTACTTCACTTTGTCCTCTTCAGTACACTTACTTATGGCAAACACCGATTCAACCTTCTCGGTCCACCGTTTCAATCCGATCGGTCCTTCGGTTCCATCAAATTCCAAAGGTTTGCAGGCAGTGAATTCTTTGTAGGTGCATCCTACACGATTTCCTGTACTGCCAGATCCAAGGTTATTGTTGGTATGTAGCGCAGCCTGTACTGCGGCTATGTTTGAAGCTAGAAAAGTACGGAATTCCTCTTCATTCATATTCACGGTGTGTCGAGTAGTCGGTGCCATTTTCTTCAAAATAGTCAAATGGAACAAGTTAATCATACAGAATATTAAAAGTAGTTAATAGTATTTCGTAGCAAAATATGAACTCATTTATAAAAGCTTTTTCTTCATATTAGCATTTTATAAGTTTAAATTCGGGTAGTACCTACCCGTTAAGTTCATACTTAGTAGCTAATATACAATTCAACTACTACAATTCTATATGAAAAACTGATTATAATAATATTTCGCGTTCAAACTTTTATACAATATTTTACAAACTTACAATACCGCTTATTTTACATAAAGCATGAAATATAGCACACAATAACTTTGATACAAGATAGTTGTGAAGACAATTCTAGCTAGTACACAAGTCGTTCAGCAAAGACAATAAAGACACGTAATTCATACGTCCAGAAACAAGTCATGCATTCTGGTTTTACTAGGACTACTTCCCATCCTTGGTCTTGTGCAACATAACCGTTATGGCCGTTGATAAGACAGCGTGTTGTAACGTCATCAAAGGGACGAGGGTTACGTAATGTCCAACAGTCCCGTAATAATCTTAAAACCTCATTTCTTACCCCAATTATCGACTCTGTGACTTGTGGAAACGTTTTGTTTAATAGTTGTAGCCCGATGTTCTTGTTCTCACTTTGGTGAGAAGCGAACATTACTAATCCGTAAGCATAACATGCTTCTTTATGTTGCATGTTAGCCGCTTTTTCTAAATCACGAAGTCCAATATTCGGATATATTGAGTCAAAATAATTTCTTAACCCGTTGCGTAAAATAGCATTTGGGTTCCCCGCAATATATGCGTCAAAGTAAACACATCGTAACTTATGGGTTTCCCAATGTGATATCCCCCATCTTTCAAACGAAAGTCTCTTATAAACCAAGACATTCTTGGAACGTTCTTCGAATGTCTTACAAACTGATCTCGCCTTAAATAGTTGTGCCGAAGAATTCTGGCCGACTCTAGACAAGATTTCATCAATCATGTCTCCGGGTAGGTCTCTTAAAATATTGGGTTGTCTATCCATTTTGTGTTTTTAAACTGTAAAATAGACAAGAGTTAGATTCATAAAAAAATACTTATTAATACAAGCAATTTTTACATATATCATAAAGCATAAGAACACTATATTACATATATTACACCACACGAATACAACTATCTTATTCCGACTCGCTCGTTTCTTCTTCTTCGGTTTTGGTTCGTTTTGCCAAGTTTCTAGGGATATATGATGTTCCCCTAATACGAGCCGTCGTTGTCCACATTGGTTTAGAAAAACCTGGTGGTTTAGAGGTTCCCGGGTCATTGTTACAACTTAAGGACTTCGGGGGTTGACGATACATATAAAGTTCATCGGGGTCGGAATTAGATTTCTCTATTTTTATGCCCTTTCCCTTATTATTTTCTTTTGCCTTTTTAAATTCAGTTGGGTTAATTTCTATAACATCATCGGAATTTTCGTCGGAATTCGATTCATCGGAGAATTGGTAATCCTCCCAATATTTTGCTTCCTTGGCAGAAACACCATTGACCATAATTAACTTTGGTCGGTTGGTTGAGGATTTTCTTTTACTTAACCGTTTTATTATTTCCCCCACCGGTTCTATTTCTTTATCCGGTTCCGATTCTTCTTCCGGTTCTGATTCTTCTTCCGGTTCCGACTCTTCTTCCGGTTCCGACTCTTCTTCCGGTTCCTCTTCGGGAACTTGTGAATCAGTCCACAAATCATTCCAATTTACATTTGACTCTTCATTATTATTAGGTGAGTCAATGGGACTTGTTCTAGAGGTAGACATCTATCACATAATATCAAACACGTTAAGAGATTAATATATCACATAATATTCATATGTTAAAAATATATAGTTTCCAACAAAAATGTTAAGCAATCATTTTTAAAGAAAACACGGTCGAAGTCCAGACTCACTAATGCATCCTAACAAACTCGATAAGACACACTAATGCAAATTTTCTGGTTCTCTAAGACCAACGCTCGGATACCAACTGAAATGTCCCGTTCTTATTGATTAAAAACGTTCCATATTAATTGATTTCGTTGCGAGGTTTTGACCTCTATATGAGACGTTTTTCAAAGACTGCATTCATTTTAAAACAAACCATAACCTTTATTTCATAGATAAAAGTTTTAAAAAGCTTTACGTAGATTATCAAATAATGATAATCTAAAATATCCTGTTTACACACGACCATTACATAATGGTTTACAATACAAATATGTTACAGCAAAATAAGTTTCTTGAATGCAGTTTTTACACAATATCATACAAGCATGGACTCCAAATCTCGTCCTTATTTAAGTATACGACAGCGGAAGCTCTTAATAATCACCTGAGAATAAACATGCTTAAAACGTCAACAAAAATGTTGGTGAGTTATAGGTTTAACCTATATATATCAAATCGTAACAATAGACCACAAGATTTCATATTTCAATACACATCCCATACATAGAGATAAAAATCATTCATATGGTGAACACCTGGTAACCGACAATAACAAGATGCATATATAAGAATATCCCCATCATTCCGGGACACCCTTCGGATATGATATAAATTTCGAAGTACTAAAGCATCCGGTACTTTGGATGGGGTTTGTTAGGCCCAATAGATCTATCTTTAGGATTCGCGTCAATTAGGGTGTCTGTTCCCTAATTCTTAGATTACCAGACTTAATAAAAAGGGGCATATTCGATTTCGATAATTCAACCATAGAATGTAGTTTCACGTACTTGTGTCTATTTTGTAAATCATTTATAAAACCTGCATTATTCTCATCCCAAAAATATTAGATTTTAAAAGTTGGACTATATCTCACTTTCACAGATTTTTACTTCGTCGGGAAGTAAGACTTGGCCACTGGTTGATTCACGAACCTATAACAATATATACATATATATCAAAGTATGTTCAAAATATATTCACAACACTTTTAATATATTTTGATGTTTTAAGTTTATTAAGTCAGCTGTCCTCGTTAGTAACCTACAACTAGTTGTCCACAGTTAGATGTACAGAAATAAATCGATAAATATTATCTTGAATCAATCCACGACCCAGTGTATACGTATCTCAGTATTGATCACAACTCAAACTATATATATTTTGGAATCAACCTCAACCCTGTATAGCTAACTCCAACATTCACATATAGAGTGTCTATGGTTGTTCCGAAATATATATAGATGTGTCGACATGATAGGTCGAAACATTGTATACGTGTCTATGGTATCTCAAGATTACATAATATACAATACAAGTTGATTAAGTTATGGTTGGAATAGATTTCTTACCAATTTTCACGTAGCTAAAATGAGAAAAATTATCCAATCTTGTTTTACCCATAACTTCTTCATTTTAAATCCGTTTTGAGTGAATCAAATTGCTATGGTTTCATATTGAACTCTATTTTATGAATCTAAACAGAAAAGTATAGGTTTATAGTCGGAAAAATAAGTTACAAGTCATTTTTGTAATGGTAGTCATTTCAGTCGAAAGAACGACGTCTAGATGACCATTTTAGAAAACATACTTCCACTTTGAGTTTAACCATAATTTTTGGATATAGTTTCATGTTCATAATAAAAATAATTTTCTCAGAATTACAACTTTTAAATCAAAGTTTATCATAGTTTTTAATTAACTAACCCAAAACAGCCCGCGGTGTTACTACGACGGCGTAAATCCGATTTTACGGTGTTTTTCGTGTTTCCAGGTTTTAAATCATTAAGTTAGCATATCATATAGATATAGAACATGTGTTTAGTTGATTTTAAAAGTCAAGTTAGAAGGATTAACTTTTGTTTGCGAACAAGTTTAGAATTAATTAAACTATGTTCTAGTGATTACAAGTTTAAACCTTCGAATAAGATAGCTTTATATGTATGAATCGAATGATGTTATGAACATCATTACTACCTTAATTTCCTTGGATAAACCTACTGGAAAAGAGAAAAATGGATCTAGCTTCAATGGATCCTTGGATGGCTCGAAGTTCTTGAAGCAGAATCATGACACGAAAACAAGTTCAAGTAAGATCATCACTTGAAATAAGATTGTTATAGTTATAGAAATTGAACCAAAGTTTGAATATGATTATTACCTTGTATTAGAATGATAACCTACTGTAAGAAACAAAGATTTCTTGAGGTTGGATGATCACCTTACAAGATTGGAAGTGAGCTAGCAAACTTGAAAGTATTCTTGATTTTATGAAACTAGAACTTTTGAAATTTATGAAGAACACTTAGAACTTGAAGATAGAACTTGAGAGAGATCAATTAGATGAAGAAAATTGAAGAATGAAAGTGTTTGTAGGTGTTTTTGGTCGTTGGTGTATGGATTAGATATAAAGGATATGTAATTTTGTTTTCATGTAAATAAGTCATGAATGATTACTCATATTTTTGTAATTTTATGAGATATTTCATGCTAGTTGCCAAATGATGGTTCCCACATGTGTTAGGTGACTCACATGGGCTGATAAGAGCTGATCATTGGAGTGTATATACCAATAGTACATACATCTAAAATCTGTGTATTGTACGAGTACGAATACGGGTGCATACGAGTAGAATTGTTGATGAAACTGAACGAGGATGTAATTGTAAGCATTTTTGTTAAGTAGAAGTATTTTGATAAGTGTATTGAAGTCTTTCAAAAGTGTATAAATACATATTAAAACACTACATGTATATACATTTTAACTGAGTCGTTAAGTCATCGTTAGTCGTTACATGTAAGTGTTGTTTTGAAACCTTTAGGTTAACGATCTTGTTAAATGTTGTTAACCCAATGTTTATAATATCAAATGAGATTTTAAATTATTATATTATCATGATATTATCATGTATGAATATCTCTTAATATGATATATATACATTAAATGTCTTTACAACGATAATCGTTACATATATGTCTCGTTTAAAAATCATTAAATTAGTAGTCTTGTTTTTACATATGTAGTTCATTGTTAATATACTTTATGATATGTTTTCTTATCATAGTATCATGTTAACTATATATATATATATCCATATATATGTCATCATATAGTTTTTACAAGTTTTAACGTTCGTGAATCACCGATCAACTTGGGTGGTCAATTGTCTATATGAAACATATTTCAATTAATCAAGTCTTAACAAGTTTGATTGCTTAACATGTTGGAAACATTTAATCATGTAAATATCAATCTCAATTAATATATATAAACATGGAAAAGTTCGGGTCACTACACAGTCGGTGCTGTCAACATCATTAGAATCATCGGCACCTCTAATATCACAAGCTCCGCCAGTTCAAGAAAAACACCGTGGACATCATTACGAATCAATAACGCGTATATTGTATCAATGAGTTATGAAATATTAACTCATTTCCCCTGAAGAATTTATATGTATATCTTGTATATATAAATTTTAAAACCATCATAAATCTTTTCGTACTAAGCTATTATGTATGAATTGAAAAAGGGTAAATATTACTCGATTAAATTCATAATATGCTATGAAGTACATTCTGAAATGTCCCGTTCTTATTGATTAAAAACGTTCCATATTAATTGATTTCGTTGCGAGGTTTTGACCTCTATATGAGACGTTTTTCAAAGACTGCATTCATTTTAAAACAAACCATAACCTTTATTTCATCAATAAAGGTTTAAAAAGCTTTACGTAGATTATCAAATAATGATAATCTAAAATATCCTGTTTACACACGACCATTACATAATGGTTTACAATACAAATATGTTACAACAAAATAAGTTTCTTGAATGCAGTTTTTACACAATATCATACAAGCATGGACTCCAAATCTCGTCCTTATTTAAGTATGCGACAGCGGAAGCTCTTAATAATCACCTGAGAATAAACATGCTTAAAACGTCAACAAAAATGTTGGTGAGTTATAGGTTTAACCTATATATATATATCAAATCATAATAATAGACCACAAGATTTCATATTTCAATACACATCCCATACATAGAGATAAAAATCATTCATATGGTGAACACCTGGTAACCGACATTAACAAGATGCATATATAAGAATATCCCCATCATTCCGGGACACCCTTCGGATATGTTATAAATTTCGAAGTACTAAAGCATCCGGTACTTTGGATGGGGTTTGTTAGGCCCAATAGATCTATCTTTAGGATTCGCGTCAATTAGGGTGTCGGTTCCCTAATTCTTAGATTACCAGACTTAATAAAAAGGGGCATATTCGATTTCGATAATTCAACCATAGAATGTAGTTTCACGTACTTGTGTCTATTTTGTAAATCATTTATAAAACCTGCATGTATTCTCATCCCAAAAATATTAGATTTTAAAAGTGGGACTATAACTCACTTTCACAGATTTTTACTTCGTCGGGAAGTAAGACTTGGCCACTGGTTGATTCACGAACCTATAACAATATATACATATATATCAAAGTATGTTCAAAATATATTTACAACACTTTTAATATATTTTGATGTTTTAAGTTTATTAAGTCAGCTGTCCTCGTTAGTAACCTACAACTAGTTGTCCACAGTTAGATGTACAGAAATAAATCGATAAATATTATCTTGAATCAATCCATGACCCAGTGTATACGTATCTCAGTATTGATCACAACTCAAACTATATATATTTTGGAATCAACCTCAACCCTGTATAGCTAACTCCAACATTCATATATAGAGTGTCTATGGTTGTTCCGAAATATATATAGATGTGTCGACATGATAGGTCGAAACATTGTATACGTGTCTATGGTATCTCAAGATTACATAATATACAATACAAGTTGATTAAGTTATGGTTGGAATAGATTTGTTACCAATTTTCACGTAGCTAAAATGAGAAAAATTATCCAATCTTGTTTTACCCATAACTTCTTCATTTTAAATCCGTTTTGAGTGAATCAAATTGCTATGGTTTCATATTGAACTCTATTTTATGAATCTAAACAGAAAAAGTATAGGTTTATAGTCGGAAAAATAAGTTACAAGTCATTTTTGTAAAGGTAGTCATTTCAGTCGAAAGAACGACGTCTAGATGACCATTTTAGAAAACATACTTCCACTTTGAGTTTAACCATAATTTTTGGATATAGTTTCATGTTCATAATAAAAATAATTTTCTCAGAATGACAACTTTTAAATCAAAGTTTATCATAGTTTTTAATTAACTAACCCAAAACAGCCCGCGGTGTTACTACGACGGCGTAAATCCGGTTTTACGGTGTTTTTCGTGTTTCCAGGTTTTAAATCATTAAGTTAGCATATCATATAGATATAGAACATGTGTTTAGTTGATTTTAAAAGTCAAGTTAGAAGGATTAATTTTTTTTTGCAAACAAGTTTAGAATTAACTAAACTATGTTCTAGTGATTACAAGTTTAAACCTTCGAATATGATAGCTTTATATGTATGAATTGAATGATGTTATGAATATCATTACTACCTTAAGTTCCTTGGATAAACCTACTAGAAAAGATAAAAATGGATCTAGCTTCAACGGATCCTTGGATGGCTCGAAGTTCTTGAAGCAGAATCATGGCACGAAAACAAGTTCAAGTAAGATCATCACTTGAAATAAGATTGTTATAGTTATAGAAATTGAACCAAAGTTTGAATATGATTATTACCTTATATTAGAATTATAACCTACTATAAGAAACAAAGATTTCTTGAGGTTGGATGATCACCTTACAAGATTGGAAGTGAGCTAGCAAACTTGAAAGTATTCTTTATTTTTTGTAACTCGAACTTGTAGAATATATGAAGAACACTTAGAACTTAAAGATAGAACTTGAGAGAGATTAATTAGATGAAGAAAATTGAAGAATGAAAGTGTTTGTAGGTGTTTTTGGTCGTTGGTGTATGGATTAGATATAAAGGATATGTAATTTTGTTTTCATGTAAATAAGTCATGAATGATTACTCATATTTTTGTAATTTTATGAGATATTTCATGCTAGTTGCCAAATGATGGTTGCAAAATGTGTTAGGTGACTCACATGGGCTGCTAAGAGCTGATCATTGGAGTGTATATACCAATAGTACATACATCTAAAAGCTGTGTATTGTACGATTACGAATACGGGTGCATACGAGTAGAATTGTTGATGAAACTGAACGAGGATGTAATTGTAAGCATTTTTGTTAAGTAGAAGTATTTTGATAAGTGTATTGAATTCTTTCAAAAGTGTATAAATACATATTAAAACACTACATGTATATACATTTTAACTGAGTCGTTAAGTCATCGTTAGTCGTTACATGTAAATGTTGTTTTGAAACCTTTAGGTTAACGATCTTGTTGAATGTTGTTAACCCATTGTTTATTATAACAAATGAGATGTTAAATTTTTATATTATCATGATATTATGATATATAATATATCTTAGTATGATGTATATACAGTTAAATGTCGTTACAACGATAATCGTTACATATATGTCTCGTTTCGAAATCATTAAGTTAGTAGTCTTATTTTTACATATGTATTTCATTGTTAATACACTTAATAATATATTTACTTATCATTTAACATAATTAACCAAGTGTATCAATATCTTAATATGATTCATATGTACCTAGTAAGACGTTGTTATAACGATAATCGTTATATATATCGTTTTCGAGTTTCTTAAATTAATAGTCTCATTTTTATGTATATAACTCATTGTTAAAATACCTAATGAGATACATAATTATAATAAAATCATGTTAAATATATATATAACCATATATATGTCATCGTATAGTTTTTACAAGTTTTAACGTTCGTGAATCACCGGTCAACTTGGGTGGTCAATTGTCTATATGAAACCTATTTCAATTAATCAAGTCTTAACAAGTTTGATTGCTTAACATGTTTGAAACATTTAATCATGTAAATATCAATCTCAATTAATATATATAAACATGGAAAAGTTCGGGTCACTACAGTACCTACCCGTTAAATAAATTTCGTCCCGAAATTTTAAGCTGTTGAAGGTGTTGACAAAATCTTCTGGAAATAGATGCGGGTATTTCTTCTTCATCTGATCTTCACGCTCCCAGGTGAACTCGGGTCCTCTACGAGCATTCCATCGAACCTTAACAATTGGTATCTTGTTTTTCTTAAGTCTTTTAACCTCACGATCCATTATTTCAACGGGTTCTTCGATGAATTGAAGTTTTTCGTTGATTTGGATTTCATCTAACGGAATAGTTAGATCTTCTTTAGCAAAACATTTCTTCAAATTCGAGACGTGGAAAGTGTTATGTACAGCCGCGAGTTGTTGAGGTAACTCAAGTCGGTAAGCTACTGGTCCGACACGATCAATAATCTTGAAAGGTCCAATATACCTTGGATTTAATTTCCCTCGTTTACCAAATCAAACAACGCCTTTCCAAGGTGCAACTTTCAGTATGACCATCTCTCCAATTTCAAATTCTATATCTTTTCTTTTAATGTCAGCGTAGCTCTTTTGTCGACTTTGGGCGGTTTTCAACCGTTGTTGAATTTGGATGATCTTCTCGGTAGTTTCTTGTATAATCTCTGGACCCGTAATCTGTCTATCCCCCACTTCACTCCAACAAATCGGAGACCTGCACTTTCTACCATAAAGTGCTTCAAACGGCGCCATCTCAATGCTTGAATGGTAGCTGTTGTTGTAGGAAAATTCTGCTAACGGTAGATGTCGATCCCAACTGTTTCCGAAATCAATAACACATGCTCGTAGCATGTCTTCAAGCGTTTGTATCGTCCTTTCGCTTTGCCCATCAGTTTGTGGATGATAGGCAGTACTCATGTCTATACGAGTTCCTAATGCTTGCTGTAATGTCTGCCAGAATCTTGAAATAAATCTGCCATCCCTATCAGAGATAATAGAGATTGGTATTCCATGTCTGGAGATGGCTTCCTTCAAATACAGTCGTGCTAACTTCTCCATCTTGTCATCTTCTCTTATTGGCAGGAAGTGTGCTGATTTGGTGAGACGATCAACTATTACCCAAATAGTATCAAAACCACTTGCAGTCCTTGGCAATTTAGTGATGAAATCCATGGTAATGTTTTCCCATTTCCATTCCGGGATTTCGGGTTGTTGAAGTAGACCTGATGGTTTCTGATGCTCAGCTTTGACCTTAGAACACGTCAAACATTCTCCTACGTATTTAGCAACATTGGCTTTCATACCCGGCCACCAAAAATGTTTCTTGAGATCCTTGTACATCTTCCCTGTTCCAGGATGTATTGAGTATCTGGTTTTATGAGCTTCTCTAAGTACCATTTCTCTCATATCTCCAAATTTTGGTACCCAAATCCTTTCAGCCATATACCGGGTTCCGTCTTCCCGAATATTAAGATGCTTCTCCGATCCTTTGGGTATTTCAACCTTTAAATTTCCCTCTTTTAAAACTCCTTGTTACGCCTCCTTTATTTGAGTAGTAAGGTTATTATGAATCATTATATTCATAGATTTTACTCGAATGGGTTCTCTGTCCTTCCTGCTCAAGGCATCGGCTACCAAATCATGCGTCGTATAATTTTGTTCGTGAATCTTCAATTGTCTAGACGCATAAGCAATCACCTTCGTTCGTTGCATTAATACACAACCGAGACCTTGCTTTGATGCGTCATAATAAATCACAAAATCATCATTCCCTTCAGGCAATGACAATATAGGTGCCGTAGTTAGCTTTTTCTTCAATAACTGAAACGCTTTCTCTTGTTCATCATTCCATTCAAATTTCTTCCCTTTATGCGTTAATGCAGTCAAGGGTTTTGCTATTCTGGAAAAGTCTTGGATGAACCTTCTGTAGTAACCAGCTAGTCCTAAAAACTGGCGTATGTGTTTCGGAGTTTTCGGGGTTTCCCACTTTTCAACAGTTTCTATCTTTTTCGGATCCACCTTAATACCTTCTTTGTTCACTATGTGACCGAGGAATTGAACTTCTTCCAACCAAAATGCACACTTTGAAAACTTAGCATACAATTCTTCCTTCCTCAATACTTCTAACACCTTTCTCAAATGTTCACCGTGTTCTTGGTCATTCTTTGAGTAAATAAGTATGTCATTAATGAAAACAATGACAAACTTGTCAAGGTATGGTCCACACACTTGGTTCATAAGGTCCATGAACACAGCTGGTGCATTAGTTAAACCAAACGGCATGACCATAAACTCGTAATGACCGTAACGTGTTCTGAAAGCAGTCTTTGGAATATCATCTTCTTTCACCCGTATTTGATGATACCCGGAACGTAAGTCAATCTTTGAATAAACAGACGAGCCTTGTAGTTTATCAAATAAGTCGTCGATTCTCGGTAGTGGGTAGCGGTTCTTGATGGTAAGTTTGTTCAACTCTCGGTAGTCGATACACAACCTGAATGTACCATCTTTCTTCTTGACAAACAAAACAGGAGCTCCCCACGGTGATGTGCTTGGTCGAATGAAACCACGCTCTAAAAGTTCTTGTAATTGGCTTTGCAGTTCTTTCATCTCGCTGGGTGCGAGTCTGTAAGGAGCACGAGATATTGGTGCAGCTCCTGGTACAAGATATATTTAAAATTCAACGGATCGATGTGGGGGTAATCCTGGTAATTCTTTCGGAAATACATCGGGAAATTCTTTTGCAATGGGAACATCATTGATGCTCTTTTCTTCAATTTGTACTTTCTCGACGTGTGCTAGAACAGCATAGCAACCTTTTCTTATTAGTTTTTGTGCCTTCAAATTACTAATAAGATGTAGCTTCGTGTTGCCCTTTTCTCCGTACACCATTAAGGGTTTTCCTTTTTCTCGTATAATGCGAATTGCATTTTTGTAACAAACGATCTCTGCTTTCACTTCTTTCAACCAGTCCATACCGATTATCACATCAAAACTCCCTAACTCTACTGGTATCAAATCAATCTTAAATGTTTCGCTAACCAGTTTAATTTCTCGATTCCGACATATATTATCTGCTGAAATTAATTTACCATTTGCTAATTCGAGTAAAAATTTACTATCCAAAGGCGTCAATGGACAACTTAATTTAGCACAAAAATCTCTACTCATATAGCTTCTATCCGCACCCGAATCAAATAAAACGTAAGCAGATTTATTGTCAATAAGAAACGTACCAATAACAAGCTCCGGGTCTTCCTGTGCCTCTGCCGCATTAATATTGAAAACTCTACCGCGGCCTTGTCCATTCATGTTCTCCTGGTTCGGGCAATTTCTAATAATGTGGCCTGGTTTTCCACATTTATAACAAACTACATTGGCATAACTTGCTCAGACACTACTTGATCCGCCATTACTCGTTCCGACACCATTTGTTCCTTTCGTTCTATTAACCCCTGGTCCGTAGACCTCACACTTCACTGCGCTATGACCATTTCTTTTACACTGGTTGCAAAATTTGGTGCAGAACCCCGAGTGATACTTTTCACACCTTTGGCATAGCTGCTTCTGATTGTTGTTGTTGTTGCGGTTATTATTGTTGTTGGGATGATTGTTGTAGTTGCTGTTGTTGTTGTTGTTGTTGTTGGGCCGTTTGTTGTAGTTGCGATTGATGTTGCGATTGTTGGGATAATTATTGCGATTATTGTTGTAATTGCTGTTGTTGTTGTATTGGTGATTCTTATCACCGTTTTCCTCCCACTTTCTTTTGACTTGCTTTACATTGGCCTCTTCAGCAGTCTGTTCTTTAATTCTCTCTTCAATCTGGTTCACTAGTTTGTGAGCCATTCTACATGCATGTTGTATGGAGGTGGGCTCGTGTGAACTTATATCTTCTTGGATTCTTTCCGGTAATCCTTTCACAAACGCGTCGATCTTCTCTTCCTCATCTTCGAATGCTCACGGACACAATAGGCACAATTTTGTGAATCGTCTTTCGTACGTGGTAATATCAAATCCTTGGGTTCGTAACCCTCTAAGTTTTGTCTTGAGCTTATTGACCTCGGTTCTGGGACGGTACTTCTCGTTCATCAAGTGCTTGAATGCTGACCACGGTAGTACGTACGCATCGTCTTGTCCCACTTGCTCTAGATAGGTATTCCACCATGTTAACGCAGAACCTGTGAAGGTATGCGTAGTGTACTTCACTTTGTCCTCTTCAGTACACTTACTTATGGCAAACACCGATTCGACCTTCTCGGTCCACCGTTTCAATCCGATCGGTCCTTCGGTTCCATCAAATTCCAAAGGTTTGCAGGCAGTGAATTCTTTGTAGGTGCATCCTACACGATTTCCTGTACTGCTAGATCCAAGGTTATTGTTGGTATGTAGAGCAGCCTATACTGCGGCTATGTTTGAAGCTAGAAAAGTACGGAATTCCTCTTCATTCATATTCACAGTGTGTCGAGTAGTTGGTGCCATTTCCTTCAAAATAGTCAAATGGAACAAGTTAATCATACAGAATATTAAGAGTAGTTAATAGTATTTCGTAGCATAATATGAACTCATTTATAAAAGCTTTTTCTTCATATAAGTGTTTTATAAGTTTAAATTCGGGTAGTACCTACCCGTTAAGTTCATACTTAGTAGCTAATATACAATTCAACTACTACAATTCTATATGAAAAACTGATTATAATAATATTTCACGTTCAAACTTTTACACAATATTTTACAAACTTACAATACCGCTTATTTTACATATAGCATGAAATATAGCACACAATAAATTTGATACAAGATGGTTGTGAAGATAATTCTAGCTAGTACACAAGTCGTTCAGCAAAGGCAATAAAGACACGTAATTCATACGTCCAGAAACAAGTCATGCATTCTGGTTTTACTAGGATTACTTCCCATCCTTGGTCTTGTGGAACATAACCGTTATGGCCATTGATAAGACAGCGTGTTGTAACGTCGTCAAAGGGACGAGGGTTACGTAATGTCCAACAGTCCCGTAACAATCTAAAAACCTCATTTCTTACCCCAATTACCGACTCCGTCACTTGTGGGAACGTTTTGTTTAATAGTTGTAGCCCGTTGTTCTTGTTCTCACTTTGGTGAGAAGCGAACATTACTAATCCATAAGCATAACATGCTTCTTTATGTTGCATGTTAGCCGCTTTTTCTAAATCACGAAGTCCAATATTCGGATATATTGAGTCAAAATAATTTCTTAACCCATTGCGTAAAATAGCATTTGGGTTCCCCGCAATATATGTGTCAAAGTAAACACATCGTAACTTATGGATTTCCCAATGTGATATCCCCCATCTTTCGAACGAAAGCCTTTTATAAACCAAGGCATTCTTGGAACGTTCTTCGAATGTCTTACAAACTGATCTCGCCTTAAATAGTTGTGCCGAAGAATTCTGACCGACTCTAGACAAGATTTCATCAATCATGTCTCCGGGTAGGTCTCTTAAAAGATTGGGTTGTCTATCCATTTTGTGTTTTTATACTGTAAAATAGACAAGAGTTAGATTCATAAAAAAAAAAAATACTTATTAATGCAAACAATTTTTACATATATCATAAAGCATAAGCACACTATATTACATATATTACACCACACGAATACAACTATCTTATTCCGACTCGCTTGTTTCTTCTTCTTCGGTTTTGGTTCGTTTTACCAAGTTTCTAGGGATATATGATGTTCCCCTAATACGAGCCGTCGTTTTCCACATTGGTTTAGAAAAACCTGGTGGTTTAGAGGTTCCCGGGTCATTGTTACAACTTAAGGACTTCGGGGGTTGACGATACATATAAAGTTCATCGGGGTTGGAATTAGATTTCTCTATTTTTATGCCCTTTCCCTTATTATTTTCTTTTGCCTATTTAAATTCAGTTGGGGTAATTTCTATAACATCATCGGAATTCTAGTCGGAATCCGATTCATCGGAGAATTGGTAATCCTCCCAATATTTTGCTTCCTTGGCGGAAACACCATTGACCATAATTAACCTTGGTCGGTTGGTTGAGGATTTTCTTTTACTTAACCGTTTTATTATTTCCCCCACCGGTTCTATTTCTTCATCCGGTTCCGATTCTTCTTCCGGTTCTGATTCTTCTTCCGGTTCCGACTCTTCTTCCGGTTCCTCTTCGGGAACTTGTGAATCAGTCCACGAATCATTCCAATTTACATTTGACTCTTCATTATTATTAGGTGAGTCAATGGGACTTGTTCTAGAGGTAGACATCTATCACATAATATCAAACGCGTTAAGAGATTAATATATCACATAATATTCACATGTTAAAAATATATAGTTTCCAACAAAATTTGTTGAGCAATCATTTTTCAAGTAAACACGGTCGAAGTCCAGACTCACTAATGCATCCTAACAAACTCGATAAGACACACTAATGCAAAATTCTGGTTCTCTAAGACCAACGCTCGGATAACAACTGAAATGTCCCGTTCTTATTGATTAAAAACGTTCCATATTAATTGATTTCGTTGCGAGGTTTTGACCTCTATATGAGACATTTTTCAAAGACTGCATTCATTTTAAAACAAACCATAACCTTTATTTCATCAATAAAGGTTTAAAAAGCTTTACGTAGATTATCAAATAATGATAATCTAAAATATCCTGTTTACACACGACCATTACATAATGGTTTACAATACAAATATGTTACAACAAAATAAGTTTCTTGAATGCAGTTTTTACACAATATCATACAAGCATGGACTCCAAATCTCGTCCTTATTTAAGTATGCGACAGCGGAAGCTTTTAATAATCACCTGAGAATAAACATGCTTAAAACGTCAACAAAAATGTTGGTGAGTTATAGGTTTAACCTATATATATATATATATATATATATATATATATATATCAAATCATAATAATAGACCACAAGATTTCATATTTCAATACACATCCCATACATAGAGATAAAAATCATTCATATGGTGAACACCTGGTAACCGACATTAACAAGATGCATATATAAGAATATCCCCATCATTCCGGGACACCCTTCGGATATGATATAAATTTCGAAGTACTAAAGCATCCGGTACTTTGGATGGGGTTTGTTAGGCCCAATAGATCTATCTTTAGGATTCGCGTCAATTAGGGTGTCTGTTCCCTAATTCTTAGATTACCAGACTCAATAAAAAGGGGCATATTCGATTTCAATAATTCAACCATAGAATGTAGTTTCACGTACTTGTGTCTATTTTGTAAATCATTTATAAAACCTGCATGTATTCTCATCCCAAAAATATTAGATTTTAAAAGTGGGACTATAACTCACTTTCACAGATTTTTACTTCGTCGGAAAGTAAGACTTGGCCACTGGTTGATTCACGAACCTATAACAATATATACATATATATCAAAGTATGTTCAAAATATATTTACAACACTTTTAATATATTTTGATGTTTTAAGTTTATTAAGTCAGCTGTCCTCGTTAGTAACCTACAACTAGTTGTCCACAGTTAGATGTACATAAATAAATCGATAAATATTATCTTGAATCAATCCACGACCCAGTGTATACGTATCTCAGTATTGATCACAACTCAAACTATATATATTTTGGAATCAACCTCAACCCTGTATAGCTAACTCCAACATTCACATATAGAGTGTCTATGGTTGTTCCGAAATATATATAGATGTGTAGACATGATAGGTCGAAACATTGTATACGTGTCTATGGTATCTCAAGATTACATAATATACAATACAAGTTGATTAAGTTATGGTTGGAATAGATTTGTTACCAATTTTCACGTAGCTAAAATGAGAAAAATTATCCAATCTTGTTTTACCCATAACTTCTTCATTTTAAATCCATTTTGAGTGAATCAAATTGCTATGGTTTCATATTGATTATAGGTTTATAGTCGGAAAAATAAATTACAAGTCGTTTTTGTAAAGGTAGTCATTTCAGTCGAAAGAACGACGTCTAGATGACTATTTTAGAAAACATACTTCCACTTTGAGTTTAACCATAATTTTTGGATATAGTTTCATGTTCATAATAAAAATCATTTTCTCATTTATCATAGTTTTTAATTAACTAACCCAAAACAGCCCGCGGTGTTACTACGACGGCGTAAATCCGGTTTTACGGTGTTTTTCGTGTTTCCAGGTTTTAAATCATTAAGTTAGCATATCATATAGATATAGAACATGTGTTTAGTTGATTTAAAAAGTCAAGTTAGAAGGATTAATTTTTGTTTGCAAACAAGTTTAGAATTAACTAAACTATGTTCTAGTGATTACAAGTTTAAACCTTCGAATAGGATAGCTTTATATGTATGAATCGAATGATGTTATGAATATCATTACTACCTTAAGTTCCTTGGATAAACCTACCGGAAAAGAGAAAAATGGATCTAGCTTCAACGGATCCTTGGATGGCTCGAAGTTCTTGAAGCAGAATCATGACACGAAAACAAGTTCAAGTAAGATCATCACTTGAAATAAGATTGTTATAGTTATAGAAATTGAACCAAAGTTTGAATATGATTATTACCTTGTATTAGAATGATAACCTACTGTAAGAAACAAAGATTTCTTGAGGTTGGATGATCACCTTACAAGATTGGAAGTGAGCTAGCAAACTTGAAAGTATTCTTGATTTTTTGTAACTCGAACTTGTAGAATATATGAAGAACACTTAGAACTTGAAGATAGAACTTGAGAGAGATCAATTAGATGAAGAAAATTGAAGAATGAAAGTATTTGTAGGTGTTTTTGGTCGTTGGTGTATGGATTAGATATAAAGGATATGTAATTTTGTTTTTCATGTAAATAAGTCATGAATGATTACTCATATTTTTGTAATTTTATGAGATATTTCATGCTAGTTGCCAAATGATGGTTCCTACATGTGTTAGGTGAATCACATGGGCTGCTAAGATCTGATCATTGGAGTGTATATACCAATAGTACATACAACTAAAAGCTGTGTATTGTACGAGTACGAATACGGGTGCATACGAGTAGAATTGTTGATGAAACTGAACGAGGATGTAATTGTAAGCATTTTTGTTAAGTAGAAGTATTTTGATAAGTGTATTGAAGTCTTTCAAAAGTGTATAAATACATATTAAAACACTACATGTATATACATTTTAACTGAGTCGTTAAGTCATCGTTAATCGTTACATGTAAATGTTGTTTTGAAACCTTTAGGTTAACGATCTTGTTGAATGTTGTTAACCCATTGTTTATTATAACAAATGAGATGTTAAATTTTTATATTATCATGATATTATGATATATAATATATCTTAGTATGATGTATATACTTGTAAATGTCGTTACAACGATAATCGTTACATATATGTCTCGTTTCGAAATCATTAAGTTAGTAGTCTTATTTTTACATATGTATTTCATTGTTAATACACTTAATAATATATTTACTTATCATTTAACATAATTAACCAAGTGTATCAATATCTTAATATGATTCATATGTACCTAGTAAGACGTTGTTATAACGATAATCGTTATATATATCGTTTTCGAGTTTCTTAAATTAATAGTCTCATTTTTATGTATATAACTCATTGTTAAAATACCTAATGAGATACATACTTATAATAAAATCATGTTAAATATATATATAACCATATATATGTCATCGTATAGTTTTTACAAGTTTTAACGTTCGTGAATCACCGGTCAACTTGGGTGGTCAATTGTCTATATGAAACCTATTTCAATTAATCAAGTCTTAACAAGTTTGATTGCTTAACATGTTGGAAACATTTAATCATGTAAATATCAATCTCAATTAATATATATAAACATGGAAAAGTTCGGGTCACTACACATTCTTCGTTAGCAACTTAATCATCGTTAACTACAATCTTTGTTTCAACTAAATGAATTCCATTTCATAATAAACCAAGTGTATTATTCAATAACGTGGTTGATTTTACACTTTCATCTTCGATGCACTCGAAACTCTCTAGAAAACATCATTTGCACCTTGTGAAGTTTGCAAGAATTCCACGAAAATCAACATCCTTTACCAAGGAATAGCAATAAGAATAAATAATGAAGTATTAATTTCATTAGCGAAATACTCCGCAAAGATTATGAAGTCTCTAATGTTTTAGAGATTATTCATTTCTAATTCAAGCCAAAAATCAAATGAGCTTAATATGATATTAACTCATTAAATCTGTATTACATCTTAAGAAAATATACATACATATATTTTCATAAAGACGGTAATAAAAATTCTTTTGTACAAAATATTAATTGTGAAATCTTTAACGGGTAGGTAATACTCGGGAAATATATAAGTTCACAATTAATATGTTACACTGTACATTCTTCAATTTTGATTCAAAAATCATTAACTATACTCACTATCTTCACAATGATATACAATCATTTTCATACAAATTCAATTACATATTCTGATATTGACAGATCAGAATCCAAGTCATAACACTGAACCGGTGACATCATTCTTAGATCTCTACATATTTCAAAGCTATACTTTGACTTCAAAACTGTGCAAGATCCTTTAGCGTTGTTAATATCGAAAATAATCTTGCAATCCTTTTCAAAGTATCCAGTTTTATCACACTTCCAACCAGTCAACTTCGATTTTTCAGATTAGCCTTATTATAATCTTGACTTATACGTTCTTGATACTGGGGAACCTTTCATGTTCCACCACATTAGCAGTAAATTTACCAACAACTTCATTTATCCATGATCTTCCGAAAAATCCTTATATTCATTGAAACTCTATCGTGTACTCATCCGCATCTTGTAACAAGAATTGCCATACCAATTACTGGGAATTAGCAATCAGTATTTTGAATCTCGTAACAATTCTACGCCAACAGTTATATATATACATATAATGTCTATTTCTTAGACTCGCATACTTCGAATGTGAAGTTTCTGAAAAACACCCAAACTGCAAAACTAGCTCTCCGAATTTTGGAACAATGCTGATGAAGTAGCAAAAACTGTAAACGGCCTTAACAGTCAAAAGTTTGATGATAAGGAATAGTATGGTGGTAAAGCTGAGAAAAAGAGAAGGTTTGGAACTGGAAAACGGATTGGGCAAAGTATGAAGGAGGCTGTGGATAAATCACAAAGACTGAACCTGCCTTCAAAGAATACAAATGATTCAGTGTCTGCTGAAGTCATTAACGAATACCTTACTCCTTACTCTAAAACCCTTACGGATAATATTCTTCATCATCATCTTATCTTAAATATTCTAAGATATCATCGTATCTTCCATTATAAATATCCTCCATATTTCTGAAGATATTTTTTTTTATAACCATTCTTATCTGAAATCATTCATCTCTTCGCGCTATCTTTGTTACATCATAAAAGAAACTATTTTAGTTTCTAAAATCTAAAAAATTAGAAAAATAGATGTTTTAAAGTAATGTTGGGAATTGAAGCATGAGTTAGTATAATATAATGACACTTGATCAACGTGATTATATTACAGTAAGTCATGCTGAGTTTCTAATGGAACTTGATAAAGGTTCACAGATCCCACCCTCATCATAAACCATGTTACATAACTCTTTCATTCCATATAATCTCTAAATATATCAAGAAAATATATTTCTTGATGATTCGGTCTTTTCCGGATATTCTGGTAATTTGACAAGTCAGATTGTGCCATTACCGTTTCTTTCTTAGAACATTAACTATGTTTATCCAAAACTCCATAACTACGAATTCTGGACCATTACAAGAGATGCCTAATCGCAAGAAGAAGAAACGAAGGGACAAAGCTCCGAAATAGAAATTGGAGTATAAATCGCAGCAAATAAGAGGGAGTATTAACCGTGAATGACAATGATTATAGAAGACAGAAGTAGGGACATTGAAATATAAGGGGAGATATAAAGCCCGATAACAAACATGAAATTACAAACCGTGTATATCAATGCGTATAGCAATATAAAGACACGGGAGAATGAAAAACACTATAACTCCAAGGTAATAGTAGAAGAAAATAACCTCCTCTGGTGGCAGATGAAAAAGAAGAATGAAGGATACGATAGCCAAGAAAATATCAAGAATCAGAACTGGATTAAGCATTTTCACAATCTATTGGGATGTATGAAATAAGAAAGAAGATGTAGGAGTGGTGAAAGAAATGAAACGGAAGAGGTCAATTTATAGTGAAATATCAGACATAGCAATCGAGGCAGATTACGCATTTAATCAAAGAAAATCCTAATTTTCACAAATTCCGAAGAATCAAATCTTATATAGATTATGAAGATTTTCTATTCCTTAAATTCTGGAAATCAATCGTTAATACGTCAAAAGTTAAGATGAATCTCTATTCTCCATTTCACTTTATTACGACGGCTTCTCTCATACGCTTCAAGTAATTGGATTGTTTTATCCATATTATTCAACGGTGATAAAACTCTATTTATCGACTCATATTCGTCATAAAAATATTTTTATTGTTAGCCATGACAACCTCACTCAAATTTCGGGATGAAATTTCTTTAACGGGTAGGTACTGTGATGACCCAGAAATTTCTGACCAAATTTAAACCTTATCTTTAAATGATTTAACGTTTCCGACACGATAAGCAAATTCTGTAAAACCGAATCTCAAAATTTTTGAACTATTCAAGTACCCTTCGGTTGTTCTCAACGATTCGCGAACCATTACATGTAAATAGATACATATATATACTATAACTTGAAAATGTAATAAAGTTTTAATTGTTTAATACCGTACATTAAACTTATTGGTTTAAATATTTATTTGAATATATATGATAAGTTGGAATATTAATTGTATGAATAACTTGCGACGTATATTAAAAACGTGTTTATGAATGTTGAAAATATATATTAACTTGGTCATAAAACGATTTGTTATTATATATATATATCAACAAATAGTGAGACAATGATTTATAGAAGTAAATGACCAAAACACTCGAAAGTTTAAGATACACTTTGAATGATATAGTTTATTGATAATTTAAGACAATATTTTGACAAAGGTACGAGTCACAAAACGTAAATTGCGAGTTTTCTAAGCGTACAAAAATGCGTTCGAGAAACTGAAACCGGGACATAAGTCGAGTGACAACGTACGGGTCATCGGAACGAAAATTACAAGTCAACTATGCACATGAATTTAATATAATATATAATTAATTATTTAAATTATATATATTATATAATAATATGTCGACAAACAAGAAAACAAAAACATTTTGAGCTGGATCAGGTGGCCATACGATCGCATGGCAAATACACTAAAAACCCATGCGATCGCATGGGCATCAGATTTCAATAAATTGCCTATAAAAGTCCAGTTTCTGCTCGAGTTCTTACACATATATTACTCCATGTGTAATATTATTATTATTTATTATTTATATTAATTATTATTATTATTATTTTTATTATTATTATTATTATTATTATTATTATTATTATATTATTAAGATTATTATTATTATTATTATCAATCTTAATATTTTTAGTAATATTATACATAAAATACTACGACGAGGTCATGAGCTTGTCACTTTCAAAATAGTTTTTCGAGCGGGATAGAGCTAAGGAAATTATGAGTTATAGCTATGGAGGTTATGGGTATGATTTGGGGATTATGCTCGTAAAGTCAAACCTAGAGTTTATCATCTCCGTTACGTTTACGTACTTTCCTACAATATTGAATCTCAATATTGATACGTAAGCACTCATATTTTATCTTTTATATATTAATTGTGTATCCATGTCCAGTGCTTGAGTATATATATTTATACATGCTTGTATGCTAAATTTCGTCGTTAAACAGTTATAATGAATCACGAATTAAATACATATATTACTGGTAAAAGGTATATGATATACATGTTTTTGGAAAGCTGGCGAAAAATCAATAACTTTTCATTTAGATATCGAATAGCTTCAATGAACGGATTAAAAGATATGATCAACTGAATTATGATTGACGTTAATTGAAATTGCTTTTGAATCTGCAATTAAGATATAAACAACTTGTTTACGAGATTGATAAAATGGATTTTTAAATATTACCAACCGAGTAACTGAAATCTTATATAAGGCACGTCTCGTTTTATTGAACAATTGTCAAAACTGATAGTTTTATCATATTATAAAACCTTATAAAAACTATAGTTTAATTTTACAAGAATTGGAAAACTATGTGAAATATTAAAATGATTCGATTGCCATGATCATTCAACTATTGTATGGAGTCAGATTGACTTTTTGAAATAACTTTTGATAACTATTGTATGTCGATCTCGAGCATTAGGATTGTGATACACTATGACCTGACCTAGCTTGATAGACATTTATTGACCAACATATGTTCTCTAGGTTGAGAACTACGTTTATTTGATATTTCGAGTTTCGGTCACAATACGATGAACAACTATATGTGCTGCTAAGGTGAGTTTCATAAGATCCCTTTTACTCTCTACATTTTTGGGCTGAGAATACATGCAAATGCTTTATAAACTGATTTACAATATTTATATGCGTGAGTTTCATTTGCTCCCTTTTTAATTGCTTTTGCAATATATATTTTTGGGCTGAGAATATATGCACTTTATTTTAAACGCAATGGATACAAGTACATACTAAATTCTACACTGAGTTTGAACCAAAAATCCTTTAGCTTTGGTAACTGTTAACTGCCGGTTATAAGAACTGGTGGGCGCGAGTAGTAGTATTTGGATCCATAGGGCTTGATATCCCCGTCCGAGCTAGAGCACTAGCCTTTTAACGGACGTATGCTATTTGAGAAGCGTACACGTTGGTTTGCGTGTATTATTAAGATGATTATACAAAGGGTATAAATTATATATACGTTAAGTTTAGTTACCAAGGTGCTCAATTTTGTAGAACATTTTGATAAACGTTTCTGGATGAAACAACGGAAATCTTGTGATCCACTTTTATATACAGATTATGCGCAATACTAAAACTATGAACTCACCAACCTTTGTGTTGACACTTGTTAGCATGTTTATTCTCAGGTTCCCTAGAAGCCTTCCGCTGTTTGCTTATATGATAGACAAGCTATATGCATGGAGTCTTACATGGCATATTTTTCAAGAAAACGTTGCATTCACCAAGTCATCACCATGTACCTTATTTTAATTGCATTGTCAACGGAAGTACTATTGTAAACTATTATATACGGTGATTGTCTATATGTAGAAATCATCAGATGTCGAAAACCTTTGATTTAAATATACATTTATGGTGTGCCTTTTCAAAAGAATGCAATGTTTACAAAACGTATCATATAGAGGTCAAATACCTCGCAATGAAATCAATGAATTACGTTTTCGTCCATATGGATTTGGTGCGATCGTCACATATGGGTTTTAATATCATCTTAATAGTGTAAACTACTTCCTTCTTCTCATTTCTAGATAATTCTCAAAACTAGTACGTACCAAACTCTTTCACTCTCAAACCCTAATCTAATCCAAGCCACAAATTGAATTAAGAGGCTTTAGGATCTGAATCTTATCATCCTTGTGATCATTTATCCAGGTTTGTTTGCTTAGATTCGTGATTTAATTCTTATAGAAATGGGTTTGGGTATAAAGTGGGTTTTTGATGAAATTAAGCTTGAATCTTCATGATTTGTGTTTGTTATGTTTAATTGATGTTATAAATAGTTGCTATATAGTTTATATGATCTAATTATGCTGTGAATTGAGCAAGAACTTGTTAAAAATTATGAATTGTGTGTTAAAACTTGAGTTTATGTTAAAGTGTGTATTTTGGGATGAATTAATCCCAAATCTTGATTGTAGATGCTAGATTTTGATGTTTATAGTTGGGAAAAGTGTTTATGTATGATTGGTATGTTTCTTTATGCTTGAATTTGGACTATAAACCTTGAAATCGAGTTTTTTTGGCTTAAAATCACCAAATCAGCGAAGCTGGTGGTGAAGAAGAAGCTGCTCGAAAAACTCGCTCAAAAACAGTGTTCGAGACTCGCTCGAAAACAGTGCTCGAGAACCTTTTGCTCGAAAACATATTATTGCTCGAAAAACTCGAGTTGCTCGAGAACCTTCTGCTCGAAAAATTCGAGTTGCTCGAGAACCTTCTGCTCGAAAAACTCGAATATGTTCGAAAACTCGAATTCGCTCGAAAAACTCGAATTTGCTCGAGAACCCCATGTTGCTCGAAAACCTTGCCTGTTATGTGAATATTTTTCGTTGAATGTAAAGTTGTGTATTAATACTTGGATATAATACTAACTTGAGATATTATGTGATGATTCACAGGTGATAAACAAAAAGGTGAAGGCTCAGAAAGATTAGACCTCTGAGAACCTTCAGCTGCTGGTAATCGGTGAGTGGGTCTATCTCCGGATAGAGTATTAAGTAGCTGACACGCTACTTGTTCAGACTCTTTATTACTATATTTATGTTCAGTACGATTACCATGCGTAGTTAGATATTGCCATACTAGTTAGGACGATTGCTTGACTATTTATCTGTGATCTTATGTGCACACTGTTAGTTTGACACCAACCGAGGCAGCAAGGTTGGGAACCCTCCGAGGCAGCAAGGCAGGGTTGATGTGAGGTCGACAGTGGTAGCCTGGTCGGGTCATGAGTTACTGATTGTTCAGTATAGCATAGAAGGACGCATGTGTTGCGTCTAGACGGTTATGCAGTGAAATCAGTAAAGCGGACTATCGGTAGACTGTAGCTTGATCAACTACGTCGTGTGCTCGTACAAGCCGCCGATCCTCATATTTTCAGTTATTGTATGCTAGTTCAGGACGTTAGCATAACTGTGACCCTTGCAAGCTCAGTTACTTATGCTTAGTCTGTTAGATAGTATCCATTCACTTAGCTGTGTGCTAATTTCCCCCACATTTCCACCCCTTGCAGGTTTAGGTACTGCTGGTTAGGATGGGTGTTGCTGTTGGGTTGAAGACATGTTTGACTACGTGCCTAACTCTGATGTTTTCTGGTTTTATAATGTTTCACGTAACACCAATGTTTTGAAATATTGTAATAACATTAACTAAGCTAAATTGATAACTATGGTTTGTAAATGTTATCTAAGGGTATTTATGCAATTCAGTCTTCCACTGTGATATATATATATAAAAAAAAAATCAGGGTGTTACAACATACGGCTATGAATGGAATCCCTACTGGCACCATCCTCATCAACCCTAATTTTCTTTTGTGCCTATTTATTTGGTAACTTGTAATTTTATACTTTTAATACTTCTTTTGATACTATAATAGTTTTTATAATTTTTTAACTTTAATTATTAGATTTTAATAATTTTTGAATGTGGGGTGATATACCCAACTTCAAAAATATGTATATATATGTTTGTAGTTTACCTCATGTACAAAACTGTGTAAAACAGCGCACTTTCAAAGACTGGCACTAAGTTCAGCAAAAGCTATTAATTTTGACGACAAAACGAAAAACAAGTGTGATGTAACAACAGACGGAATGAACAAATGATGTGCACCATTTATCATTCAACACAAACAACAATATGTTTGGAAACTTTGGTAAAATTTAATCATTTTTCTACGCTAATCACCCTCAATAATTTAAATTGTTACTGATTTCTTGCAAATGAGGGCATTGCAAGATCTTAAGTGTGGGAAGGGGTTAAATTCTTTCGAATTTTTAAAATTTTAATTTAAACACTTGGTTACCATAAAAAATACTAGTAACGCAGTAGTTGTATTAGAATCTAGTGCTCTCTGATAATAAAGAACAGCCCTAGTCTTATATACTGACTACCCAATTCTAGTAAAATTTTTCAAAATTTTCAACTAAATGAACTCAAAATCATGTTTATACATATTTATGAACGATAAAACTAGGTGTTTACACCGAAGTTATTGTTACCTCAGAAAGGACATAAATTGAAAAACAACCCAAAACGCTTGAATTCATTTAAAATGGAATAGAGGAGAATAAAAAGGCAAAGAAAGAAAAATAAAATCCAAGTGTAGAAAAATTTACCAAGTTATTTAGAACATATATCACATATTTTTGTACAAATAATTGATGATACTTTTGTTTTGGACAATTTTATCAGTTTTACCCGATTTCTTATAATATATTTGAAAGAAATATGCCACTTGATTTAAAAGGAAGTAAAGTCTTCCGAGAAAAAAGACACGTGCTTCTTGATTTAGGTCAGGAAGTTGTCGTCCAGACCAGTTGTAGAGTCTACAAAAAACCTTGAAAAGTTTTCTCGAAAATCAGCTGGAAATCCACGGACCTCAGCATTAAACAGGGTCACCAAGTGGTCAGACTTATCCTAGCCATGAGAGGATCTGTCTCGTACAATAGGGGGCACCTTGCAAATTAGTTTATAAGACTAATGAATCAGAATCCCAGAAAGGATAATCTCCTTAAAAGATCAAAAATCAGCTTTTAATCCTGATATTACTCAATCCTTGAGATTGACTTTAAAGATTGAGAATTTAAACTCATAGAATTCGATGATATCTAAACTCGAGCTTGAACGAAAAAATATTTTGATCAAATTACAAACCGATTTGTTTTCTGAAACCCTATTTTCAATGCGTTCACTACCATTGAACGTAAAATCCTAAGAATTCACCGGAATTCATTAGGTCACCTGAACCAAATCAGGTGTCAATCGTAAGAACGGTGGTTGCATAGCATGGTCGAAGACAGGACCTTGTACCAGACCGAAAAACTATAGGGTGATCTTTACTATTGCTCTTACCAAGGATAGTAATTGCATCCGACACGATATAGACCATAATCAAAAGCATGTCACAAGAAATTGCCTTAACAGTTGCTTGTTCAACGCTTTCCTTTACAACCGGACGGTAGTTTACCGAAAGGTAATATACGGAGCAAGTAAACTGGACGTGTTGCTTTCCTAATACAAGGTTAGCAAGTGGGTGACACAAAACCATAAGTTTTGAGCTAAAATTTTCAAATCTGAAACCCACAAAACCCACAAAAACAATTTGCAAACACCGGTGAAGGGTTATTCCGGAAAACTAATCTAGAGTAAAAGCTAGATTGAAATTTCAAAAGATCAAATGTTTTCATAAAGATCCAATTTCCCTAAAGGATCTAAATTTTCATAGTCATGTGGGACTGTAACCACATCGTTACTATCATTGTTTATACCGCCGTATAGAAATCACTGATGTACAAAATGTGAAGAATAAAGAAGTGATTCTAGTAAAGTTTTATTCAAGTTCTATATTGCTTGAGGACAAGCAATGCTCAAGTGTGGGAATATTTGATAATGCTAAAAACGAACATATATTTCATAGCATTACCCTTCAAGAAAGACATGCTTTTAGTTGCAGTTGTTCTATTTACAAGTTATATTCGTTTAAATAATAAAAGGTGAAGACAAAAGACAGATTCGATGAATTGAAGGCACAAATGACCAAAAAGCTAAAAAGTACAAAGTACAATCCAAATGGTTCAAATTATTGATGAGAATCGTCTAAAAATTACAAGAGTAAAAGCCACAAAAAGCAAAGTACAAGATATTAAATTGTACGAAAAGGCATTCGAAAATCCGGAACTGAGACATGAACCAACTTTCAGCGCGCTACGCAACGGACCAAAAATTACAAGTCAACTATGCATAAGAATATAATATAATATATAATTAATTATATAAATTATTATATATTATAATTATGCGCAGCCCACGTTTTGAATTTGATCTATGAGCTGGAATCCAGACCTTCGCACTCGCGGAGCTGTGATAAAGAAAACCTCCGTACTCGCGGAGCTCAAAAGTTAAACGTGGGCCTATAAAAGGCCGCGCATTCTGGTCGATTAAACACATATTTTTCTATCTCTTACTCTTTCAATATATATTTATATTTATTTTATAATTATAATTTTAATATTGAGTTAATAATAATAAGGTTATAGTGGCGAATGTTTTAAGTTTGTAAGTCAAAATTCTGTCCGTGTAACACTACGCGATTAATACTCATTGTAAGTTATGTTCAACCTTTTTAAATTAATGTCTCGTAGCTAAGTTATTATTATGCTTATTTAAATCGAAGTAATCATGATGTTGGGCTAAATATTAAAGATTGGGTAATTGGGCTTTGTACCATAATTGAGATTTGGACAAAAGACCGACCCTTGTGGAAATTGGACTATGGGCTATTAATGGGCTTTATATTTGTTTAACTGAATGATAGTTCGTTAATTTAATATAGAGATTTACAATTTGACGTATCTATAAATAACCATATACACTCAATCGGACATGATGGGCGGGATATTTATAAATACTAATAATCGTTCATTTGACCGGACACGGGGATGGATTAATAGTCAATGGACTCATTAAAATAGGGGTGGATTACATACAAGGACACTTGGTGTAATTGATAATGAAGTATTAAAACCTTGGATTGCAAACAATCGATAACCTAGTGTAATCATTAACAATGTATTAAAACCTTATTATAGTTTAAGTCCCCAACTAGTTGGAATATTTGACTTCGGGTATAAGGATAATTTGACGAGGACACTCGCACTTTATATTTATGACTGATGGACTGTTATGGACAAAAACCGTATGGACATATTGAATAATTCAGGACAAAGGACAATTAACTCATGGTAATAAACTAAAATTAACACGTCGAACATCATGATTACGGAAGTTTAAATAAGCATAATTCCTTTATTTTATATCTTATCGCACTTTTAATTATCGTACTTTTTAATTATCGCAATTTTATTTATCGTCATTTTATTTATCGCACTTTAAATTATCGCACTTTTATTATCGTTATTTACTTTACGCTTTAAATTAAGTTATATTTATATTTAATATTTTACATTAGGTTTTAATTGCAACTTAAGACATAAAATCGACAAACCGGTTATTAAACGGTAAAAACCCCCTTTTTATAATAATAATAATAATATTACTTATATATATTTATATTTATACAAATATAGTTTTAAAAAATATAGCGTTAAACTTGGCTAGCTCCCTGCGGAACGAACCTGACTTACTAAAAACTACACTACTGTGCGATTAGGTACACTGCCTATAGTGTTGTAGCAAGGTTTAGGTATATCCACCCTATAAATAAATAAATAACTTGTGTAAAATTGTATCGTATTTAATAGTATTTTGCAATAAAAATATAACTATTTCATATACACCTCGCATAACATCAAAGACTAAGTTAAAACCTCAGCTATTCGTGAAGACAAAAACAACCTCCGCTACACACCTCCGTTTCCATTTTCACTCCACAAATCCATTCACCTTTTCTTATTTACTCTATCCGTTTCATAAATAAATAAATCCCGACTAAATCATTCTTTCTTCGGGTAATCCCTCTACAAAATCGCACGAGAAAAATGCGAGCATCCAAGCCAAGTATCAAAGAAGATCGCCAAAAGGAGACCTCGAAGAGAAAAGCAAATGATACTTTCATAAAAAAAATAAAAACAAAACTAGAGCAAAGTCTCTATGAATAAAGGTTCTGAGAAAAGGAGCAGAACCAGAAAAGATTCGAGGAAAGAAACTCCTGGCAGTCAAAAAGAAGGATGCTCACCAAAAAAAAAAAAAAATATTCCGGACAAAAAGCTGAAAGGATTATTAAAATCGATTTTTCCAAAAGAAACTCCTATCTATCAAAACCCGTCGCACTCTAGAAACTTTCAAATCCCCATCTCTTCACAATTCAAGCTGAGTCGATAACCGAAAATTCTCGCAAATAAGTGATGGAGATTTGAGTCTTGATCAAGCCTATGATGAAGAATGTAAGCATGACTGGCTAAGAGTGACTTCATTTCTTAGAACTATAGGACACCTTAAACACTTTAGTGAAATGAGTGACCCGAGTGAGATAGCCTCAGTTATGTAACCTCCTCTCATGCTTGCGGAAAAGATTCGAGAATAGCAAAAAGAATAAAAAATAAGTTTCCGCTCTTCCGTCTTGAGGTACAAAAATAGCTTGATCACTATGAATTAAAGTCCTCGCTGTTTTAAGTTCATAAGTTTGCTTGAGGACAAGCAAAGTCTAAGTGTGGGATATTTGATATCGGCTAAAAAGTCACGTTTTTACCCCCGATATTGAGTCCCAAAAAGCATAAAGTTCAGAGCTTTGTTGGAAAAATAATTGCTTTTTCAGTTAAATTTGTAGGTAAAGTCATTACGAAGACGATGCAAAAAGAATCATGAGAAACGGAGCTAAAACGAAGATTCTAGAGCGAAAACGGTGAAAGACAAGAAATCAAGTTACGATCCAGTGAATCAAGGTTGACCAGACCAAAAAAATGGCCTGCCATACGGCCTGGCATACGACCTGCCAGTATGTAAACGGCCTACCAAATGGGTTGCCAAGCAAACGGCCTACCAAATACGGGCCACCAAACGGCCTGCCATACGGCCTGCTAGCCGTTTTCTGGCAATTTCCTAGGCTCTTTAAAGGGCTTTTTGTCATCCATTTTCCACACACCTCTCTTCACTCTCTCACTACAATACATTTTCTCCCACTAGAGCTTTCAAGGCCTTCTCACCTCTGAGCGGAAAATTAAGTACCCGGAGGCGAACGTCGAAGATTGTACTAGGAGCGGTTTAGAGGTTGTCACCACTTGTAATGGTCCAGATCTCGTCTGTAAACGGTGAACACTTTCCTTAATTTAATAAAGTTATTATCTTGAGTTACTTTCACCTTGCATGACTTTCTATCTGTTACAATTGTTTATCATGTGTTGAATATGTTATCTGAAACTTATCATATTGTTATGCTGAAACCTTGACGGTCTAGAAGTTTAATTTACGGATCACCCTTTCCGCTTATTCACGTAGCTATAACCTAGTATTAGGACCTGATCAACCCTAGGATACAAGGTAAGTAGTTATGTGTGCTTAACGTCACAATGTGGATATAGTACCTACGTACGAATAACCATTTATTCGTCATAGAAGAGCTGCCCATTTAGGTTGTGATTAGAGTTAGCAATAGAGAGTTCAGTGAACACTAGCTTACTTAGAAGCATGATTCGCGTCAAAAGCAATGTTCTTGAGATGTTGTAAGATGATCCGGGGTTGAATAAGTGATCGCAAAGGAGAGACTTCTATCCCAGTTAACAGTACCATAAAATATCTAAGATTGCATATCTGTTAATGTTAAGGCATAACATAGTGATTGAGTGGTAGGATACTGCTTTAGTTAGACCAACTAGGATTAATAAAAGATGAGACTTTCCTTTATGGGTAGACCACTTTGTTCATGTACCTAGGATCCATTCCATAAGGTCGTTCAAACCTCTTAGGTTAACGTTGGGAGTAGGGATATCCGTCTTAGCTAGAATCTTCAAGGCCTAAACTCTTAGTGACAAATCAGTTAGGATCATAGCCCAGTTGATTGAGGTTTAGTATTTATCCTAGGAAGTTGAACACTTGCGATAATTCCCCTTCAGAATACTATTCTTCATACCTATCTATCTTTACTTTACTACTATACTTAGTTAAACTTAATCTTGTCGTGACCCAAATTTTTCCATGTATATATATATATTAAATGAAATTGATATTTATATGATTAAGTATTTCCAACATGTTAAGCAATCAAACTTGTTAAGACTTGATTAATTGAAATAGGTTTCATATAGACAATTAACCACCCAAGTTGACCGGTGATTCACGAACGTTAATATTTGTAAAAACTATATGATGACATATATATGGATATATATATATATTTATATATATATATATATATATATATATATATATATATATATATATATATATATATATATATATATATATATATATATATATATATATATATATATATAGTTAACATGATATTATGATAAGTAAATATGTCATTAAGTATATTAATAATGAACTACATATGTAAAAACAAGACTACTAACTTAAGGATTTCGAAACGAGACATACAGGTAACGATTATCGTTGTAACAACATTTAAATGTATATATATCATATTAAGATATATTAATACATCATTATATCATGATAATGTAATGATTTAATATCTCATTAGATATAATAAACAATGGGTTAAAAACATTTAACAAGATCGTTAACTTAAAGGTTTCAAAACAACACTTACATGTAACGACTAACGATGACTTAATGACTCAGTTAAAATGTATATACATGTAGTATTTTAATATGTATTCATAAACTTTTTAAAGACTTCAATACACTTATCAAAGTACTTCTACTTGACAAAAATGCTTACAATTACATCCTCGTTCATTTTCATCAACAATTCCACACGTATGCACTCGTATTTGTACTCGTACAATACACCGCTTCTAAATGTATTTACTATTAGTATATACACTCCAATTATCAGCTCTTAGTAGCCCATGTGAGTCACCTAACCATGTGGGAACCATCATTTAACATCTATCATGAAATATCTCAAAAAATTACAAACTAATGGAGCCTATATTGCTACTCCATATTCACGTTAATGTTAGGTACCACAAACACATTCACTTTGCAATTTTCTTGAATCAAATTACTCTCTCTCAAGTGTTCTTCCTTTGTTCTAAATGTTCTTCATCATCTTCAACAAAATCTAGCTCAATCTAGTTCATAAATCCATACATAAACCAAGTTATAAAACAACTACTCAAGAACACACCAACAACACTTCCAAGTTTGCTAGCTTACTTCCAATCTTGCAAATCCACTTTGAGTGATCATCCAACCTCAAAAAATCTTTCTTATTTACAGTAAGATATCTTTCTAATATAAGGTAATACTCATATTCAAACTTTGATTCAATTTCTATAACTTTAACAATCTTATTTCGAGTGGAAATCTTACTTGAACTTGTTTTCGTGTCATGATTCTACTTCAAGAACTTTCAAGCCATCCAAGGATCCTTTAAAGCTAGATCTATTTTTCTCATTTCCAGTAGGTTTATCCACAAAACCTGAGGTAGTAATGATATGTTCTAAACTTGTTCGCAAACAAAAGTTAATCCTTCTAACTTGACTTTTAAAATAAACTAAATACATGTTCTATATCTATATGATATGCTAACTTAATGATTTAAAACCTGAAAACATGAAAAACACCGTAAAACCGGATATACGCCGTCGTATTAACACCGCGGGCTGTTTTGGGTTAGTTAATTAAAAACTATGATAAAGTTTGATTTAAAAGTTGTTCTTCTGGAAAAATGATTTTTCTTATGAACATGAAACTATATCCAAAAGCCATGGTTAAACTCAAAGTGGAAGTATGTTTTCCAAAATGGTCATCTAGACGTCGTTCTTTAGACTGAAATGACTACCTTTACAAAAATGACTTGTAACCTGTATTTCCGACTATAAACTTATAATTTTTCTATTTAGATTCATAAACTTAAGTTCAATATGAAACCATAGCAACTTGAATCACTCAAAACGGATTTAAAACGAAGAAGTTATGGGTAAAACAAGATTGGATAATTTCGCTTGTTGTAGCTACGTGAAAATTGGTAACAAATCTATATTAATCATATCCTAGCAAACTCATATTGTATTATACATGTATTCTAATATATTATGTAATCTTGGGATATCATAGACACGAATACAATATTTTTACATATCATATCGACCCATCTATATATATATTTCGGAACAACCATAGACACTCTATATGCAGTAATGTTGGAGTTAGCTATACAGGGTTGAGGTTGATTCCAAAATATTATATATACTTTGAGTTGTGATCTAGCCTGAGGCTTGTATACACGAGGTCGTGGATTGATTCGAGATAATATATATTGCTTTATTTTTCTATACATCTAACTGTGGATAACTAGTTGTAGGTTACTAACGAGGACAGCTGACTTAATAAACTTAAAACATTAAAACGTATTAAAAATGTTGTAAATATATTTTGAGCATACCTTGATATATATGTACATATTTGTTATAGGTTCGTGAATCGACCAGTGGCCAAGTCTTACTTCCCGACGAAGTAAAAATCTGTGAAAATGAGTTATAGTCCCACTTTTAAACTCTAATATTTTTGAGATGAGAATACATGCAATTTTATAAATGTTTTATGAAATAGACACAAGTAAATGAAACTACATTATATGGGTGAATGATCGAAGTCGAATATGCCCCTTTTTAGCTTGGTAGCCTAAGAATTTGGGAACAAACCCCTAAATTGACGCGAATCCTATAGATAGATCTATCGGGCCCAACAAGCCCCATTCTGGAATTTGGAATGCTTTAATACTTCGAAATTATCATGTCCGATGGGTGTCCCGGAATGATGGGGATATTATATATGCATCTTGTTAATGTCGGTTACCAGGTGTTCACCATATGAATGATTTTTATCTCTATGTATGGGATGTATATTGAATTATGAAATCTTGTGGTCTATTATTACAATTTGATAAATATATAGGTTAAACCTATAACTCACCAAAATTTTTGTTGACGTTTAAAGCATGTTTATTCTCAGGTGATTATTAAGAGCTTCCGCTGTTGCATGCTAAAATATGGACAAGATTTGGTGTCAGCATATTTGTATAATATTGTTTAAAACTGCATTCGAGATTTACTTTGTTGTAACATATTAATATTGTAAACCAATATGTATTGGTAGTGTGTAAGTGTGATATTTTTAGATTATCATTTCTGGATAATCTAGGTGGTGTCCTTTTAACCTTGTCGATAAAAATAAAGGTTATGGTTTGTTTTAAAAACGAATGCAGTCTTTGAAAAACGTCTCATATAGAGGTCAAAACCTCGCAACGAAATCAATTAATATGGAACGTTTATAATCAATATGAACGGGACATTTCAGTTGGTATCCGAGCGTTGGTCTTAGAGAACCAGAAATTTGTATTAGTGTGTCTTATCGAGTTTGTTAGGATACATTAGTGAGTCTGGACTTCGACCGTATTTTCTTTAAAAACAATTGCTTAACACTTTTGTTGGAAACTATATATTATTAACATGTAAATATTATGTGATATATTAACCTCTTAATGTGTTTGATATTGTGTGATAGATGTCTACCACTAGTACAAATCCCATCAACTCACCTAATAATAATGAAGAGTCGAATATATTTTGGGAAGATTCACAAATTCCCGAAGAAGAACTGGAAGAGGAGGAACCGGAAGAAGAGGAACCGGAAGAGGAGGAACCGGAAGAAGAGGAACCAGAAGAAGATGAGGTTCCGGAGGAGGAAATATTGATACATACAGTAAATCAATTAAATAAAAGAAAATCCTCAACCAACGGACCAAAGTTAAAAATGGTCAATGGTGTTTCCGCTGAGGAAGCAAAATATTGGGAAGATTACCAATTTTCTGATGAATCGGATCCCGATGCGGATTCCGATGATATTATAGAAATTACCTCGACCCAATTTAAAATAGCAAAAGAAAATAATAAGGGAAAAGGTGTAAAAATAGAGAAACCTGATTCCAACCCCGATGAACTTTATATGTATCGGCAACGTCAGTATTTCCTAAATTGTAACAATAACCCGGGAACCTCTAAACCACCAGGTTTTTCTAAACCGTTGTGGAAAACGACAGCTTGTATTAGAGGAACACCATATATCCCTAAAAAATTAGGAAAACGAACCAAGTCCGAAGAAGAAGAAACCAATGATTCAGATTAGAGGGTTGTAATCATGTTGTGTATTATATGTATTGTAGCGTGCTTGTACTTTTATGTTCTATGTAAAATTGCTTGTATTGTTTGTTAATTATCTTTTACGAATCTAATCCTTGTCTATTTTACAGTATAAAAACAAAATGGACGTTAAGGGTAGACAACCGAATATTTTAGAAGACCTACTAGAGGATATGATTGAGGAAATTTTGTCTAGAGTCGGTCGGAATTCATCAGCACATTTAGTTATGGAGAAATTAACTTGTCAAACATTTGAAAGACTTTCCAGAAATGCCTTAGTTTATAAAAGGCTTTCCTTTGATAGGTGGGGTATATCACATTGGGAAGACCGTAAGTTACGCATTATTTTCTTTAAAGCGTTAAATGCGGGGAACCCAAATGCAATTTTACGCTACAGGTTAAGAACCTATTTTGACTCAACATATCCCAACATAGGATTTTGTGAGTTAGAAAGAGCTTATAACATGCAAGATAAAGAAGCATGTTATACTTACGGGTTAGTGATGTTCGCTTCTTACCAAATTGAGAAGAAGAACATCGGATTACAACTTTTAAATAAAACCTTCCCACAAATGACGGATTCAGTAATTGGGGTGAGAAACAAGGTTTTTAGATTATTACGGGGCTGTTGGACATTACGAAACCCTCGTCCTTTTGACGACATTACAACATGATGCCTAGCCAATGGTCATAACGGTTACTTTCCACAAGACTAAGGATGGGAAGTCGTCTTAGTAAAACTAGAATGCATGACTTGTTTCTAGACTTATGAATTACGTGTCTTTATTTCTTTTGCTGAACAACTTGCGTATTAACTAGAATTGCCTTTATAGCTGCCGAGTAGCAAAGTTATTATGTGTTATATTTCATCCTATATGTATAATAGTGGTATTGTAAGTTTGTAATTTTGTATAAAATTTGAACGCGAAATTTTATTATAATCCGTTTTTTCATATAGAATTGTAGTAGTTGAATTGTATATTAGCTACTAAGTATGAACTTAACGGGTAGATACTACCCGAATTAAAACTATAAAATGCTAATATGAAGAAAAAGCTTTTATAGATGAGTTCATACTATGCTACGAAATACTATTGACTACTCTTAAAATTCTATATGATTAACTTAATTCTTTTGGGCTATTTTTGAAGGAAATGGCACCGGAAACTCGTCAGAATTTGAACATGAGTGAGGAAGACTTCCGTGTTTTCCTTGCAGCAAACATAGCCGCAGTACAGGCTGCGATGCAAAATAACAATAACTCTGGGTCTAGCAGTAGAACTAATTTCACAAGAAATCGTGTAGGATGCTCCTACAAAGAATTCACTGCCTGCAAACCTTTGGAATTTGATGGAACCGAAGGACCAATTTGATTGAAACGGTGGACCGAGAAAGTCGAATCGGTGTTTGCCATAAGTAAGTATACTGAAGAGGACAAAGTTAAGTACGCTACGCAGACCTTCACAGGTACTGCGTTAACATGGTGGAACACCTATCTTGAACAGGTAGGACAAATTGCTGCTTACGCACTACCGTGGTCGGCATTCAAGCAATTGATGAACGAGTAGTACCGTCCTAGAAACGAAGTCAATAAGCTCAAGGTAGTGCTTAGAGAGTTACGAATACAAGGGTTCGACATTACCACATATGAACGACGATTCACAGAGTTGTGCCTATTGTGTCCGGGAACGTTCGAAGATGAAGAAGAGAAGATCGACGCATTTATAAAAGGGTTACCAGTAAGGATTCAAGAAGATGTGAGTTCACACGAGCCCGCTTCCATACAAAAGGCAAGTCGAATGGCTCATAAACTCATAAATCAGATTGAGGGAAGACTTAAAGAGCAGGCGGCCGAAGAAGCCAACACGAAACAACTCAAGAGAAAGTGGGAGGAAAACAGTGACAAGAATCACCAGTACAACAACAATAAAAATTACAACCACAATCGCAACAACTATCCCAACAACCACAACAACAATTGCAACAATAACCGCAATCTTAACAATAACTACAACAAACGTCCCAACAACTACAACAACCATTCCAACAACATTAACAATCCCAACAACAACCTCAATAACAACAATGGCAAAGGTGTGAAGAGTACCACTAGAATGAGTTGTGTACGAAATTTTGCACCAAGTATAAAAGAACTGGCCATGGTGCGAAAAAGTGTGAGGTCTACGGACCAAAGTTTAACAGAACTAAAGGGACAAATAGTGCCGAAACAAGTAATGCCGCCTTTGTTTGTTATGGATGTGGAAAATCGGGCCACATTAGAAGTAATTGCCCGAATCAGGGGAATACTAATGGGCAGGGCCACGGAAGAGTTTTCAATATTAATACGGCAGAAGCGTAGGAAGACCCGGAGCTTGTTACGGGTACGTTTCTTATTGACAATAAATCTGCTTATGTTTTATTTGATTCGGGTATGGATAGAAGCTATATGAGTAGAGATTTTTGTGCTAAATTAAGTTTCCCATTGACGCCTTTGGATAGTAAATTTTTACTCGAATTAGCAAACGGTAAATTAATTTCAGCAGATAATATATGTCGGGATATAGAAATTAAATTTGGGGATGAAACGTTTAAAATTGATTTAATACCAGTCGAGTTAGAGAGTTTTGATGTAATAATTGGCATGAACTGGTTGAAAAAGGTGAGAGCAGAGGTCATTTGTTACAAAAATGCGATTTGCATTATGCGTGAAAAAGGAAAACCTTTAATGGTGTACGAAGAAAAGAACAACGCAAAATTAAATCTTATTAGTAGTTTGAAGGCGCAAAAACTAATAAGAAAAGGTTGTTACGTCATTCTAGTACACATCAAGGAAGTTAAACCCGAAGAAAAGAATATCAGTGATGTTCCCGTCGCAAAAGAATTTTCCGATGTATTTCCGAAAGAATTACCAGGATTACCCCCACATCGATCCGTTGAATTTCAAATAGACCTTATACCAGGAGCTGCACCAATAGCTCGTGCTCCATACAGACTCGCACCCAACAAAATGAAAGAATTACAAAGTCAGTTACAGGAACTTTTAGACCGTGGTTTCATTCGACCAAGCACATCACCGTGGGGAGCTCCTGTTTTGTTTGTCAAGAAGAAGGATGGTACATTTAGGTTGTGTATCGACGACCGAGAGTTGAACAAACTTACCATCAATAACCGCTACCCACTACCGAGAATTGACGACTTATTTGATCAACTACAAGGCTCGTCAGTTTATTCGAAGATTGATTTATGTTCTGGGTATCATCAAATGCAGGTGAAGGAGGATGATATTCCAAAGACTACTTTTAGGACGCGTTACGGTCATTACGAGTTTATGGTTATGCCGTTTGGGTTAACTAACGCACCAGCTATGTTCATGGACCTCATGAACTGAGTGTGTGGACCATACCTTGACAAGTTTGTCATTGTTTTCATCGATGACATACTTATTTACTCAAAGAATAACCAAGAGCACGAAGAACATTTGAGAAAAGTGCTAGAGTTGTTAAGGAAAGAAAAACTGTACGCTAAGTTTTCAAAGTGTGCATTTTGGTTAGAAGAAGTTCAATTCCTCGGTCATATAGTGAACAAAGAAGGTATTCAGGTGGATCCAACAAAGATTGAAACCGTTGAAAAGTGAGAAACCCCAAAAACTCCGAAGAATATACGCCAATTTTTAGGACTGGCTGGTTACTACAGAAGGTTCATCCAAGATTTTTTCAAAATAGCATAACCTTTTACTGCATTAATGCATAAAGGGAAGAAATTTGAATGGAAGGATGAGCAGGAGAAAGCGTTTCAATTGTTGAAGAAAAAGTTATCTACGGCACCTATATTGTCATTGCCTGAAGGGAATGATGATTTTGTGATATATTGTGACACCTCAAAGAAAGGTCTCGGTTGTGTATTAATGTAACGAACGAAAGTAATTGCTTATGCATCTAGACAATTGAAGATTCACGAGCAGAATTATACGACGCATGATTTGGAATTAGGCGCGGTTGTTTTTGCATTAAAGACTTGGAGGCACTACTTATATGGGGTCAAAAGTATTATATATACTGATCACAAAAGTCTTCAACACATATTTAATCAGAAACAACTGAACATGAGGCAGTGCAGATGGATTGAATTGTTGAATGATTACGACTTTGAGATTCGTTACCACCCGGGGAAGGCAACTGTGGTAGCCGACGCCTTGAGCATGAAGGACAGAGAACCCATTCGAGTAAAATCTATGAATATAATGATTCACAATAACCTTACTACTGATAATGCTAAAAACGAACATATATTTCATAGCATTATTCCTCAAGAAAGACAAGCTTTTAGTTGCAATTGTTCTATTTACAAGTGATATTCGTTTAAATAATAAAAGGTGAAGACAAAAGACAGATTCGACGATTTGAAGACGCAAACGACCAAAAAGCTCAAAAGAACAAAAGACAATCAAAAAGGTTCAAAATATTGATGAGGAACGTCTCAAAATGACAAGAGTACAAGTTACAAGACGCAAAGTACGCGATTTAAAATAATACGCGAGGACGTCCGAAAATCCGGAACCGGGACCTGAGCCAAGAAGAAACGCCCGACGCAACGGACCAAAAATATCTAGTCTACTATGCACAAGAATATAATATAATATATATATAATTATATATAATTATATATTATATATATTATTATTATTATATTACGTCGGCAAGAAGAAAACAAAAGTAGTTGGCTGAATCCAGGGTGGCCATGCGACTCGCATGGCCAGAAGCACAAAACCATGCGAGTCGCATGGTTTGAGATTGCTGGTCAGGTCCTATAAATAGCCAGTTTTCTGACGAGTTTTATCATCCTTTTTCTCTTCCTCTTCATAAGTAATATATATTTATATTTATAATTTATATTTTAATTTTAATTATAATTCTAATAATAAGGGTATGTTAGCGAATGTTGTAAGGGTGTAAGTCGAAATTCTGTCCGTGTAACGCTACGCTATTTTTAATCATTGTAAGTTATGTTCAACCTTTTTATATTAATGTCTCGTAGCTAAGTTATTATTATGCTTATTTAAAACGAAGTAATCATGATGTTGGGCTAATTACTAAAATTGGGTAATTGGGCTTTGTACCATAATTGGGGTTTGGATAAAAGAACGACACTTGTGGAAACTAGACTATGGGCTATTAATGGGCTTTATATTTGTTTAACTAAATGAAAGTTTGTTAATGTTAATATAAAGATTTACAATTGGGCGTCCCTATAAATTACCATATACACTCGATCGGACACGATGGGCGGGGTATTTATATGTACGAATAATCGTTCATTTAACCGGACACGGGAATGGATTAATAGCCACTAGAATAATCAAAACAGGGGTGAAATTACATTCAAGGGTAATTGGTGTAATTGTTAACAAAGTAGTAAAACCTTGGTTTACACGCAGTCGATAACCTGGTGTATTCATTAAACAAAGTATTAAAACCTTGTTACAATTCGAATCCCCAATTAGTTGGAATATTTATCTTCGGGTATAATAATAATTTGACAAGGACACTTGCAATTTATATTTATGACTGATGGACTGTTATGGACAAAAACCAGACGGACATATTGAATAATCCAGGACAAAGGACAATTAACCCATGGGCATAAAACTAAAATCAACACGTCAAACATCATGATTACGGAAGTTTAAATAAGCATAATTCTTTTATATCATATTTAATTTCCTTTATTTTATATTTAATTGCACTTCTAATTATCGCACTTTTATTTATTTTATTTTATTGCACTTTTAATTATCGTACTTTTTAATTATCGCAATTTAATTTTTATCGCATTTTTTATTATTCGCAATTTCATTATCATTATTTACTTTACGCTTTAATTTACAGTCTTGTATTTATTATTAGGTTTTAACTGCGACTAAAGTTTTAAAATCGACAAACCGGTCATTAAACGGTAAAAACCCCCCTTTATAATAATAATATTACCTATATATATATTTGTATTTTTATAAAATTAAACTAATATAGCGTTGAGCTTTGCTTAAAGATCTCCCTGTGGAACGAACCGGACTTACTAAAAACTACACTACTGTACGATTAGGTACACTGCCTATAAGTGTTGTAGCAAGGTTTAAGTATATCCATTCTATAAATAAATAAATATCTTGTGTAAAATTGTATCGTATTTAATAGTATTTTCTGCTAAAATTTAATAGTATTTTATACCCCCCTGCTTTGACATCAAGTATTTTTGGCGCCGCTGCCGGGGATATTCGCCGAAGCGAAACGCCATATTTTTAATTTTTAAATTAAAATTAGTTTTGGTAAAATTTATATTTTTTAAAAAATAAAAAAATATATAAAAAAAAAAGGAGTTTTTTAAAATCGAAAAAAAAAAAAAAATATTTTAAGTATATTTTTAAGTTTTTCTCTTATTTTTACAAAATTATAAAGTATTTTAAGTTATTTTTAAGTTTTTATTTTAATTATATATATATTTATATTTTAAATATAAAACAGAAAAAAGAAAATAAATATAAAATAATACGTGACCTGTCAAAATTGGACCTGTCCAGTTGAACCGGTCCAGTTCAGTCATGCGACTCGCATGACCCACCCTTTTAAATCATGCGACTCGCATGAAGGGTCTGACAGGGCCACCCTCAAACCCTAAAAACGCATTAATTACGGAGTATAATATATTATTTAATTAAACCCTAGTTTTATTATTATTAATTAAGATTTTAGTTTAATTAATTACTTTTAATTAGTTTTATTATATTTAAAACTTAATACTTTTATTATAAAATATAAAAATAATATTTTTATAAAATCTAATATTTTTATAACTTTTAATAACTTTTTATATTTTGTCCCTTTTTAATCGTTGTAGCGTAATATTTATATTTTTTAGCTCATATTTAATTTTAAACTTAGTTTTTGCTATAGTTATTTTTACTCCTATATTTTTAGGCTTCGCCGTAGAACTCCTTAAGTGCTTTTTCTTTAGACTAAGATTTAGGTGCTTTAGAATTTTGCGACGCCTTTTTACGTTTTAGTTTCTTTTTAAGTTATTTCCATTTGGGATTTAGTTTTTCCTGTAAGCTTTAATATTTTTAGACCTTTTACTATGTATCAATTATCATTTCAATTAGTAATTTCAATTTGCGATTATAATTTTAAGTTAGTTGTAGTAATAAGGTTAGGTTAGTTAAGTATTTTTAAGTTTTTTTTTTTTTTTTTTTTTAAGTTTCTTTTATTTTTCCGTCACCTTTTATTTTTCAACCATTTTTCTTTTTCGACCTTTTTCGACGAACTCTTTGTCTTTCTTATTTCTCGCTATTCTAGTTTTAGGACTTAGAATTTTATTCTACTTCTTATCTAAATTTCTTAAAATTACGAAAATTTATTTTGAGTGATTAAATTGATAGACATCAAAATTTTCTGGTTCGTAGTAATAGTTGGATTTGTACGTGGACCGGGTTATTGGAGCCAAACAGTCCTCAATTATATTGAGACCAAACGAATCCTGCCCCTCTGCTGCATCTTTTGGCTATTCGAAACGTGGGCAAAATCAGAAAAGTCTATTAATTGGATAACTTATTATAATTTTTCTTTCCTTTTTAAAACTAATAGAATATTCAGTGAATGCACCGAGCAAGACGTTCACCACCTTTTGTACGTTCACCACCTGTAACTCGATCAAGACATCGTTTAACAAATATAACCGCCGTTGATTTTTCTTTAGAATCGTCATCCAGTCGACCAAGTACTTCAGTTCAAATTTCCGATAATCCAGTTTTTGAAACAAACCTCACAATTGAGAATCCAGAAAATATTCAGGAACGGTTCATAGATCCTGAACCATTAAACTTTCCTCCGGAACCACCAATCATTCAAACAGAGATTGTTGAGGAACGAACTATTAAATCAGAATCATCTAGTGATACCGAGTCAACAAATTCAATTATGGAGAATCTGGAACCTTTAAGTATGGAAGACCGAATGAGAGCTAAACGCACTGGCCAAGGTCACGCAATTACTCATCCAGACATTAATGCGCCAGATTATGAAATCAAAGGACAAATTTTACACATGGTGACTAATCAATGCCAATTTAGTGGTGCGCCGAAGGAAGATCCAAATGAACATCTACGTACCTTTAATAGGATCTGCACACTATTTAAAATACGAGAAGTGGAGGATGAACAGATATATCTCATGTTATTTCCCTGGACTTTAAAGGGAGAAGCCAAAGATTGGTTGGAATCGTTACCTGAAGGGGCGATCGATACATGGGACGTTTTAATTGACAAATTTCTTAAACAATTTTTTCCTGCATCTAAAGCCGTAAGACTTCAAGCAGAAATTGTTACGTTCACACAGAAACCAAATGAAACTCTATATGAGGCGTGGACAAGATATGGAAAGTTATTAAGAGGATGTCCGCAACATGGTTTAGACACCTGTCAAATAGTACAAATATTCTACCAAGGATGCGACATCACTACAAGAAAAGACATAGATATAGCAGCTGGTGGTTCGATTATGAAGAAAACCGAAACTGATGCTTACAAAATTATTGATAACACTGCTTCCCACTCACATGAGTGGCACCAAGAAAAAGATATCATTAGATCATCTAAAGCAGCTAGAGCCGATTCTAGCCATGACTTAGATTCCATTTCCGCAAAGATAGATGCTGTGGAGAGACGAATGGAAAAGATGACTAAGGATATTCATGCTATACGAATTAGTTGTGAGCAGTGTGGAGGACCACATTTGACAAAAGATTGTCTAAACATTGAATTAACAATGGAACAAAGAGAGAATATTTCATACATAAACCAAAGGCCTGGAAATAATTATCAGAATAATTATCAACCGCCAAGACCGATTTACAATCAAAACCAGAATTATAACCGAAATATTCCATACAATAACCAACAAGGTCCTAGCAATCAACAATTATCCAATAATACTTACAATCAGCAAAGACCTAATTTTCAAAATAAACCACCACAACAAACCGATGATAAAAAGCCGAATTTAGAAGATATGATGACGAAGCTAGTTGAAACTCAAACGCAGTTTTTCACATCTCAAAAACAAACCAATGAACAAAATGCTCAAGCATTTAGAAATCAACAAGCTTCTATTCAAAATCTAGAACAAGAAGTAAGTAACCTAGCAAGGTTAATAGGTGAAAGAAAACCGGGAAGTCTACCTAGTGATACAAATGCTAACCCCCGGAATGAAACAGCTAAAGCTATTACCACAAGAAGTGGTACAACACTTAAACCACCTGAAATACTTGTAACTTCTGATGAAACTATTCCTACTACACAAGAACCACAACCTGATCAAGATAAGGAAAAAGAACCGGTAGTTGAAAAGGTTAATGAAGATAACACAGTTAAGGATAAACCTTATGTTAAACCATACCAACCACCACTTCCTTATCCGAGTAAAATGAAGAAGGAAAAACTTGAAGCCGAGCAATCCAAATTCTTGGATATGTTTAAACAGATAAATGTAAATCTTCCTTTCATTGATGTAATTTCAGGAATGCCAAGATATGCTAAATTCTTGAAAGATCTAATCACAAATAGAAAGAAAATGGAAGAACTCTCGGCTGTTACTATGAATGCCAATTGTTCAGCAGTACTGTTGAATAAGATACCAGAAAAATTATCTGATCCAGGAAGTTTCACAATTCCATGTTTTCTGGGTAGTCTTAGTTCAATAGAAGCATTAGCAGACTTAGGTGCTAGTATAAATCTAATGCCGTATTCACTATACGCTAAACTAGACCTTGGAGAATTGAAACCAACCAGAATAAGCATACAACTAGCCGACCGATCAATAAAATATCCTAGAGGGATAATGGAGAACATGCTAGTTAAAGTTGGTACTTTAGTATTTCCAGTAGATTTTGTTGTTTTGGACATGGAAGAAGATTCTCAAGTTCCTCTCATATTAGGAAGACCATTCTTAAACACGGCTAAAGCAATGATAGACGTGTTCGGTAAGAAACTGACCCTAAGTATAGAGGATGAGAGTGTTACCTTTTCAGTTGATAGAGCAATGCAACAACCACAATCTGCAGATGATACATGTTATTATATTCAAACTATAGATGCACATGCAGAATTATTAGAAGAATTTCCAGAATTACAAGGAACGGGAGAATGTTCTTTAGGAGAAGGTAATGAACCAATTGATGAAGCTGAAATGTTAGCTACACTTATAGCTAATGGATATGAACCAACAACAGAAGAAATTCAAATGCTAAAAGAAGAAGACAAATATCGATATAAATCATCGATAGAAGAACCTCCGAAATTAGAGTTAAAGCCACTTCCAAACCATTTGGAATACGCTTATTTACATGGTGAATCTGAATTACCTGTAATAATATCGTCTTCTCTTACTGAAAATGAGAAATCACAACTCATTTCTGTGTTGAAAGCTCATAAACCAGCCATTGCATGGAAGATTCATGATATTAAAGGAATAAGTCCTTCGTATTGCACACATAAAATCCTTATGGAAGAAGGTCATAAAACGTATGTGCAACGCCAACGAAGACTAAATCCTAATATGCAAGATGTAGTTAAGAAAGAGATTATTAAGCTGCTAGATGCAGGTTTGATATATCCAATTTCTGATAGTCCATGGGTAAGCCCAGTTCAATGCGTGCCTAAGAAGGGTGGTATGACTGTCATCACAAATGAGAAAAATGAGCTTATTCCTACTAGGACTGTAACAGGATGGCGTGTATGTATTGATTATAGAAAATTAAATGACGCCACCAGAAAAGATCACTTTCCCTTACCTTTCATAGATCAAATGTTGGAAAGATTAGCCGGAAATAGTTACTACTGTTTTCTAGATGGATTTTCCGGATATTTTCAAATTCCAATAGCACCCGAAGATCAAGAGAAAACCACATTCACGTGCCCTTATGGTACTTTTGCTTACAAACGCATGCCATTTGGACTTTGCAACGCCCCTGCAACCTTTCAAAGGTGTATGATGGCAATTTTTCACGACATGATAGAAGAATGCATGGAAGTATTCATGGATGACTTTTCAGTCTTCGGTGATACATTTAAATCATGTCTAGTTAATCTGGAACGAATGCTAATTAGATGCGAAAAATCAAATCTAGTACTTAATTGGGAGAAATGCCATTTCATGGTTAAAGAAGGCATAGTTCTTGGACATAAAATTTCAAAAGAAGGAATTGAAGTGGATAGAGCTAAAGTAGATGTAATTGCTAAACTTCCACATCCCACCAATGTTAGAGGAGTTAGGAGTTTTCTAGGGCATGCCGGTTTTTACCGACGTTTCATAAAAGATTTTTCTAAAATTGCCACTCCTATGAATAAACTCCTAGAAAAGGATGCGCCATTCATCTTTTCAGATGAATGTATCAAATCTTTTAATATTCTTAAAGAAAAACTCACTAATGCACCGATCATGATAACACCAAATTGGAATCTACCATTTGAACTAATGTGCGATGCAAGTGATTTTGCAATGGGAGCCGTTTTAGGACAAAGGATTGAAAAACGATTTCAACCTATATATTATGCTAGTAAGACATTACAAGGAGCACAAACGAACTATACAACTACTGAAAAAGAACTCCTTGCTATTGTCTTTGCTTTTGATAAATTTCGATCATATCTCGTTCTAGCAAAAACGGTGGTCTATACCGACCATTCTGCTCTTAGATACCTATTTTCAAAACAAGATGCTAAACCAAGATTAATCCGTTGGATCTTACTCTTACAAGAGTTTGATATTGAAATCCGAGATAAAAAAGGAGCAGAAAATCTCGCCGCTGATCATCTTTCTCGTCTTGAAAATCCCGAATTAGAAGTTCTGAATGAATCGGCCATACAAGACAACTTTCCTGATGAATATCTATTGAAGATAGATTATAAAGAAATCCCATGGTTTGCAGACTATGCAAACTACTTAGTTTGTGGATTCCTTGAAAAAGGATTATCGTACCAAAGACGAAAGAAATTCTTCAGTGATATAAAACACTATTTCTGGGAAGATCCACATCTGTTTAAAAGTTGTCCCGATGGAATAATACGCCGATGCGTATTTGGAGATGAAGCGAGTAAAATTTTAAACCATTGTCACACAGGACCAACAGGAGGGCATTATGGGCCTCAACTAACAGCAAGAAAAGTTTATGAAGCTGGATTCTATTGGCCTACAATTTACAAAGACGCACACCTTCTTTGCAAATCCTGTGATGCATGTCAAAGGGCCGGAAAAATAAGTCAACGTGATGAAATGCCACAAAATGTCATCCAAGTATGTGAAGTATTTGACATTTGGGGTATTGACTTTATGGGTCCATTTCCAAAATCTCATAATAATTTATATATACTCGTAGCCATTGATTATGTATCTAAATGGGCGGAAGCACAAGCTCTCCCAACTAACGATGCACGAGTTGTAGTCAATTTTTTAAAACGTCTTTTTGCAAGGTTTGGAACACCGAAAGCTTTAATAAGTGATCGGGGTACTCATTTCTGTAATAATCAACTTGAGAAAGTTCTTAAAAGATATGGAGTAACTCATAAAATCTCCACCGCATATCATCCACAAACAAGTGGACAAGTTGAAAATACAAACCGAGCTTTAAAACGTATTCTAGAGAAAACCGTAGGATCAAATCCGAAGGAATGGTCCATTAAATTGGAGGATGCACTCTGGGCTTTTAGAACAGCCTACAAAACTCCAATTGGAACCACACCTTTTAGACTTGTTTATGGAAAAGCGTGTCATCTTCCAGTAGAAATTGAACACAAAGCATTTTGGGCTTTGAAGACATGTAATCTTGATTTACATGAAGCCGGACGTCTACGATTAAGTCAACTAAACGAATTAGAAGAATTAAGACATGAAGCATACGAAAACTCGTTAATCTATAAAGAAAGAACGAAGAAATGGCATGATAAAAGAATCAGAAGTTCAAAAGAATTTAAAGAAGGAGACAGAGTTCTTCTTTTCAATTCACGATTCAAGCTATTTCCTGGAAAATTAAAATCAAGATGGTCTGGACCATTCATAGTAAAAAGAGTTTTCCCATACGGAACGATAGAATTAATAAATTCAAATGGGATTGAATTTAAAGTTAATGGTCACAGAGTTAAACATTACATACAGGGTCCAATGGAAGTCGACAACGAAGTTAATCACAATTTCGACACCACAGCTAACTAAGTGTGGGGAGAATCAAGTCTTTAAAGGATAATATGTATTTCTGTTAGAGTTAGATTGTCTGTTTTCGTGTAGTTCTCGAAAATGGAACACGTATGGTCTTTCCCTAGCAGACCCTAAAGAACTAGTCTTCTCCCCCCATTCTGAATTTTTATTTTTTTAGGTTTTTACGAAATGAAGACTGCCTGTGAACTAAACCATGGTCTAATGCTACACGCTTTGATCACTAAAAGAAATAATGACATACTACCGAGTGAATTAGTATCAGTAATCAGAGAAAGAATGGACGGAGTTAGAAAAGGATCCAGATGCGAAGATAATAAGTTACAATTTGGTAAAGGAAAATCAAAATCCGCAGCAAAAAGAAGAGCACGACACCTAGAAAAATGTCACAAATGCGGAAAATGGTCACATGGAGGTAAATGTTCAAATAATCAAACCTATTCAAATACTGAATTTGTTACTTTATGCAGAGACGGACCGTTCATATGTTTAGAAGAAAAGACAATGAATGCTAGAGGTTACGCCTATGCAGCCATGGAAGACCAATTAAACCGACTATCTTATGAATATAATAGATCATATAACTAAGAAATCTATTTCACAGGTATGTCTGTACAGTTTTTATTTTTATTTTTATTTTTTAACCTTTTGATAATAAACGCTAATTTGTTCGCTAAAAAGTATTAAATTGGTATTAAATAAAATTAGGTTTGGCGACCGAAATTATTGATATCATTCAAAAATTTATTACATCACTGCGAAATTTAACGTTTATTCTTAAGGTATAAATATCTTTAATCAATCAACCCAAAATATTTCAAAAATTCGTCATGAGTTAAATTAGGTCTTGGAACCGAAATTACTTTACCGAAAAGAGGGGCGCATATTTTTGATAATATTTGATTGATTAAAGTGGGATAAAAAGACAAAAAGATTTTTAATTTTATTTTTACCATATTTTTAAAAATTAATATTTAAATCTTAAATTAATATTGTAAACTTTGTAAAAACAATATATTTAAATTATAAATATTTGAAAAAATTAATATAAGTTTGATATGAATTTATGAATTTTTAAATTAAGTTTGGTGTGAATTTTTAATTTTTAAAATATGAATTTTAATTTTATGCATTTCAAATTTTAAGTTTGGTGTGAATTTTTAATTGTTAATTTTTTTTTTAATTTTGAATTTTATATTTAAGTTATGTGAATTTAAAAACAAAAATTTACTTTATCTCATTAAGTTAAAAATATGATTTTTAAAATTCGTCGTAAGTTGAAGACTAGGTCTTTGAACCGAAATTGCTTTACCCGAGGGAGGGACGAGAACTTTTATTATCATTATTTTTAATCTTATTGATTTAAAGTATGCCAAAAACATTAAAAAACCCAAAAATCTTAGCTTTTAAAACAATCGCTACAAAAAGACAAATTTTAAAATTTTGTCGAGGGACGGACTAGGGCATCGTCCCGAAACGACCTCGTCTTAAAAAGAAACAAAATTTTTAAAATTTTATTTAATTCTATGTTTTAAAAGTTTAAGGTTTTAATTAAAAAAAATAAAAAAAAAAAAAAAAAAAAAAAAAAAAAAAAAAAAAAAAAAAAATTTACCTGGAATTACCCCCCATGCGAGTCGCATGGGGATGGGCAGAAGGCCATGCGACTCGCATGGCCATAAAATACTGGACAGGATCAAAACTTCCAGCGAGCTGCTCTGTCTCTCACATTACACACACATATACACGAACCATCTCCAAAACCCTCTCAATTTTTCACCAATTTTCACCAAATTTCTTGCAAAACTTCACAATAATCATGCCTAGATTCAGTAGTCTCAACCCCTTCAGGAGAAAGGTAAAGATTTCACCCCTAATCTCTTTAAATTCGAATTTTTGTGTTCTTGAGCTAGAAAATTTATATTTTGATTTTGTTAAATTTAGGTGTAATTAGAGCTAAATTGTTGTTATATTATGCATGTATATCCTAGATAGAAGCTATTTAACATGAATTAAAGCTAAAAACTTCAAATTTTTAAGAATCTAGGGTTTGTGTTCTTGAGCAATTTGGGGCTTTTTAATATAAACAGGTTATGGCCGATTTTTGTCATGAATTGTTGCTAAATTAAGTAGTGTAACATGTTTAGGTAGTTAATTGATCCAAACTTTGAGCCTAAACATGTTTTTGAGAATTAAAGTAGACTTTTTAAGTCTAAAAATTCATGAACTTGGATAATTTGATATAAAGGCCATTTGAAACTTGTCTCATTGCTAGTAGTGATTATTTTGGCATGTTATTTGAGATAAATGCTTATGAACTTGATGTACATTTTTCGTATAGGCTTATTTGACAAAGTGTAGACTTGACAAAAATATGAAAAAGAGCACTAGTTTGATTTAAATGCCATGTAACAAGTGTTTAATTGCTATAATGATTATTGTTGACATGTTTAAGAGTTTAAATGTGATAAAACATTGTACACATTTTCGTATGTAAAAGTGTAGAATTGTTATTGTTAAGAAAATGTGTATAAAATGTGTTATGAATTGAACATGTCATCATAATTGTTTCAAGTTATTATCTTGCTAACACTAATGCATATTTGGATGCAAAAATTTTGTGTTTAATGTGTTTTGCAGAAAGCCGATACTGGAGGTTCAGGAGCATCATCATCCAGGCAACCAGAGCCCGAACCGGAAATGTTTCATGAACAAGAACAACATATGCAACAAGAAGAAGAAGAACAGGAGGAGCAACATATTCCTTATCACGATCAAGATCAATTATTCGTGAATCAGTTTCGTCAATTCGCTCCACATCAAAGGATTCTGAGCTTAGACATTAATGAAGATCAGTTACACCCAAATCTGAGATTTGATCGATGTTGGATAGAGTATCCAGATTATCAAAAGAACATGCACATTCTCTACAATAAGGTTGTTGAAATGCCAAGGGCAATTGACTGGGTACCTTTGGAAACAGTTGACCTTGCCGAACCGATTCGGCAATTATTGGTGCAAAGGTATGGTAATTCTCAGTTTAACGATTGGATGCGTCTATTTTCCATTCGTAGAACCATATATAGGGAATGGTGTATAGAATTACTTAGTACTATTAAGTTAAACAGTGATGTTAGGAGGATAGATGATAGAAGTTTTATTAGATTTCTGTTAGGTGGACGAATGTACAGAATGTCCATGATAGATTTAGCAAGGGCCTTACAGATTTACACCCCTGCTGAACTTTTGAGCCCCGACTGTAATAGCCTGATTGCCCAAGGAGAAAGGGTAGATAGGGAATTTGATGTTAACGCTGTCTGGAGGCGTATGTCACACTTTAATGAATTTCACGCCAGTGGAAATCATACATACTTAGATATAGACAGAGCTGAACTCCGGGTGATTCATAGATTCTTAGCAAACACAATTACACAAAGGGGTAGGAATAAGGAGAAATTGACCGTAAATGATTTGTTCTACCTCAAGTGTATTAGAGACCCGAGGAGTTTCGTTAACATTCCCTATTGTGTTGGTTATTATCTCGCTAATGTAGTTTCGGGGATGAAATCGGGGAGTATTATAGGTGGTGGTATTTTCATTACTCTCATTGGAGAGTATTTAGGTGTAGATAAGCACCAAGGGGGTCCAATGAACGAAATAGAGGACGGAGGTGAAACCATAAGTTCAAACCTTTATCACGGTGCAAGGGTATTATTGATGAGACGTGGTCGGGTACATCGATATGAGGGACCTCAGCGACAGGTAGAGAGAGGTTCGGATGACGAGATGGAGGAGGCGAACAACATTATAGGAGTTGTTCGGGAGACTGCTCTTGATTTAGGTATTCGTATGGAGGATGAATACATGACGAACTATGATAGGCATATGCAGTACGAGGCATGGCAACGCCGGAATGACTACGAGCATTCCCGGCAACGAGAGCATGACCGATGGGATTATCATCAGCGCCAAATTATAAGCCAGTTGCAGCCTGGTGAGATGTATTATCCGACCCGACCCGCATACTATCCCGCACATCAGCCAGAGATGAGACCACCCTATGATTCATATGATTATGACGCAGCATACCAGTACACCTATAATCAGCCATGGAACCCGGACGCGAACATGAATTGGGATCCATATCCTAATTTTCCTCCTAACCCACCTCCTGATCAGTAGAGATAAGTGGTAATTTTTATTTTTATTTTAAACACTTAACATTTTATTATGTTTATGTAATGTTGGATATTTTATTATTATTGTGTACTAATATTTTTCTTATAGTTTGAAAGTGGGATGCCAAAGTTCCATTTCAAATTGCATGTATGATTATATTTGTATTGTATGTATTCTATTTTATGCACAAAACAGGGTAAAACAACGCGTTTTCAAAGACTGGCATTAAGTTCAGCAAAAGCAAGTAATTTTGACGACAATGATGCAAAATGTATGTGAAATAACAACAAGACGGAATGAACAAATGACGTGCACCATTTATCATTCAGCAAACAAACGCCAATATATTTGGAAACTTTGGTAAAAAAATTTAATCATTTTCACACAAATCACCCTCAATAATTTAAATTGTTACTGATTTCTTGCAAATGAGGGCATTGCAAGATCTTAAGTGTGGGAAGGGGTTAAATTCTTTCGGATTTTAAAATTTTTATATTAAACACTTGGTTACCATTAAAAATACTAGTAAAGCAGTAGTTGTATTAGAATCTAGTGCTCTCTGATAAAAAAGAACAGCCCTAGTCTTATATACTGACTACCCAATTCTAGTAAAATTTTTCAAAATTTTCAATTAAATGAATTCAAAATCATGTTTATACATATTTATGAACGATAAAACTAGGTTTTAACACCGAAATTATTGTTACCTCGGAAAGGACATAAATTGAGAAACAAACTAAAATGTTAAAATTCATTTAAAATGGAATAGAGGACGATAAAAAGGAAAATAAAAGCCAAGTGTGGGAAAATTTACCAAGTTATTTTAAACATATGTCACATATATTTGTAACAAATAACTGAAAATACTTTTGCTTTGGACTAAACTAAACTGTTTTACCCGATGAAAGAAAAGAAGAGATGGATCTACACGATGAATCAATTCCATCATTAAAAGGAAGTAAAGTCTTCCGAAAAAGAAACGCGCTTCTTGATTTAGGTCATGAAGTTGTCGTCCAGACCAGCTGTAGGTTGACGAAAAATCTAGAAAAGTCATCACTAAAATCAGCAGGAAATCCACGGACCTCAGCATCAAACAGGGTCGCCAAGTGGTCAGATTTATCCTAACCATGAGAAGGATTTATCTCGTACAATGGGGGGGGCACCATGCAAATTAGCTTGATAAGACTAATGAATCAGATCCCCAGAAAGGATAATCTCCTTAAAGATTAAAAATCAGCTTTTAAGACTGATAATACTCAATCCTAGAGATTGACCTTAAAGATTGAGAATTCAAACTCATGGAATTCGATGATATCTAAACTCGAGCTTGAACGAGAAAATATTTTGATCAAAATTATAAACCGATTTGTTTTCTGAAAAACCCATTTTCAATGCGTTCATTACCATTGAACGTAAAATCCTAGGAATTCACCTGGAATTCATTAGGTCACCTGAACTAAATCGGGTGTCAACCGTAAGAACGGTGGTTGCATAACATGGTCAAAGACAGGACTTTGTGCCAAACCGACAAATTATAAGGGTGAGCTTTACTATTGCTCCTACCAAGGATAGTAATTGCGTCCGACACGTTATAGACCATAATCAAAAGCATGTCACGGGACATTGCCTTAACAGTTGCTTGTTCAACGCTTTCCTTTACAACCGGACGGTAGTTTGCCGAAAGGTAATATACGGGACAAGTAAACTGGACGTGTTGCTTTCCTAATACAAGGTTAGCAAGTGGGTGACACAAAACCGCAAGTTTTGAGCTAAAATTTTCAAATCTGAAACCCACCAAACCCACAAAAATATTTTGCAAACACCGGTAAAGGGTTATTCCGGAAAACTTATCTAGGGTAAAAACTAGATTTAATTTTCAAAAGATCAAATGTTTTCATAAAGATCCAATTTCCTTAATGGATCTAAATTTTTATAGTCATGTGGGACTGTAAACCATATCGTTACTACCATTGTTTATACCGCCGTATAGAAATCACTGATGTACAAAGTGTGAAGAATAAAGAAGTGATTCTAGTATTTCAAGACAATATTGCTTGAGGACAAGCAACGCTCAAGTGTGGGAATATTTGATAATGCTAAAAACGAACATATATTTCATAGCATTATTCCTCAAGAAAGACAAGCTTTTAGTTGCAATTGTTCTATTTACAAGTGATATTCGTTTAAATAATAAAAGGTGAAGACAAAAGACAGATTCGACGATTTGAAGACGCAAACGACCAAAAAGCTCAAAAGAACAAAAGACAATCAAAAAGGTTCAAAATATTGATGAGGAACGTCTCAAAATGACAAGAGTACAAGTTACAAGACGCAAAGTACGCGATTTAAAATAATACGCGAGGACGTCCGAAAATCCGGAACCGGGACCTGAGCCAAGAAGAAACGCCCGACGCAACGGACCAAAAATATCTAGTCTACTATGCACAAGAATATAATATAATATATATATAATTATATATAATTATATATTATATATATTATTATTATTATATTACGTCGGCAAGAAGAAAACAAAAGTAGTTGGCTGAATCCAGGGTGGCCATGCGACTCGCATGGCCAGAAGCACAAAACCATGCGAGTCGCATGGTTTGAGATTGCTGGTCAGGTCCTATAAATAGCCAGTTTTCTGACGAGTTTTATCATCCTTTTTCTCTTCCTCTTCATAAGTAATATATATTTATATTTATAATTTATATTTTAATTTTAATTATAATTCTAATAATAAGGGTATGTTAGCGAATGTTGTAAGGGTGTAAGTCGAAATTCTGTCCGTGTAACGCTACGCTATTTTTAATCATTGTAAGTTATGTTCAACCTTTTTATATTAATGTCTCGTAGCTAAGTTATTATTATGCTTATTTAAAACGAAGTAATCATGATGTTGGGCTAATTACTAAAATTGGGTAATTGGGCTTTGTACCATAATTGGGGTTTGGATAAAAGAACGACACTTGTGGAAACTAGACTATGGGCTATTAATGGGCTTTATATTTGTTTAACTAAATGAAAGTTTGTTAATGTTAATATAAAGATTTACAATTGGGCGTCCCTATAAATTACCATATACACTCGATCGGACACGATGGGCGGGGTATTTATATGTACGAATAATCGTTCATTTAACCGGACACGGGAATGGATTAATAGCCACTAGAATAATCAAAACAGGGGTGAAATTACATTCAAGGGTAATTGGTGTAATTGTTAACAAAGTAGTAAAACCTTGGTTTACACGCAGTCGATAACCTGGTGTATTCATTAAACAAAGTATTAAAACCTTGTTACAATTCGAATCCCCAATTAGTTGGAATATTTATCTTCGGGTATAATAATAATTTGACAAGGACACTTGCAATTTATATTTATGACTGATGGACTGTTATGGACAAAAACCAGACGGACATATTGAATAATCCAGGACAAAGGACAATTAACCCATGGGCATAAAACTAAAATCAACACGTCAAACATCATGATTACGGAAGTTTAAATAAGCATAATTCTTTTATATCATATTTAATTTCCTTTATTTTATATTTAATTGCACTTCTAATTATCGCACTTTTATTTATTTTATTTTATTGCACTTTTAATTATCGTACTTTTTAATTATCGCAATTTAATTTTTATCGCATTTTTTATTATTCGCAATTTCATTATCATTATTTACTTTACGCTTTAATTTACAGTCTTGTATTTATTATTAGGTTTTAACTGCGACTAAAGTTTTAAAATCGACAAACCGGTCATTAAACGGTAAAAACCCCCCTTTATAATAATAATATTACCTATATATATATTTGTATTTTTATAAAATTAAACTAATATAGCGTTGAGCTTTGCTTAAAGATCTCCCTGTGGAACGAACCGGACTTACTAAAAACTACACTACTGTACGATTAGGTACACTGCCTATAAGTGTTGTAGCAAGGTTTAAGTATATCCATTCTATAAATAAATAAATATCTTGTGTAAAATTGTATCGTATTTAATAGTATTTTCTGCTAAAATTTAATAGTATTTTATACCCCCCTGCTTTGACATCAACTACTCAAATAAAGGAGGCGCAACAAGGAGTTTTAAAAGAGGGAAATTTAAAGGATGAAATACCCAAAGGATCGGAGAAGCGTCTTAATATTCGGGAAGACAGAACCCGGTATAGGGCTGAAAGGATTTGGGTACCAAAATTTGGAGATATGAGAGAAATGGTACTTAGAGAAGCTCATAAAACCAGATACTCAATACATCCTGGAACGGGGAAGATGTACAAGGATCTCAAGAAACATTTTTGGTGGCCGGGTATGAAAGCCGATATTGCTAAATACGTAGGAGAATGTTTGACGTGTTCTAAGGTCAAAGTTGAGCATAAGAAACCATCAGGTCTACTTCAATAACCCGAAATCCCGGAATGGAAATGGGAAAACATTACCATGGATTTCATCACTAAATTGCCAAGGACTGCAAGTGGTTTTGATACTATTTGGGTAATAGTTAATCGTCTCACCAAATCAGCACACTTCCTACTAATAAGAGAAGATGACAAGATGGAGAAGTTATGAAAGGACCCGTCCTAATCCATCTGGACGAATACTTTAACAGTTGGTCCCATTGCAAGGTTCTGACCTCTATATGCCACGAACGACTCCATGTAATATGAGCAAATGCATAGCGAAAGATTTCTTTCATACCTGAGAATAAACATGCTTTAAAGTGTCAACCAAAATGTTGGTGAGTTCATAGGTTTATCATAAAATAATAAAATTCATCATTTTAATAGACCTCAAGATTTAAATCCTGCATGGTACAAATGGACTCGAAAACTATACCCACCTGTAATGTACATGCGATATCTTTTAAATACAGTACACCTTTCTCGTGTATGAAACCATTTTAACAAATCTTTGTAACCATACACATATCTCGTGCACAAAATATCATACACATAACCAGTGTATAAAATCATTCTCTCGATATATAACATTCATATCAATTGGTGGCAATTATCATGTCCACATAATTCAATGGTGGCAATTATCTTGTCCACATAATTCAAGGGTGGCAATTATCATGTCCACATAATTTAACGGTGGCAATTATCATATCCACATAATTCAACAATAATCCGCAGAACTTCTGTCTGCATAATAATTCATTCGAGGAATGTTTTGCTTGTGTCTATCTCGTCAAACATTTATAAAAGCATTTCATGTATTCGCAGTTCAAAATATATTTCAATAGCATTTAATAAAGCAGTTGTAAAAACAGCGCATGTATTCTCAGTCCTAAAAATATAAAGAGTAAAAGGGAGCAAATGAAACTCACCATACTGTATTTTGTAGTAAAAATACATATGACGTCATTTAATAAGTGTAGGGTTGACCTCAGATTTACGAACCTATATCATTTATATATATTAACACATATATTTGTAATCGAACAAATTTATTATATCTTAAATTATATATTATATATATATTTAATTTATATGTATCTTTAAAAATGACTAATGTTTATATAGTTATATTAATATTTATATATGATTAATATTAAAAAAAAATACATCATTTGTTATATATGAATATTTATATATAAAAAATATGTTTATAATATGTAATATTATTATAAGTACAATTTTATATACATAATATTTATTTGTTGTAAAAATAATAATAATGATAATACTAATAATAAAAATAATGATAAAAATAATAATGATAATAATTTGTAAAAATAATAATACTTATGTTAATAATAATAATAATAATAATAATAATAATAATAATAATAATAATAATAATAATAATAATAATAATAATAATAATAAATATATACAAATAATAATAATAATAATAATATTAATGAAAATACTAACTCAATAGAAGTAGCTCTTAAAAATAATGCCCAAGTCGCGATTTGAACCCGCGACGTCCCGCTAACCCGATAACATCCTTATCAATTCAAGATAATCCATTTTTATGATTCATTCCTATATTAATTCTATATAACCGTATTTTTATATATATCACCATCATCATCTTCATTCTTATGTATCATAATCATATATTTAAATCATCACCAACACCATTGAATCGCCATCTTCATCACCAATCTCAGTTATCATCTTATGTATTATCTATTATCATCTTAATCTCGTTATCACCATAACCATCATTTATAATCAAATATCCATATTATCATAATCAATACCCTAATTCATTATAACCATCATTATTGTCGAATACCATAACATCATAACCATCTTTGCATCTTTAACATTGTAACAAATCATCATTAACTATGTCATGTATTATTAACAGATTACTAGTCACTATTATCATGAAATTCATAACAATCTTTCAGCCCAAAAGAAAAACTAAATCCTGGCCCAATAATGTGAACAATTTACGGCCCAACTGTTCCTGATTAACTTGATTGTGTACACATTATCACAAGAGAATACGGGACCCGTTAAAGCAGGATAAACAAATCATCTCATCATCGTGTATCACTATCTCACGCGTTTTTGAACTCCAATATAAACAGAAAAAATGGAAACAAGGACTCACAAGTAGTGGCACATCATCAACTTGTATATTTATTTAAATTATAATCGGCCAAAAGCATATATACTCCGTATTAATACAGAGTCACCAATCAACAACTCGATCCCTTATCTTTTAATAATCAAAAGGGTTTATCACTTTCAATGGTTGTCGACCACTTCCAAAAAGAATAACATATGACTAATCTTTATAAAAGAAAAACCGTAATATTATTAGCAATAAATATGTTTGGTATTGGTGGGTTCTTGTTGGCTATTAAATAGAAAAATAATAGAAGGAGAAACAGTGTGGTAACATAGCAGGAGGATGATGGTGATCGGCTGTTTTGGTGGTTGTTAGTTGTGCAACAAAAACACAAAGACAGCAGTAGGAGTATGCAATTTACGTTGGGTTTAGGTGGTGTTGTAAAGTGATGAAAGGTGAAAGTGTTGAAGGTATTGGTGATTTGGTGGTGATGTATACAAGTGAGGTGGTGTTTGAAGTAAAACAGGAAATCGATTGCAGGTATTATGGAGTTCATTGGTATTTGTTGATGGCTATAGAAGACAGTGAGGATGAGATAAATATAGCAGCAGCCGGTTTATGGTGGTTTGTAGGGAGGCGTGTGGTGGTTTTGGTTGTCCGATAAATAGAATGAGTAACAGCAGATAAAAAGGAAACCGGGAACAACAGCAGCCTTCAATGGTCGTGTTTTATAATGGTGTTTGTTTTAAAACAAAATTACAATAAGAGTGTTGGTCTTGAGCACAAGTGGTGAGGGTTCGGTTTACACGACAGAGAACAACAGCAGTTAAACAAAGAAAGTTGCAGCAGTATAGTAAAAGAATGGTGGTTTAATGGTGACTCAAACACAATAGAAGCACTAACCGTTAGCAGTAGCATAGTAAGGCATTCGATGGGTTGAGTGATGGTGAGAGTTCTTGGTCATAAATAGAATGATACGGTAAGTGGTTCTTGGGTTTGTTTCGGTGATGGTTGTTTGGGTCTGGATCAACAATGATGATGCTTTGGTTCATGATGGTAACTACGATGGTCTAGCTTGATGAAGGTGATGGTTTTGAAATGGTGTTAGAAAGAAATAGAGAGATAGATGGTTTTGTGTGTCCTACGGTGGTGATTGATGGTGGGTTTAGGTGGAGGAAAAAGGAACACATTTTTCTATGCAATCATATATTTAACTAACTAACTAACTATATATATATATATATATATATATATATATATATATATATATATATATATATATATATATATATTATTGATAAATGATTAGGAAAAGTCTCGATAGAAACAGTTATATGCATGATTGATTTCTAAAAGCCTTCATCAAATGGTCGACCAAATAACACAAGTGGAATATGGATAAAGAAAAGACAGTGATGTTAAACAGATAAAGTGAAAATCTATTACTTTTATATATCTGGGTATTGAATATTTACGTACCTATGTCCATCTATGTGTATGTATGTATGTATGTGAAAGAAAAGGGTTGATAATTTAGTTTAACTGAAAAAGCTAATCACAACAATATAGTAAACTCCATAACACTAATTATATATCTTAAACAGTAATATTTCAATTAGTCACAGTAATTATGCATTCAATTGTGATATGCAAATTTAAAATGTACATATATATATATATATATATATATATATATATATATATATATATATATATATATATATATATATATATATATATATATATATATATAATATTTACTTTATCAAATAGAAATCTGAAAACGTGTGACTTTGAAAGTATGGTAACCATCATTTTATTTTTATATGCCGACTGTTTTTACGGACTATTATTTCGTACTCTGTTGTTAATTGGTGACGGATAAAAGTACTCAGATAAATTCTAAATTTTTAATTTAAATATATTTATTTATATATGTATATATACACGCATATATATTTACAATTAATTGTTCGTGAATCGTTTGTAATAGTCAAGGTTTAAAATAAATACACGGATAAAGTTCATAATGTTTGAGATTTAACCTAACAGACTTTGCTTATCGTGTCGGAATAATATAAAGTTCAAGTTTAAATTTGGTCGGAAATTTCTGGGTCGTCACAGTACCTACCCGTTAAAGAAATATCATCCGAAATTTGAGTGAGGTCATCATGGATAACAATAAAAATGTTTTTATGACGAATATGAGTCGATAAATAGAGTTTTATCATTATTGGCTAATATAGATAAAAACAATTCAATTTTGTGAAGTGTACGAGTGATGCTGTCACAAAACATTGAGATAGAGATTTTAACTTTTGAAGTAGTCACCGTGGATTTATGAAATTTAAGGAATTTAAAAGAAAATTTTTGGAAACTTATAAGATCTGATTCTTCGGTGAATAAGGAAATCATGATCTCTTTAATTAAATGCGGGGATCTGCCTTGATTACTCTGCCTGGTATTTCAATTATAATTTAAACTCTTCCATTCCATTTTTCTCACCATTCCTATACTCAATTCCAAATTTCAAAAGATTGTGAAAATGCTTAATCAAGTTCTAATTCTTGTTCTTATCCTCACTATCGCAACAATCATTCTCCTTTTCCATTTATCACCGGAGGAATCTGTTTTCTTCTACTTCGCCCTTGGAGTTGTAATGTTTTTAATTCTCCCGTGTCTTTATATTGCGATAAACATTGATATACACGGTTTGTAATTTTATGTGTTGTTATCGAGCTTTATATTCCCCCATATATTTCGAAGCTCTATTCTTTTGTATTCTCTTCCCGACTTCAAGTCAAGCGAATAATGGTCCAGAACTCGTAGATTCAGAATTTCGAATGATTATAATGTTCTAAGCAGGAAGGAACGTGATAGGACGATTTGATTTTTCAAATTTATCAATATCATGGAAGATAGAACCATCAAGAATACATTTTCTTGATATGTTCAGAAGTTAAATAGAATGAAAGAGTTATGTAACATGGCACATGATAATGGTATGATCTACTGTGAACCATCATCACGTTTCATTAGAAACTCAGTATGACTTACTGTAATATAATCATATTGGCCAAGCGCCATTATATTATACTAACTCATGCATCAATTCCCAACACTTCTTCAATAACATTCATATTTTAAATTCAAAAGTTTACATAATATAGAAACTAACAGTTTCTATATGACGTAACACTGATAGCGCGAAGAGATTAATAATTTCAGGTAAGAATAGTTATGAAAATATCTTCAGAAATATGGAGGATATTTATAATGAAAGATACGATAATATCTTAGAATTTCAGAATCAAATTGTGATGAAGAAATTCCTTTACAATGATTTAGAGCGATTAAGGAGTAAGGTATTCGTTAAAGATTTTATCAGAAACAGAATCATCCGAATTCTTTGAAGGAAGATTTATTCTCTGTGATTTGTCTACAGCCTCCTTCTTGGTTGGCTCAATCCGTTTTCCAGTTTCAACTTTTCTGAGCTTTGCCAACATACCATTCTTTATCATCAAACTTTCGACGGTTAAGATCGTTTATGATTTTTGCTGTTGTAGTTTTTATCAACAATTCTACTCGTATGCATCCGTATTTGTACTCATACAATACCTCGCTTCTAAATGTATTTACTATTGGTATATACACTCCAATGATCAGATCTTAGTAGCATTTGAAGTATTGATTTGTAGACTGGGTGCTTTTCAGAATTTCAGAATGAAACATCATAATTCTAAGAGATAATTGTTATATGTATACATATAACTGTTGATGTAGAAGTGCTGCGAGGTTTCAAAATACTGATTGCTGATTCTCGGTAATTGGTACGGCAATTATATTTACAAAACGTAGATGAGTATATGATTGGGTTTTAATGAACAAATATAATGATTCTTCGGAGAACTTAAGTCGATGAGTAATGTAGTTGCTGATAAGTTTCTGTTAATGTGGTGAAATATAAACAGTTCCCCGGTAACGATGACGAAAGGCAGGCTTATAAATCAAGTTATAATAAGTTTAATCCGAACGAAAGTCAAAGTTGATTTGCCGGAGCTATGACAAAATTGGCTATTTGGGAAAGGAATTGTAAAGTTATTTTCGGTAGTAACAACGCCAAAGGAGCTAGCACAGATACGTGTTAAACGTTTACTCAGGTTCTGAGTGTTTTCAGGTGCATAAATATATGTATCAATCTTTTCTTTCATTGATGAAGTGCGGTTGGTTCATCCTCTCGATTGCGGTGTTTTCAAGAATCATTAAATGTTTGAACGCAGATTGTAATTGTCAAGATACAAATGATGTTTAAAATGAAATCAAGTGGCAACTTGAAGAATTGTTTAGTTTCATATGTTATAATCGATATTTTAATTCATTTTAATTGTCCAATGTTATTAGTCATCAGTCGATAGTCCACAGTTGATAGTCCAATAATTCATTTATAGTTTAATATATAATATTCAAATTAATTAGTACCTATCGTGATCCGTGTATATGTCTCAGACTCGATCACAACTCAAAGTATATATATTATTGTAGAATCAACCTCAACCCTGTATAGAGAACTCGATCATTACTGCATATAGAGTGTCTATGGTTATTCCAAATAATATATATATATATATATATATATATATATATATATATATATATATATATATATATATATATATATATATATATATATATATATATATATATATATATATATATATATAAATGCGTCGATATGATATGTCAAAACCTTGTATACATGTCCCGATATTTAAAGTGCGTAAAAATAAATAACAGAAATTTAAATGACTTTAAATAAAGTGCGTAAAGTAAATAACATAAATTAAATAACGATAAATAAAATTGCGAGAATGTAAATAGCGATAATTAAATTGCGATAATTAAAACGTAATCAGTTAGCTAGGAACAATTAGCTAGGAACAGTTAGCGTGGATTCGTAACACAATTTCTCATAGTTAATTTATTTGTTTCTAACAAATTTTATTTTGTCAAATGTTTTCTTCATTATGCCACTTGTTGGATTCTGATAAATCAAAATCCCAATATGAAATTGGATGAATATGGTTATTCTGTGGTGAACAGATTTGTATATCGGTGGATGTAAGTATGATAGTAAATGACTGTTGAATCATATTCGAAGAATGTACAATGTAACTTATTAATGTGAAATCTAAATATTCCTCGGATATTACCTACCCGTTAAAATATTTTTACCATTAACAGTTTGTACGAAATAATTCTTAATTACAATCTTTATGAAAATATACTTACATATATATTTTCCTTAGATATAATCATGGATTTACCGTTAGAATAAGAATATATAATCTCTAAATCATTAAAGATTATATAATCGCCATGTCGAGCGAAGGTAAATAATGTAGAATGATTCGTAGAACGATGATTATACTCGAGGTACAGAATGAGATGTTGAGGCATGGATTGTTGAAACTTGGGTTGTTGGTGGTACTGGTGCCATTGGGGCTGAGGCTGGTGATGTTACTGGTGTTGGTGATACTGCTGGTGCTTGCAAATTGTATACCGTGCTCTCTAAAGTTAATACTCGAGCTCGGAGTTCTCTAACTTCTTCTACTAACCCTGGTTGATTATTAGTGTGAGGTAGAGGTCGGATATCTTCTCTAGTTCCGTTAATGGTAGCTTCAAGACGGAAAATTCTTGCAAATAGGGTATAAACGGTGTTGCGAACGGGTTCGCCGGTGAGCGGGTCAAGTACTCCAAGGTTAGGTGGTAGATTCGATTCATGATATGGAGTACCTTCTTCCCTTCTCCATAGGGTGAGTATGTCACAAACCCACCCCCATTTTATCCAGTAATCACGGTAGTTGATTGGTTGGTGTGCTCCTGTCACGCTATCTTCGGTGTCAGAGGAACGTGGTCGATTCGTAGAGGCCATCTTACGCGATCACAGAAAAGATTTTTTATTTTTTTGTATGAATAGTTTAGTGAAAGAAATTGATAGTTGGATGTATTCTAAATGCATATTATGCATAGATATATATAACACCAGGATCCCTTAAATTACGAAAAAATTTACGAGAGATATCAGGCAAGGTCTACAGTAACAGATATACCAAGATATGAATTGTCAGATACGCTAAGATATGAATTTTGTCTATACACTGTTCATGCAGTCAATGCAGTAAAACGTGTCTAGACTAAGAAAAATGAACAGGTAATTTCCTAAGGATGATAAACTGATGATTTTCGACAAAAGATGATAAGCAAAATTTTTGACATGCAGACACGGTCGATGAAATGTCCCGTTCTTATTGATTAAAAACGTTCCATATTAATTGATTTTGTTGCGAGGTTTTGACCTCTATATGAGACGTTTTTCAAAGACTGCATTCATTTTAAAACAAACCATAACCTTTATTTCATCAATAAAGGTTTAAAAAGCTTTACCTAGATTATCAAATAGTGATAATCTAAAATATCCTGTTTACACACGACCATTACATAATGGTTTACAATACAAATATGTTACAATGAAATAGGTTTCTTGAATGCAGTTTTTACACAATATCATACAAGCTTGGACTGAAAATCTCGTCCTTATTTAAGTATGCGACAGCGGAAGCTCTTAATAATCACCTGAGAATAAACATGCTTAAAACGTCAACAAAAATGTTGGTGAGTTATAGGTTTAACCTATATATATCAAGTCATAATAATAGACCACAAGATTTCATATTTCAATACACATCCCATACATAGAGATAAAAATCATTCATATGGTGAACACCTGGTAACCGACATTAACAAGATGCATATATAAGAATATCCCCATCATTCCGGGACACCCTTCGGATATGATATAAATTTCGAAGTACTAAAGCATCTGGTACTTTGGATGGGGTTTGTTAGGCCCAATAGATCTATCTTTAGGATTCGCGTCAATTAGGGTGTCTGTTCCCTAATTCTTAGATTACCAGACTTAATAAAAAGGGGCATATTCGATTTCGATAATTCAACCATAGAATGTAGTTTCACGTACTTGTGTCTATTTTGTAAATCATTTATAAAACCTGCATGTATTCTCATCCCAAAAATATTAGATTTTAAAAGTGGGACTATAACTCACTTTCACAGATTTTTACTTCGTCGGGAAGTAAGACTTGGCCACTGATTGATTCACGAACCTATAACAATATAAACATATATATCAAAGTATGTTCAAAATATATTTACAACACTTTTAATATATTTTGATGTTTTAAGTTTATTAAGTCAGCTGTCCTCGTTAGTAACCTACAACTAGTTGTCCACAGTTAGATGTACAGAAATAAATCGATAAATATTATCTTGAATTAATCCACGACCCAGTGTATACGTATGTCAGTATTGATCACAACTCAAACTATATATATTTTGGAATCAACCTCAACCCTGTATAGCTAACTCCAACATTCATATATAGAGTGTCTATGGTTGTTCCGAAATATATATAGATGTGTCGTCATGATAGGTCGAAACATTGTATACGTGTCTATGGTATCTCAAGATTACATAATATACAATACAAGTTGATTAAGTTATGGTTGGAATAGATTTGTTACCAATTTTCACGTAGCTAAAATGAGAAAAATTATCCAATCTTGTTTTACCCATAACTTCTTATTTTAAATCCGTTTTGAGTGAATCAAATTGCTATGGTTTCATATTGAACTCTATTTTATGAATCTAAACAAAAAAATTATAGGTTTATTGTTAGAAAAATAAGTTACAAGTCGTTTTTGTAAAGGTAGTCATTTCAGTCGAAAGAACGACGTCTAGATGACCATTTTAGAAAACATACTTCCACTTTGAGTTTAACCATAATTTTTGGATATAGTTTCATGTTCATAATAAAAGTCATTTTCTCAGAATAACAACTTTTAAATCAAAGTTTATCATAGTTTTTAATTAACTAACCCAAAACAGCCCGCGGTGTTACTACGACGGCGTAAATCCGGTTTTACGGTGTTTTTCGTGTTTCCAGGTTTTAAATCATTAAGTTAGCATATCATATAGATATAGAACATGTGTTTAGTTGATTTTAAAAGTCAAGTTAGAAGGATTAACTTTTATTTGCGAACAAGTTTAGAATTAACTAAACTATGTTCTAGTGATTACAAGTTTAAACCTTCGAATAAGATAGCTTTATATGTATGAATCGAATGATGTTATGAACATCATTACTACCTCAAGTTCCTTGGATAAACCTACTGGAAATGAGAAAAATAGATCTAGCTTCAAAGGATCCTTGGATGGCTTGAAAGTTCTTGAAGCAGAATCATGACACGAAAACAATTTCAAGTAAGATTTCCACTCGAAATAAGATTGTTATAGTTATAGAAATTGAATTAAAGTTTGAATATGATTATTACCTTGTATTAGAAAGATAACCTACTGTAAGTAACAAAGGTTTCTTGATCTTGGATGATTACTTGGAATGGATTTAGAAAACTTGGAAGTAAACTTGCAATCTTGGAAGTATTCTTGATTTTATGAAACTAGAACTTTTGGAATTTATGAAGAACACTTAGAACTTGAAGATAGAACTTGAGAGAGATCAATTAGATGAAGAAAATTGAAGAATGAAAGTGTTTGTAGGTGTTTTTGGTCGTTGGTGTATGGATTATATACAAAGGATATGTAATTTTGTTTTCATGTAAATAAGTCATGAATGATTACTCATATTTTTGTAATTTTATGAGATATTTCATGCTAGTTTCCAAATGATGGTTCCCACATGTGTTAGATGACTCACATGGGCTGCTAAGAGCTGATCATTGGAGTGTATATACCAATAGTACATACATCTAAAAGCTGTGTATTGTACGAGTACGAATACGGATGCATACGAGTAGAATTGTTGATGAAACTGAACGAGGATGTAATTTAAGCATTTTTGTTATGTAGAAGTATTTTGATAAGTGTCTTGAAGTCTTTCAAAAGTGTATGAATACATATTAAAACACTACATGTATATACATTTTAACTGAGTCGTTAAGTCATCGTTAGTCGTTACATATAAATGTTGTTTTGAAACCTTTAGGTTAACGATCTTGTTGAATGTTGTTAACCCATTGTTTATTATAACAAATGAGATGTTAAATTGTTATATTATCATGATATTATGATATATAATATATCTTAGTATGATATAGATACAGTTAAATGTCGTTACAACGATAATCGTTACATATATGTCTCGTTTCGAAATCATTAAGTTAGTAGTCTTATTTTTACATATGTATTTCATTGTTAATACACTTAATAATATATTTACTTATCATTTAACATAATTAACCAAGTGTATCAATATCTTAATATGATTCATATGTACCTAGTAAGACGTTGTTATAACGATAATCGTTATATATATCGTTTTCGAGTTTCTTAAATTAATAGCCTCATTTTTATGTATATAACTCATTGTTAAAATACCTAATGAGATACATACTTATAATAAAATCATGTTAACTATATATATAACCATATATATGTCATTGTATAGTTTTTACAAGTTTTAACGTTCGTGAATCACCGGTCAACTTGGGTGGTCAATTGTCTATATGAAACCTATTTCAATTTATCAAGTCTTAATAAGTTTGATTGCTTAACATGTTGGAAACACTTAATCAAGTAAATAACAATTTCATTTAATATATATATAAACATGGAAAAGTTCGGGTCACTACAGGCGAAGTCCAGACTCACTAATGCATCCTAACGACTTATCAGTTATACACACTAATGCAGACCTGGTTCGCTAAGACCACCGCTCTGATACCAACTGAAAGGACCCGTCCTAATCCATCTGGACGAATTCTTCAACAATTGGTCCCATTGCGAGGTTCTGAACTCTATATGCCATGAACGACTCCATGTAATATGAGCAAATGCACAGCGGAAGATTTCTTTCATACCTGAGAATAAACATACTTTAAAGTGTCAACCAAAAGGTTGATGAGTTCATAGGTTTATCATAAAACAATAAAATTCATCATTTTGATAGACCACAAGATTTAAATCCTGCATGGTACAAATGGGCCCGAATCCTATACCCACCTGTAATGTACATGCGATATCTTTTAAATACAGTACACCTTTCTCGTGTATGAAACCATTTTAACAAATTTTTGTAACCGTACACATATCTCGTGCATAAAATATCATACACATAACTTGTGTATAAAATCATTCTCTCGATATATAACATTCATATCAATTGGTGGTAATTATCATGTCCACATAATTCAATGGTGGCAATTATCATGTCCACATAATTCAAGGGTGGCAATTATCATGTCCACATAATTCAACGGTGGCAATTATCATATCCACATAATTCAACAATAATCTGCAGAACTTCTGTCTGCATAATAATTCATTCGAGGAATGTTTTGCTTGTGACTATCTCGTCAAACATTTATAAAAGCATTTCATGTATTCGCAGTTCAAAATATATTTCAATAGCATTTAATAAAGCAGTTGTAAAAATAGCGCATGTATTCTCAGTCCCAAAAATATAAAGAGTAAAAGGGAGCAAATGAAACTCACCATACTATATTTTGTACTAAAAATACATATGACGTCATTTAACAAGTGTAGGGTTGACCTCAGATTCACGAACCTATATCATTTATATATATTAACACATATATTTGTAATCGAACAAATTTATTATATCTTAAATTATATATTATATATATTTAATTTGTATGTATCTTTAAAAATGACTAATGTTTATATGGTTATATTAATATTTATATATGATTAATATTAAAAAAAATACATCATTTGTTATATATGAATATTTATATATAAAAAATATGTTTATAATATGTAATATTATTATAAGTACAATTTTATATACATAGAATTTATTTGTTGTAAAAATAATAATAATGATAATACTAATAATAAAAATAATGATAAAAATAATAATGATTATAATTTGTAAAAAAAATAATACTTATGTTCATAATAATAATAATAATAATAATAATAATAATAATAATAATAATAATAATAATAATAATAATAAATATATATAAATAATAATAATAATATTAATGAAAATACTACCTCAATAGAAGTAGCTCTTAAAAATAATGCCCAAGTCGCGATTTGAACCCGCGACGTCCCGATAACATCCTTAACCATTCAAGATAATCCATTTTTATGATTCATTCCTATATTAATTCTATATAATCGTATTTTTATATATATCACCATCATCATCTTCATTCTTATGTATCATAATCATATATTTAAATCGTCACCAACACCATTGAATCGCCATCTTCATCACCAATCTCGGTTATCATCTTATGTATTATCTATTATCATCTTAATCTCGTTATCACCATAACCATCATTTATAATCAAATATCCATATTATCATAATCAATACCCTAATTCATTATAACCATCATTATTGTCGAATACCATAACATTATCACCATCTTTGCATCTTTAACATTGTAACAAATCATCATCAACTATGTCATGTGTTATTAACAGATTACTAGTCACTATTATCATGAACTTCATAACAATCTTTCGGCCCAAAAGAAAAACTAAATCCTGGCCCAATAATGTGAACAATTTACGGCCCAACTGTTCCTGATTAACTCGATTGTGTACACTTTATCACAAGAGAATACGGGACCCGTTAAAGCAGGATAAACAAATCATCTCATCATCGTGTATCACTATCTCACGCGTTTTTGAACTCCAATATAAACAGAAAAAATGGAAACAAGGACTCACAAGTAGTGGCACATCATCATGTTGTATATTTATTTAAATTATAATCGACCAAAAGCATATATACTCCGTATTAATACCGAGTCACCAATCAACAACTCGATCCCTTATCTTTTAATAATCAAAAGGGTTTATCACTTTCAATGGTTGTCGGCCACTTCCAAAAAGAATAACATATTGCTAATCTTTATAAAAGAAAAACCGTAATATTATTAGCAATAAATATGTTTGGTATTGGTGGGTTCTTGTTGGCTATTAAACAGAAAAATAATAGAAGGAGAAACAGCGTGGTAACATAGCAGGAGGATGATGGTGATCGGCTATTTTGGTGGTTGTTAGTTGTGCAACAAAAACACGAACACAGCAGTAGGAGTATGCAATTTACGTTGGGTTTAGGTGGTGTTATAAAGTGATGAAAGGTGAAAGTGTTGAAGGTATTGGTGATTTGGTGGTGATGTATACAAGTGAGGTGGTGTTTGAAGTAAAATAGGAAATCGATTGCAGGTATTATGGAGTTCATTGGTATTTGTTGATGGCTATAGCAGACGGCGAGGATGAGATAAATATAGCAGGAGCCGGTTTATGGTGGTTTGTAGGGAGGCATGTGGTGGTTTTGGTTGTCCGATAAATAGAATGAGTAACAGCAGATAAAAAGGAAACTGGGAACAACAGCAGCCTTCAATGGTCGTGTTTTATGATGGTGTTTGTTTTAAAAAAAATAAGAATAAGAGTGTTGGTCTTGAGCACAAGTGGCCAGTAGAAAATTGTGGAGTTAGGAGTATGGTGAGGGTTCAGTTTACACGACAGAGAACAACAGTAGTTAAACAAAGAAAGTTGCAGCAATATAGTAAAAGAATGGTGGTTTAATGGTGACTCAAACACAATAGAAGCACTAACCGTTAGCAGTAGCATAGTAAGGCATTCGATGGGTTGAGTGATGGTGAGAGTTCTTGGTCATAAATAGAATGATACGGTAAGTGGTTCTTGGGTTTGTTTCGGTGATGGTTGTTTGGGTCTGGATTAACAATGATGACGCTTTAGTTCATGATGGTAACTACAATGGTCTAGCTTGATGAAGGTGACGGTTTTGAAATGGTGTTAGAAAGAAATAGAGATATAGATGGTTTTGTGTGTCCTACGGTGGTGATTGATGGTGGGTTTAGGTGGAGGAAAAAGGAAGAAATTTTTCTATGCAATCATATCATTAACTAACTAACTATATATATATTATTGATAAATGATTAGGAAAAGTCTTGATAGAAACAGTTATATGCATGATTGATTTCTAAAAGCCTTCATCAAATGGTCGACCAAATAGCACAAGTGGAATATGGATAAAGAAAAGACAGTGATGTTAAACAGATAAAGTGAAAATCTATTACTTTTATATATCTGGGTATTGAATATTTACGTACCTATGTCCATCTATGTGTATGTATGTATGTGAAAGAAAAGGGTTGATAATTTAGTTTAACTGAAAAAGCTAATCACAACAATATAGTAAACTCCATAACACTAATTATCAATCTTAAACAGTAATATTTCAATTAGTCGCAGTAATTATGCATTCAATTGTGATATGCAAATTTAAAACGTACATGTATATATATATATGCCTACTGTTTTACGGATTATTATTTCGTATTCCGTTGTTAATTGGTGACGGATAAAAGTACCCAGATAAATTCTAAATTTTTAATTTAAATATATTTATTTATATATGTATATATACACGCATATCTATTTACAATTAATTGTTCGTGAATCGTCGGTAATAGTCAAGGTTTAAAATAAATACACGGATAAAGTTCATAATGTTTGAGATTTAACCTAACAGACTTTGCTTATCGTGTCGGAATAATATAAAGTTCAAGTTTAAATTTGGTCGGAAATTTCCGGGTCGTCACAAGTTAGCACGACTGTATTTGAAGGAAGTCGTCTCCAGACATGGAATACCAATCTCTATTATCTCTGATAGGGATGGCAGATTTATTTCAAGATTCTGGCAGACATTACAACAAGTATTAGGAACTCATCTAGACATGAGTACTGCCTATCATCCACAAACTGATGGGCAGAGTGAAAGGACGGTACAAACGCTTGAAAACATGCTACGAGCATGTGTTATTGATTTCGGAAATAGTTGGGATCGACACCTACCGTTAGCAGAATTTTCCTACAACAACAGTTACCATTCAAGCATTGAGATGGCGCCGTTTGAAGCACTTTATGGTAGAAAGTGCAGGTCTCCGAGTTGTTGGAGTGAAGTGGGGGATAGACAGATTACGGGTCCGGAGATAATACAAGAAACTACCGAGAAGATCATCCAAATTCAACAACGGTTGAAAACCACCCAAAGTCGACAAAAGAACTACGTTGACTTTAAAAGAAAAGATATAGAATTTGAAATTGGAGAGATGGTCATGCTTAAATTTGTACCTTGGAAAGGCGTTGTTCGATTTGGTAAACGAGGAAAATTAAATCCAAGGTATATTGGACCATTCAAGATTATTGATCGTGTCGGACCAGTAGCTTACCGACTTGAATTACCTCAACAACTCGTGGCTGTACATAACACTTTCCACGTCTCAAATTTGAAGAAATGTTTTTCTAAAGAATATTTCACTATTCCATTAGACGAAATCCAAATCAACGAAAAACTTCAATTCATCGAATAACCCGTCGAAATAATGGATCGTGAGGTTAAAAGACTTAAGCAAAACAAGATACCAATTGTTAAGGTTTGATGGAATGCTCGTAGAGGACACAAGTTCAACTGGGAATGAGAAGATCAGATGAAGAAGAAATACCCACACCTATTTCCAGAAGATACGTCAACACCTCCAACTGCTTAAAATTTCGGGACGAAATTTATTTAACGTGTAGGTACTGTAGTGACCCAAACTTTTCCATGTTTATATATATTAAATGAAATTGATATTTATATGATTAATTATTTCCAACATGTTAAGCAATCAAACTTGTTAAGACTTGATTAATTGAAATACCTTTCATATAGACAATTGACCACCCAAGTTGACCGGTGATTCACGGACGTTAATATTTGTAAAAACTATATGATGACATATATATGGATATATATATATAGTTAACATGATATTATGATAAGTAAATATATCATTAAGTATATTAACAATGAACTACATATGTAAAAACAAGACTACTAACTTAAGGATTTCGAAACGAGACATACAGGTAACGATTATCGTTGTAACAACATTTAAATGTATATATATCATATTAAGATAAATAAATACATAATTATATCATGATAATGTAATGATTTAATATCTCATTAGATATAATAAACAATGGGTTAACAACATTTAACAAGATCGTTAACTTAAAGGTTTTAAAACAACACTTACATGTAACGACTAACGATGACTTAACGACTCAGTTAAAATGTATATACATGTAGTATTTTAATATGTATTCATACACTTTTGAAAGACTTAAAGACACTTATAAAAGTACTTCTACTTAACAAAAATGCTTACAATTACATCCTCGTTCATTTTCATCAACAATTCCACACGTATGCACTCGTATTTGTACTCGTACAATACACAGCTTCTAAATGTATTTACTATTAGTATATACACTCCAATGATCAGATCTTAGCAGCCCATTTGAGTCACCTAACCATGTGGGAATCATCATTTAACATCTAGCATGAAATATCTCACAAAATTACAAACTAATGGAGCCTATATTGCTACTCCATATTCACGTGAATGTTAGGTACCACAAACACATTCACTTTGCAAATTTATTGAATAAAATTACTCTCTCTCAAGTGTTCTTCCTTTGTTTTAAGTGTTCTTCATCATCTTCAACAAAATCTAGCTCAATCTAGTTCATAAATCTATACATAAACCAAGTTATAAAACAACTACTCAAGAACACACCAACAACACTTCCAAGTTTGCTAGCTTACTTCCAATCTTGCAAATCCACTTTGAGTGATCATCCAACCTCCAGAAATCTTTCTTATTTATAGTAATATATCTTTCTAATACAAGGTAATACTCATATTCAAACTTTGATTCAATTTCTATAACTTTAACAATCTTATTTCGAGTGGAAATCTTACTTGAACTTGTTTTCGTGTCATGATTCTACTTCAAGAACTTTTAAGCCATCCAAGGATCCTTTGAAGATAGATCTATTTTTCTCATTTCCAGTAGGTTTATCCACAAAACCTGAGGTAGTAATGATGTTCATAACATCATTCGATTCATATATATAAAGCTACCTTATTCGAAGGTTTAAACTTGTAATCACTAGAACATAGTTTAGTTAATTCTAAACTTGTTCGCAAACAAAAGTTAATCCTTCTAACTTGACTTTTAAAATCAACTAAATACATATTCTATATCTATTTGATATGCTAACTTAATGATTTAAAACCTGAAATCACGAAAAATACCGTAAAACCGGATATACGCCGTCGTAGTAACACCGCGGGCTGTTTTGGGTTAGTTAATTAAAAACTATGATAAACTTTGATTTAAAAGTTGTTCTTCTGGAAAAATGATTTTTCTTATGAACATGAAACTATATCCAAAAATCATGGTTAAACTCAAAGTGGAAGTATGTTTTCCAAAATGGTCATCTAGACGTCGTTCTTTCGACTGAAATGACTGCCTTTACAAAAATAACTTGTAACCTGTATTTCTGACTATAAACTTATACTTTTTCTGTTTAGATTCATAAACTTAAGTTCAATATGAAACCATAGCAACTTGAATCACTCAAAACGGATTTAAAACGAAGAAGTTATGGGTAAAACAAGATTGGATAATTTTGCTTGTTGTAGCTACGTGAAAATTGGTAACAAATCTATATTAATCATATCCTAGCTAGCTCATATTGTATTATACATGTATTCTAATATATTATGTAATCTTGGGATATCATAGACACGAATACAATATTTTGACATATCATATCGACCCATCTATATATATATATTTCGGAACAACCATAGACACTCTATATGCAGTAATGTTGGAGTTAGCTATACAGGGTTGAGGTTGATTCCAAAAATATATATACTTTGAGTTGTGATCTAGCCTGAGACGTGTATATACTGGGTCATGGATTGATTAAAGATAATATATATATCGATTTATTTCTGTACATCTAACTGTGGACAACTAGTTGTAGGTTACTAACGAGGACAGCTAACTTAATAAACTTAAAACATTAAAACGTATTAAAAATGTTGTAAATATATTTTGAACATACTTTGATATATATGTACATATTTGTTATAGGTTCGTGAATCGACCAGTGGCCAAGTCTTACTTCCCGACGAAGTAAAAATCTGTGAAAGTAAGTTATAGTCCCACTTTTAAAAATCTAATATTTTGGGAAGAGAGTACATGCAATTTTATAAATGTTTTATGAAATAGACACAAGTAAATGAAACTACATTATATGGGTGAATGATCGAAGCCGAATATGCCCCTTTTTAGCTTGGTAGCCTAAGAATTTGGGAACAGACCCCAAATTGACGCGAATCCTAAAGATAGATCTATCGGGCCCAACAAGCCCCATTCTGGAATTTGGAATGCTTTAGTACTTCGAGATTATCATGTCCGATGGGTGTCCCGGAATGATGGGGACATTCTATATGCATCTTGTTAATGTCGGTTACCAGGTGTTCACCATATGAATGATTTTTATCTCTATGTATGGGATGTATATTGAATTATGAAATCTTGTGGTCTATTATTACGATTTGATAAATATATAGGTTAAACCTATAACTCACCAACATTTTTGTTGACGTTTAAAGCATGTTTATTCTCATGTGATTATTAAGAGCTTCCGCTGTTGCATGCTAAAATATGGACAAGATTTGGTGTCAGCATATTTGTATAATATTGTTTAAAACTGCATTCGAGATTTACTTTGTTGTAACATATTAATATTGTAAACCAATATGTATTGGTAGTGTGTAAGTGTGATATTTTTAGATTATCATTTCTGGATATTCTAGGTGGTGTCCTTTTAACATTGTCGATAAAAATAAAGGTTATGGTTTGTTTTAAAAACGAATGTAGTCTTTGAAAAATGTCTCATATAGAGGTCAAAACCTCGCAACAAAATCCATTAATATGGAACGTTTATAATCAATATGAACGGGACATTTCAAATCTATCACATCTTGTCATTAGGGTTAACTATATAGGCACTTTTATTCCACATTACTGAGCAAACATACAAAAATACGAACCTGAGTTATATTTACCACTTACTCGTTAAAAGGAAGACAAGTAGGTGAGTTATAGCTAGGATGTGACGACTCGGGAATTTCCGACTAAATTTCAACTTAATCTCTATATGATCTTGATACGATAAGCAAAGTCTGTAATGTTGAGTCTCGAAAATTTTGGAACTATGTTGATATATTCATTTGACCTTTGACTATTTCCGACGATTCACAAACAATTGTTTTGTATATATACGTATATATAAATATAAATATAAGTGTATATATAGTATTTTGAATTAATAAAATACTCTTTAATCAATTAATTAAAAAAGTAAAATAATACAGAATCATTAAGTTGTTATTAAAGTGAAGCAATGTATAAATATATATGATTTCTATCATATTGTAATATATATAAATCTTAAATAATTAATATTCAATAAAAGTAATTATATGATAGATTATATGAATAATAAATAATTAATAATATACATATATATATATATATATATATATATAATACAGGTTAAAATATAGTTGTTATAATATAACTTTCCGTAACAATAATATTATGATATAAATATGAAATTTGATGTGTTTAATTTGCTATATTATCATTATTATTAGTATTATTCTAAGTATTATTTTGATATTTTTATTATTATTACTTCTATTATTATTAGTATTTATATTTTATTAGTTTTAATATTAGTAACGATATTAATATATTTATATCTGTTTATTAATTAGATTAAACGTAAAAACAATTACAGCATTTACATTGGATTCCATTTCTTTCATAATCAAGTTAATTTTTTTTTTCTTTTCTTGTACTTATGCTAACCCGTGAATATATGTCGAGACACACTTTCATTATATAATAGAGCTTAGTGATACCAATTAATAAATTCTTCCAATATCATTATCATTTATCTTTTACAATCACATCAGTTGAAGAATTAAACAAAATTACAGATTAAAACAGCTCGATAAAATATCTCTCTTCTTCCTCTTAGTTTCAGTCGATCAAGAACACAAACCAAACATCCCTTCTTCGGCACCCTTTATCATATTTACGATCACTATCTCCGACCACAAACTACCACCTTCTACCACCGTGAACCACAACATTCGCCACCCTAAACCATCACCAAACAGCCACATAAATCTCTATTATATCACCGTTGCTATGTACTAATATTTATTTTTATTTTTTTCGATCGTGTACAACAACAATACCATCGAGCCACCTACTGTGCTGTTACAGTCTCGATCTTCTACTTCTTTTCATAATCCAATTCCACCACAAGCATAATCATTTTATGTTACTAATTTGATGCAATATGCTTCTGCTCGAACAACAGTCTCGGCTGCAACATGTACTCAGCATACTCGATCCAACAAATCATCTAAACACCAAACCATCATCATCAATTGAGTCCAACGACTACAATTTTCCAGCTTTATGATCACCATTAGAACCCCATTTAACAACTTCTTGCTTCTCTTCGGTTTACAACCAATTAAACCACCATTCTCTCTCTTCTCTCTCTCCTCCTCCTTTCTTGAACATCTTCTCTGTAAACCCATCGGACATCACCATTTGATCACCATCTTCCACCCTTGAACCACTACGAGCAACCACCCACTATCGTCCCACACCGCTGCTACGTTTTCTTATTTTATTCCAATCACCACATTCATTTGCACATCACCACTCTTCACCTTGAACACCTCATCACTACCATCCAATACCATCACCAATAACTACTGTCACTTACTATTTTTCTGTTCGAAATAAAACTAATAACCACAGCCATAAATCATTCTCGTTACTATTGCTGCTACCACTATTTCGTTGTTCAGAATGCAGCCCTTGCTGCTACTGCTATTGCTATGATTACTCGCGGTACCTGATGCTGTTATTCTTCCTATCACTGTTCGAACAAGTAAAAGATGGAGAAGGTAAACAGTAGAGATGAAAAGAGAAGACTTTCATAGTTGATAAAATGATAGTATAAAGTAGACCCTCTTGCTATATTTAAATACCCACTATCATTACTTTATGCCTACCTCATGGATATAGTTATAATTTGAACAAACCCACATACAATCATATTAATTAAATGGGTGATAATGGATACGTAAAAGATTAGGTTGAGGATATAATAGGTAGTTTAGATAAAAATAATTTAGTTGAATGAGAAGATAATGATACGGGTATAATGATAAATGATGAAGATATTAACGTATGATGATGATGATAAAACTGTGATATAATATATAAGTAATTAAAATGGTGATGATAACAGAAAAGCATGGTAGATTAGATGGTTAGGATGTTTTTGATTATCCAAGGGGTCCTGGGTTCGAAACCAGAAGTGTGCATATATTTTTTTTTCAATTAAAACTGTTCTAAGAGTGTGGGCCTGTTGGGCCGTGATCCTGTAGAGCGCTGGGCCGTGAACTTATACTGTTGGACTATTTGTGTTACATGGGTTACAACTGGGTCGTGAACCTTCCTTCAGATATTGGGCCGAGTCCTTATTTTGTTGGGCTGTAGATGAGAACAAAAAAAAATACGGGTTAAGTATTAAAGGGTCCAAGATTAGATTTGGAAAATAGATATGGCTCGATGGTTTGGGGTGTTGGCATATTAGCGAGAGATCTTGGGTTCGAGTCCCGTCTGGAGCATTTATTTTTACACCAAGCTGTTAAGGGTAAACACTTTTAATTTTTATTTATTTATTATTATTAGTATCATTGTTATTGATTAATATTACTATTAGAATTATTATCAAGTATTATGAATGTCATTTATTATTAGAAATAGCAATTAGTATATAATTATTATAATTATGATTTATCATTTATTATTATTATGAATATGTAAGTATAACTATGGTTAATATTATTATTGTTAATATTATCATTAGTATTATTATAAAAATTATTATTATTACTATTATTTTTAATATTATAATTATTATCATTTTTACTACTAGTATCATTATTATTATCATAACTATATTATTATTATTATTATTATTATTATTATTATTATTATTATTATTATTATTATTATTATTATTATTATTATTATTATTATTATTATTATTATTATTATTATTATTATTATCAATACTATTATTAATATTACTATTATTACAATAAAAATTAATTATAGAAAAATATATTTAACAAAAACTATATTAATATTCTTATAATAAATATTATTTATTTATTTAAAAGCATATAAAATAAATATATTAATTAAGTTATATACAAAACATATACCCTATTAAGATAACAAGTATATAAATAATAATATATAAATTCATTCGATTACGAGTATATGCGTTAATGTAAATATAAATGATATAGGTTCGTGAATCCGAGGCCAACCTTACCCTTGTTCAATGATGTTATATGTATTTTTACTACAAAATACAGTATGGTGAGTTTCATTTGCATTTTTACCCTTTATATTTTTGGGCTGAGAATACATGCGCAACTTTTATAACTGTTTTACGAAATAGACACAAGTAATCGAAATTATGTTCTATGGTTGAATGATCGAAACTGAATATGCCCCTTTTTAGTCTGGTAATCTAAGAATTAGGGAACAGACACCCTAATTGACGCGAATCCTAAAGATAGATCTATCGGGCCCAACAAGCCCCATCCAAAGTACCGGATGCTTTAGTACTTCGAAATTTATATCATGTCCGAAGGAGGATCCCGGAATGATGGGGATATTCTTATATGTATATTGTGAATGTCGGTTACCAGGTGTTCAATCCATATGAATGATATTTTTATCTCTATGCATGGGAAGTATGTTTATGAGAAATGGAAATATGAAATCTTGTGGTCTATTAAAATTATGAAATGATTATTTATGTTAAACTAATGAACTCACCAACCTTTTGGTTAACAATTTAAAGCATGTTTATTCTCAGGTACGAAAGAAATCTTCCGCTGTGAATTTGCTCATATTAGAGATATTACTTGGAGTCTTTCATGATATATTTCAAAAGATGTTGCATTCGAGTCGTTGAGTTCATCAAGATTATTATTAAGTCAATTATATTTGGATATATTATGAAATGGTATGCATGTCTGTCAACTGTCGATGTAAATGAGAGTTTGTCTTTTAAAAACGAATGCAATGTTTGTAAAATGTATCATATAGAGGTCAAGTACCTCGCGATGTAATCAACTGTTGGGAATCTTTTATAATCGATATGGACTTCGTCCGGATGGATTAGGACGGGTCCTTTCATAGGAACCCCAGCTAAATATAAATAATAAAACCATTACTCTCTTTTGGTAGCTAAATTCTGAGGTGTTGCGACCTAACGACACCGCACAAATAAAACCGTCCGTTTTGGCCATATCAAGGATATTCACAGCTTTTTCGCTCTCTTAGAAAGAGATAATTTCGAAAGCACACCAGACAGGCTAGTGATTTACGTAACAATTGATCACCATGCTGATTTGATTATCAAAGAGTTGCGAGACACGGTTATAGAGGAAGTAAGGTGCAACAATCCGTTCTCTCATCTTGAGCCATATCGAGTCAACATTGCCACCTACGTTACGAAGCAGATAGCACGTATCTTCCACGAATCCACAGATCCAAGTTTCACATTTAAAGCCGGGTGTCGGGAGATATACTCAAAAACGGTGACGTTAATGCTCGGGTCAGGATTGCTTTTCACTTCTTTTTAGCTTCGCCTTTTAACCAATCTGTGCAAAGTTACAGACTCTTACTGTGGAGATCACCATTCCGAAGATTTCGAGATACTAAAGATACAGTTTCTAACATTGTTTGAAGGCCTCCAAAATGAGCATCTCATCAGAGAAATTGTTAGAACCCCAAGAAAGGGTAAAACGTGTTTCCCTAGCCTTATGGAGGATCCTTTATACGAGGGCTGTATAAAGGATCCAAGGCACCCTAGAAACATTAAACTTAGCCACTGTTATGTAGAGATTTTCAAGAGAGCCGTGGAAAGTCAATCTTGACCGATTGACTTTCTCTCTCAATCTTTATGGTTAATCTTCACATTCATTGATATTCAGGTGTCAAGGGTCCTTACAATTGGTAACAGAGCCATACATTCAATGAACCGAATGGCGATCCTATGAATATTGATGAATGTTTTCCCTCCATATTCAAACCTTCAAACACAAAACACATACATCTTCAACCTACCTTCAACCAAAACCTTCAAATCTTCATCATGAAGATATAAAGATCTTCAAAAAATTTTGAAAAATTTTAGAAAATTTTTTCGAAACCGAATCTTATTCTACCGAATTTAAACCGAACCTTATACAAATCAAATATCCAAAAAAAAAATTCATAATCACAAAACACTTATTCACAATACACTTTCTGATTCTATATTCATTATTCTTTTCAACATTTATTTCCGAAACTCATTATTCAGAAAAACAAATTCATATTCATATTCAATTATTCTTTAATGGCTATGATTCTCGATCTCATGACATCAATTTATTAAATTCTAGTTTCATGATTCTCAACTTAAATTTGATTCAAAAATGTATTAGTGATCATACAAATAAACCTCGATAATCATCAAATTTTAAAATCATCAACAGATTCAGTGATTTTGAGCTCATGTTCTTCGATAACCAAAAACGAACACGATTTCATCTCTGGACCGAATCAGTATGATTTAGAGAATTGTAAAAATGTAGAAGTGTTGTATTTCACATCTTGATTCTTTCTACAAAGTTACAGATCATCTAGTTTAGATCTGAGTTCAAATTTCGAAAGTCAATGCTCGAAGTTTTTTGGTCAACGATTTGATTCAGATAAATCAGTGATTTTCTAAATTAATTGAGGATTGACGAGTGTTATTGTAGTGACTCGAACTTTTCCATGTTTATATATATTAATTGAAATTGATATTTACATGATTAAATGTTTCCAACATGTTAAGCAATCAAACTTGTTAAGACTTGATTAATTAAAATATGTTTCATATAGACAATTGACCACCCAAGTTGATCGGTGATTCACGAACGTTAAAACTTGTAAAAACTATATGATGACATATATATGGATATATATATATATAGTTAACATGATACTATGATAAGAAAACATATCATAAAGTATATTAACAATGAACTACATATGTAAAAACAAGACTACTAACTTAATGATTTTTAAACGAGACATATATGTAACGATTATCGTTGTAAAGACATTTAATGTATATATATCATATTAAGAGATATTCATACATGATAATATCATAATAATATAATAATTTAAAATCTCATTTGATATTATAAACATTGGGTTAACAACATTTAACAAGATCGTTAACCTAAAGGTTTCAAAACAACACTTACATGTAACGACTAACGATGACTTAACGACTCAGTTAAAATGTATATACATGTAGTGTTTTAATATGTATTTATACACTTTTGAAAGACTTCAATACACTTATCAAAATACTTCTACTTAACAAAAATGCTTACAATTACATCCTCGTTCAGTTTCATCAACAATTCTACTCGTATGCACCCGTATTCGTACTCGTACAATACACAGCTTTTAGATGTATGTACTATTGGTATATACACTCCAATGATCAGCTCTTAGCAGCCCATGTGAGTCACCTAACACATGTGGGAACCATCATTTGGCAACTAGCATGAAATATCTCATAAAATTACAAAAATATGAGTAATCATTCATGACTTATTTACATGAAAACAAAATTACATATCCTTTATATCTAATCCATACACCAACGACCAAAAACACCTAAAAACACTTTCATTCTTCAATTTTCTTCATCTAATTGATCTCTCTCAAGTTCTATCTTCAAGTTCTAAGTGTTCTTCATAAATTCCAAAAGTTCTAGTTTCATAAAATCAAGAATACTTTCAAGTTTGCTAGCTCACTTCCAATCTTGTAAGGTGATCATCCAACCTCAAGAAATCTTTGTTTCTTACAGTAGGTTATCATTCTAATACAAGGTAATAATCATATTCAAACTTTGGTTCAATTTCTATAACTATAACAATATTATTTCAAGTGATGATCTTACTTGAACTTGTTTTCGTGTCATGATTCTGCTTCAAGAACTTCGAGCCATCCAAGGATCCATTGAAGCTAGATCCATTTTTCTCTTTTCCAGTAGGTTTATCCAAGGAAATTAAGGTAGTAATGATGTTCATAACATCATTCGATTCATACATATAAAGCTATCTTATTCGAAGGTTTAAACTTGTAATCACTAGAACATAGTTTAGTTAATTCTAAACTTGTTCGCAAACAAAAGTTAATCCTTCTAACTTGACTTTTAAAATCAACTAAACACATGTTCTATATCTATATGATAAGCTAACTTAATGATTTAAAACCTGGAAACACGAAAAACACCGTAAAACTGGATTTACGCCGTCGTAGTAACACCGCGGGCTGTTTTGGGTTAGTTAATTAAAAACTATGATAAACTTTGATTTAAAAGTTGTTATTCTGAGAAAATGATTTTTATTATGAACATGAAACTATATCCAAAAATTATGGTTAAACTCAAAGTGGAAGTATGTTTTCTAAAATGGTCATCTAGACGTCGTTCTTTCGACTGAAATGACTACCTTTACAAAAACGACTTGTAACTTATTTTTCCGACTATAAACCTTTACTTTTTCTGTTTAGATTCATAAAATAGAGTTCAATATGAAACCATAGCAATTTGATTCACTCAAAACGGATTTAAAATGAAGAAGTTATGGGTAAAACAAGATTGGATAATTTTTCTCATTTTAGCTACGTGAAAATTGGTAACAAATCTATTCCAACCATAACTTAATCAACTTGTATTGTATATTATGTAATCTTGAGATACCATAGACACGTATACAATGTTTCGACCTATCATGTCGACACATCTATATATATTTCGGAACAACCATAGACACTCTATATGTGAATGTTGGAGTTAGCTATACAGGGTTGAGGTTGATTCCAAAATATATATAGTTTGAGTTGTGATCAATACTGAGATACGTATACACTGGGTCGTGGATTGATTCAAGATAATATTTATCAATTTATTTCTGTACATCTAACTGTGGACAACTAGTTATAGGTTACTAACGAGGACAGCTGACTTAATAAACTTAAAACATCAAAATATATTAAAAGTGTTGTAAATATATTTTGAACATACTTTAATATATATGTATATATTGTTATAGGTTCGTGAATCAACAGTGGCCAAGTCTTACTTCCCGACGAAGTAAAAATCTGTGAAAGTGAGTTATAGTCCCACTTTTAAAATCTAATATTTTTGGGATGAGAATACATGCAGGTTTTATAAATGATTTACAAAATAGACACAAGTACGTGAAACTACATTCTATGGTTGAATTATCAAAATCGAATATGCCCCTTTTTATTAAGTCTGGTAATCTAAGAATTAGGGAACAGACACCCTAATTGACGCGAATCCTAAAGATAGATCTATTGGGCCTAACAAACCCCATCCAAAGTACCGGATGCTTTAGTACTTCGAAATTTATATCATATCCGAAGGGTGTCCCGGAATGATGGGGATATTCTTATATATGCATCTTGTTATTGTCGGTTACCAGGTGTTCACCATATGAATGGTTTTTATCTCTATGTATGGGATGTGTATTGAAATATGAAATCTTGTGGTCTATTGTTACGATTTGATATATATAGGTTAAACCTATAACTCACCAACATTTTTGTTGACGTTTAAAGCATGTTTATTCTCAGGTGAATATTAAGAGCTTCCGCTGTTGCATACTAAAATAAGGACAAGATTTGGAGTCCATGTTTGTATGACATTGTGTAAAAACTGCATTCAAGAAACTGATTTCGATGTAACATATTTGTATTGTAAACCATTATGTAATGGTCGTGTGTAAACAGGATATTTTAGATTATCATTATTTGATAATCTACGTAAAGCTTTTTAAACCTTTATTTATGAAATAAAGGTTATGGTTTGTTTTAAAAATGAATGCAGTCTTTGAAAAACGTCTCATATAGAGGTCAAAACCTCGCAACGAAATCAATTAATATGGAACGTTTTTAATCAATAAGAACGGGACATTTCAGTTGGTATCAGAGCGTTGGTCTTAGAGAACCAGAAAATTTGCATTAGTGTGTCTTATCGAGTTTGTTATGATGCATTAGTGAGTCTGGACTTCGACCGTGTTTTCTTTAAAAATGATTGCTTAACATTTTTGTTGGAAACTATATATTTTTAACATATGAATATTATGTGATATATTAATCTCTTAACGTGTTTGATATTATGTGATAGATGTCTACCTCTATAATAAGTCCCATTGACTCACCTAATAATAATGAAGAGTCAAATGTAAATTGGAATGATTTGTGGACTGATTCACAAGTTCCCGAAGAGGAACCGGAAGAAGAGTCGGAACCGGAAGAAGAATCGGAACCAGAAGAAGAATCGGAACCGGATGAAGAAATAGAACCGGTGGGGGAAATAATAAAACGGTTAAGTAAAAGAAAATCCTCAACCAACCGACCAAAGTTAATTATGGTCAATGGTGTTTCCGCCAAGGAAGCAAAATATTGGGAGGATTACCAATTCTCCGATGAATCGGATTCCGACGAGAATTCCGATGATGTTATAGAAATTACCCCAACTGAATTTAAAAAGGCAAAAGAAAATAATAAGGGAAAGGGCATAAAAATAGAGAAATCTAATTCCAACCCCGATGAACTTTATATGTATCGTCAACCCCCGAAGTCCTTAAGTTGTAACAATGACCCGGGAACCTCTAAACCACCTGGTTTTTCTAAACCAATGTGGACAACGACGGCTCGTATTAGGGGAACATCATATATCCCTAGAAACTTGGCAAAACGAACCAAAACCGAAGAAGAAGAAACGAGCGAGTCGGAATAAGATAGTTGTATTCGTGTGGTGTAATATATGTAATATAGTGTTCTTATGCTTTATGATATATGTAAAAATTGCTTGTATTAATAAGTATTTTTTTTATGAATCTAACTCTTGTCTATTTTACAGTTTAAAAACACAAAATGGATAGACAACCCAATATTTTAAGAGACCTACCCGGAGACATGATTGATGAAATCTTGTCTAGAGTCGGCCAGAATTCTTCGGCACAACTATTTAAGGCGAGATCAGTTTGTAAGACATTCGAAGAACGTTCCAAGAATGTCTTGGTTTATAAGAGACTTTCGTTTGAAAGATGGGGGATATCACATTGGGAAACCCATAAGTTACGATGTGTTTACTTTGACGCATATATTGTGAAAGGACCCGTTCATATACATTATAAACAATTCACAATAGTTGATTACATTGCGAGGTATTTGACCTCTATATGATACATTTTACAAACATTGCATTCGTTTTTAAAAGACAATCTTTCTTTACATCAAAAATTGACAGGCATGCATACCATTTCATAATATCCACTATCCAACTATAAATTGATTTAATAATAATCTTTGATGAACTCAATGACTCGAATGCAACGTTCTTCGAAATATGCTATGAAAGACTCCAAGTAATATCTTTAAAATGAGCAAATGCACAGCGGAAGATTTCTTTAACACCTGAGAATAAACATGCTTTAAAGTGTCAACCAAAAGGTTGGTGAGTTCATTAGTTTATCATAATCATTTATTTCCATCATTTTAATAGACCACAAGAATTTCATTTCCAGTTCTCATGAATATACGTCCCATGCATAGAGACAAAAATAATCATTCATATGGTGAACACCTGGTAACCGACATTAACTAGATACATATAAGAATATCCCCTATCATTCCGGGATCCTCCTTCGGACATGATATAAATTTCGAAGTACTAAAGCATCCGGTACTTTGGATGGGGTTTGTTAGGCCCAATAGATCTATCTTTAGGATTCGCGTCAATTAGGGTGTCTGTTCCCTAATTCTTAGATTACCAGACTTAATAAAAAGGGGCATATTCGATTTCGATAATTCAACCATAGAATGTAGTTTCACGTACTTGTGTCTATTTCGTAAAACATTTATAAAAGTTGCGCATGTATTCTCAGCCCAAAAATATAAAGGGTAAAAAGGCAAATGAAACTCACCATACTGTATTTCGTAGTAAAAATACATATAACGTCATTGAACAAGTGCAAGGTTGGCCTCGGATTCACGAACCTAAATTAATTATATATATATTTATGTGTTGGTCAATATTTGTCTAACAAATTAGGTCAAGTCATAGTGTACCACAATCCTAATGCTCGAGACTAATATGCAAAAGTCAACAAAAGTAAATTTGACTCAAAATAATTTCCAAAAATTTATACATGATTAATATATAGTTTAAATATCGTCGTTTTATATTTTTAAATATTTTTAAAAGATTTATTAGAGTAAATAATATAATTTATTTATTAATAAATAAAATTTTATATTATATTTATATAATAAAATATACTTTTATATATATTAAGTAATAAAATTTATAGGGTTCATTTAATATCATAAAGATAATATGATAGGTATTATTAAAGTAAGTTATTACACGTAGTAAAATATGTTTGTATCACATATTTATTTGATAAAATAATATCTATAATGATAGTAAGTAAAAGTTGTATTATTTTGTAATAATAATAATTATTATAAAAATATCAATATTTATAATTACTAAGATGACATTATGATAAAACGATAATTCTAATTATGATAACTTTAATATTTACGATAATTTTTAATATTATCTTTAAAATAATAATTCTATTTAAAATAATAATAATAATAATGATATTTTATAGTAACAATGACATTTCTATTAAAATGATAATTTTTGTTAAAATGATAGTTTTAATACTAACGATAATTTTAATAATAATAGTAATGATAAAAATAATAAGAACGATAATTTTATCTAAATCAATATCTTATAATATTTTAATTTCATCATGATACTCTTACCCATTATTTCCTAATCGTTTCGTTTAATAGCTTTTAATCGTCTTTTATATCGTGTTCATAATAATGATAATAATAGTAATCAAAATAATTAGGTGTTACAAATATTTGTTTTAATTGCACTAATATTAATAATGATAGTTACTATAACATTTTTAACGATAATACTAATAATTATCTTAATGATAATATAGTAATAGTAATAATAATAATAACAATGACAATATCCATCTTTAAATAATGATATATATATTAATAATGATAATAATAATAATAATACTAATAATAATAATAATAATAATAATAATAATAATAATAATTGGATAATAATAATAATAATACAATTATAACTTTAACAATAATAACGATAGTAATAATAAAAAAATAACAATTTTTAATGATAAATCCATTTTATTGATAAAGATAATAATAATGATAATAATAAGATAAAACTAGAACGACGATAAAAACGACGATAATAATCATTTTTAATAAAAATATAGAAAATTCAATTGATTATAACTTCTAATCCGTTCATCGAAATCATTCGATATCTAAAGGAAAAGTCCTTAATTTTTCGCTAGCTTTCCAAGGACATGCATATCTTATACCTTATCTCAACCGCAAGTGTAACTAATTCAATATTCAACCTAACCTGTCTAAGGGCAATATCAAAAGTACAAGCATGCATAATCCTAAATACTCGAGCACTAGTCAGGGATACACTATTAGTATGTAAAAGTTAAATTATGAGTACTCACGTATCAATATTGAGATTCAATATTGCAGGAAAGGTACGTAGATGCAACGGAAATGATAAACACTATATTGACCTCACGAGCATACCCATGAACCATACTCAATCACCTCCATAGCTATAACCCATAATTTCCTTAATCCTATCCTACTCGAAAAACAATTTCGAAATCACTCGGACAGTACTCCGTCGTAATATTTTATGTATACTAATAATATCTTGAAATAATACGGAGTAAATATATATATGTAAATCGATTGAGAGAGTTTAGAGAAAAATATTTTCAAGTTTCTATGAAATAATGAAACCTATTGAATTCTATTTATAATAGATTTTTGAATTATTAAAGTGAATTATTAAAGTATGAATTATTAAAGTGAATTATTAAAGTATGAATTATTAAAGTGAATTATTAAAGTATGAATTATTAAATGGAATTATTAAAGTATGAATTATTAAAGTGAATTATTAAAGTATGAATTATTAAAGTGAATTATTAAAGTTAAAGTAAAGTAAAAATAAAGTAAAGGTAAAGTTTAAGTATAGTAAAAGTATAAAACTATGTACGTATAATACGCGTATAAATATATATAATATTAATTTAAATCGTTATATATATTTAATAAAATAAAATAAAATATAAATATCGTTATCTTTATCATACTAGTTAAGTAATGAGTTGTCAAAAGTGGTTCTAGATATTTATAAAAGTTATATACGTTTTAATAATAAAGTTCTTTTTAAACTGAAAACGTTTTTGTACGTTTGAAACTAAATACATCAATCGAGTCTTTATGAGATTCAATCTTCCACTATCCTTTGTCTAGTTCTCAATGATTGACAATTTATTCTTATTTATAAATCACTTTACCATTTTCCGAATATTGTTAAAACGGAAAGATTTCTCAAATCAACGTGGGCCTTTCAACAGAGACTTGTAATCATAATTCAATATATATGATAATTCAATCATTTGATCTTGTCTTCTAATTCCATTGATAAATATTTTGAAACAGATACAATCATATAAAGTATTTAATCTAATATTTTGTTTACGTTTCAAGTTATAATATATATACACATATACATATATAATCATATTCGTTTAATGGTTCGTGAATCGTTGGAACATGGTCGAGGTTGAATGAATGTATGAACGTAGTTTAAAATTCTTGCAATTTAACTTAACAAATATTGCTTATCGTGTCAGAAACATATAAAGATTAAAGTTTAAATTTGGTTGGAAATTTCCGGGTTGTCACAGTACCTACCCGTTAAAGAAATTTCGTCCCGAAATTTGAGTGGAAAGGTCGTGAATGATAATAAGTATGTTTTCATGATGCATACGGGCTGAAAATTAGAGTTTTATCATCAGCGAATAATTTGGATAAACAATCCATTTATATGAAGAGTACGAATGAAGCTAACATAGAAGAGTGAAATGAGTAAGTGTAGATTCATCTTATCATTTGACGTAGATATGATTGATTCCCAGATTTCAAGGGATTTGAAGAAAATCTTCTTAATAAGATTTGACTCTCCGGTAATCAAGGGAATTAGGATCCGCTTTAAATGCGATCGTCCATTTTAATTGTTCTGTAGGAGATTTTCTTATAAATTCACCTCCTTCGTTTCCTTACAACTCACACCTTCTGTTGATGCATTTTATGCAGTTCCTAGACATCTACCCGCGTCCATTGCAGGTACAACAGTTTACAGGCCACCATGATTGCTCGTTATTATCCTATCCATGTTTGTATGTGGTTACAGGAACTGCAGGAACGAGATTTAAATGTTTAACTATGTTAGACTTAGTCAGACGTACGAGTGAAGCCTCACTAGTACAGCTGACAGGCTCATACGCACGGTTGATGCTGAGCTAAGTCACAATTACAACCTAAATGAGAAGACACGAGTGAGTGATCACCCGTACGACTGATGAAGCCAACTCGTACGTGTGATGAATGAATCGTATAGGTGAGTCAACAGCAGGGTATATAAAGTCTTATGTTCTTCATTTTAGGTTAAGCCTCTCATTTGTTACACACACTCAGATCTAGTGAGCTCCTCCGATTCTCTCTCAGTCCAAATCACCCAGGTGGTGAATAATAGCTCTAGGTGTTGATCTAATCACACTTGATTTAGTTGTGGTTTGACTAAATTAATCAAAAAAAACTTAACCTATTCACTAGAGGGTTTGATTCACTTATTCCGCCATTGTGTGAGTTAAATCTGTTGATTTCTAAGTTCCTAGTCATGTTTCATCACCTTCTATTCTTTCCCCCTCAACTCATATTTTAAAGTATTCATCAATATGCTCCATCCAGTTCTGATTCTCGATATACTTATAACTTTCATATCGGTCATTCTTCTTTTTCATCTACCGCCGGAAGAATCTATTTACTTCTACTATACTCTTGGTTTTATAGTGTTTTTAGTTCTCCCGTGTCTTTATATTGCTATATGCATTGATATATACGGTTTGTGATTTCTGGGTTGTTGTTGGGTTTTATATCTTCCCTTATATTTCAAAGTCCTTGCTTCTTCTATAATCATTGTCATCCACAGTTAATGCTCTCTTCTATTTGCTATGATTTATACTCCCATTTCTAGTTCGGAGCTTTTTCCTTCCGTTTCTTCTTCTTGCGATTAAGCACCACTTGTAATGGTCCAGAATTCGCAGATATAAATTTCGGAATGAACATTGTTAATGTTCTAGGAAGGAAATTGTAATGACACGATCTTAACTTGTCAAATTACCAGAATACCTCGAAAAAGGCCGAATCATCAAGAAATATTTTCTTGATATTTAGAGATCAAAGAGAATACAAGAGTCGTGTAACATAGCACATGATGACGTTATGATCTGTGAATCATCATGTTTCATTTAGAAACTCAGCATGAATTACTGTAATATAATCACGTTGATCAAGTGTCATTATATTATACTAACTCATGCTTCAGCTCCCAACACTTCTTCAAGAATATTCCTATTTTAAACTCGAATGTTTCAGAATTTAGAAACTAAAATAGTTTCTTTTATGATATAATACAGATAGCGCGAAGAGGTAAATGATTTCAGATAAGAATAATTATAAAAATATCTTCAGAAGTATGGATGATATTTATAATGAAAGATACGATGATATCTTAGAATGTCTAATATCAGAGGATGATGAAGGATATTGTCCGCAAGGGTTTAGAGTCAGGAGCAAGGTATTCGTTAATGACTTCAGCAAGTACTGAATCATTTGGATTCTTTGAAGGCAGGTTCAGCCTTTGTGATTTGTCCACAGCCTCATTCATACTTTGCTCAATCCGTTTTCCAGTTCCAAAGCTTCTCTTTTTCTGAGCTTTGCTAATATACTATCCTTTATCATCCAACTTTTTACTGTTAAGGTCGTTTACAGTTTTTGCTGCTTCATCAGCATTTTTCAAAATTTCGAGAACTGGTTCGCAGTTTAGGGTGTTTTTCAGAAATTTTTCATTCAAAGAATGTAAGTCTTGGAGGTAGACGTTGTGTGTATATGTAATTGTTGATGTAGACATGCTGCGAGGTTTCAAAATACTGATTGCTGATTCTCAATAATTGGTATGGCAATTCTTGTTATAAGGTACGAATGAGTATATGATAGGGTTTCGATAATTATAATGATTTTTTTTTTTTTTGAAAGTCAAAGATCAATGAAGTTGTTGGTAAGTTTATTGCTAATGTGGTGAATATAAACGATTCCCCGGTAACGTTGGCGAAAGGGCAACGTATCTATCGAGGTTATAATAAGACTTTTTTTGATTGAGAAGTCGAAGATGACTTGCTGGAGCTGTGACAAAACTGTCTATTTTGAAACGGAATTGAAAAGTTATTTTAGCTAGTAAATGCCAAAGGGTCTAACACGGATACGTGTCGAACTATGACTTGGGTTTTGAGAGTTTTTCAGGTGTATAACTGTGGGTAACATGTGGTTGGATCATCATCTCGATTGTTCCTTAGTTGAAGTGTCTTCAGAAATTTTGAAGGGTTTGAACACAGATTGTAATCGTTAACATACATTTGATGTTCTAACACAGTTTTGAAGTCAAAATATAGCTTGTGAAAGATGTAAGGATCTAAGAGTGATGATTTTGGTCATATCTCAAGTTGAATTTTGAGATTTCAAAATCAGAATATGTAATTAAATTTTGAATGAGTATGGTTGTTTTGATTTATACGAAAGAATGGATATTGTTGTGAAAGTAGGGAGTATAGTTGATGATTGCTGAATCAGTTTCGAAAAATGTAATATATTAATTGTGAATTTATATATCTCTCGGGTATTACCTACCCGTTAAAAAAAATTTCACAATTAATATTTTGTACAAAAGAAGTTTATTACAGTCTTTATGAAAATATATGTGTATATTTTCTTTAGATGTAATATAGATTTAATGAGTTAATATTAAATTAAACTCATTTGTTTTATGGTTGAAACTAGAATTGAGTAATCCCTAAAACTTTATAAATTGCATAAGTATTTCTTCAATAATATTGAAATTATGAATCATTACTTTGTTATTTGTTGGTTTTCGTGAAATTCTTGTGAACTTCGCAAGGTACGAATGATGTTATTTGAAAAGTTTCGAGTACATCGATGATGAAAGCGTAAAATCAAACATATATTCGAATAATACACTTGATTTATTATAAATTGGATTTTTTTATTGAATTGAGACAGAGATTGTAATTAACGATGGTTAAGTTACGGACGAAGGACGTACATCATTGCATATTTGTAATATGAATTAACTGAGTAGTTAAGATTCACACATAATAGCTTAGTACGGGAAGATTTATTATGGTTTAAAAATTTATACATATAAATCTTTCGATTGGAAATGAGTTAATACTTCATAACTCGTTGATACAATATATTTGTTGTTGATTCGTAATAATGTCCACAATGATTCTTGAACTGACAGAGTTTGTGATGTTACAGGTGCTGTTGATTCTGACGATACTGACGGCACTGACTGTGTTGATAATGCTACGGTCCTGTTGATGTTGTTGGTAAAACAATTCTAGCTTGTAAATCGTACACCATTTTCGATCAAAGTTTCTACTCTACCATCTCCGTTCACTCATCCGATTTACGGTCAGAATTAAATAATCTCTAAGATTTTGGAGATTACATAACTGCCGCAGAGATATCTCTTCAATGAAGTTTATGAATTAATACTTCATCGTTTGTTGTTGTTGATATTCCTGGATATTTACAGGGCGTATGACGTTGATGTTTGAGATACATATTGTGATGTTGCGGTGTGGGATGTGGATGTTGTTGTTGGTGGTGGTGATGGTACTATTGGTGTTGCTGATGGGGGTACTGTTTATGCTGTTGGTGCTGCTGCTGGTGTTTGTAACCTTTGCACCATATTCTCCAAAGCCACTACCCGAGCGCGAAGCTCGTTGACTTCTTCTATTACACCGGGGTGATTGTCGGTTCGAACGAGCGGATAAATAAAATCTAGAATTTGGTGTAGTATGTAATCGTGACGAGATACTCTAGAAATAAGAGAGAAAATGGTGTTTCGGATAGGTTCGCCGGTAAGTGCTTCAGGTTCTTCGCCAAGAGGGCAATGTGGTGGATGGAAGGGATCACCTTCTTCTTGTCTCCAATGATTAAGGAGGCTACGAACCCATCCCCAATTCATCCAGAATAGATGATGACTAATTGGTTGATCCATTCCGGTCACACTTCTTTCGGAACTTGAGTGGGATTCCATTTCGGAATCCGAGGGACTTGAACTAATGACGAATTCCATTTCGTACGATTGAATAAAGAATTTTTCGATATGAAATGATTTTCCGGCTATCGGGTGGTATTCTAATTATATAGAGCAAAAGGTTTCGTAGATTACGGAGGAATTTACGGAATATGTCAGACAAAGTTTACAGTAACAGATACGCTAAGATATGAATTAGCAGATACGGTAAGATATGAATTTTGTCTATACACTATTCATGCAATCAATGCAATAAGATGTGTCTAGACTAAGAATGATAAGCAGGTAATTTCCGACAAGAATGATGAGCAAAACTTTTGAAATGCAGACACGGTCGAAGTCCAGACTCACTAATGCATCCTAACGACTATCAGTTAGACACACTAATGCAGACCTGGTTCGCTAAGACCACCGCTCTGGTACCAACTGAAAGGACCCGTTCATATACATTATAAACAATTCACAATAGTTGATTACATTGCGAGGTATTTGACCTCTATATGATACATTTTACAAACATTGCATTCGTTTTTAAAAGACAATCTTTCTTTACATCAAAAATTGACAGGCATGCATACCATTTCATAATATCCACTATCCAACTATAAATTGATTTAATAATAATCTTTGATGAACTCAATGACTCGAATGCAACGTTCTTCGAAATATGCTATGAAAGACTCCAAGTAATATCTTTAAAATGAGCAAATGCACAGCGGAAGATTTCTTTAACACCTGAGAATAAACATGCTTTAAAGTGTCAACCAAAAGGTTGGTGAGTTCATTAGTTTATCATAATCATTTATTTCCATCATTTTAATAGACCACAAGAATTTCATTTCCAGTTCTCATGAATATACGTCCCATGCATAGAGACAAAAATAATCATTCATATGGTGAACACCTGGTAACCGACATTAACTAGATACATATAAGAATATCCCCTATCATTCCGGGATCCTCCTTCGGACATGATATAAATTTCGAAGTACTAAAGCATCCGGTACTTTGGATGGGGTTTGTTAGGCCCAATAGATCTATCTTTAGGATTCACGTCAATTAGGGTGTCTGTTCCCTAATTCTTAGATTACCAGACTTAATAAAAAGGGGCATATTCGATTTCGATAATTCAACCATAGAATGTAGTTTCACGTACTTGTGTCTATTTCGTAAAACATTTATAAAAGTTGCGCATGTATTCTCAGCCCAAAAATATAAAGGGTAAAAAGGCAAATGAAACTCACCATACTGTATTTCGTAGTAAAAATACATATAACGTCATTGAACAAGTGCAAGGTTGGCCTCGGATTCACGAACCTAAATTAATTATATATATATTTATGTGTTGGTCAATATTTGTCTAACAAATTAGGTCAAGTCATAGTGTACCACAATCCTAATGCTCGAGACTAATATGCAAAAGTCAACAAAAGTAAATTTGACTCAAAATAATTTCCAAAAATTTATACATGATTAATATATAGTTTAAATATCGTCGTTTTATATTTTTAAATATTTTTAAAAGATTTATTAGAGTAAATAATATAATTTATTTATTAATAAATAAAATTTTATATTATATTTATATAATAAAATATACTTTTATATATATTAAGTAATAAAATTTATAGGGTTCATTTAATATCATAAAGATAATATGATAGGTATTATTAAAGTAAGTTATTACACGTAGTAAAATATGTTTGTATCACATATTTATTTGATAAAATAATATCTATAATGATAGTAAGTAAAAGTTGTATTATTTTGTAATAATAATAATTATTATAAAAATATCAATATTTATAATTACTAAGATGACATTATGATAAAACGATAATTCTAATTATGATAACTTTAATATTTACGATAATTTTTAATATTATCTTTAAAATAATAATTCTATTTAAAATAATAATAATAATAATGATATTTTATAGTAACAATGACATTTCTATTAAAATGATAATTTTTGTTAAAATGATAGTTTTAATACTAACGATAATTTTAATAATAATAGTAATGATAAAAATAATAAGAACGATAATTTTATCTAAATCAATATCTTATAATATTTTAATTTCATCATGATACTCTTACCCATTATTTCCTAATCGTTTCGTTTAATAGCTTTTAATCGTCTTTTATATCGTGTTCATAATAATGATAATAATAGTAATCAAAATAATTAGGTGTTACAAATATTTGTTTTAATTGCACTAATATTAATAATGATAGTTACTATAACATTTTTAACGATAATACTAATAATTATCTTAATGATAATATAGTAATAGTAATAATAATAATAACAATGACAATATCCATCTTTAAATAATGATATATATATTAATAATGATAATAATAATAATAATACTAATAATAATAATAATAATAATAATAATAATAATAATTGGATAATAATAATAATAATACAATTATAACTTTAACAATAATAACGATAGTAATAATAAAAAAATAACAATTTTTAATGATAAATCCATTTTATTGATAAAGATAATAATAATGATAATAATAAGATAAAACTAGAACGACGATAAAAACGACGATAATAATCATTTTTAATAAAAATATAGAAAATTCAATTGATTATAACTTCTAATCCGTTCATCGAAATCATTCGATATCTAAAGGAAAAGTCCTTAATTTTTCGCTAGCTTTCCAAGGACATGCATATCTTATACCTTATCTCAACCGCAAGTGTAACTAATTCAATATTCAACCTAACCTGTCTAAGGGCAATATCAAAAGTACAAGCATGCATAATCCTAAATACTCGAGCACTAGTCAGGGATACACTATTAGTATGTAAAAGTTAAATTATGAGTACTCACGTATCAATATTGAGATTCAATATTGCAGGAAAGGTACGTAGATGCAACGGAAATGATAAACACTATATTGACCTCACGAGCATACCCATGAACCATACTCAATCACCTCCATAGCTATAACCCATAATTTCCTTAATCCTATCCTACTCGAAAAACAATTTCGAAATCACTCGGACAGTACTCCGTCGTAATATTTTATGTATACTAATAATATCTTGAAATAATACGGAGTAAATATATATATGTAAATCGATTGAGAGAGTTTAGAGAAAAATATTTTCAAGTTTCTATGAAATAATGAAACCTATTGAATTCTATTTATAATAGATTTTTGAATTATTAAAGTGAATTATTAAAGTATGAATTATTAAAGTGAATTATTAAAGTATGAATTATTAAAGTGAATTATTAAAGTATGAATTATTAAATGGAATTATTAAAGTATGAATTATTAAAGTGAATTATTAAAGTATGAATTATTAAAGTGAATTATTAAAGTTAAAGTAAAGTAAAAATAAAGTAAAGGTAAAGTTTAAGTATAGTAAAAGTATAAAACTATGTACGTATAATACGCGTATAAATATATATAATATTAATTTAAATCGTTATATATATTTAATAAAATAAAATAAAATATAAATATCGTTATCTTTATCATACTAGTTAAGTAATGAGTTGTCAAAAGTGGTTCTAGATATTTATAAAAGTTATATACGTTTTAATAATAAAGTTCTTTTTAAACTGAAAACGTTTTTGTACGTTTGAAACTAAATACATCAATCGAGTCTTTATGAGATTCAATCTTCCACTATCCTTTGTCTAGTTCTCAATGATTGACAATTTATTCTTATTTATAAATCACTTTACCATTTTCCGAATATTGTTAAAACGGAAAGATTTCTCAAATCAACGTGGGCCTTTCAACAGAGACTTGTAATCATAATTCAATATATATGATAATTCAATCATTTGATCTTGTCTTCTAATTCCATTGATAAATATTTTGAAACAGATACAATCATATAAAGTATTTAATCTAATATTTTGTTTACGTTTCAAGTTATAATATATATACACATATACATATATAATCATATTCGTTTAATGGTTCGTGAATCGTTGGAACATGGTCGAGGTTGAATGAATGTATGAACGTAGTTTAAAATTCTTGCAATTTAACTTAACAAATATTGCTTATCGTGTCAGAAACATATAAAGATTAAAGTTTAAATTTGGTTGGAAATTTCCGGGTTGTCACATATTGCGGGGAACCCAAATGCTATTTTACGCAACGGGTTAAGAAATTATTTTGACTCAATATATCCGAATATTGGACTTCGTGATTTAGAAAAAGCGGCTAACATGCAACATAAAGAAGCATGTTATGCTTACGGATTAGTAATGTTCGCTTCTCACCAAAGTGAGAACAAGAACATCGGGCTACAACTATTAAACAAAACGTTTCCACAAGTGACGGAGTCGGTAATTGGGGTAAGAAATGAGGTTTTTAGATTATTACGGTACTGTTGGACATTACGTAACCCTCGTCCCTTTGATGACGTTACAACACGATGTCTTATCAACGGCCATAACGGTTATGTTGCACAAGACCAAGGATGGGAAGTAGTCCTAGTAAAACCAGAATGCATGACTTGTTTCTGGACGTATGAATTACGTGTCTTTATTGCCTTTGCTGAACGACTTGTGTACTAGCTAGAATTGTCTTCACAACTATCTTGTATCAAAGTTATTGTGTGCTATATTTCATGCTTTATGTAAAATAAGCGGTATTGTAAGTTTGTAAAATATTGTATAAAAGTTTGAACGCGAAATATTATTATAATCAGTTTTTCATATAGAATTGTAGTAGTTGAGTTGTATATTAGCTACTAAGTATGAACTTAACGGGTAGGTACTACCCGAATTTAAACTTATAAAACGCTAATATGAAGAAAAAGCTTTTATAAATGAGTTCATATTATGCTACGAAATACTATTAACTACTCTTAATATTCTGTATGATTAACTTGTTCCATTTAACTATTTTGAAGGAAATGGCACCGACTACTCGACACACCGTGAATATGAATGAAGAGGAATTCCGTACTTTTCTAGCTTCAAACATAGCCGCAGTACAGGCTGCGCTACATACCAACAATAACCTTGGATCTAGCAGTACAGGAAATCGTGTAGGATGCACCTACAAAGAATTCACTGCCTGCAAACCTTTGGAATTTGATGGAACCGAAGGACCGATTGGATTGAAACGGTGGACCGAGAAGGTTGAATCGGTGTTTGCCATAAGTAAGTGTACTGAAGAGGACAAAGTGAAGTACGCTACGCATACCTTCACAGGTTCTGCGTTAACATGGTGGAATACCTATCTAGAGCAAGTGGGACAAGATGATGCGTACGCACTACCGTGGTCAGCATTCAAGCACTTGATGAACGAGAAGTACCGTCCCAGAACCGAGGTTAATAAGCTCAAGACAGAACTTAGAGGGTTACGAACCCAAGGATTTGATATTACCACGTACGAAAGACGATTCACAGAATTGTGCCTATTGTGTCCGGGAGCATTCGAAGATGAGGAAGAGAAGATCGATGCGTTTGTGAAAGGATTACCGGAAAGAATCCAAGAAGATATAAGTTCACACGAGCCCGCCTCCATACAACAGGCATGTAGAATGGCTCACAAACTAGTGAACCAGATTGAAGAAAGAATTAAAGAACAGACTGCTGAAGAGGCCAATGTGAAGCAAGTCAAAAGAAAGTGGGAGGAAAACGGTGATAAGAATCACCAATACAACAACAACAGCAATTACAACAATAATCGCAACAATTATCCCAACAATCGCAACATCAATCGCAACTACAACAAACGGCCCAACAACAACAACAACAACAACAACAACAGCAACTACAACAATCATCCCAACAACAATAATAACCGCAACAACAACAACAATCAGAAGCAGCTATGCCAAAGGTGTGAAAAGAATCACTCGGGGTTCTGCACCAAATTTTGCAACAAGTGTAAAAGAAATGGTCATAGCGCGGCGAAGTGCGAGGTCTACGGACCAGGGGTTAATAGAACGAAAGGAACAAATGGTGTCGGAACGAGTAATGGTGGAGCAAGTAGTGTCGGAGCAAGTTATGCCAATGTAGTTTGTTATAAATGTGGAAAACCAGGCCACATTATTAGAAATTGCCCGAACCAGGAGAACACGAATGGACAAGGCCGTGGAAGAGTTTTCAATATTAATGCGGTAGAGGCACAGGAAGACCCGGAGCTTGTTACGGGTACGTTTCTTATTGACAATAAATCTGCTTACGTTTTATTTGATTCGGGTGCGGATAGAAGCTATATGAGTAGAGATTTTTGTGCTAAATTAAGTTGTCCATTGACGCCTTTGGATAGTAAATTTTTACTCGAATTAGCAAATGGTAAATTAATTTCAGCAGATAATATATGTCGGAATCGAGAAATTAAACTGGTTAGCGAAACATTTAAGATTGATTTGATACCAGTAGAGTTAGGGAGTTTTGATGTGATAATCGGTATGGACTGGTTGAAAGAAGTGAAAGCGGAGATCGTTTGTTACAAAAATGCAATTCGCATTATACGAGAAAAAGGAAAACCCTTAATGGTGTACGGAGAAAAGGGCAACACGAAGCTACATCTTATTAGTAATTTGAAGGCACAAAAACTAATAAGAAAAGGTTGCTATGCTGTTCTAGCACACGTCGAGAAAGTACAAACTGAAGAAAAGAGCATCAATGATGTTCCCATTGCAAAAGAATTTCCCGATGTATTTCCGAAAGAATTACCGGGATTACCCCCACATCGATCCGTTGAATTTCAAATAGATCTTGTACCAGGAGCTGCACCAATAGCTCGTGCTCCTTACAGACTCGCACCCAGCGAGATGAAAGAACTGCAAAGCCAATTACAAGAACTTTTAGAGCGTGGTTTCATTCGACCAAGCACATCACCGTGGGGAGCTCCTGTTTTGTTTGTCAAGAAGAAAGATGGTACATTCAGGTTGTGTATCGACTACCGAGAGTTGAACAAACTTACCATCAAGAACCGCTACCCACTACCGAGAATCGACAACTTATTTGATCAACTACAAGGCTCGTCTGTTTATTCAAAGATTGACTTACGTTTCGGGTATCATCAAATGCGGGTGAAAGAAGATGATATTCCAAAGACTGCTTTCAGAACACGTTACGGTCATTACGAGTTTATGGTCATGCCGTTTGGTTTAACTAATGCACCAGCTGTGTTCATGGACCTTATGAACCGAGTGTGTGGACCATACCTTGACAAGTTTGTCATTGTTTTCATTGATGACATACTTATTTACTCAAAGAATGACCAAGAACACGGTGAACATTTGAGAAAGGTGTTAGAAGTATTGAGGAAGGAAGAATTGTACGCTAAGTTTTCAAAGTGTGCATTTTGGTTGGAAGAAGTTCAATTCCTCGGTCACATAGTGAACAAAGAAGGTATTAAGGTGGATCCGGCAAAGATAGAAACTGTTGAAAAGTGGGAAACCCCGAAAACTCCGAAACACATACGCCAGTTTTTAGGACTAGCTGGTTACTACAGAAGGTTCATCCAAGACTTTTCCAGAATAGCAAAACCCTTGACTGCATTAACGCATAAAGGGAAGAAATTTGAATGGAATGATGAACAAGAGAAAGCGTTTCAGTTATTGAAGAAAAAGCTAACTACGGCACCTATATTGTCATTGCCTGAAGGGAATGATGATTTTGTGATTTATTGTGATGCATCAAAGCAAGGTCTCGGCTGTGTATTAATGCAACGAACGAAGGTGATTGCTTATGCGTCTAAACAATTGAAGATTCACGAACAAAATTATACGACGCATGATTTGGAATTAGGCGCGGTTGTTTTTGCATTAAAGACTTGGAGGCACTACTTATATGGGGTCAAAAGTATTATATATACCGACCACAAAAGTCTTCAACACATATTTAATCAGAAACAACTGAATATGAGGCAGCGTAGGTGGATTGAATTATTGAATGATTACGACTTTGAGATTCGTTACCACCCGGGGAAGGCAAATGTGGTAGCCGATGCCTTGAGCAGGAAGGACAGAGAACCCATTCGAGTAAAATCTATGAATATAATGATTCATAATAACATTACTACTCAAATAAAGGAGGCGCAACAAGGAGTTTTAAAAGAGGGAAATTTAAAGGATGAAATACCCAAAGGATCGGAGAAGCATCTTAATATTCGGGAAGACGGAACCCGGTATAGGGCTGAAAGGATTTGGGTACCAAAATTTGGAGATATGAGAGAAATGGTACTTAGAGAAGCTCATAAAACCAGATACTCAATACATCCTGGAACGGGGAAGATGTACAAGGATCTCAAGAAACATTTTTGGTGGCCGGGTATGAAAGCTGATGTTGCTAAATACGTAGGAGAATGTTTGACGTGTTCTAAGGTCAAAGCTGAGCATCAGAAACCATCAGGTCTACTTCAACAACCCGAAATCCCGGAATGGAAATGGGAAAACATTACCATGGATTTCATCACTAAATTGCCAAGGACTGCAAGTGGTTTTGATACTATTTGGGTAATAGTTGATCGTCTCACCAAATCAGCACACTTCCTACCAATAAGAGAAGATGACAAGATGGAGAAGTTAGCACGACTGTATTTGAAGGAAGTCATCTCCAGACATGGAATACCAATCTCTATTATCTCTGATAGGGATGGCAGATTTATTTCAAGATTCTGGCAGACATTACAGCAAGCATTAGGAACTCGTCTAGACATGAGTACTGCCTATCATCCACAAACTGATGGGCAGAGCGAAAGGACGATACAAACGCTTGAAGACATGCTACGAGCATGTGTTATTGATTTCGGAAACAGTTGGGATCGACATCTACCGTTAGCAGAATTTTCCTACAACAACAGCTACCATTCAAGCATTGAGATGGCGCCGTTTGAAGCACTTTATGGTAGAAAGTGCAGGTCTCCGATTTGTTGGAGTGAAGTGGGGGATAGACAGATTACGGGTCCGGAGATTATACAAGAAACTACCGAGAAGATCATCCAAATTCAACAACGGTTGAAAACCGCCCAAAGTCGACAAAAGAGCTACGCTGACATTAAAAGAAAAGATATAGAATTTGAAATTGGAGAGATGGTCATGCTTAAAGTTGCACCTTGGAAAGGCGTTGTTCGATTTGGTAAACGAGGGAAATTAAATCCAAGGTATATTGGACCATTCAAGATTATTGATCGTGTCGGACCAGTAGCTTACCGACTAGAGTTACCTCAACAACTCGCGGCTGTACATAACACTTTCCACGTCTCGAATTTAAAGAAATGTTTTGCTAAAGAAGATCTCACTATTCCGTTAGATGAAATCCAAATCAACGAAAAACTTCAATTCATCGAAGAACCCGTCGAAATAATGGATCGTGAGGTTAAAAGACTTAAGCAAAACAAGATACCAATTGTTAAGGTTCGATGGAATGCTCGTAGAGGACCCGAGTTCACCTGGGAGCGTGAAGATCAGATGAAGAAGAAATACCCGCATCTATTTCCAGAAGATTCATCAACACATTCAACAGCTTAAAATTTCGGGACGAAATTTATTTAACGGGTAGGTACTGTAGTGACCCGAACTTTTCCATGTTTATATATATTAATTAAGATTGATATTTACATGATTAAATGTTTCCAACATGTTAAGCAATCAAACTTGTTAAGACTTGATTAATTAAAATATGTTTCATATAGACAATTGACCACCCAAGTTGATCGGTGATTCACGAACGTTAAAACTTGTAAAAACTATATGATGACATATATATGGATATATATATATATAGTTAACATGATACTATGATAAGAAAACATATCATAAAGTATATTAACAATGAACTACATATGTAAAAACAAGACTACTAACTTAATGATTTTTAAACGAGACATATATGTAACGATTATCGTTGTAAAGACATTTAATGTATATATATCATATTAAGAGATATTCATACATGATAATATCATAATAATATAATAATTTAAAATCTCATTTGATATTATAAACATTGGGTTAACAACATTTAACAAGATCGTTAACCTAAAGGTTTCAAAACAACACTTACATGTAACGACTAACGATGACTTAACGACTCAGTTAAAATGTATATACATGTAGTGTTTTAATATGTATTTATACACTTTTGAAAGACTTCAATACACTTATCAAAATACTTCTACTTAACAAAAATGCTTACAATTACATCCTCGTTCAGTTTCATCAACAATTCTACTCGTATGCACCCGTATTCGTACTCGTACAATACACAGCTTTTAGATGTATGTACTATTGGTATATACACTCCAATGATCAGCTCTTAGCAGCCCATGTGAGTCACCTAACACATGTGGGAACCATCATTTGGCAACTAGCATGAAATATCTCATAAAATTACAAAAATATGAGTAATCATTCATGACTTATTTACATGAAAACAAAATTACATATCCTTTATATCTAATCCATACACCAACGACCAAAAACACCTACAAACACTTTCATTCTTCAATTTTCTTCATCTAATTGATCTCTCTCAAGTTCTATCTTCAAGTTCTAAGTGTTCTTCATAAATTCCAAAAGTTCTAGTTTCATAAAATCAAGAATACTTTCAAGTTTGCTAGCTCACTTCCAATCTTGTAAGGTGATTGTAACATCCCGCATTTTTCCGTTAAATTATTTTAACGTCCGTCTTTTTCTTTTTAAATAATACCCTTCGTATCTAGATTCGTATCCTTTGTTATGTAACGTTTTAAATATTCTCGTTATCGGATTTCAATATCTCCCGTACTCCCGTGAAATTTAAAATATTCGATCGGTTAAATCCCGCACCCGCTTTGAAACTCGAGGGACCGGAGTTGCCAAATGGGCAAACTAGTTGACTAGGTCAACTAGTCAACCCATTTTTCATTCCATCATCTCCCTCACCTCTTTTCTCTCCATCTCAAGAACACACACACAAACCCATTCCATTCATTCATCATCTAAATTCAATCTTGGAAGCTCACAACAAATCCGACTACATATTCTTAATCCTCTCTTCATTCTCTACGATTTGATACCAACTTCATCGATTTTGGGTAACATTTCTAAAACTCTAGATTTCTCTAAATTCGTGTTTTTGATTTGAAATGGTGTTAGTTAGTGTCTATGGCTCGTGTCTAGCATGAATATATGATTTACTTGCTCGATTTGTTGTTTTGAGAAACTAGTTTGAACATTTGAAATGGGTTTGCTTAATCTTGCATTTTGGAAGATTAAATGTTGTTTGATTGTTAAAGTTCATGTTTTAATTGTGTTACTAGTATCACTAGCTTCGTTTTGATGCGTAGGTTGATTAAGAAAACTTCAAAAACCCGATTAAGGATTTTGTGATGTTTGACTAGGGTTTGATAGACTTTGAAACGAACTTTTGATGCGTTGAATACATGTTAATGTTGTTAGTAAGTGTTTAGATGCAATGTATGCTTAATTACCTTCGAAACGGCATATCGTATGTGTAAATTGGATTCCCGAATCATAAAATACGTTTTACGAACTTGAAACTTTGAAAATGGACTTTTATTGATCACTTGATGAGATTTCGGCTATTGTAAATGATGTTTTTGTTTGATGATATGTGGTTAGTTGTATTGCTCGTCAAAATACCTTTCCGAGGATATAAGATACATGTTTTGGTTGTTTGCGGATCATAAATGGTGAATGTTTGATGTTTGGCTCGTGCATACTTTGAAAACTGACCAGAAATCTCTGCCCAGATGGTGGCGCGGCGCGCCCCATCCCCGCGCGGCGCGCGGATTGGCCTGGCCAGATTCTGCTCACTTTGTCACATTTCACGCGAAATGTTTGACTAGCTACCGACCTCCGATTCACATGAAACTTGTTTTAATATACTTGTATATGAATATTTAGCATAGAAAAATAGTTCGGGACCCGACCCGAACGCGTTGACTTTTCGTTGACTTTGACCAAGTTTGACTTTTAGTCAAACTTAACCAAACTTTTATGCAATCGTTCTAACATGCTTTTATACTTGTTTCTTGTATGAAACTTGACAACGTGATTCACATGCTATACTTAATCGAGTCGTAACGAGCCATAGGACTAATTGAACATCTTTACCCTTCGTGATTATCGTTATTGATACAACCTATTTGTTTAGGTCAAGACTAGCTTTGTCTTTGCACGCGTTTACTTGTCAAAGTACTTTATTAACTCTTGCACTCAAGGTGAGATCATAGTCCCACTTTTTCAATCACTTTTATTCTTTACATCGTGGGCTGAGAAACACATACATTTCATACCTATTTACTTTTCATGCTTTTACATTGTGAACAAATACGAATACAAAGATGCATACGAGTTTGAACAAAAGTCCTCAATCCAATTATCATTAGTTCCACTTGCAGGGTGTAAGTGTAAGCGTGTAATTATGTTGTGTGGCCATACGGGTTTAACAAACCCTCATTCAGACGGTTCGCTACCGTTAGTGAATGAAATATAATTTCAACAATGTATAGTGTAAGTTCTAACACTAAATTCAAAATTCAGATGGAAGATTCGGTTAAGCCTTGATAATTGGGTGCTCGTGATACAAATACTATTTTGGAATGTGAATGATTCTGGTTGAGCAATTCTTAAAGAACCTTGTGGTTCAATACAATTTACTTACTAAACCTATGATTTCACCAACGTTTTTCGTTGACAGATTCTTCTATGTTTTCTCAGGTTTTGAATGCTTAGTGATACATGCTTCCGCACTCTTTTGATACTTGCTTGGATGTCGAGTATACATGCATACATGGAGCGTCTTTTGGATACTTTTAAATTGTGTCGCATAAGTTTCATTTGTACTTAAAACTTGGTATCGTAACTTGTGGTGGAACTATTCTTGTAAAACGTGAACAACCTTTACATTTGAAATGAATGCGACATATCTTTTGGTCAAACGTTGTTTTAAAGACTTATGACCACGTAACGGGACCTAAGTAGACGGCGCCGTCAATGACGATTTGGTCGGGTCGCTACAGATGGTATCAGAGCCTTGGTTGTAGGGATTTAGAGTTCATTTGTGTCCACCCCGAGTCATAGGGTACATAGGTGAATCTAGACTACAACCGGCATATAGACTGCAGTAGGAATTACTTGACTATTTGTGCATTTATACTCGAACTCTTCTATCATATCTAACTCGTATTCGATCTTGATCTTATGTTGATAAATTTTGTTGACGCGCCACTTTGACTTTATGAAGTAATGTTAAATGCACATGAGAATCAGGGTAATATAATTTCCGGGATTATATTACGGTGATTCACATGGACATTCCGACATTATGACATAAAGAATTTAGGGCGAGTCAAGGAAAATTTTCTCTCTATCCTTATTCCATACTCCGGTTAGTATTGTTGAAAATACTAACCAACGATATTCTTGTGTCTTGAAGGAACAATGGCTCCTCGTCGTGTACGCCGCAATGAAACTCCCGAACAAGCTCTCGAACGGATGATAGCTACCGCCGTAGATGCGGCCATGGCCGGTCACTCATCCAACAACAATAATAATAACAACCACAACAACAACAACAACAACAACAACAATGGAGCCGGAAACTCAAACGAGGGATGCTCCTATAAAGCTTTCATGGGGTGCAAACCTCACACTTTTGATGGAACCGGGGGACCGGTCGTGCTCACCCGATGGTTTGAGCAAACGGAAGCCGTCTTTAGCATAAGCGGTTGTCGGGACCAAGACAAGGTCAAATACTCCACTCACACTTTCTCCGGAATTGCTCTAACATGGTGGAACACCTATGTTCAATCGGTGGGCACCGATGAAGCTCATGCCCTCTCTTGGGCCGATCTAAAGGAAAAGATGATTGTTGAATATTTTCCGCGCGAAGAAACCCGAAAGCTTGAGGAAGAACTAAGAGCTTTGAAAGCGGTCGGAAACGATCTTAAAGCTTATAATCAACGCTTCGCCGAACTATCCTTGATGTGTCCTAATCTAGTTAACCCCGAATCTCAAAGGATTGAGCTCTACATGCTCGGTCTTCCAAAAAGCATCAAACAAGGGGTGATGTCATCCAAACCCACTACTCATCAAGCCGCTATGAACATGGCTCGCCAACTAATTGAAACGGTTGACGAAATCGTAGTTCCGGCACCTAAGGCCGAGGATAAATCGGGCGGCAACAAAAGAAAGTGGGAACCCTCCCAATCAAGCAACAACAACTTTACTAAGAAGCTTTACACCTCCGATGGCAAGAGGGGTTATACCGGACACCTACCGTATTGTAACGAGTGCTACAAACATCATTTAGGCGAATGTGGCAAACCATTTTGCTTGAAGTGTCAAAGAAGTGGCCATGTAGCCCACGAGTGTAGGAATACCGCTCCCGTCGCTCAAAAGGAGCACAATGCACCCAAGACGGGTGTTTGTTTTGAATGTGGCCAACCGGGTCATTTTAGGAGTGCGTGCCCAAACAAGAAAATCAACCCCAACGCACGCCGTTGAACTTTCAACATCGACACCTAGGATGCCCGAGACGACGATGGACTAGTCACGGGTACGTTTCTTCACAACAAACAGTATATTTCATACTTATTCGATTCGATTACCGCTAGATGTTTATTAACCAAGTCTTTGACTCGTGCTCTTTACATTCCACTTTTTTTCCCCTAGATATTACTTAGACGATTTAAGTGACCAACGGAAAATATTGTGTGCCTATAAATTTTATTGGAGGATATACGTTAAGACTTTTGACTTGACACCTATAGAACTAGGGAGCTCGAAACCTTTTCGTAAAAAAAAAAAAAAAAAAAAAAAAAAAATATTTCCCCATCATCTTGTATAGATTATTGTGAACTGAGTAATTTTCGGTTGGAAACCGATACCCTCTCCCTCGCATCCATGACCTCATGATTATTTGCACGAATCCCGTATGTTCCAAATCGACCTCCGTTCCGGTTATCATCAATTGGGGGTTAAGTGAGACGATGTCTCCTAAGCCACTTTCCGAACTCGCAACGTTAGTTGTAAAACTCTCTTAGTACCGTTTGATTTATTTAGGGCTCGCCCGTATCCATAAACCTCTTGAACCGCGTATGAAAATTCATATAGACTAATCTGTTATCGTATTTATAGATGACATCTTAACTTATTTAAGTAAAGAAGGAAACGAACGACATCACCATCTTACGCTCGAACTTTTGAGAAAAGAGCAACTTTATACCAAATTCTCCGAGTGAGAATTTCTGTTGAACGAAGTCCAATTTTCTAGACCATGATGTTAATGGTCAAGGCATTACAATCAATCTCGAAATCAAGCCACATGTAATCAGGAAACTCTCCCCAATCAGACTTGTATTCGTAAAATCTTAGACCTCGTCTGTTATTACCGAAAATTCATTTCTGACTTTTCTCGTGTTACACGACTTTAATCTCTCCGCGATCGAACCTTGAGCGTGATTCTTCACACCAACATTTCTAGTTAAATTCGTTATCTTGCACGGAGAAGTCGAATACTAAATTGTGGATCTGATCAATTTTCTCGTCATCACGTACCACACTACACACCCCTGATATTTCACCATTTCCGTCTGATATTACTGGAATTTAGGATAACACACAATCCAACGATACTTCACTCTTCTTTGACTTAACGCCCTTGTGTTTCTGATAATCGGCCAACTATTATTCAACCCCGAACTATACAACTACGTGTACTATCTTGTTTCTCTTCCAGACTTCAATTTTCGACAACTAGAGGCGCGTTATGGCAACCTCGAGATGTAAGCTCATCCTATTCAAAGTCCTCATTTCACTCCTATCCTCATCGCTCGCATTTCCGTTTAAGGAAACTCCTTGTAACATTTCTCCATGGACAGATAAACTCCTCATATTACATTAGTATTCGCCACGAGGGTGAATAGTCCTAACGAACATTTTTCGAACCCTAACTGACTTGTTCAAACATATCTTAAGAGATTCTATTCCAACACGGTGTATCTTCGTCATTCATCCTGTATCGAAATACTCGTTTCACTTCTAGTTTTACAAGGAACCTTGGGAACCCGCTTAGACATGAGTACCGCGTACCACCCACAAACAGACGAACCGAACAAACGAACGATTTACGTCTTCAAAAGACATGTTTCAAACTTGCATGGTCGCTTTTAGTAGATCACTCTTACAACAGTAGTTACCACTCGTGTGTTCACGCGCACTTTCCGAAACCCTATATGACCGCTAATGTCATACCCCTGTTCATTTAACCAAAGCATCAACCACCGAAATCTGAACTCCATCAAGAAACAACAATTGAAATCATTCAAATCCGAGGAGGGCTCGAGACGATCCGTAGTCGCCAGAAGAGTTATACCAAACTTAGATGAAAACCTCACAAATCCCAGTGTGTAACCGCGTAATATTGAGAAACCGCACCTTGGAAAGGTGTAATCCGTTTCGGGAAATCGAGGAAATTTATATCCGCAATATTGATCCTTTTGAAATCTTGGGGCGTATTGGAACCGCTTCCTACCGTTTAGAACCTCCGACTCAATTAAGTTTCCATTTATCCTACATTTCGTGTAACAAACTTAGAAACGTGTCATGCGGAACAGGAATGTGCAATCCTTTTAGATGCACCAACTATTGATGACAAACTCCTCTTCATGGGAAAACTGGTTGAAATCATGGATCGTGAAATCGAACCTCAATACAACGTAACACCCCGACTATCCGGATTCGTGGAATGCCCAAGAAAGTACCTTCACACATTCGTAGGGTTACTACTCTAAGTCTCGAGTAAGAGATATCGACTACTACTTCCAACTAAATTTCGGGACGAAATTTCTTTTGAGGTGTGGATAATGTAACATCCCGCATTTTTCCGTTAAATTATTTTAACGTCCGTCTTTTTCTTTTTAAATAATACCCTTCGTATCTAGATTCGTATCCTTTGTTATGTAACGTTTTAAATATTCTCGTTATCGGATTTCAATATCTCCCGTACTCCCGTGAAATTTAAAATATTCGATCGGTTAAATCCCGCACCCGCTTTGAAACTCGAGGGACCGGAGTTGCCAAATGGGCAAACTAGTTGACTAGGTCAACTAGTCAACCCATTTTTCATTCCATCATCTCCCTCACCTCTTTTCTCTCCATCTCAAGAACACACACACAAACCCATTCCATTCATTCATCATCTAAATTCAATCTTGGAAGTTCACAACAAATCCGACTACATATTCTTAATCCTCTCTTCATTCTCTACGATTTGATACCAACTTCATCGATTTTGGGTAACATTTCTAAAACTCTAGATTTCTCTAAATTCGTGTTTTTGATTTGAAATGGTGTTAGTTAGTGTCTATGGCTCGTGTCTAGCATGAATATATGATTTACTTGCTCGATTTGTTGTTTTGAGAAACTAGTTTGAACATTTGAAATGGGTTTGCTTAATCTTGCATTTTGGAAGATTAAATGTTGTTTGATTGTTAAAGTTCATGTTTTAATTGTGTTACTAGTATCACTAGCTTCGTTTTGATGCGTAGGTTGATTAAGAAAACTTCAAAAACCCGATTAAGGATTTTGTGATGTTTGACTAGGGTTTGATAGACTTTGAAACGAACTTTTGATGCGTTGAATACTTGTTAATGTTGTTAGTAAGTGTTTAGATGCAATGTATGCTTAATTACCTTCGAAACGGCATATCGTATGTGTAAATTGGATTCCCGAATCATAAAATACGTTTTACGAACTTGAAACTTTGAAAATGGACTTTTATTGATCACTTGATGAGATTTCGGCTATTGTAAATGATGTTTTTGTTTGATGATATGTGGTTAGTTGTATTGCTCGTCAAAATACCTTTCCGAGGATATAAGATACATGTTTTGGTTGTTTGCGGATCATAAATGGTGAATGTTTGATGTTTGGCTCGTGCATACTTTGAAAACTGACCAGAAATCTCTGCCCAGATGGTGGCGCGGCGCGCCCCATCCCCGCGCGGCGCGCGGATTGGCCTGGCCAGATTCTGCTCACTTTGTCACATTTCACGCGAAATGTTTGACTAGCTACCGACCTCCGATTCACATGAAACTTGTTTTAATATACTTGTATATGAATATTTAGCATAGAAAAATAGTTCGGGACCCGACCCGAACGCGTTGACTTTTCGTTGACTTTGACCAAGTTTGACTTTTAGTCAAACTTAACCAAACTTTTATGCAATCGTTCTAACATGCTTTTATACTTGTTTCTTGTATGAAACTTGACAACGTGATTCACATGCTATACTTAATCGAGTCGTAACGAGCCATAGGACTAATTGAACATCTTTACCCTTCGTGATTATCGTTATTGATACAACCTATTTGTTTAGGTCAAGACTAGCTTTGTCTTTGCACGCGTTTACTTGTCAAAGTACTTTATTAACTCTTGCACTCAAGGTGAGATCATAGTCCCACTTTTTCAATCACTTTTATTCTTTACATCGTGGGCTGAGAAACACATACATTTCATACCTATTTACTTTTCATGCTTTTACATTGTGAACAAATACGAATACAAAGATGCATACGAGTTTGAACAAAAGTCCTCAATCCAATTATCATTAGTTCCACTTGCAGGGTGTAAGTGTAAGCGTGTAATTATGTTGTGTGGCCATACGGGTTTAACAAACCCTCATTCAGACGGTTCGCTACCGTTAGTGAATGAAATATAATTTCAACAATGTATAGTGTAAGTTCTAACACTAAATTCAAAATTCAGAGGGAAGATTCGGTTAAGCCTTGATAATTGGGTGCTCGTGATACAAATACTATTTTGGAATGTGAATGATTCTGGTTGAGCAATTCTTAAAGAACCTTGTGGTTCAATACAATTTACTTACTAAACCTATGATTTCACCAACGTTTTTCGTTGACAGATTCTTCTATGTTTTCTCAGGTTTTGAATGCTTAGTGATACATGCTTCCGCACTCTTTTGATACTTGCTTGGATGTCGAGTATACATGCATACATGGAGCGTCTTTTGGATACTTTTAAATTGTGTCGCATAAGTTTCATTTGTACTTAAAACTTGGTATCGTAACTTGTGGTGGAACTATTCTTGTAAAACGTGAACAACCTTTACATTTGAAATGAATGCGACATATCTTTTGGTCAAACGTTGTTTTAAAGACTTATGACCACGTAACGGGACCTAAGTAGACGGCGCCGTCAATGACGATTTGGTCGGGTCGCTACAGTGATCATCCAACCTCAAGAAATCTTTGTTTCTTACAGTAGGTTATCATTCTAATACAAGGTAATAATCATATTCAAACTTTGGTTCAATTTCTATAACTATAACAATCTTATTTCAAGTGATGATCTTACTTGAACTTGTTTTCGTGTCATGATTCTGCTTCAAGAACTTCGAGCCATCCAAGGATCCATTGAAGCTAGATCCATTTTTCTCTTTTCCAGTAGGTTTATCCAAGGAAATTAAGGTAGTAATGATGTTCATAACATCATTCGATTCATACATATAAAGCTATCTTATTCGAAGGTTTAAACTTGTAATCACTAGAACATAGTTTAGTTAATTCTAAACTTGTTCGCAAACAAAAGTTAATCCTTCTAACTTGACTTTTAAAATCAACTAAACACATGTTCTATATCTATATGATATGCTAACTTAATGATTTAAAACCTGGAAACACGAAAAACACCGTAAAACCGGATTTACGCCGTCGTAGTAACACCGCGGGCTGTTTTGGGTTAGTTAATTAAAAACTATGATAAACTTTGATTTAAAAGTTGTTATTCTGAGAAAATGATTTTTATTATGAACATGAAACTATATCCAAAAATTATGGTTAAACTCAAAGTGGAAGTATGTTTTCTAAAATGGTCATCTAGACGTCGTTCTTTCGACTGAAATGACTACCTTTACAAAAACGACTTGTAACTTATTTTTCCGACTATAAACCTTTACTTTTTCTGTTTAGATTCATAAAATAGAGTTCAATATGAAACCATAGCAATTTGATTCACTCAAAACGGATTTAAAATGAAGAAGTTATGGGTAAAACAAGATTGGATAATTTTTCTCATTTTAGCTACGTGAAAATTGGTAACAAATCTATTCCAACCATAACTTAATCAACTTGTATTGTATATTATGTAATCTTGAGATACCATAGACACGTATACAATGTTTCGACCTATCATGTCGACACATCTATATATATTTCGGAACAACCATAGACACTCTATATGTGAATGTTGGAGTTAGCTATACAGGGTTGAGGTTGATTCCAAAATATATATAGTTTGAGTTGTGATCAATACTGAGATACGTATACACTGGGTCGTGGATTGATTCAAGATAATATTTATCAATTTATTTCTGTACATCTAACTGTGGACAACTAGTTATAGGTTACTAACGAGGACAGCTGACTTAATAAACTTAAAACATCAAAATATATTAAAAGTGTTGTAAATATATTTTGAACATACTTTAATATATATGTATATATGTATATATTGTTATAGGTTCGTGAATCAACAGTGGCCAAGTCTTACTTCCCGACGAAGTAAAAATCTGTGAAAGTGAGTTATAGTCCCACTTTTAAAATCTAATATTTTTGGGATGAGAATACATGCAGGTTTTATAAATGATTTACAAAATAGACACAAGTACGTGAAACTACATTCTATGGTTGAATTATCAAAATCGAATATGCCCCTTTTTATTAAGTCTGGTAATCTAAGAATTAGGGAACAGACACCCTAATTGACGCGAATCCTAAAGATATATCTATTGGGCCTAACAAACCCCATCCAAAGTACCGGATGCTTTAGTACTTCGAAATTTATATCATATCCGAAGGGTGTCCCGGAATGATGGGGATATTCTTATATATGCATCTTGTTATTGTCGGTTACCAGGTGTTCACCATATGAATGGTTTTTATCTCTATGTATGGGATGTGTATTGAAATATGAAATCTTGTGGTCTATTGTTACGATTTGATATATATAGGTTAAACCTATAACTCACCAACATTTTTGTTGACGTTTAAAGCATGTTTATTCTCAGGTGAATATTAAGAGCTTCCGCTGTTGCATACTAAAATAAGGACAAGATTTGGAGTCCATGTTTGTATGATATTGTGTAAAAACTGCATTCAAGAAACTGATTTCGATGTAACATATTTGTATTGTAAACCATTATGTAATGGTCGTGTGTAAACAGGATATTTTAGATTATCATTATTTGATAATCTACGTAAAGCTTTTTAAACCTTTATTTATGAAATAAAGGTTATGGTTTGTTTTAAAAATGAATGCAGTCTTTGAAAAACGTCTCATATAGAGGTCAAAACCTCGCAACGAAATCAATTAATATGGAACGTTTTTAATCAATAAGAACGGGACATTTCAGTTATGTGCTTGATTCTAAGCATGTTTCATGAAGAAATTGAGGCCTAAATCATTCTAGAAATCGATTTAAATTTCTGAAGTCTTCATCATCTTCAACCACTTAGTTCATCATTGATTCAGTGGATTTAGCAATGTTTATGGACTGGATTCTTCACGAATCATGTTATTCGCTGCATATAGAGGCCTACTGATTCGATTTTAAGGATCAATTGAAACTAATTTGGATTTTGGATTTTGTAGTTCATGGAGGCTACTGTTACGATGAAGATGATGTTGAATAAAACTCGGTATTGATTGTTGAGCAAATTCGTTATATGTCAGATTACATGATTTGGTATATGGCACTTGTTCATCATTCGGTATATTATTTGGTATTTCATTCGTTATGAGGTGGTTACAGGACTCGGTATTGATATTGCTTTCTGATTCGGTATTGATTCTGTATATCATTAGGTATTGGTTCTTTAAACAATCGATGTTTGATGATGATTTGGTTATTCTTCTTGGATTTAAGATTCGGTTAATCCCCTACAATCGTTATTGGGCTGTCTACACTAGAAAGGCCCAAATCCAAATCTGAAACATGCTGATATTTTCACTTGAGTCTACCGAATCTTACAAGCCCAATATGCTAAACACCAATGATATTCTCTATTGGGCCTACCGAATCTAATAAGCCCAACAAGGGTCCACTTGCCGAATCTGGTGGATATTTTGACACATTTAGTCCCTGAAAGGTTTCAAACTTTTGTATGGACAGTCCTTTACCGAATCTGACTCAAATTTAACAATTTTGGCCCCTGAATCTTATCATAAATTTTAGAGATAGTCCTTTACCGAATCTGGACCTCCGAAACATATTTTTTAACTACTTTTGAGGCTCGGATTCCCTTGGCTTTTCTCATACGCGTTCGTTACGATATTTTGGAGATTTGTCGAGCACATCAACCAATTTAAACAATGAAGCTTTTTCTACATGCAAGCATCATTGTGGGGGAGATATGTATATGGTTGATGTACGTACGAGTTATTGTTTGATTCGATGAGAAGCAAAGAAGGATTCAAATGAACGCCCGCATCTTATGGGGAGTTAAAGATGAAGATTGGTTTATTCTCCCCTACAATCTTTGAACGTTCATGAAAGGTTTCTAAAATTGAAACTTGTGCCCATACGCGTTATCAAGGGGAGTTTCTAGAATTTGACGATGTTTCGTAATCAAAGTCAAATGGTGATTCGACTATGACTTCTATACATGTACGGTATAGGACTCGGACCTCAAAGAAAGAATTGTTTGTTGGGGGGAGTTAGAGACTCGAAGAAGATTCCACATCATATGGGGAGTTTAAGGATCAAGCTATCAAACCAATAGCTAATGATCGAGACTTTGATGAGAGCCCATGTACTTTGAGGGGGGAGCTTCCACAGTTTTGAAACGATTTCTCAATGCAAGAAAATTCTAAAGACATATCACAACTAAGTCAAGGGAGGGATTGATGGTAACATATTTAGTTTGTGATGTGTTCTTCAATGCGCATTTCGCTGTGCACACTCAAAGACCATTGAAAGAACAATGACATCAAATATTGAAGATTTCAAGATCTTCATCAACGGCCATGCATCATTCGGGGGGAGTTAGTTAGCAATAGTTAATTCTTTTCTTGTAATGTTATATGTTTTAGTAAGGAGTTAGTTTTTGGAAACCCGTCTCACTCCTGGGGGAGATTGTTAGAACCCCGAGAAGGAGTAAAACGTGTTTCCCTAGCCTTATGGAGGATCCTTTATACGAGGGCTATATAAAGGATCCAAGGCTCCCTAGAAACACTAACCTTAGCCACTGTTATGTAGAGATTTCAGGAGAGCCGTGGAAAGTCAATCTTGACCGATTGACTTTCTCTCTCAATCTTAATTGTTAATCTTCACATTCATTGATATTCATGTGTCAAGGGTCCTTACAGAAATAATCACCACCAACACTGCCTCTATGATTGAAATTCATGGGTCAACCAGCAGAGCCGTGGATCATATTATCATCATACTTCAAGATTTATCACGAGCTGAAACGTCACACTAGCTATCTTTTAGAAGATCTTTAAAAGAAGTACCGGATCTGCTACCACTATTGGTCTGACACTTTCTCAAGATTTATCCACCAAGACTCACATTCCCTCGAGAAGACCAAGATTACAACCACCAGCAAGGAATGTTTGCTTTCTAAAGTATCACCACGGTCGAGCCAATGACCTTAAACAAAAGCGCTTCTCGGGAGGCAACCCGTGCAATAACGTAGAGTAGAAGAATAAATGATGACAAATGAGCTGATCAATAAAGGATGTAAGGATTGAAAGTCGGCTAGTATCAAGCAACATCCGCTAGGGGTACTTCTTTCTTCCCGTTACTAGCTCAAACTATAAATTATTCCACATCCTAGCTTATCACTAAGTGCGGGATCTCAACCCAATTGAACACTAGACAAATACTCCCAAATCTTCAATTAAAACTCCTAAGTGTGGGATACACTAGGAACATTGAGGACAATATTCGTCTAAGTGTGGGATATTGGTATAATCTTTTTTATGCTGTATTAAAATAACCCATTACGAAGATCCCAAGTTCTTAAGCCAAATTTCAAAACTTTTAACAAGAGAAAGCCTTTCTGAAAAAGTATTTTTGAAACCTAAAACGTTTGTAAATAAAAGTAAGGCTTAAGTAGGATCGAAATCTTGTTAGATTGAACCAAATCTCTAATAGAGCATTGCATGACTAAGCCATTATTGACCTAAATTGATTATGGTGAGGTACCTAAATAAGACCAGCATTCATCTTTAATGCTTCATTATTTTCCGCTGAGAGTGCCGATGTCTGTGCTCAGAATCAGAACTTGCTTTAAATCTACATTTCCAAAGCAGCGAAACGTGAATCGGTTATAATCAGAAGAGCTAGCCATTTGTCAAAAATAAACCTTTCGCACCTCCACTACTTCTACTTCACCACCACATTCACATCATCTTTTCTATCACTCGAAAAATCCAAAAAATAAGATTCCTATAAAAAAAACCAACCCGATGTTATAAACCTCTCAAGTATCATGGCAAAGGTCTTGAAAAAGTTTACCGGCAAAAAGTTTCTCGAGATAAAATCTCAAAAAAAAAATTATATATATTTCAAAGTTCTGAAAAAAGGAGCAGAACTTATAAAGAGAAACGCCGAAGAAGAACTTGACCGAAAATGATTATCAAATGAAGAAAAGTTCAAAAGTGCTTCTCAAAAATTTCAGCACTCCTATCTATTCGAATTAAAGTCTGCATAAGGGCTATATCACCCTTTTTCTCACCCCTCAAAAACAACTTCACTACCACTCCAAAATTCTTTTCCATCATTGACAAATGACCTAGAAGCTATGGTTACTACCGTTCTCACATTAGTAGCAAGGATTTGAGTCTTTATCAAGCCTATGACGATGGGTGCAGCATGACTGGCTATGAGTAAATTCATTTGTTAGATCTATAGGGAACCCTAAACACTTGTGTGATTTGAGTGACCCGTGAAAGCTAGCTTAAGTCATGTAACCTCCTCACATGCTTGCAGAGATAGTTTCAATCCTAACATAAATGACTCACCTTATCTTTCGCTCTTATAATAAAAAGCAAACCGCTAATTAACAGAAACTCCAAAAAAATTTCTTAAGGTAAAATGAGAGTTTGCTTGAGGACAAGCAAAGTCTAAGTGTGGGATATTTGATATCGGCTAAAAAGTCACGTTTTCACCCCGATATTATGGCCCAAAAACAAGAAAGATTCGAAATTTATAGGCAAAATACCCACTTCATCGGTTAGAATTGAAGAGAAAGTAATTACGAAGACGGTGCAAAAAAAATCAAAGAATCAGAGCTAAAACGAAGATTCTAGAGCGAAAACGGTGAAAGACAAGAAATTAAGTTACGATCCAGCGAATCAGCAAGCCAAACAGCCTGCCAAACGGCTTGCCTTGCTTGCAAACGGCCTGCTAAATGACCAAGTTAAATGGCCTCTGCAAACGGCCTGGTCTGGCAAACGGCCCCTGCAAACGTCCTGCCAAACGGCCTGACAGCCGTTTGCAGGAAAATTTCATGCTTATTTAAAGGGTCTTTGTCATTCATCCCAAGACACATTTCAATTCACTTCTTTCTCTCCCTTGTACAATATTAGTCATACTTTCAAGGTCTTCGACTGTGCGGGAAACCTAGTACCCGGAGAAGAACGTCGAAAATTGTATTAGGAGCGGTCTGGAATTTGAAGTTGTCACTTTTGTATGTGGAACTCGTTTAATCTACTGGTACTTCTATCCTTTATATTTATATAATGTATTCTATCATTATGTTCTGTGATGTTGTTTCCATGATTAGCGAGTAGTTATCTTTAGTGTATGCTATGATGTAACCAGTTATAATGCCGAAATAATGTTATGGTTTGTGTATGTTGTTAAAATGCTTTCCGATTATGCTTTAAACTCAATCACTTTTCCAACTATAGATTATGAAAGTTTCCTTGAATTCCGAAAATCAACCGTGACTACGTCAAGAGTTAAGACGAACCTTAATTTCATTATTTCACTCTTTTACGATAACTTCTTTCATACGCCTCGACTAATCGAAATGTTTATCCATATTACCTAATGGTAATAAAATTCTACTTATCAACTCGTATTCGGCATGAAAAATGTTCTAACTGTCAACCATGACAACCCCACTCAAACTTTGGGACGATATTTCTTTAACGGGTAGGTACTATGACAACCCGGAAATTTTCGACCAAATTTAAACTTTAATCTTTATATGATTCCGACATAATAAGTAAAGTTTGTAATGTTGAGTCTCAAAAATTTTGGAACTATGTTCATACATTCAATTACCTTTTTGACTATGCTCGACGATTCACGAACGAATATGTAAATGGATATGAATATATATATGTATATATATATTATAACTTGAAAACGTTAACAAAGTATTAAATGTATAATATTTTTGATTAAACGTATTTGTCTTAATATATGCTTAATATATTCATCTACGGAATTAGAAGATAATACCAACGATTGGATTAGCAGATATTTCAACAATTATAAATTCGGTAAGTATTGTGATAAGTCTTTGTTTAGAGGTCCACCTTGATTTAAGAAATCTTTCCTTTTTAACTGTATTTGATAAATAAATAACTTGCAATGTGTATAGAAAAAGTATTTATATATATTGTGTATATATATATATATATATATATAAATATATATATATATATATATATATATATATATATATATATATATTAAGGTTCGAAATTATTTTGTAAACAATAGTAACACCCATTTATTGTTCCGTTTGATAAATAAATATTATATACAAATTTATATTTTTCTAAACGAAAATATATATTTTACAATTTGATAATGCATAGAATTGAATTAGATATAAAACGTTTTGATATTATTAAATATATTTTAATAAACAACGAGGAGTTGATTTATAGAAGTAAATGACCAAATTACTAAAATGTATAAGTTATACTTTGAGTAATATAGTTTATTGATAATTTAAGATTATATTTTGAAAAAGGTACTAATCACGAAACGTAAAGTACAAGTTTTCTAAGCATACGAAAATGCATTCGAGAAACCGGAACTGAGACATTAGTCGAGCGTAAACGTACGATTCATCAGACCAAAAATTAAAAGTCAACTACGCACGTAAATATAATATAATATATAATTAATTAATATAAATTATATATATTATATATATATTATAAAAATAGGTCGACAAATAAAACAACAAAAAATTGTGAGCTGGATTTTGGGGTCATGCGATCGCATGAGAAATAGGCATAAAACCCATGCGATCGCATGGTAGTCATGATTCAGAAACATTCTATAAATTGGCCAGTTTGCTCAACGTACACACACACCCATATTCTATTTCTTACTCCCTCTGTTATATAATTATTATTAATATTATTAATATTATTATTATTATTATTATTATTATTATTATTATTATTATTATTGTTGTTGTTGTTGTTGTTGTTAAGATTAATATTATTATTAATCTTATAGTCCGGAGTATTATTAATTAGTATTATACATAAAATACTATGATGAGGTCGTGAGCATGTCACTTTCAAAACAAGTTTTCAAACGGGTTTAAGCTAAGGAAACTATGGGTTATAGCTATGGAGATTATGAGTAATGTTCATGGATATTATTCGCAAGTCTAACCTAGTGTTTATCATCTCCGTTGCATCTACGTACTTTCCTGCAATATTGAATCACAATATTGATACGTGAGCATTCATATCATATCTTTTATATATTAATAGTGTATACATGTCTAACGCTCGAGTATATATGTTTATGCATGTTAGTATGCTAAATTTCATCGTTAAACAGTTTATGTTGAATCACGAATTAAATACATATATTACTAATTAAAGGTATATGATATGCACGTTTTTGGAAAGCTGGCAAAAAATCAATAACTTTTCTTTTAGATATCGTATGATTTCGATGAACCAATTAAAAGATATGATCAACTGAATTATGATTAACGTTAATTGAAATTGCTTTTGAATCTGCAATTAATATTTAAACAACTTGTTTATAAGATTGATAAATTGAAATTTTAAATATTACCAGCGGAGTAAATGAATTCTTATATAAGGCACGTCTCGTTTTGTTGAATAACTGTCAAAATTGATTGTTTTATCATATTTTAAAGCCTTATAAAAACTATAGTTTAATTTTACAAAAATTAGGAAACTATGTGAAATGTTAAAATGTTTCGATTGCAATGATCATTCAACTATTGTATTGAGTCAGATTGACTTTTTAAAATGACTTTTGACAACTTTGTATGTCGATCTCGAGCATTAGGATTGTGATACACTATGACCTGACCTAGATTGATAGACAATTATTGACCAACATATGTTCTCTAGGTTGAGATCTACAGTTATTTGGTATTACAAGTTTCGGTCACATTTCGGTGAACGACTTTATGTGCTGCTAAGGTGAGTTTATAGATCCCTTTTTAAATGCTTTAAATATTTTGGGCTGAGAATACATGCAATTTATTTTAAACGCAACGGATACAAGTACATACTTAATTCTACACTGAGTTTGAACCGAAAATCCCTTAGCTTTGGTAACTAGTAACTGCCAGTTATAAGAACTGGTGGGCGCGAGTAGTAGTATATGGATCCATAGGGCTTGATATCCCCATCCGAGCTAGAACACTAGCCTTTTAACGGACGTATGCTATTTGAGAAGCGTACACGTTGGTTTGCGTGTATTATTAAGATGATTATACAAAGGGTATAAATTATATATACGTTAAGTTTAGTTACCAGGGTGCTTAATTTCGTAGAATATTTTGATAAACGTTTCTGGATGAAACAACTGAAATCTTGTGATCCACCTTTATGTACAGATTATGCAAAACATTAAAACTATGAACTCACCAACCTTTGTGTTGACACTTGTTAGCATGTTTATTCTCAGGTTCCATAGAAGTCTTCCGCTGTTTGCTTATATGTTAGACAAGCTATGTGCATGGAGTCTTACATGGCATATTTTTCAAGGAAACGTTGCAATCACCAAATCATCACCATGTATATCTTATTTTGACTGCATTGTTGAAGGAAGTACTATTATAAACTATTATATTACGGTGATTGTCTATATGTAGAAATTATCAGATGTCGAAAACCTTTAATTTAAATATTCATTTATGGTGTGCCTTTTCAAAAGAATGCAATATTTACAAAACGTATCATATAGAGGTCAAATACCTCGCAATGAAATCGATGAATGACGTGTTCGTCCATATGGATTTGGAGCGATCATCACAGTTGGTATCAGAGCGTTGGTCCTAGCGAACCAGGTCTTGCATGAATGTGTCTAACTGATAGTTGTTAAGATGCATTAGTAAGTCTGGACTTCGACCGTGTCTGCATGTTAAAAGTTTTGCTTATCATTTCTTGTCGGAAATTACATGCTTATCATTCTTAAGTCTAGACACGTTTTCCTGCATTTATTGCATAAATAGTGTATAGACAAAAATTCATATCTTAGCGTATCTATTACTGTAAACTTTTCCTGACATCTTCCGAAAATTTCTCCGTGATTTATGGAATTTTGTATTGTATATACATATGTAAATTATGTATTAAAGAATACCAAACTAAATTCTATAATCTAATTCATATCAAAAGTCATCTCCCTAATTATACAAGATGGATCCCGTATCTAGTTCAAATTCCTTAAACTCTGACAGCTATTCCGATATGGATATTCACCTGAATTCCGAAGACAGTGTAACCGGAATGGATCAACCAATCAGCCATCACCTATTTTGGATGAATTGGGGATGGGTTCGTAGCCTACTTAATCATTGGAGACAAGAAGAAGGTGATCCCTTCCATCCACCACATTCCCCTCTTGGCGAAGAACCTGAAGCACTTACCGGCGAACTTGTTCGAGACACCATTTTCTCTCTCAATTCCAGAGTATCTCGTCACGATAATATACTATCTCAAATTCTGAATCTTATTCCTCCGCTCGTCCGAACCAACAATCATTCCGGTGTAATAGAAGAAGTCAACGAGCTTCGCGCTCGGGTAGTGGCATTGGAGAATATGGTGCAAAGGTTACAAGCACCAGCAGCATCACTGGCATCAACAGTACCACCGATATCAACACCAACAGTATCATTACCACCACCAACAACAACATCTGCATCCCACATCTCAACATCATAATCTGTACCTCAAACATCAACGTCATAGGCACCATAGATACCAAGGAATACCAACAACAACAAACGATGAAGTATTGATTCATAACTTCATCGAAGAAATATTCTGCAGAGAATATGTACTTTCTAAAAGTTTTAGAGATTATATATTCTAGTCCTAGTCGAAAACTAGATGAGATTAATATTATGTTAACTCATTAAATCCATGATTACACCTAAAGAAAATATATATGTAGGTATATTTTCATAAAGATTGTAATTAAGAAAATTCTTTTGTACAAACGGTTAATGGTGAGAATATTTTAACAGGTAGGTAATACCTGATAGATATATAAATTCATAATTAATATGTTACATTCTCCGATTCTGATTCAACAAATCATCAACTATACTCACTACTTTCATAACAATATATATATTCTTTTATAAAAATCAAAACAACCATCCTCATCCAAATTTGATTACATATTTTGATTTTGACAAATCAAAATCCAAGTCAAGATTTAACAAAAGACATCATTCTTAGATTCCTACATCTTTCGAAGCTATACTTTGACTTCAAAACTGTGCTAGAACATTATTTCCATTCATAGAACCCAGAAAAGTATTTGTATCATTCAAAATCCTAGAACATCATATGAATATTAACGATTACAATCTATGTTCAAATCCCTCAAGACACTTCAAATAATGAACAATCGAGATGATGATCCAACCACATGTTAACCGCAGTCTTGTACCTGAAAAACCGTCGAAACCAAAGTCATAGTTTAACACGTATCTGTGTCATACCCTTTGGCATTTATTAGCTAAAATAACTTTTCAATCCCTTTTCAAAATAGACAGTTTTTTCACAGCTCCAGCAAGTTAACTTCGATTCTTCTGTCGAAACAGCCTTATTATAACCTTGATATATATGTTGCCCCTTTCGCCATCGTTACCGGGGAACCGTTTATGTTCCACCACATTAGCAATAAACTTACCAACAACTTCACTAATCTTTGACTTTCCGAAAAATCATTATATTTATTGAAACCCCATCATTTACTCATCTGCATCTTGTAACAAGAATTGTCTTGCCAATTACTGGGAATCAGCAATCCGTATTTTAAAATCTCGCAGCATGTATATACCAACAGTTATATGTGTATATATAACATCTATCTCCTATACTTACGTACTTTGAATGTGAAGTTTCTAAAAAACACCCTAAACTGCGAACTAATTCTCGAAATTTCGAAAGATGCTGATGAAGCAGCAAAAACTGTAAATGACCTTAACAGTAAAAAGTTTGATGATAAAGAATAGTGTGTTGGCAAAGCTCAGAAAAAGAGAAGGTTTAAAACTGGAAAACGAATTGAGCAAAGTATGAAGAAGGCTGTGGATAAATCACAAATACTAAACCTGCCTTCAAAGAATTCAAATGATTCAGTGTCTGCTGAAATCCTTAGCAAATACCTTGTTCCTTACTTTAAAACCCTTGCGGACAATATTCTTCATCATCCTCTGATCTTAAATGTTCTAAGATATCATCATATCTTTCATTATAAATATCTTCGATGTTTCTGAAGATATCTTCACAACTATTGTTATCCGAAATCATTTACTTCTTCGCGCTATCTGTGTAAAATCATAAAAGAAACTATTTTAGTTTCTAAATTCTGAAACCTTCGAGTTTAAAATATGAATGTGTTTGAAGTAGTGTTGGGAACTGAAGCATGAGTTAGTATAATATAATGACACTTGATCAACGTGATTATATTATAGTAAGTCATGCTGAGTTTCTAATGGAACGTGATAAAGGTTCACAGATCATACCCTCATCATGAACCATGTTACATAACTCTCTCATTATATTTAACCTCTAAATATATCAAGAAAATATTTTCTTGATAATTCGGTCTTTTTCGGATATTCTGGTAATTTGACAAATCAAGACCGTGCCATTACAATTTCCTTCTAAGAACATTAACTATGTTCATTCCGAAATTCATATCTACAAATTCTGGACCATTATCCGCTTGACTTAAGGTCGGGAAGAGAAAATGAAAGCATGAAGCTCCGAAATATAATGGAGAATATAAAGCTCGATAGTAACACCAAAATTACAAACCATGTATATCAATGCGTATAGCTATATAAAGACACGGGATAATGAAAAACACTATAACACCAAGGTAATAGTAGAAGAAAATAAATTCCTCCGGTGGTAGATGAAACAGAAGAATGAAGGATACGATAGTCAAGAAAATATCAAGAATTAGAACTGGATTTAGCATTTTCACAACCTTTTGGAAATAAGAATTAAGGAAGAGATTATAGGAATGGTGAAAATAATGGAATGGAAGAGGACAATTTATAACGAAATATCAGACATAGCAATCGAGGCAGATTATGCATTTAATCAAAGAAAATCTTAATCTCCTTAATTTCCGAAGAATCAAATCTTATATAGATTATGAAAGTTTTCTTGAATTCCTGATAATGCTAAAAACGAACATATATTTTATAGCATTATCCCTCAAGAAAGACAAGCTTTTAGTTGCAATTGTTCTATTTACAAGTGATATTCGTTTAAATAATAAAAGGTGAAGATAAAAGATAGATTCGACGAATTGAAGACGCAAACGACCAAAAAGCTCAAAAGTACAAAATACAATCAAAGAGGTTCCAATTATTGATGAGAAACGTCTCAAAATTACAAGAGTACAAGACGCGAAACACAAAATACAAGATATTAAATTGTACGCAAGGACGTTCAAAAATCCGAAACCGGGACCAAAGTCAACTCTCAACGCTCGACGCAACGGACTAAAAATTACAAGTTAACTATGCACATAAATAAAATATAATATTTAAATAATTCTTATAATTATTTATATATTATATTATTATTTATAAACGTCGACAAACAAGAAAACAAAGAATTTTGAGCTGATACCTACCACCATGCGATCGCATGGCCCGGAGGCACAAAAGCCATGCAATTGCATGGCACACCTTTTCAGCCCACATGCCTATAAATTTTGTGATTTTGATCGATGTTAAACACATCTTTTTCTTTCCTTTCTCTGAACGTAATAATATATATATATATATTGTAATTATAATTTTAATTTTAATTTTAAATTCTAATAATAAGGGTATGTTAGCGAATGTTGTAAGGGTGTAAGTCGAAATTCTATCCGTGTAACGCTACGCTATTTTTAATCACTGTAAGTTATGGTTAATGTTATTTTTAATTTAATATCTCATAGCTAAGTTATTATTATGCTTATTTAATACCGAAGTAATCGTGATGTTAGACTAAATACTAAAATTGGGTAATTGGGCTTTGTACCATAATTGGGGTTTGGACAAAAGAACGACACTTGTAGAAATTAGACTATGGGCTATTAATGGGCTTTATATTTGTTTAATTAAATGATAGTTTGTTAATTTATTATGAAGATTTACAATTGGACGTACCTATAAATAACCACATACACTCGATCGGACACGATGGGCGGGATATTTATATGTACGAATAATCGTTCATTTAACCGGACACGGGAATGGGTTAATAGTTAATAGACTTATTAAAACAGGGGTGAAATTATGTACAAGGACACTTGGCATAATTGTTAACAAAGTATTATAATCTTGGGTTACACGCAGTCGATATCCTAGTGTAATTATTAAACAAAGTATTAAGACCTTGTTACAGTTTAAGTCCCCAATTAGTTGGAATATTTAACTTCGGATATAAGGATAATTTTACGAGGACACTCGCACTTTAAATTTATGACCGATGGACTGTTATGGACAAAAACCAGACGAACATATTAAATAATCCAGGACAAAGGACAATTAACCCATGGGAATAAACTAAAAATCAACACGTCGAACATCATGATTACGGAAGTTTATATAAGCATAATTCTTTTATTTTCATATTTAATTGCACTTCTAATTATCACTTTTATTTATTGTCATTGTATTTAATTGCACTTTTAATTATCGTACTCTTTAATTATCGCACTTTTATTTATCGCAATTTCATTATCGTTATTTATTTTACGCTTTAAATTAAGTCTTTTATTTATTTAATATTTTACATTAGGTTTTAACTGCGACTAAAGTTTTAAAAATCGACAAACCGATCATTAAATGGTAAAAACTCCCTTTTTATAATAATAATATTACTTATATATATATATTTGTATTTTTATAAATTTAAAACTAATATAGCGTTAATCTTGTTTAAAAGATTCCCTGTGGAACGAACCGGACTTACTAAAAACTACACTACTGTACGATTAGGTACACTGCCTATAAGTGTTGTAGCAAGGTTTAGGTATATCCATTCTATAAATAAATAAATAAATATCTTGTGTAAAATTGTATCATATTTAATAGTATTTCGTTGTAAAAATAATACTTTTTCCTAGTACACCTCGCACACATCAAGTATTTTTGGCGCCGCTGCCGGGGATCGAACACATAAACGCCAGAAGCGCAACGCTAAATATATATAAAAAAAGATTTTTATTAATTTTTAGTTTACTTTTATAAAAATACGTTTTAAAAATACAAAAATATAAAAAGAAAAACTAAATATTTATATATTTTTAATAGTTTGTTATATATATATATAAAATTATAAAGTTTCTTTATTTTTATTTTATTTTTTAAAATTTAAGTTTTAATTTATCTATTTAATTATTTATTAAATCAGAAAACAGAAATAAAAAAAATTAATTAAAAACCACTCTCTGGCCCGAAACCCTAGTTCATGCGATCGCATGAGCCCGAAGGCAAAATCTCATGCGATCGCATGAGAGTACCTGACACGCCAGAGTTGACTGGTAACAGCAATCATTACGGAGTATTATTATTAATTATAATTAATTTAAAACCCTAATTAGGTTTTACTTATTTTATTATTTAAGTTTTAGTTTTATTATTTAATTTGTATTTTTAGTTTAATTAGTTTTATTAAATTATAAAATTAATAGTTTTATAAAATAAATAATATAAAAATAATATTTTTATAAAAATTGTACTTTTTACAACTTTAAGTATATTTTTATATTTTGTACCCTTTTAATTGTTTTAGCGTAATATTTGTATTTTTCGCTCGTATTTAGTTTTAAGTCATAGTTTTTGCCATAGTTATTTTTATTTCTAGATTTTTAGGATTTGTCGTAAAATCCCTTAAGTGCTTTTTCTTTAGACTAAGATTTAGGTGCTTTAGAAATTTGCGACGATGTTCTCAGTTTTTAGTACTTCTTTAAGTTATTGGCGTTTTGGGATATAGTATTCTTTTAAGCTTTAATATTTTTAGACGTAACTTTTAATTCTTAGTTTTTAGTTCCTTTTAAGTTTCGACGCGCTACTTTCTTATTTTATTTTTCTACCTTTTATTTTTCGACGTTTTTCGACACGCTCTTTTTCTTTCTTATTTCTCGACATTCTAGTTTTAGGACTTAGATTTTTTCTATTTCTTCTCTAAAATTTCTTTAAATTACGAAAAATTATTTTAAGCGGTTAAATTGATAGACATCAAAATTTTCTGGTTCGTAGTAATAGTTGGATTTGTACGTGGACCGGGTTATTGGAGCCAAACATTACTCAATTATATTGAGACCAAACGAATCCTGCCCCTCTGCTGCATCTTTTGGCTATTCGAAACGTGGGCAAAATCAGAAAAGTCTATTAATTTGATAACTTATATAATTTTTCTTATTTTTATAACTAATAGGATATTCAGTGAATGCACCGAGTAAAACGTTCACCACCTTTTGTACGTTCACCACCTGTAACTCGATCAAGACATCTAGCAAATATTGTCGCCGTTGATTTTTTTTAGAATCGTCATCCAGTCGACCAAGTACTCCAATTCAAATTTCCGATAATCCATTTTTTTAACCCGACCTCACAATTGAGAATCCAGAAGATATTCAGGGACAATTCATAGATCCTGAACCACTAATCTTTCCTCCGGAACCACCAATCATTCAAACAGAGATTGTTGAGGAACCAACCATTAAATCAGAATCCTTTAGTGATTCAGATTCAACAAATTCAATCATGGAAAATCTGGAACCTCTAAGTATGGAAGACCGAATGCGAGCTAAACGCACTGGACAAAGTTACGCAATTACTCAACCAGACATTAATGCGCCAGATTATGAAATCAAAGGACAAATTCTATACATGGTAACTAATCAATGCCAATTTAGTGGTGCGCCGAAGGAAGATCCAAATGAACATCTTCGTACATTTAATAGGATCTGTACTCTATTTAAAATAAGAGAAGTGGAGGATGAACAGATCTATCTCATGTTATTTCCCTGGACTTTAAAGGAAGAAGCCAAAGATTGGTTGGAATCGTTACCTGAAGGAGCGATTGATACATGGGACGTTTTAGTTGAAAAATTTCTTAAACAATTCTTTCCGGCATCTAAAGCCGTGAGACTTCAAGGAGAAATTGTTACGTTCACACAGAAGCCAAACGAAACTCTATATGAAGCGTGGACAAGATTTGGAAAGTTATTAAGAGGATGCCCGCAACATGGTTTAGACACCTGTTAAATAGTACAAATATTCTACCAAGGATGCGACATCACTACAAGAAAAGACATAGACATAGCAGCTGGTGGTTCCATTATGAAGAAAACAGCAACTGATGCTTACAAAATTATTGATAACACTTCTTCCCACCCATATGAGTGGCACCAAGAAAAAGATATCGTTAGATCATCTAAAGCAGCTAGAGCCGATTCTAGCCATGACTTAGATTCCATTTCCGCAAAGATAGATGCTGTTGAGAGACGAATGGAAAAGATGACTAAAGATATCCACTCAATACGAATTAGTTGTGAGCAGTGTGGAGGACCACATTTGACAAAAGATTGTCTTAGTATTGAACTAACAATGGAACAAAGAGAGAATGTTTCATATCTAAACCAAAGGCCTGGAAATAATTATCAGAATAATTATCAATCGCCAAGACCAATCTACAATCAAAATCAGAATTATAACCGAAATGTTCCATACAACAACCAACAAGGTCCTAGTAATCAACAAGTATCCAACAATACTTACAATCAGCAAAGACCTATTTTTCAAAACAAACCACCACAAACCGATGATAAAAAGCCGAATTTAGGAGATATGATGACGAAGCTAGTTGATTCTCAAACACAATTTTTCACATCTCAGAAACAAACGAATGAACAAAATGTTCAAGCATTTAGAAATCAACAAGCTTCTATTCAAAATTTGGAACAAGGAGTAAGCAACCTAGCAAGGTTAATAGGTTAAAGAAAATCGGGAAGTCTACCTAGTGATACAAATGCTAACCCCGGAATGAAACAGCTAAAGCTATTACTATGAGAAGTGGTATTACACTTAAACCACCTGAAATACCTGTAATTTCTGATGAAGCTATTCCTACTCCACAAGAACCACAACCTGAACAAGATAAGGAAAAAGAACCGGTAGTTGAAAAGGTTAATGAAGATAACACAGTTAAGGCTAAACCTTATGTTAAACCATACCAACCACCACTTCCTTACCCGAGTAAAATGAGAAAAGAGAGACTTGAAGCCGAGCAATCCAAATTCTTGGATATGTTTAAACAGATAAATGTAAATCTTCCTTTCATTGATGTGATTTCAGGAATGTCTAGATATGCTAAATTTCGGAAAGATCTAATCACAAATAGAAAGAAAATGGAAGAACTCTCGGCTGTTACTATGAATGCTAATTGTTCTGCAGTACTGTTGAATAAGATACCAGAAAAATTATCTGATCCAGGAAGTTTCACAATTCCATGTTTTCTGGGTAGTCTTAGTTCAATAGAAGCATTGGCAGACTTAGGTGCTAGTATAAATTTAATGCCGTATTTACTATACGCTAAACTAGACCTTGGAGAATTGAAACCAACAAGAATAAGCATACAACTAGCCGATCGATCAATAAAATATCCTAGAGGGATAATGGAGAACATGCTAGTTAAAGTTGGTACTTTAGTATTTCCAGTAGATTTTGTTATTCTAGACATGGAAGAAGATTCTCAAGTTCCTCTCATATTAGGAAGACCATTCTTAAACACGGCTAAAGGAATGATAGACATGTTCGGTAAGAAACTGACCCTAAGTATAGAGGACGAGAGTGTTACCTTTTCAGTTGATAGAGCAACGCAATAACCGCAATCTGCAGATGATACATGTTATTATATTCAAACTATAGAATCACATGCAGAACTGTTAGAAGAATTTCCAGAATTACAAGGAACATGAGAATGTTCTTTAGGAGAAGGAACTGAACAAATTGATGAAACTGAAATGTTAGCTACACTTATGGCTAATGGATATGAACCAACAACAGAAGAAATTCAAATGCTAAAAGAAAAAGACAGATATCGATATAAATCATCGATATAAGAACCACCGACATTAGAGGTAAAGCCACTTCCAAACCATTTGGAATACGCTTATTTACATGGTGAATCTGAATTACCTGTAATAATATCGTCTTCTCTTACTGAAAATGAAAAATCTAAACTCATTTCTGTGCTAAAAGCTCATAAACCATCTATTGCATGGAAAATTCATGACATTAAAGGAATAAGTCCTTCGTATTGCACACATAAAATCCTTATGGAAGAAGGTCATAAAACGTATGTGCAACGCCAACGAAGACTAAATCCTAATATGCAAAATGTTGTTAAGAAAGAAATTATTAAACTGCCTGATGCAGGTCTAATTTATCCAATCTCTAATAGTCCATGGGTAAGCCTAGTTCAATGCGTACCTAAGAAGGGTGGCATGACTATCATTACAAATGAAAAAAATGAGCTTATTCCTACTAGGACTGTAACAAGATGGCGTGTTTGTATTGATTATAGCAAATTGAATGACGCCACCAGAAAAGATCACTTTCCCTTACCTTTCATTGATCAAATGTTGGAAAGATTAGCCGGAAATAGTTACTATTGTTTTCTTGATGGTTTTTCCGGATACTTTCAAATTCCAATAGCACCTGAGGACCAAGAGAAACCCACATTCACGTGCCCTTATGATACTTTTGCTTACAAACGCATACCATTTGGACTTTGCAACGCCCCTGCAACCTTTCAAAGCTGCATGATGGCGATTTTTCACGACATGATAGAAGAATGCATGGAAGTTTTCATGGATGACTTTTCAGTCTTCGGTGATACTTTTGAAACATGTCTAGTTAATCTTAAACGAATGCTTATTAGATGCGAACAATCAAATCTAGTACTTAATTGGGAGAAATTTCATTTCATGGTTAAAGAAGGCATCGTTCTTGGTCATAAAATTTCAAAGGAAGGAATTGAAGTGGATAGAGCTAAAGTAGATGTAATTGCTAAACTTCCACATCCAACCAATGTTAGAGGAGTTAGGAGTTTTCTAGGGCATGCCGGTTTTTACCGACGTTTCATAAAATATTTTTCTAAAATTGCCACTCCTATGAATAAACTCCTAGAAAAGGATGCTCCATTCATCTTTTCAGATGAATGTATCAAATCTTTTAATATTCTTAAAGAAAAACTCACTAATGCGCCGATCATGATAACTCCAAATTGGAATCTACCATTTGAACTTATGTGCGATGCAAGTGATTTTGCAATGGGAGCCGTTTTAGGACAAAGGATTGAAAAATGATTTTAACCTATTTATTATACTAGTAAGACATTACAAGGAGCACAAACGAATTACACAACTACTGAAAAAGAACTCCTTGCTATTGTCTTTGCTTTTGACAAATTTCGATCATATCTCATTCTAGCTAAAACGGTGGTCTATACCGACCATTCTGCTCTTTGATACCTATTTTCGAAACAAGATGCTAAACCAATATTAATTCGTTGGATCTTACTCTTACAAGAGTTCGATATTGAAATTCGAGATAAAAAGGGAGCAGAAAATCTCGCCGCTGATCATCTTTCTCGTCTTGAAAATCCTGAATTAGAAGTTCTAAATGAATCGGCCATACAAGACAACTTTCCTGATGAATATCTATTGAAGATAGATTATAATGAAATTCCATGGTTTGCAGACTATGCAAACTACTTAGTATGTGGATTCCTTGAAAAAGGATTATCGTACCAAAAACGAAAGAAATTCTTTAGTGATATAAAACACTATTTCTGGGAAGATCCACATTTGTTTAAAAGTTGTCCCGATGGAATAATACGCCGATGTGTATTAGGAGATGAAGCTAGTCAAATCTTAAACCATTGTCACACAGGACCAACAGGAGGGCATTATGGGCCACAACTCACAGCAAGAAAAGTTTACGATGCTGGATTTTTTGGCCTACAATTTTCAAAGACGCACACCTTCTTTGCAAATCCTGTGATGCTTGTCAAAGAGCCGGAAAAATAAGTCAACGTGATGAAATGTTACAAAATGTCATTCAAGTATGTGAAGTATATGACATTTGGGGTATTGTCTTTATGGGTCCATTTCCAAAATCTCATAATAATCTATACATTCTCGTTGCCATTGATTATGTATCTAAATGGGCGGAAGCACAAGCTCTACCGACTAACGATGCACGAGTTGTAGTCAACTTTTTAAAATGTCTTTTTGCAAGGTTTGGAACACCGAAAGCTTTAATAAGTGATCGGGGTACTCATTTTTGTAATAATCAACTTGAGAAAGTTCTTAAAAGATATGGAGTAACTCATAAAATCTCCACCGTATATCATCCACAAACAAGTGGACAAGTTGAAAATACCAACCGAGCTTTAAAACGTACTCTATAAAAAACCATAGGATCAAATTCGAAGGAATGGTCCATTAAATTGGAGGATGCACTCTGGGCTTTTAGAACAGCCTACAAAACTCCAATTGGAACCACACCTTTTAAACTCGTTTACTGAAAAGCATGTCATCTTCCAGTAGAAATTGAACACAAAGCATTTTGGGCTTTGAAGACATGTAATCTTGGCTTACATGAAGCTGGATGTCTACGGTTAAGTCAACTAAACGAATTAGAAGAATTAAGACATGAAGCATACGAAAATTCGTTAATCTATAAAGAAAGAACGAAGAAATGGCATGATAAAAGAATCGGAAGTTTAAAAGAATTTAAAGAAGAAGACAGAGTCCTTCTTTTCAATTCACGATTCAAGCTATTTCCTGGAAAATTGAAATCAAGATGGTCTGGACCATTCATAGTCAAAAGAGTTTTCCCATACGGAACAGTAGAATTAATAAATTCAAATGGGATTGAATTTAAAGTTAATGGTCACAGAGTTAAACATTACATAGATAGTCCAATGGAAGTTGATAATGAAGTTAATCACAATTTCGACACCACAGCTAATTAAGTGTGGGGAGAATCAAGTCTTTAAAGGATAATATGTATTTCTGTTAGAGTTAGATTTTCTGTTTTCATGTAGTTCTCGAAAATGGAACCCGAATGGTCTTTCCCTAGCAGACCCTAAAGAACTAGTCTTCTCCCCCCATTCTGAATTTTTATTTTTTTAGGTTTTACGAGATGAAGACTTCCTGTGAACTAAACCATGGTCTAATGCTACACGCTTTGATCACTAAACGTAATAATGACACCCTTTCAAGTGAAATAGTATCATTAATCAGAGGTAAATTGGATGGAGTAAGAAAAGAATCCGGAACGAAGATAATAAGTTACAGTTTGGTAAAGGAAAATCAAAATCTGCAGCGAAAAGAAGAGCACGACACCTTGAAAGATGTCACAAATGCGGAAAATGGTCACACGAAGGAAAATGTTCGACGAATCAAACATATTCCAATACCGAATTTGTTACTTTATGCAGAGTTAGACCGTTCATATGTTTCGAAGAAAAAACATTGAATGCTCGAGGTTACGCCTATGTAGCTATGGAAAACCAATTAGTCCGACTATCTTATGAGTGGGCTAAAGCAGGTCACTAAGAAATCTATTTCACAGGTAACTGTAGTGACCCGAACTTTTCCATGTTTATATATATTAATTGAGATTGATATTTACATGATTAAATGTTTCCAACATGTTAAGCAATCAAACTTGTTAAGACTTGATTAATTGAAATATGTTTCATATAGACAATTGACCACCCAAGTTGACCGGTGATTCACGAACGTTAAAACTTGTAAAAACTATATGATGACATATATATGGATATATATATAGTTAACATGATACTATGATAAGTAAACATATCATTAAGTATATTAACAATGAACTACATATGTAAAAACAAGACTACTAACTTAATGATTTTTAAACGAGACATATATGTAACGATTATCGTTGTAAAGACATTTAATGTATATATATCATATTAAGAGATATTCATACATGATAATATCATGATAATATAATAATTTAAAATCTCATTTGATATTATAAACATTGGGTTAACAACATTTAACAAGATCGTTAACCTAAAAGTTTCAAAACAACACTTACATGTAACGACTAACGATGACTTAACGACTCAGTTAAAATGTATATACATGTAGTGTTTTAATATGTATTTATACACTTTTGAAAGACTTCAATACATTTATCAAAATACTTCTACTTAACAAAAATGCTTACAATTACATCCTCGTTCAGTTTCATCAACAATTCTACTCGTATGCACCCGTATTCGTACTCGTACAATACACAGCTTTTAGATGTATGTACTATTGGTATATACACTCCAATGATCAGCTCTTATCAGCCCATGTGAGTCACCTAACACATGTGGGAACCATCATTTGGCAACTAGCATGAAATATCTCATAAAATTACAAAAATATGAGTAATCATTCATGACTTATTTACATGAAAACAAAATAACATATCCTTTATATCTAATCCATACACCAAAGACCAAAAACACCTACAAACACTTTCATTCTTCAATTTTCTTCATCTAATTGATCTCTCTCAAGTTCTATCTTCAAGTTCTAAGTGTTCTTCATAAATTCCAAAAGTTCTAGTTTCATAAAATCAATAATACTTTCAAGTTTGCTAGCTCACTTCCAATCTTGTAAGGTGATCATCCAACCTCAAGAAATCTTTGTTTCTTATAGTAGGTTATCATTCTAATACAAGGTAATAATCATATTCAAACTTTGGTTCAATTTCTATAACTATAACAATCTTATTTTAAGTGATGATCTTACTTGAACTTGTTTTCGTGTCATGATTCTGCTTCAAGAACTTCGAGCCATCCAAGGATCCATTGAAGCTAGATCCATTTTTCTCTTTTCCAGTAGGTTTATCCAAGGAACTTAAGGTAGTAATGATGTTCATAACATCATTCGATTCATACATATAAAGCTATCTTATTCGAAGGTTTAAACTTGTAATCACTAGAACATAGTTTAGTTAATTCTAAACTTGTTCGCAAACAAAAGTTAATCCTTCTAACTTGACTTTTAAAATAAACTAAACACATGTTCTATATCTATATGATATGCTAACTTAATGATTTAAAACCTGGAAACACGAAAAACACCGTAAAACCGGATTTACGCCGTCGTAGTAACACCGCGGGCTGTTTTGGGTTAGTTAATTAAAAACTATGATAAACTTTGATTTAAAAGTTGTTATTATGAGAAAATGATTTTTATTATGAACATGAAACTATATCCAAAAATTATGGTTAAACTCAAAGTGGAAGTATGTTTTCTAAAATGGTCATCTAGACGTCGTTCTTTCGACTGAAATGACTACCTTTACAAAAATGACTTGTAACTTATTTTTCCGACTATAAACCTATACTTTTTCTGTTTAGATTCATAAAATAGAGTTCAATATGAAACCATAGCAATTTGATTCACTCAAAACGGATTTAAAATGAAGAAGTTATGGGTAAAAAAAGATTGGATAATTTTTCTCATTTTAGCTACGTGAAAATTGGTAACAAATATATTCCAACCATAACTTAATCAACTTGTATTGTATATTATGTAATCTTGAGATACCATAGACACGTATACAATGTTTCGACCTATCATGTCGACACATCTATATATATTTCGGAACAACCATAGACACTCTATATGTGAATGTTGGAGTTAGCTATACAGGGTTGAGGTTGATTCCAAAATATGTATAGTTTGAGTTGTGATCAATACTGAGATACGTATACACTGGGTCGTGGATTGATTGAAGATAATATTTATCGATTTATTTCTGTATATCTAACTGTGGACAACTAGTTATAGGTTACTAACGAGGACAGCTGACTTAATAAACTTAAAACATCAAAATATATTAAAAGTGTTGTAAATATATTTTGAACATACTTTGATATATATGTATATATTGTTATAGGTTCGTGAATCAACCAGTGGCCAAGTCTTACTTCCCGACGAAGTAAAAATCTGTGAAAGTGAGTTATAGTCCCACTTTTAAAATCTAATATTTTTGGGATGAGAATACATGCAGGTTTTATAAATGATTTACAAAATAGACACAAGTACGTGAAACTACATTCTATGGTTGAATTATCGAAATCGAATATGCCCCTTTTTATTAAGTCTGGTAATCTAAGAATTAGGGAACAGACACCCTAATTGACGCGAATCCTAAAGATAGATCTATTGGGCCTAACAAACCCCATCCAAAGTACCGGATGCTTTAGTACTTCGAAATTTATATCATATCCGAAGGGTGTCCCGGAATGATGGGGATATTCTTATATATATGCATCTTGTTAATGTCGGTTACCAGGTGTTCACCATATGAATGATTTTTATCTCTATGTATGGGATGTGTATTGAAATATGAAATCTTGTGGTCTATTGTTACGATTTGATATATATAGGTTAAACCTTTAACTCACCAACATTTTTGTTGACGTTTTAAGCATGTTTATTCTCAGGTGATTATTAAGAGCTTCCGCTGTCGCATACTTAAATAAGGACGAGATTTGGAGTCCATTCTTGTATGATATTGTGTAAAAACTGCATTCAAGAAACTTATTTTGTTGTAACATATTTGTATTGTAAACCATTATGTAATGGTCGTGTGTAAACAGGATATTTTAGATTATCATTATTTGATAATCTACGTAAAGCTTTTTAAAACCTTTATCTATGAAATAAAGGCTATGGTTTGTTTTAAAAATGAATGCAGTCTTTGAAAAACGTCTCATATAGAGGTCAAAACCTCGCAACGAAATCAATTAATATGGAACGTTTTCAATCAATAAGAACGGGACATTTCAGTTGGTATCCGAGCGTTGGTCTTAGAGAACCAGAATTTTGCATTAGTGTGTCTTATCAAGTTTGTTAGGATGCATTAGTGAGTCTGGACTTCGACCGTGTTTACTTGAAAAATGATTGCTTAACAAATTTTGTTGGAAACTATATATTTTTAACATGTGAATATTATGTGATATATTAATCTCTTAACGCGTTTGATATTATGTGATAGATGTCTACCTCTAGAACAAGTCCCATTGACTCACCTAATAATAATGAAGAGTCAAATGTAAATTGGAATGATTCGTGGACTGATTCACAAGTTCCCGAAGAGGAACCGGAAGAAGAGTCGGAACCGGAAGAAGAATCGGAACCGGAAGAAGAATCAGAACCGGATGAAGAAATAGAACCGGTGGGGGAAATAATAAAACGGTTAAGTAAAAGAAAATCCTCAACCAACCGACCAAGGTTAATTATGGTCAATGGTGTTTCCGCCAAGGAAGCAAAATATTGGGAGGATTACCAATTCTCCGATGAATCGGATTCCGACGAGAATTCCGATGATGTTATAGAAATTACCCCAACTGAATTTAAAAAGGTAAAAGAAAATAATAAGGGAAAGGGCATAAAAATAGAGAAATCTAATTCCAACCCCGATGAACTTTATATGTATCGTCAACCCCCGAAGTTCTTAAGCTGTAACAATGACCCGGGAACCTCTAAACCACCAGGTTTTTCTAAACCAATGTGGATAACGACGGCTCGTATTAGGGGAACATCATATATCCCTAGAAACTTGGCAAAACGAACCAAAACCGAACAAGAAGAAACGAGCGAGTCGGAATAAGATAGTTATATTCGTGTGGTGTAATATATGTAATATAGTGTGCTTATGCTTTATGATATATGTAAAAAAAATTGCTTGTATTAATAAGTATTTTTTTTTATGAATCTAACTCTTGTCTATTTTACAGTATAAAAACACAAAATGGATAGACAACCCAATATTTTAAGAGACCTACCCGGAGACATGATTGATGAAATCTTGTTTAGAGTCGGTCAGAATTCCTCGGCACAACTATTTAAGGCGAGAACAGTTTGTAAGACATTCGAAGAACGTTCCAAGAATGCCTTGGTTTATAAAAGGCTTTCGTTCGGAAGATGGGGAATATCACATTGGGAAATCCATAAGTTACGATGTGTTTACTTTGACGCATATATTGCGGGGAACCCAAATGCTATTTTACGCAACGGGTTAAGAAATTATTTTGACTCAGTATATCCGAATATAGGACTTCGTGATTTAGAAAAAGCGGCTAACATGCAACATAAAGAAGCATGTTATGCTTACGGGTTAGTAATGTTTGCTTCTCACCAAAGTGAGAACAAGAACATCGGGCTACAACTATTAAACAAAACGTTCCCACAAGTGACGGAGTCGGTAATTGGGGTAAGAAATGAGGTTTTTAGGTTATTACGAGACTGTTGGTCATTACGTAACCCTCGTCCCTTTGATGACATTACAACACGCTGTCTTATCAACGGCCATAACGGTTATGTTCCACAAGACCAAGGATGGGAAGTAGTCCTAGTAAAACCAGAATGCATGACTTGTTTCTGGACGTATGAATTACGTGTCTTTATTGCCTTTGCTGAACGACTTGTGTACTAGCTAGAATTATCTTCACAACTATCTTGTATCAAAGTTATTGTGTGCTATATTTCATGCTTTATGTAAAATAAGCGGTATTGTAAGTTTGTAAAATATTGTATAAAAGTTTGAACGCGAAATATTATTACAATCAGTTTTTCATATAGAATTGTAGTAGTTGAATTGTATATTAGCTACTAAGTATGAACTTAACGGGTAGGTACTACCCGAATTTAAACTTATAAAACGCTAATATGAAGAAAAAGCTTTTATAAATGAGTTCATATTATGCTACGAAATACTATTAACTACTCTTAATATTCTGTATGATTAACTTGTTCCATTTGACTATTTTGAAGGAAATGGCACCGACTACTCGACACACCGTGAATATGAATGAAGAGGAATTCCGTACTTTTCTAGCTTCAAACATAGCCGCAGTACAGGCTGCGCTACATACCAACAATAACCTTGGATCTGGCAGTACAGGAAATCATGTAGGATGCACCTACAAAGAATTCACTGCCTGCAAACCTTT